>NC_057415.1:38998642-39612822 GCF_019320065.1 Cervus canadensis | reverse complement strand
GCTAAGCAAGGAATTAAGTGGGAATCATCAGCACTCATGTAAAAAGAAAAGCAATAGTATTTCTTTGCTGATGGATTGAGCATAGAGCATAAGGTGGCCAGACAGTTCAATGCATAAAATTCACCCTTTTTAAACACTCTGATTTCCAAACAGGGATAGACAAAAGTATCCAATTGGCTAAGCAATATGCAGTACTTCTAGCAATATAGCATGCCCTTGACAGACATTTTCCTAAGGTTTATATTTTCACTGATCCCTGGTTGATGGCTTGTGTGCTAACTACTTGATCAAGGCTGGAAAACACAGGCTGAAACATTTGGGGGTAAAGAGTTCTAAAAATCACCACATTGGCTACCACTCTGAAGATATTTATTTATGCATCATACCTTGGCTCATATCAAACAAAACACAGACGGGGCACAATATAATGCTGAAGCTGATTAACTAATCAAAGCAGCAATTCAGGTAACCACTTAAAGAAGGGACAGTCCCCAAAACTTTGGGAGGAGCCATCCTACTACTTCCATTTGTAAGCATACCAGAAGTCAGTCAAGGCACTTGGGTATCATGGGGTTGCAAAAATAGATTGTTAATAGAGGAGTCAAACCAGCAGAGAAACATTTACACAAAGCTATTAGGGATTGTACCACATACCAGAAATCTAGACTCTGGGCCTGTGGCATGGGAGGAGAAATTTATAGTAATGGCCACATCAGAACTGGCAAACCAATTTCACTGGGCCTCTCCATGTAGCAGACAGAGCCATTATGTATGTGTAAACAATGATGGATACCTACAGAGGCCTTCTATTGGCTTCCCTATGCAAAGATAAAATGCTAATGTTATGAGACTGTAAAACAACTTTTACAGTCTTTGGGTGTGCCATAGTTACATAGTCAGTTCAAGGCACCCAGTTCATCATAAAGTGAATGTAACAGCGGGCATTACAAAATAATATTGCTTGGGTTTTTCACCTACCCCACTGTCCTATGACAGCAGATATCACAGAAGGAAATAGTGAGCTTTTAAAATAAGGGCTCCTGTTTTCCCAGCACCACTTGTTAAAGAGGTTGTCTTTTTTCCATTGTATATCCTTGCCTCCTTTGTTGAAGATAAGGTGTCCATAGGTTCGTGGATTTATCTCTGGGCTTTCTATTCTGTTCCATTGATCTATATTTCTGTCTTTGTGCCAGTACCATACTGTCTTGATGACTGTGGCTTTGTAGTAGAGTCTGAAGTCAGGCAGGTTGATTCCTCCAGTTCCATTCTTCTTTCTCAAGATTACTTTGGCTATTCGAGGTTTTTTGTATTTCCATACAAATTGTGAAATTATTTGTTCTAGTTCTGTGACAAATACCGTTGGTAGCTTGATAGGGATTGCATTGAATCTATAGATTGCTTTGGGTAGTATAGCCATTTTGACAATATTGATTCTTCCAATCCATGAACACGGTATATTTCTCCATCTGTTTGTGTCCTCTTTGATTTTTTTCATCAGTGTTTTTTTAGTTTTCTATGTATAGGTCTTTTGTTTCTTTAGGTAGATATACTCCTAAGTATTTTATTCTTTTTTGTTGCAATGGTGAATGGTATTGTTTCCTTAATTTCTCTTTCTGTTTTTTCATTGTTAGTATATAGGAATGCAAGGGATTTCTGTGTGTTAATTTTATATCCTGCAACTTTACTATATTCATTGATTAGCTCTAGTAATTTTCTGGTAGAGTTTTAGGGTTTTCTATGTAGAGGATCATGTCATCTGCAACACGGAGAGTTTCACTTCTTCTTTGTTCTATCGGATTCCTTTTACTTCTTTTTCTGCTCTGATTGCTGTGGCCAAAACTTTCAACACTATGTTGAATAGTAGTGGTGAGAGTGGGCACCCTTGTCTTGTTCCTGATTTCAGGGGAAATGCTTTCAATTTTTCACCATTGAGGGTGATGCTTGCTGTGGGTTTGTCATATACAGCTTTTATTATGTTGAGGTATGTTCCTTCTATTCCTGCTTTTTGGAGAGTTTTAATCATAAATGAGTGTTGAATTTTGTCAAAGGCTTTCTCTGCATCTATTCAGATAATCATATGGTTTTTATCTTTCAATTTGTTAATGTGGTGTATTACATTGATTGATTTGCAGATATTAAAGAATCCTTGCATTCCTGGGATAAAGCCCACTTGGTCATGGTGTATGATTTTTTTAATATGTTGTTGGATTCTGTTTGCTAGAATGTTGTTAAGGATTTTTGCATCTATGTTCATCAGTGATATTGGCCTGTAGTTTTCTTTTTTTGTGGCATCTTTGTCTGGTTTTGGAATTAGGGTGATGGTGGCCTCATATGGTGGAAATAAATGAAGCAGAGAGGAAAAAAGAAAAAAGGATCAAAAGAAATGAGGACAACCTCAGGGACCTCTGGGACAATGTGAAATGCCCCAACATTCGAATCATAGGAGTCCCAGAAGAAGAAGACAAAAAGAAAGGCCATGAGAAAATACTCGAGGAGATAATAGCTGAAAACTTCTCTAAAACTGGGAAGGAAATAGCCACCCAAGTCCAAGAAACCCAGAGAGTCCCAAACAGGATAAACCCAAGGCGAAACACCCCAAGACACATATTAATCAAATTAACAAAGATCAAACACAAAAAACAAATATTAAAAGCAGCAAGGGAGAAACAATAAATAACACACAAAGGGATTCCCATAAGGATAACAGCTGATCTATCAATAGAAACCCTCCAGGCCAGAAGGGAATGGCAGGACGTACTGAAAGTAATGAAAGAGAATAACCTACAACCTAGATTACTGTATCCAGCAAGGATCTCATTCAGATATGAAGGAGAATTCAAAAGCTTTACAGATAAACAAAAGCTGAGAGAATTCAGCACCACCAAACCAGCTCTTCAACAAATGCTAAAGGATCTTCTCTAGACAGGAAATGCAGAAAGGTTGTATAAACGTGAACCCAAAACAACAAAGTAAATGGCAACGGGACCACACCTATCAATAATTACCTTAAATGTAAATGGGTTGAATGCCCCAACCAAAAGACAAAGATTGGCTGAATGGATACAAAAACAAGACCCCTATATATGCTGTCTACAAGAGACCCACGTCAAAACAAGAGACACATACAGACTAAAAGTGAAGGGCTGGAAAAAATATTTCACTCAAACAGAGACCAAAAGAAAGCAGGAGTTGCAATACTCATATCAGATAAAATAGACTTTCAAATAAAGGATGTGAAAAGAGACAAAGAAGGACACTACATAATGATCAAAGGATCAATCCAAGAAGAAGATATAACAATTATAAATATATATGCACCCAACATAGGAGCACAGCAATATGTACGGCAAACACTAACGAGTATGAAAGAGGAAATTAATAGTAACACAATAATAGTGGGAGACTTTAATACCCCACTCACAACTATGGATAGATCAACTAAACAGAAAATTAACAAGGAAACACAAACCTTAAATGACACAATGGACCAGCTAGACCTAATTGATATCTATAGGACATTTCACCCCAAAACAATCAACTTCACCTTTTTCTCAAGTGCACACGGAACCTTCTCCAGAATAGATCACATCCTGGGCCATAAATCTGGTCTTGGAAAATTCAAAAAAATTGAAATCATTCCAGTCATCTTTTCTGACCACAGTGCAGTAAGATTAGATCTCAATACAGGAAAAAAACTGTTAAAGATTCAAACATATGGAGGCTAAATAACACGCTTCTGAATAATCAACAAATCATAGAAGAAATCAAAAAAGAAATCAAAATATGTATAGAAATGAATGAAAATGAAAACACAACAACCCAAAACCTATGGGACACTGTAAAAGCAGTGCTAAGGGGAAGGTTCATAGCATTACAGGCTTACATCAAGAAACAAGAAAAAAGCCAAATAAATAACCTAACTCTACACCTAAAGCAATTAGAGAAGGAAGAAATGAAGAACCCCAGGGTTAGCAGAAGGAAAGAAATCTTAAAAATCAGGGCAGAAATAAATGCAAAAGAAACTAAAGAGACCATAGCAAAAATCAACAAAGCTAAAAGCTGGTTTTTTGAAAAAATAAACAAAATTGACAAACCATTAGCAAGACTCATTAAGAAACAAAGAGAGAAGAACCAAATTAACAAAATTAGAAATGAAAATGGAGAGATCACAACAGACAACACTGAAATACAAAGGATCATAAGAGACTACTACCAGCAGCTCTATGCCAATAAAATGGACAACTTGGATGAAATGGACAAATTCTTAGAAAAGTATAACTTTCCAAAACTGAACCAGGAAGAAATAGAAGATCTTAACAGACCCATCACAAGCAAGGAAATCGAAACTGTAATCAAAAATCTTCCAGCAAACAAAAGCCCAGGACCAGATGGCTTCACAGCTGAATTCTACCAAAAATTTAGAGAAGAGCTAACACCTATCTTACTCAAACTCTTCCAGAAAATTGCAGATGAAGGTAAGCTTCCAAACTCAAACATGCTATTTTAAATGAATGACAGTAAATAAATGATGGAATTCAGGAGAAGAGCCAGCTTTGAAGGTTTCAACTTTGAGTAAAGAAGATGCTACGTAATTATGTTAAACACAAAATGAAAACAAAGGCAGAAGAGTTTCAGACACCCAGACAACTAAAAAGTCCCATTAAATTTGTGCAGGGATAGAATACCTTGTACGATCCCAATAGACTTCAATTCTGGAACAGGAAAGGATTCTCAAATCATGGTGTGCATCAGGATAAACTGGGAGCTTTTTGCAATGAGATTCTTGAACTTCACCAGAGAAATTCAATAGCATGGGGTGAGTCCCAGGGATCTCATTTTAAGCAATTCCGATTCTGATGTAGGTATTCTGACCACCACATTTTGAAAGACCATTGCACTAGAGAAAAATGATGACACTCACCTTGCTGATTTCAAGTACTGAAATGAAAATAAGAATCCACCTGACAAAATTCAGGCTCAGAGATGAATGTGACCACTGGGTCTGACTGATATTATTTATCTCAATGTTAATCATATCTATACAATCATACCACACCCATTACTGTACACTTTCCATGAGTTATGACATATCTCACATCTAGAAGAAGATTTCAGTGTTAATGTGTTTACCATTTTCTCAGTATGTAGAAGAGGTGGGGGTTCTGGCTGAGTATAGAAACTGAGTTTTACCACTATGCTATATGCTACTTCCTTAAGAGAAGAAGGTATAGAGGTAATAGAATGAGAAGTAACTCAAGTCAAAATATTTGGAATTGTAGAGTTTTGCAGAGATCCTAATTGGGATCAATCTCAGTATCACAGATGAGTGGAAATAGGAATGGTGGTAAGGACTTTTCTTATGGAAATAAGTTAAGCATTTGCAAAAGTAGAGAGTTCTGGATAAGATAGCAAAAACACAGGTAATAAAAGCTAAAATAAATAAGTGCAAATGCATTAAATTAAAGATCTTATGCATAGCAAATGATCAAAAAATTAAAAAGGCAACATAGAGAAAGGGAGAAAATGTTTACAAGACATATATCTGATAAGGAGTTAATATCCAAAATATATAAAGAAATCACATAACTCAATAGAAAAGTAGCAAATAATTCTACCAAAATGGGCAAAAGACCTGGATAGCCTTTTTCTGAAGACAGCAATAGGTATATGAAAAAATACTCAAGGTCAATAATCACCCAGGAAATGCAAATCAAAACTACAGTGAGATGGCTATTATGAAAAAGACAAGAGATAATAAATATTAGCAAGGATATGGAGAAAAGGGAACTTTTATACACTACTGGTGGGAATGTAAAATTATATGATGGCTCAGATGGTAAAGAATCTGCCTGCAATGCAGGAGACCAAAGTTTAACCTCTGAGTTGGGAAGATCCTCCACAGAGGAGAATGGCTACCTACTCCAGTATTCTTGCCTGGAGAATTCCACTTACAGAGAAGCCTGGTGGGCTGCAGTCCATAGGTTGCAAAGAGTCAGACACAACTGAGCAACTAACACTTTTCACTTCACTATGGAAAATAATATGGAGGTTCCTCAAGCAAAAATTCTACCATATGATCCAGCAATCCTACTCCTGGGATTAAAATAAGTATCTTTAAGAGATATTTGCACTCCTATGTTCACATAGCATTATTTACAATAGCCAAGAGAGGAACATAATCTAATTGCCCTTGAATAGATTAATGAATAAAGAAAATGTTACACACACACACATATTGGAATATTATTGAATATTATTCAGCCATAAAAGAGAAGAAAATTCTGCCATTAAGCACAAGATGGATGAGCAATGCAAATAAATCAGTGCAAATAAATACACAAGTGAAATAAGCCATACAGAAAAAGATACAATACTGTATGATATCACATATAAATGAAATCTTTTTTAAAGTTGATTTAATAGAAATGGAGTATAAAATTAGAATGATGGTTGCCACAGGATGGGAGAGGGCAGAAATAGAGTCATGTACATCATACAGGGTGAAGTAATCAGAAAGAGAAAAACATCACATAATATCTATCACTTATATGTGGAATATAGAAAAATGATACCAATGAACTTATTTGCAAAGCAGAAAAAGAGACATAGACATAGGGAATGGACCTATGGATGTCAAGAGGGGAAGGGAGAGTAGGATGAATTAGAAGATTGGGACTGACATGTATACACTTCTATATATAAAACAGATAACTAATGAGAACTCTTGAGAGTCCCTTGGACTGCAAGGAGATCCAACCAGTCCATCCTAAAGGAAATCAGTCCTGAATATTCATTGGAAGGACTGATGCTGAAGCTGGAACGCCAATACTGTGGCCACCTGATGCGAAGAACTGGCTCATTGGAAAAGACCCTGAAGCTGGGAACGATTGAGGGCAGGAGGAGAAGGGGACAGCAGAGGATGAGACGGTTGGATGGCATCACCGACATGATGGACATCAGTTTGAGTAGACTCCGGGAGTTGGTGGTAGACAGGGAAGCCTGGCGTGCTGCAGTCCATGGGGTCGCGCAGAGTTGGACTTGACTGAGCGACTGAACTGAACTGAACTGAACTGAACGAGAACATATTGTACACCACAGGGAACTCTACTCAACACTCTGTGGTGACTTAAACAGGAAGGAAATCCAAAAAAGAGGGGATATATGTGCACACATAGCTGACTCACTTAGCTGTATAGAAGAAGCTAACACAAGTTGTAAAGCAACTACACCCCAGTAAAAATTCATTAAAAAAAAGGAAGTAGTAGTTCCAAGGACCTGGTGTGTAGCATGGTGGCCACAGTACTGCATAGCTGAAAGTTGCCGGGAGTAGATCTTAAACATTCGTACCACACACACACACACACACACACACACACAAGATTTAGCAAATGCTAACTGTGTGAGGTGATAGATGCATTAACTATCTTGATCTTGGTAATCATTCTACAATGTATATGCATCAATGTATATACATTTGATGTATATCAAATCATCATGCTGTACACTTTAAATGTATATAAAATTATATTTTTCAATTACTTGCCAATAAAGCTTTTTTTTTTAAAGAGAAAAGAAGAATCTATTCCTAAAGAATTTTTTAGCTATTGTTGTTTTTTTTGATGTTTCTCAATCTCCAATGTGTGGAAGAATTACATTCCATGCATACTAAAGACACAAATTTCCACACGCATCTCCAGACATTCTGATGTAGTAGTCTAGGGTAGAAAGTTGTACTTAAAACAAGTTCCCAGGGCATTCTCTTACCTCTCTTTGAGAAAACTGCACTAGATTCTAGCCTCTTTTTTTTTTTTTGCAACAGTTTTTTTTTTTAATATAATTGATCTATAATATTATGTTAGTTTGGGGGTCTAGTCATTTTCAAACAAAGAATGGGCCTTCAAATTCTGGTTTTATCATAGGTATCTCATGATGTTGAGCATGTTGATTGATATTTCTGGTTCTCAAACTTTTCCATTTATGAACTAAGAGTGCTAGCCCACTTGTATTTTGTAAAGAAATATGGAGAAATTAAAGCCATCCAATATAGAAATTCATAACTTTACTAAATTAATCCATCTCTACATTGATCATTATATACATTAGAAAGCATTCTTATAGCTTATAAATAAAAAGTATCTTTCAAAACATGAAAAGTTTTTTAAATGAAACATAATCAAAGGGTGAACATCTTTTTTTGTATAAGACACTGTGTACAAAATTTATAAACCACCTGTTTGAAAATGTTTGTAGCCTGCCATTTCATTTCAAGATAAAACACTGATCCAAAAATTAGTTATGAAAAATATTTTGAAGGCATGTCAACAAGACAAAAATTAGCTCATGCATGGTCAACCTCTTTTAAATACCTATGTGGAAACATCACCCAGAATTAGAGAGGACCTCCTACGGTCTTTCCTTAGCACCATTAGTCCTGTACGCCTTCTCGTGCATTATAATATAGTCTGGTCCTAGAGGGAGATAGTAAAGTTACAACCAGGTTCCCAACACAGACAAGTAAGAAAACAACCATTAAGAACACCCACTCCACCCTATATCACTGTCTCTTCTCCTAGAAGCTTCTGAGTGTCTAGCTAAATTTCTACATGGCAGAATAACAGAATACTTATATACAAATGAGCTAACTGAAGTGACAGAGTAAACACCCCAGCTCTACTTACATATCACCAGGGACTGTGTCTAGATCCTGTAATATTCAGTTTATACACATTGTTCTATTTAATCCAAAATTGGCTCCATCTTTTACTGTATTTCTGGTTTCCTTGGTTACCAATTAGGAACGTCTGTCCTTAGCTATACCACTGCTGATACCTAGAGAATTTCTGGTCCTCAAGCACTGGCGTGAGCCTCATATAACACGACCTTTGCCCTCAAAGAAATTCAAGGTGAAGAAAAAAACAGGTATGTAAATCAAATGGTTTGATGCATTTTGATAAGGGACACACAAGAAAAGTAAACATGTCATAGGAATTCAGGAGAAGTTGCAACTGTTCTACAAGTTAGAAGAAGCTTTGCTGAGGGAAAGTTAGAAAGTATGAAACCTGTCCAAAAATACCTTTTCCACTGATGCCTGAAATCCCAGTCTCCTGGACAGCAACATGGTGAGACTTTCAAGCAGGAGATCTTTAGTAGAATTCTCCTTCCGCTCTCCCATTCCCCTTCTCACTTTTCCATCTCCACCCCTTCATCTCCTGGCTTCTCAGACTTAGCAGAAATCAATGTGCATTCAGCACATTTCTAGCACCAGCCACAGTTCCATTTCTACCAAATATAATACAGTTTTCTGGGGATGATAAGACAATCACATATCATGCTGGTTGTGACAGTGGCCCCCTCTTAAGCTACCAGTGAGAAAATTTGGGGTCACTCCATTATCGAGTCCTTGCTTTTGAAATTCAATTTCTTCCCTGGACATCTATTTTCACCGAGAGGAAAGTTGTTTGAGAAATACAGAAGGGCTTCAGCCATTCTTTTTTTCTTGTAGCTCCCCCCACCCGCCCAACAACATGCTTCTTCTTTTTGTTTTTTTTCCCAGGCAGAGGGTAATTTGTATAGTAGCTGAAATAAAAGCAGCTTAACAGATGAAATCCATGGTCAAAGCCTGTGGACATCATTGAGGAGTTAATGAAATTTCTGTGCCTGGAACAGATTATTAGGCAACAGCTGAGATTGGAAAAAAGATTAAGCTACTGAATTGCTGGCAGAACCAAGGGAAGGAGTCTAAAGTCAGCATTCATCATGCCTCATAGAAGATGAACAATTCAGGAAAGAGAATTGGGTGATTTGTTCTGAGCTCTAAAGGCACTGTGCCTTGTCCTTCTCCGACCTAAATGGGTGGACATTGTTTCTCTTGCCCATCGCATCCTGTTACTCCCCCTGCTCAAAACTCTGCATAGCACCCAGTGCTCATGTGTTCATATCCTAGCATTCTGGGGCCTCTAGGAGCCTCCCTGAAACCCCTTTCCACAGTATATCTATCTTATTGATTCCCTACATAAATTATTGTTTTGGGGTCATCAGGCTGTTTTTGCACAGGATGTTTTGCATAGACATTCACTATGTTTTACTCACTGATCTCTACACATCTTTGCTTACAATATTGTCCCATCTAGAGACAATCCCTCCTCTATTTATATTTTGCCACAAGATAAATAAGTAAAGTTGAAATTTTTGCCTTAATTATAACAGGTAGAATTGTAAAAAGTTAAAGCGTTAGTCACTTAGTCGTGTCCAACTCTTTGTGACCCCATGGACTCTAACCTGTTAGTCTCCTATGACCATGGGAATTCTCCAGGCAAGAATACTGGGGTGGGTAACCATTCCCTCCCCAACTCAGGGATCAAACCCAGATCTCCCACATTGCAGGGAGATTCTTAGTGATCTGAGCCACCAGAGAAGCCCAGAATTGTTAAGAATATTTGCCTATGTGTTGCATTGCACATGCTTGTGTTGAAACACAGATGACTCAGAAATGCTTTCTGCTCACAAGGAAACTAGAGTTTTAGAAGAACAATGACATAATCAAAAAAAGTCATTTTTCAATGAACTCCTACAATGTTTTAACAGCTTCCATTTATTAAGTGTTTACTAGGTTGTCAAGCATTATACTAAATGCTTTCCTTGAACTACCGTTTTTATTTGTCATAAGGGTTTTGTGATGTAGGGTTGTGATTATTCCCACTTTACAGATGAGTAGATGCTCAGGAAGATTGAGTAACTTGCCCAATGTCAGTAAATAGCCAAGCAGAGGTACAAAGTGGAGTCTCTGTGACAGCAAACTGTGTATTCTTTCCAGCACGTCACACGGAGGACTAATTTAGGTTTTAGTGTACAAAATGAGCTAGAGATGAGAGTCAGATTGAAAAAAGAGTAGAGAGTTAAACTAAAATCCCAGAACATTCTGAGTAAGAGTTCATGAGACTATAGGTATGGGGGAGGCCTTTAGAATGGGTAAATGTGACTAATATGTTAAAACACACTCTTTTAGGATTCTTACCTGTTTGGGTATAGGGTGCGAAGAGAGAGCTGTCAGAGATAGCACTAAGATGCAACCCCAGTTAATGAGAGTGCAGCCAGCCCTCTGTATCTCTGGTTTCTGCATCTACAGATTTGACCAACCAAGGATCAAAAATTATCAGAAAATCATTCCAGAATGTTCCAAAAAGCAAAATTAGAATTTGCCACAGCCAGAAACTATTTACATAGCATTTACATTGTATTTACAACTATTTACATAGCATTTACATTGTATTAGATATTATAAGCAATCTAGAGATGATTTAAAGTACATGGGAAGATTGCATAAATCATATGCAAATACTATGCCATTTTATATATGGGACACGAGCATCTGTGGATTTTGGTATCCATGGAGGTCCTGGAACCATTCCCCCATGGATACCAGGGGATGACTGTATATGCAGAGAGAAGAGAATCTCTTTGGGAGAAATATTAGTTTCCCTGTAACATGAACTCACTGGCCCACACTTTCTTCTGGATTAAAGTCCTTCCAAGTCACTAAAAGACCAATAATATCCACAAGAGCCTTTAATTCTTTAAGCTAATAAGCATCAGTCACACGGCTTGTTTGTCGCAGGTCAGGACCCTCCAGTCTCTTATTCCCATAAGACATCTGCTTCTTCTCTAAGGCAGAGGTAAGAAAGAATTAGAAGAGGTTAAGACAGAATGGTTCCTCTTCCTTCAGTTCCAACCACAGTGGAGTAAAGTCAATTGGCCTGCACTTGATTTTTTATTTAACTTGTTTGTGCAGTAAAACGCTCTGGATGCAGATTAACTTTCCCCGCTCAATACCACCTAATTGATTCACCTACCTTGAAGCAGAAGCTTGTAAGCCTCTTTTGATAAATAGATTGAAAGGTTTTCTTTGCTTCATAACTGCCTCCGTAAGCAATACCTCAACTAGGACAGAGAACCTAGAGTATTCTCCAGTGACACAAAAACACCAGCATTGGGGTTGGTGGGAGGAGCGATACACGTCTTCCTCCTCCACTGAAGGGACATTCATTTTGCTGGGTAACTTATAAAGGTTATGGGAGAGCTGTTCCAGAGACAGTGCAGGGGATCCCAGTGTGTTGAACAGAGGATGGGCTTTAAACTGTGTTTGCAAAAGCATACAGTATCTTGTATATCCATCAGGAAAATCTTAAGAGATGGGTATTGCAATTCAAACTCTGGGGCTATAAGAACTGATGCACCAAGAAGTTAAGTAACTGGCCTATGATAGCACAGTTAGAAAATGCTGGAGCTCAAATCTTCCTCCTTATCAACACAGAGCCCCAGTACGTTTCTCCTCTTAAAAAAATGAAAGCCAATAGTTGTTAAATCAGGGAATGTAAGGCTGAGAACAACGTCAACAGCAAATTGCGACAGGATGGATGCTCAACAACCAGGCTCAACCGCTGTTTGTTTGCTGGGAAGCAGGATTGACTGAAAGACGAGGGGGGAAACTCTCTCCAGGGGCATGTGACTGAAGCGTGGGATGTGGAACGGAAGGGCCTTTGATCGCTGCCCAAAGCAACTGTGCTCACAGAAAGGGTACCGGAGCAAGCAGCTGCCAGCCCTGGCCCCAGGATCAGGCAGCAGCCTCGGGGCCTGTCTCCAGTACAAAGGCAAACACCAGGTTTCCTCTCTGCTCCTGACTGTGTACTTCCTGTTTGATCACGGAACGGATGCGCCTCCTGCAAAGAGAAAAGGCATCTTGCAGACTTTGCTCACAGTTGTTCGGCTCATTCGCAGGTCCATTTCCCGTCTTTTCCTGCTGTGTTTCTGCCGTCATTGTGTGGATACTCGAATGCACATGTTGTCCTGCACTAGCTCACGGCCGTTCTGCACACGGCATGGACTGAGAAAGTTGCATACACTGGGAACCTTCCCTTTGCTCCCTCTGCCATTTATCAACACATTTAGCAACACTACTGGATACTCCATGCACTGTTATATGGAGTGTAAAACTTGAGCTTTACCTTTAAGATGTTCACAGACTAGTGTGGATTGGAAAAAAAAAAAAAAGTGAACAACCTTAAAGTTGAGAATAATCCTTTATCTGGTGGATAACCCTGAGAACTTAAGCCGGAAGACAGCCTCTCAGTTCTGATAGACCGCCCCAGAGGAAAGGGAGGAACCAGGATATATAGGAGTTTTGCAACAAAAACCAGGTAATTGGTGTATCAAAAGATTACTGTCAGTTAAAGAAAACCAGACATCTCAAATGAATGATTTGAGCACTTTTCTATGTAGGGGAAGATGCAAGAGTCTGGGCTCACTGAAATCATTCCTTTGATGTGCACCTTAGCTATCTAAGGCCAGTATTTGGTTCTATCCCACCCTGAATCCCCTCAGGGGGCACGACTGGGGGGCCTCTTCAGTAGCTGATGGCTTGATGGCCACAACATCCTTTGTCTACTGATATGGCCGGCAACCTTCTCAGTTCACACTCGGAAGAGGAGACCTGATTATACTGGCTACAGTGCTATATAATACTGGAGATGTTTGCAGCATTTTAGATGGTCTAAAGAAGAAAAATCCACAATGAATAATAGAGTTAGAAGAAAAGAGAACTTTAATAACAATAATATTGGGTTGGCCAAAAAGTTTGTCCAGGTTTTTCTGTATGACATTATGGGAAGACATTTTTGCCAACCCAATGTTTAAAGGGCACGTTATTTTTTCTAGGCATTGCTATTGAATTCTTTCCAAGTCTTGGCAATAGAATAGGGAACAATTCAGACTAGACTCCTGCTCTATTGGGGTGGGGGAGACATAGAATAAACTGGCACTCAAATATATAGGAAAATATCCAATAGCAATTCAGGTAAAGAGAAAAATAAAACAGGATAATGGGGTATTGAGCTGTTCAAGAGTGAGAACAGCATTGAATGATATGGTCAGAGAAGCTCCCCTGAAAAATTGACATTTGAGTTAAGATTTAAATAAGAAAAAGAAGCAGGATAAAATTGACTATCACATAGGGAAAGTCATGAGAAAAGACCTTGGGCTAAAAATATCTCATAATGATGCCTTAAATCCCACTATTGTTCATTGATCTAAAGTAGCAGACAGGAAAATGCAACTTTCAGATCTCCTAGCACAAGGAGCATAACAGACTGATGTTCCCAGCCACTGACCCAAGGATCCGTGCTTCCCATGGGGTGATCCCCACCAGTGACGGACAGCAGTGAGGGCATTAAACAAGGTCCACGCTAGTAAGACAGGGACTGAGCAAATGGGTGACTGTGGCTCAAGGTCTTCCTGTTGACCTGGATGAATCCTTCCTGGAACCATGCTGCAATTTAAAACTCCTGCCACTCTTGGCTTCCTTTCTTTTCCTTCTCCTTCCTCAGGAATCAGACATGTATCACAGTCTGAAGGCTGTCATCTCCTGCTCCCTCCACCAGAAATGTCTCAATCATTCCTTCTAGACTTCTACTTCTCAGAGGACTGCAAAATCCATAGCCATGAGAAGGAGGTACCCACTAGAGAGCCTGCCTTGGGAGAAATAAACTAGAAAAAGACTAGAGAGTATTAAAGACTGCAGTATAATGTGTACAAAAGAAACGCAATATGCATTTAAATAAAAAAAAAAAAGAATACAAGCATCAGGGGAGAATGATTCTTGTTCCAAGAGACTCAGTACTAAGTACAATTCAGAATCAGGCAGCCCATGGTTAGGAATCAGGCAAAGGTTAGAGGCTCACAATAGAGCCTTGAACTCAGAATGCAGTGGAAGAGTCAGTGCTAGAAACTGGCTTTATTAAGGTCAACTTTCCTAATGAACTGGAAGTGTTACTCTGAACATACTGCTTAAATACTTAAGATTTGGAGTAGAATTCTGCCTAACATTTCTTGTACTCTCATTTTCAACATGAAGTTCTCCTGCAACATCTTTTAGCCCACATTCCCTGATTTTGCAACTTAAACTCAGTAAGACCCTAAGTCACCTTTAGTCTTTCCTTCAATTGATGAGTGGGGTTCAAATAACTCTGATAGCTGGCTGATGTCTGATGCTCAATATAGAAGACTTAAGAGACACTGTCGGTCCTGATAGGTTGAATAATGCCCAAATCTAGAAAAGTATTAAAATTAAAAGGTAGAGGTTGCATGCCATAACACAAAGTCTCCAAAGTAAAAGAAAACCCAAGATTTGAAGGATTTTTAAAAATTATTACCTTCTGGTAATTTCTTCCCTCTGGAGAACAACAGCAGATATAGGCTGCTTAGGTAATAGTGGCGAGGTAAGAATATGTCAGGGAGAGGGAGCTGTATGGAAGAAGGGATTTATGTTTGGAAGAAGGACTTTGGTCTTTGGACCAAGCTGCGAGCTGTTCAGAGTCTTGCTTTATGATGTCACAATCATAATAGCATGAATAAAATAACCATATTTTGACAACCAGAATAATTTTTTTTCTTTTCTGAATGATCTTCAAGGCACTGCAAGTTTGAGGCATGGGGTTAGGTTCTGACATCTGTAATTTACATGATAATGAGAAAACAACTGAGGACCCAAAGAAAACTCACAGGCATGCAGGTATTCTATGAAGAATATGTTGAGAAGACACAGGAAGTTAATTAAATTCAGGGCTCAGTTAGGAAGTGATGTACAGAGATACAGGTAGCCAGTTCATACCAGGGATGAGGTCCTGCAGAATCAAAAATGAGATTCTTATTTTCTAAGGCAAGTGTTTTGAATATCCCAGTATATGATACACTATAGAGAAAGTGAAAAGTGAAAGTGAAGTTGCTCAGTCCCGTCCGACTCTTTGAGACCCCATGGATTGTAGCCTACAAAATTTTCCAGGTAAGAGTATTGAAGTGGGTTGCCATTTCTCCAGGTCATCTTCCTGATCCAGGGATCAAACCTGGGTGTCCCGCACTGCAGGCAGAGGCTTTACCTCTGAGCCACCAGGGAAGCCCTATACCATAGAGAAGTTGCTGACAAAGGTCCGTCTAGTCAAACCTATGATTTTTCCAGTAGTCATGCATGGATGTGAAAGTTGGACCACAAGAAGCTGAGTGTCTAAGAATTGATGCTTTTGAACTGTGGTATTGGAGAAGACTCTTGAGAGTCCCTTGGACTGCAAGGAGATCAAACTAGTCAATCCTAAAAAGGAAATCAGTCTTGAGTAGTCTTTGGAAGGACTGATACTGAAGCTGAAACTTTAATACTTTGGCCACCTGATGCGAATAACTGACTCAATGCAAAAGACCCTGAAGCTGGGAAAAATTGAAGGTGGAAGGAGAAGGGGATGACAGAGGATGAGATGGTTGGATGGCATCACTGACTTGATGGACATGAGTTTGAGCAAGCTCCAGGTGTTGGTGATGGACAGGGAGACCTGGCGTGCTGCAGTCCATGGGGTCACAAAGAGTTGGACCTGACCGAGGGACTAAACTGACCGACTAATAGGGAAGCTGTGATTACAATGACAACCTTAAACGTATAACAAGGTTCTATGATAATAACCAAAGAAGAAAATTAAAACAAAAGTAGAAATTAGTAAATAAAAAAAGAACATAAGACAGCAAGAAGGGAGTAAAAGTGATAGAAATTTCATGAAGGTATGAAAACTACCAGACTAACTGAGAAACATATAAAGCTAAAAGACTCTCTAAGTTCCAGGGAAAAGATAGGGCAACAGACCAATCACAGGACCTCACTTATGCAATTATCTCTAAAGTGCATACAGAGTTTGCAGCAGTGAAGACCATCCTAATGATAATTGAAGCTGGATGAACCCAGCTGGAATAAGTAAGAGTATTATATACTCTCTGGCTGCTGAGCCTTGTGACATAACAACCTAAGACATGAGGTGTGTGTCACACTAATAAGAATAAGACAAAAAAAAAAAAAAAGAATAAGACAGAAAGGACTTTTCCTGGAAAAAAGGTAGAGTGATTGGATCTTAGGAAGTTGATGAGAGAAAAGGGTTAATGGTACTTAGAAGGCAAAGTGCAAAAGAACTTCCCCTCTGTTTTAACTCTTCACAGGGAGTTATTTCATTTTTCACATGTATTATTCCCTTTCCCACTGAAAACCGTGTGTTGGGAATACCTTTCTTTTTTCTCTTTGGCCACACCCCGTGGCGTATGGGATCTTAGTTCCCTGTCCAGGGATTGGACTCACACTTCCTTCATTAGAAGGCAGAGTTTTAACCACTGGACACTGAAGAAGTCCTGGCAATATCTTTCTCAAGGTGTACAGTTACATAATTATTCTGGAAAGTTTCTTTACCTCTTTCCCATGAATACTGAAGGGGAATTTTCCTTCAATCCCATATAACTACCATTTTCCTGACAATCTCCTGAGGCTTTATTCTTGTCTGTTGGGTCCCAAAAGCTCTCCCTGAAGCATGGTTCCCTCTTAAGCAGTCCAACTTTCCTTCATGATTTACAGTGGTAACTTTTGGGGTTTTTTTTTTTGTAAAAAATGGTACCCCACAACACATGGTGTATGGCAAGTCCATCCCAGGTGAATCACCAGATGCTGACCTCCAGTTTTCTTTGACTTCAACAGCAGAAGCAGATCACGAAGGTGATGGTTGTCTGATGGAGCACTGTGCTGAGAGGTTTGTGCAGTGTTCACCTTTTGCTACCAGTAACAGCAATAAAACACCAGACCAGCAAAAAGAATGATCGGCATGTGCTGAAGTCTCAAGATTGTAAGAAAGTTCTGCAGGGCTGTAAAGGTCTCCTCAAATAACCAAACAGTGCCAAGGGGTGACCAAGTGAATGGTGCAGTAACTGTGGATGCTTTTGTAGGAAAAATCTGTGAGGCATTGTCATACTATGGTAGTGATTATGTTGTAATTGTTACTGACTGGTTTAGTGTTGTTTTGAGTCCTTTCGTGCTTTCAAGTGAGACAACAGAAATTCTAGTATTTGAATGTGTGCTGCCAAACACAAATGTTTCTCACCACTGCTGTGTGGATTTAAGCAGTTGTCTGTTTATCATAACTGTCATTCATATAAGCAGGAAGATGCATGCATGGCTGAGGGTCTGCAAATGACATTTCCAGATCAAGGAATCTTGGAAGCAGGAAAACTGAGCATGTTTTTACTACTAGAGGCTTTGTGGGTTAGAGGCTGTAATAGACCATTTACATAATTGGAAAGAATTCTGAAAATATGCCAAAATCTCTGAGAGAGAGCCCTGAGATCAAATGGAAGAGGCTCCTTGGGTGATAAGAAGGTCAGTGGTGGTAACTGCTCCCTGCACAGTGCACTAAATATTTCTAGGGATTCCCAGGTGCCTCAGCAGTAAAGAATCCACCTGCAATGGCAGGGGATACACCAGGGAGGTGGGTTCAATCCCTGGGTCGGGAAGATATCTGACAGAAGGAAATGGCAATCCACCCCAGTATTTTGCCTGGAAAATTTCATGGATAGAGGAGCCTGGCAGGCTACAATCCACAGGGTTGCAAAGAGTCAGACACAGCTGAGCACGCACACACACAAAATATTTCTAAGAGAACTTGCATTTATCCCAATACTTTTATGACCTTTCCACAAACTTATAGTACCAGGTGGTCATTAAATTAGACTATAATAGTCATGGTATCACCGTGAGAAACTGCACATTTCATTCTACGTCATTCTGTAATATGTCCTCCCCTCAGGCTTGTTCCCAGACAATAGCTCCGTGTGAATAAATGGTTCTAGCCGGATTGACCTCCTTCACATAAGCAATACCATCTTCTCATACACTTAAGACACCAAGTTAAGACATCATATAAACCATTACTAATTCTCAAAGCAGCCACATGTATGGATAGTGTTTTATTTTCACAATTTTATAAACAGAAAAACTAAGACACAGAGAAGCTACACGCCAAAGTTCATATGGGCAATAAGTCATAAAACTTGAACTCAGAATGATATATAATCAAAACTCTGCACTTTTTCCTTTTCACTAGCTTGTGGGTCTCTCCTTCCAAAGATCTTATTTTCAAAGGGATACTAGGTTTGTTTGCCCATTATGATTTAATTTTAGATTCCTGTTCATTTTCCTCAGGAGTTTCCAGAGAAATAATAATTTTCCAGGTCTAGGGGATGGAGAGAAATGGCTGATTGTGTAAGGGCCTCAGTCTGAAAGGGACTGGGGAACTGAGCAGTTTATTTAGTTCCTCTGCACATATGGGGGCATTCTAGTTACTGGAATTAGTATAAAGTGAAGGGTCACTCAGTTGCAAGAAAGAATTTTATGTAGAATAATAGATGCATTTTTAGGTAGAATAATTGATGCATATATAAGGAGAAAGGGGTTTCCCAGGTGGCGCTAGCAGTAAAGAACCTGCCTGCCAATGCAGGAGGCACAAGAGATGCATGTTCAATCCCTGGGTCGGGAAGATCCCCTGGAGAAGGGCACAGCAACCCACTCCAGTATTCTTGCCTGGAGAATCCCATGGACAGAGGAGCCTGACGGGCTACAGTCCATAGAGTCGAAGAGAGTCAGACACAACTGAAGTTACTTAGCACGCACGCATGCATGCTTATGGAGAAATAATATCACAGCCTACACAGAGGCTGACTACGTTTACCATGACAGAGGTCAGGGATGCCTTCTACTAAGGCATGTATGTAATGTTAGGACAACAGTACAGTGAACTGGAGTCTGTGCTTGATTCTTCAATCCTGTTTAAAAAAAAAAAAAAATCCCAGTCAAGCATGTTTGGCATTTTGTTGAAAACATTTTGCAAACCTCCAAATAAAGAACGTGGTGATAAAGAGACTTAAATTGAGGTTTGTTTTCTTAGAAGAAAGCTGAAGATGGGAGAAGGGGACATTTAGAAAGAGGTATTCAAACAGAAGCATCATGACAATTGAGTTCCTGCAAAGATGGGAAGGCCAGAATAGGCCTCCGGGGGAAGATTCTGGAGCTTTTCCAACACCATTCCTTTCTCTAGCCATCAAGTGATGGAGATTTGTTGAACATGACACCTGGCTGCTCTGCATTATGGATTTGAATAGAGAGACAAAAGAGAGAGCTAATTGTTCTCCATGCATTCAAGTTTAATTCGGCGCACTTTTAATTAGGGCTCTGATGGGACTGGGGATCGTTTCCTTCTGCACAGGCAGCTCCTGACAGCAGGTGACTGTGTGGAGGAAAGGGATTGCTACAGAAGCCGCTCAGGTCAGATTGGCATCAGCTTGGCAGTTACACAGGATGTACCGGGAAATGTCAGTCCTGATGCCAACAGTGACCCCTTCAAGAAGAAAAGCACTCAGCAGGGCGTGATGCCGCAGGGCTTAGCCAGCACGTAAAAGGCAGCTAGGATCAGAGCTGCTAGAGGAGAGCCACACATAAAATCACCCCTAAAAGAGAAAAAAAGATAACTTTTATTGAGCAACTTTTATGTGGCAAAGGAATGTAGAGCCCTAGACCCTACGTTCCTCTGGCAGACACAATTACCATTCCTGCTTTACACCCTTTTAGACAAGCGGAAGCTAAGGTCCAGTAGTGATGAGTAACTTTCCCCGAAGGCATCGCACTCAGTTCTGTCTCCTTCCCCACCAGGTCCGTATCCCAATTATTTTATTATTCTCTCAGTTCCCCATCCCAACCCTTAACACATCCCATCCTTCCTGGCCTCTATAGCAATCATAAAGCTCCACAGTCACTTAGGAAAAATGAGTATGTGTGAGTGTGGTGTGTGAGTTATCAATCATTTCTTTGGAGATAATAATTTTGCAATCATTCAATTGATTTTTGCATTTAATGCTTTGATTCAATTTATCATATGCTTACAAAGCAGTGCTGGTAAATAGACAAGTTCCTTCTCTAGTAGCTAACAACCTAAGATATATGTTATCTTAACAGATTTGTGGAATAGCCATAAGTACTGTCTTATCCAACTCTTTTCCCCCAAATTGAAATGGTCTTGCCCAAATATGAATTAATAAATAGTGGTTTAAAACTAAGCAGGTGATACATGAAAGTATTAAATTGTAATCTGGCCATTATGACTTTCAAATGTCATGTTAAAGCAGTGCCCATTGGTGAAGACTTTTATCAGAGTGTGCTTATTCATTAAAAAAAAAAAAGTAGCTATCTCATTTCTCATAATTTGTGCAGACTCCCCAGTGGCATAGTCTGGTACATCAGTTAGGTATGTAGGAGTTTAGCTTTAAGTCGCAACACTCTTACTGGTATATCTGTCTCCACACCCCTTTCAATGTCCTGAGTGTTTTTCCACAAGGAAGAAGAAAGCAGCCTGAATGATTACTCTCTTTCTCTGAAATGCAACAGGGAAAGCTGCTAAACTCCTTCTCCATCATCATGTCCAATAGTCTCAACTACTTTAATAGCTCCCTAACCTGGGTTCCTGTTTTTAATCCTTGCTCCCCTTCAAACTAATCTCTTTTCAGAAGAACAAATATTACATTTAAATATTTTTAATGTAAAACAAAATAGATGCAAACCAACTCCCCCCTCCCCCCCAAAAAAATAATAAATGTTAAGGGATTATTGTTAGGCAAACGCTTATAACCACTGCCAAAGACATAAATAGAACTTTGCCATCCACCTCAGAACTCCTTTTCTGAGTCTGGCTGTTTCTAACTCAAATAAATCGTTCAACAAAAGCAACCACTCTCCTGAGTTTTATAGAAACCTCTTATATGTGTGTGTATTTAATATTCTCTCATCATATTTCCTTGATTAGTCTTGCCTATAATCTATAATCACCACAACCAACCAGTCTTCCCCGCCCCCCCTTACAGTTTACCTATTCAATCACCCAAGGAATTTAACTTGTAGAACTTCCCACAGTCTGGCTTTTGTTGACCACGTATCCATGTGACAGGTCACCCATTCTTTCACCCTTCACCTTGGCAGCTGGATCCACAAGCCCGGTCACGTTCATTTTCAGTTCCTCTGGCAGAACTGGGAGATGTGATGTGTGCATTCAACAGGAGGCAGCATCACTCTTACTTTCTCTCTTTTTGAGAAGTTCTCAGTTGTTCCAGCTCAGTGTCTAGATCCTTTCATGCACTAGGGGCTTCCAAATGTTAATATTAAAATTATTTCATTTCTATCTTTATGCAACAGTCAGTGTACTTTTGTAAAGAGATGTTTCCTTGTTCACTGTGTGGTTAGCCATTGGTAGAGTTCTTAGGGGAACTATAGAGACAAGTAAGATAAATATTTGAATTTTTCCCTTTAATTACCAGTTTTCTACATAAAGATTTGGTGCCCTATTATGGCCTGATTTGACCAGTTGCGTTTTACTGTTGTTTGGTTTTGTTTTAAATATCACCTGTAACTCCTGGATTTAAACATATTTGATAGTTGTCAATTATTTGCAATTACTTTTCATTTTGAAGCTCAGTTGTCTCATGCTTGGCAATAAGATCCTACTTATGATGAGTCGTGAGCCTGTTTGACGTGACTTTAGTGATCTTTGACTGCTTCATGGATACCTGAAATGGCAAGGTGTTCTAGGTTCATCTGGAAAATTTCCTGTCCCAGATCTTATTACCATATATTTTTAGGGACTTCTCCCCAATGGCGGGTGCAGGTTTGATCCCTGGTCAGGGAGCTAAGATCCCACATGCCACGGGGCAACTGTACTCAAGTACCACTTAAATCTCAAGTGCCGAACTGAGAACTGAGACAGCCAAATACGTAAATAAATATTTTAAATGAAATGTGATATTTCAAGACCACAGTCAGTACTTTCTCTGTGCTCATCACTAACAGTCTGGTCATTGGTAATATCTTTTCTTTAGCTAGAACTTGAAGAAAAAAGAAAAAGATATAGGTATATAGTATATATATATATAAAGATGTTGATATATATAGACATGGATAAAAAATGCTCTAGTATTTACAATCCTATTTTAGAACTGTAGGCCTCTTTGTTTCTCTGCTTGCTTCATTTTAAAAACTTAACTTCTTCTGTATAACATCTGCATCACTCCTTTTACATAAGAATCGTGATCCTTAAGGATATATAAAATAACATAATTAAAATAGTTCATTTATTCTCACTTACTTTATCCAGTGTAATCCATATAATGTTCTTCAAATAACAATACCACCATGACCAAGGGTTCAAAAAAGTCCCATTTTTTTTTCTCTTCACTTCCACCTCCTCAGTTTTTATTGTTATACTCTCACTGTCTGAATACATAGCTGTTACATACTGCAGTCCATTATTCTAAACCTCATATAATTTTAAGTCTGTAAGTAACTGCATCTGACTCTTGAATAAAGTGGAGGTAAGGGGCTCTGACCCTCCACATAGTTGAAAATCTTACAGTCAACCCTCCCTTATCCAGGTTTGGCATCTGTGGATTCAACCAACTACAGATTGTGTATTTCTACAGTATGTACTAATTGGAAAAAAAAAAATCCACATAAAGTGGATCTGCACATCTGAAAAACACGTCATTTAAACATGAACTGTATATGTTTTGTGCTCTACACTAGTACTTAGGCCAATGTGTTTCCAATTATTTTGGTCCTCAGAAGTTCACTCTAACAGATTCCTTAAGAAGAGCTCAACAAAACAACATTGACTTGGTTCTTGCATCTTGGTTTGCATTCTTTACATGTGAGAGTCAGTTTTGCTGGATAACAATTTTTAACTCACTTTTTCTATCTTCAAATACTAAATATTACCCCATTTTATTCTGAAGTAAAGCATTACTGTTGGAAGTCTGAATATGACATTTTTCCTCTTATAAGTCACTTGATATCTTTGTCTAGATATTAAAAGAATTTTTTTTTTAATTTCAAGTCTAGTAATCTTACAATACGTCTTGGCATGGTCTCCCTTGGTCAGTATACTCAAGCATGTAACTGCTGGTGAATAACTCAACATTGATTACCTGCTCAAGCCCTGTTAGTTTTGACATAGACCCCTTGTCTTCATTTGACCGAAATACCTTCAGTTGCTATTCTCAAACTGACCTGTTGTGTTTCTAATGAATATCTGTCAACTCTTTTGTGTTTTGGTTCTCTGTTGCTTCCCATTTTCTGCCACACAAATGTTGATATTATACAGGTCCTACAGATTCTGGCAATTTGCTTATAGATTGGCGTTCCTGGGAATATCTTGTCATTTAGTTTTGTTGAAAATACAATCCAGTGATTTTTGTTTTCCCATCTCGTTTCTTTGTTTTAGGTGATGACTGACAGAGAATGAGAGACAATGCTACCACTACCATCTTCTTAGAATCCTCCATGATCTCTCAATCAATTTATAGTAAAATTACAATTTATTGACCTAGCCTATGAATTTATTATGGCTACTATTTACATGTATAACCTTATCTCTTTCACTCTCCTCCCTTAGGAGGTTCTGGGACTTTCTCCTCTAGACACTTTGCATTCTCCTTGTATGTCCTTCCTTCTGATTTTAATGTTTGCTTCTCTCATTTTTTAAAATCTCAGCTTACATTTCTAAGAGATCCTCTCCATCCTTACAACCTAAAGAAGACACCATAAGTCACTGTCTATGACATTACCTACAGTAATTTACTTAGCACTAGTATTGCTTTATTTTGTGTATTCATTTCTGTATCAATTCAAGAATCAGCCTGAATGTCAAATCTGGCTGGCCACCAGGTTTTATAAGTGAATCTTTATTGGAACACAGCCATTTTTTTTTCTATGACAGCTTTTGCACTACAATAGTTGCATGAGAGACCATACGACTCAAAGAACATACTTACACTATTGGTCATTTACAGAAAAGAGTTTTCCAGCTTTCTTGTTAGTAGCCTGTTTCCTCCCACTGGAATGTAAGTTCAATAGTAACTTGAGTGTTGTCTGCATTTTCACTACTTTATCCTCCTCAACAAAAGGAGTAGCTAGCGTACAGCAAAGAAAGAAAGTGAAGTCTCTCAGTTGTGTCCGACTCTTTGGGACACCACGGACTATAAACTACCAGTGTCCTCTGCCCATGGGATATTCCAGGCAAGAGTACTGGAGTGGGGTGCAATTTCCTTCTCCACGGGATCTTTCTGGCCCAGGGATTGAAACCCGGTGTTCCGCATTGCAGGCAGACGCTTTACCATCTGAGCAACCAGGGAAGCCCAGCATATGGTAAGCTTCCTTTAAATATTTGTGAATAAATAAACAAATCTTAAATTGTTAACATCATTTTTGCTGTTCAGTTGCTCAATTGTGTCCAACTTTTTGCGACCCCATGGCTGCAGCACACCAGACTTCCCTGTCCATCACTAACTCCCAAAGATTGCTCAAACTCATGTCCATTGAATCAGTGATGCCATCTAACCATCTTGTCCTCTGTCGCCCCTTCTCCTCTTGCCTTCAGTCTTTCCCAGCATCAGGATCTTTTCCAATGAATCGATTCTTCACCATCAGGTGACCAAAGTATTGGAGTTTCAGCTTCAGCATCAGTCCTTCTAATGAATATTCAGGATTGATTTCCTTTAGGGTTGACTGGTTTGATCTCCTTGCATTCCAAGGGACACTTAAGAGTCTTCTCCAGCACCGCAGTTCAAAAGCATCAATTCTTTGGCCCTCAGCCTGCTTTATGGTCCAACTCTCACATCCATACATGACTAGTGGAAAAAACTCTAGCTTTGATTATACAGACCTTTGTCGGCAAAGTAATGTCTCTGTTTTTTAATATGCTGTCTAGGTTTGTCATAACTTTTCTTCTAATGAGCAAGTGTCTTTTAATTTCATGGCTGTAGTCACCATCTGCAGTGATTTTGGAGCCTAAGAAAATAAAGTCTGTCACTATTTTCATTATTTTCCCATTTATTTGCCATGAAGTGATGGGAGCGGATGCCAACATCTTTGTTTTTTGAATGTTGAGTTTTAAGCCAGCTTTTTCACTCCCCTCTTTCACTTTCATCAAGAGGCTCTTTAGTTCCTCTTTGCTTTCTGCCATATGAGTGTTGCCATCTGCATATCTGAGGTTATTGATATTTCTCCCAGCAATCTTGATTCCAGCCTGTGCTTCCTCCAGCCCAGAGTTTCTCATGATGTACTCTGCATATAAGTTAAATAAGCAGAGTGACAATATACAGCCTTGATGTACTCCTTCCCCAATTTGAAACCAGTCTGTTGTTCCATGTTCAGTTCTAACTGTTGCTTCTTAACCTGCATACAGGTTTCAAAGGAGGCAGGTCAGGTGGTTTGGTATTCCCATCTCTTAAAGTATTTTCAACAGTTTGTTGTGATCCACACAGTCAAAGGCTTTAGCATATTCAAAGAAACAAATGTAGATGTTTGTCTGGAATTCTCTTGCTGTTTCTTTGATCCAACAGATATTGGCAATTGATCTCTGATTCTTCTGCCTTTTCTAAATCCAGCTTGAACATCTGGAATTTCTCGGTTCACGTACTTGTTGAAGCCTAGCTTTGAGAATTTTTAGTATTACTTTGCTAGCATGTGAAATGAGTGCAATTGTGTGGTAGTTTGAACATTCTTTGGCATTGCTCTTCTTTGGGATTGGAATGAAAACTGACCTTTTTCAGTCCTGTGGCCACTGCTGAGTTTTCCATATTTTCTGGCATATTGTGTGCAGCACTTTAACAGCACCATCTTTTAGGATTTGAAATAGCTTAGTTGGAATTCCATCACCTCCACTAGCTTTGTTCGTAGCGATGCTTCATAAGGCCCACCTTACTTCACACTCCAGGGTGTCTGGCTCTAGGTGAGTGATCTCACATCATGGTTATTTGCATCATTAAGATCTTTTTTGTATAGTTCTTCTGTGTAGCATGTTTAGGCCATCAGATAGTCAGAGTTTTTAAAAATAGGTTATTAGAACCTTAGTGATGATTGCATTCAATCACCCAAATAACTAGATGACAACATTGAAACTAGACCCTTCAAGGCAATAATTTTAAGAAAGAAACTTTATAGTAAATTTACCTTTTTGCAATGATTAGCAAATAAATAAATGTAGACCTGCATGAGCTCTAAAGACAAGATGACTATTAATAGCTACATTTTACTATTAACTGGTTATATGAGTTGGTAACTTCACTTCTCTGTGTTTCTATTTATTAATCTTTAAAACAGTGTCAATGGAATATGTGTATTAAGGAAATATAATAAATATTAAATAGGAAGCATGCCCAGCCTATTGTATGAACTCCACATATGCTAGAGGATGGTGAAGAGGATGAGATGAGGATTGTCACCATGTGGATGCCAACAAGTGTGGTTTCTACAAAATGAGGTTGAGAAGGAAGAAGAGTGGGAAAGGAAGAAGACAGAAGAGGAGAAAGATAAAATGATAATGTGAGTAAGAATAGACTCAGTAAGTTCAATTTACTGAACTTGTACAATGTTCCAGGCGTTATGACCTGTGGTTTGCAGAGACTGCATAGTTTAATGCTTGCAAGAGCCCTTTGAGGAGTGCACGTTAATAGCCCGTTATTACAAATAAGAAATCCATACCTCATCTTAGCCTAAATTATGTAGAAATGTCCTCCAAAGCCTTAGTTCTTGACCTACGTCGCTTCCTCCTTCACATCTAAATGTATCCCTAAAGATCTCTCCACTTTTTGTTTAAAATGTGACAGTCATAGGTTTTGCCTGCAGGAGTCTTCTTCAACTTCTCAACGGGTTTAAATATGCCCACTTCATATCTTGCCACCTTCAAATATTGCTCCAAGTTCCAAAAGTAACCTTGTCTCCTTATGAATTCTCATTTAGTCCCCCAACCATGGCCAGTCGTCAGAAGAAATCAATTGGAGAGACAGATTTCCACTGAGGTGCTCACAATGAAAACTATTTAACTGCTGTTAATTCTCTGTTCAGATATAAGCTCTTGTACATTTGGATTTTGTAGTTCCAAGCTTGTTGGCATAGAAAAGGTGCCAGCCGAGTGGCAGGGAGCATCAATTCTATTGCTCTGTAGTAAAAAGAATATTGATTACTCAGAGCCGAAGGCGGTTATAATCTCCCGACTCCTGCATTGCGCTTGGGCAAGTGGGGGAGTCATTAGCAGTAACAGCAGTAGCAGTATTCGTAGTGGAAATACTAGTGGCAATAGTAGAAGCAGTAGTAGTAAACGGATTGACTACTTCAATGCCAGGAAGTGTGCTAAGCCCATTACATGATCTAATTACCCTCTCAACAATCCTCCGAAGAAGTGATATAATAACCCTATTTTATAGGCAAAAACATAGGACTAAGACTGATTAAATGACTCACAAGATGCCACACTGCTATTAAGTCGCTGGGCCTGACCCCATATTAAACTTTTCCCAAAGCTCTTTTTTCCTAATCACTATGCAGTATCTTCTCAGAAATCTATACACATAGAGTCATTTCTAATGCCATGTTCTAATCTAAAGACTAGATAACATTCCCTGTTATAGATGTAAGAATTTGGAATCATCAAGGGTGAGTGTTTTCCCCACTGTCCATCTGCTCCATGATATTTTGTTTTATGATATATCCCCAAATACCCACAATATAGATCAGAATGTCTATGTCTTGGTCAAAGACGCCATCATAAGCTATTATCCCCATATACACACCCAAGTCGTTGACCAAATCTGTTAAAAAGTGTGCTGATAAATATTTCACAACCGACTGTTTGGCATGAGGGTGGGGTAGAGGGATTTCTCACTTTTATCCACTTATATGTTGTAAATACTTCCATAATAGCTGATTTTAAGCCATTAATGTGACATTACCTGAATAGAATCTCAAGGAGGTGCTACCGGTAGGCTTGCATAAATTGATATAAGTAATATGTATCCTCCTCCTCCACATTTACTCTTGTTTCTACCATACATCTACATCCTTAGAACAGAAGAATCTTTACTTGTAGCTTTAACCTAGGAGATACTCCAAGCCCAGACTCAAATGAAGACAGTATTGTGAAATATACCATAAAGAATGATTATAAAGGTGTGCTTTCTCACTTCCCTGACCCTGTATCTTTCTTCATAACAATATAAAACTGGCATTTGCACTTGTAATGGATTGAATTTTTGTGTCCCCCTAAAGTTCCTATGTTGAAGCCATAACTCTTGAAGGAGCTGTATTTGGAAGTGGCCCTTCTAAGGAGGTAATTAAGGTTAAATGAAGTCATAAAGATGGAGTCCTGATCCAATAGGATTAGACTCATTACAAGAAGAGACAGCAGAGAGCCCGCTCTCTCCTTTCCCTCCTCTCTCTCTATCTCCATGCACATACTTGAGGAAAGTCATGTAAAAACATGGCGATAATGCATCTGTCTACAAGCCAGGAAGTGAGCTCTGCCAAGAATGGAGTTTGCCAGCACCTTGATCACTGACGTCAAATCTCCAGAACTGTGAGAAAATTAAATGTCTGTTGTTTCAGGCATCCAATCTGTGGTATTTTGTTACAGAAGGTCTAGCAGAAACATACAACATCTGACAATATCACTATGTAATCTTGAACAAGGCTCTTATTTCCTTTGAGACACATGTCAAAGAAAGGATTGAACTAAAATTCTTGTTTTCTTGATTTAATTTCCATGATCTTGTATTTTTAGGGTTGCCTTTTGCCTTTTCTAGTTCTGGTCTTTTTAGGGAGAGTTTGACATCTAACTCAAACATTCAAAGGCTATCTTGAATCCTAATAATGATATGCTAATCATTGGAGTAGGAAATGGCAACCCACTCCAGTATTCTTGCCTTGCCTCGAAAATTCCATGGACAGAAAAGCCTGGCAGGCTACAGTCCATGGGGTTGCAAAGAGTAGGACACTTGAGCGACAGAACAGAGTAATCATAATTAAATTATGGTACACAGTGAAACATTTATAAATGCAATAATAAATTCCTAAGAGGACTGCAACACCTAGTATCTGATAAGGGAGACTGGAGTTAGAATTTCCCACCCTTGGGTGTGGGCCTGTATCAGGGCAACTGTGTTAGAATCACCTTGGTTAATTTATTAAAATAAAGATTCTGTGGTGAACTATAAGACTATACTCCTAAACAATTTATAAGGTCAGTTTTCATTATCAGTGTAAAACAGCAATTCAGCAGCTATAAGCATAAAATTGGAGAGTATAAGGAGAAACTGATCATGGATATAGAGTTAGGAGAGCTGTGTTGTAGTTTGAGCTCACAAACAAATAGTTTATAACCTTGGATAAGCCATTTCCTTTCTCTGGGTCTCAATTTCCCCATCTGTAAAAATCAATGAGCTGGGTTAGATGGTCTTTAATCTACCATCTATCCCTAAAAACTTTAACTACTTGGTGATTAATACAAGGATATTAGACACTTTTTCAATGTCAAGGTGAAAAATAGTTTAGCGGGTCATGGATTAGTGGAGATGTTTCAAGCACAACAAATCATAGCATATTGACAACCCTCTCTTCTAGCTAATCTTAAATCTGCCCTGCCTTAATATCCACTAACCTTTTTGTTCAAAGAAAGTATTTGGCTCGTGCATCATTCCTGTTCTAAATCCTATAATAAGACACCCTCTTGCTCTTGTTTGCATGAGTGAAAAGTCAATTGCGAAGAGACGTGACTTTCAATATGTAGACTCTTCTTATTTCATGTAAAGAGCCTTTAAGAACTTCTGTAGATTTGGGGAGATGTTATGTATGTTTGTCAAGGGTTTCCAAAAGGTAGGTAAAAAAAGGTCTCTTTATTCAAATAACTCAGTACAATAATTGGCACATGACAAGCAGTCAGTGGACTTTTGTAGATGCAATGGAGAAATCTTTCTTGGTTTTTAATTTTACCACTCCAAAGAAACCGTATGATTCCTGAAAACATGAGGCCAGACGTGACGAGAATGGAACTACCATAGAATTTCTCAAGTTTCTTATAAAACTCAAGAGATGATGTTTTGCCAACTACAGAAACCTAAGATAGATAAAATTTAGGTGGTGTGGTTACGTATAATTTCCTCTGAGAATGTTCTCAATATCTTCTTTCCCTTGCTGTATTATACTTGCTTAACAATGGTCAGAATTTAATATCTGAAATAGCTTGAAACATTGATTGCAATACTGAGCAGCTAAATATTAGAAGTCCAATACCTTTAAAAAAAAGAAAATTAAACAAATTTTCATCAAGGTGCAATCACTTAGACCAGCTGAGTTCTAAAGACGTTAAGCTCAAGTATGAAATGCAGCCATGGTGTGTTAAGGCATCATGAGCAGAGAGCACAGGCCTTCGCCTCCAGTGGTCTGTTACTCAGGGTGGAGAGGCTGCATGCTCATGCGTGTATGTGTGCACATGTGCATCTTTGTGTGTGTGCTTCCACCATTTCCTAGCTCTTTACACTATTTGTATAGTTCTTTGAAATTAAACTGCTGTTTACAGAGAAAGGAAAATTCACTTCCTGAGAAATGTGTTCTAAATTAGGATTTCTATCTTTAAAATTACTTTTTAGGTATTGACACTTGTTGTGCTTGCAGAGGCTATACCATTGATCACTTCTAAAAATCAGCGGAAAATAGATTTGGCCAGTGTTGTGTTCAACAGAGTACGTTTTGTGTTTGTGTGGTTAAGTCCTTGATCACAGACATAATCTTAGATTATTCATTCATTCATTCATTCATACACTGATTTAATAAAAGAGCTAAGGTAAGCAATTTTCCTCAAACTGATTACCAAGGAGATAAAGACTCATCAAGCTCTAATAGGTCTTTGAGGCTCTTCCCTTCTACTGAGAGTTGTGACTGTTTTTATTTTCACAAGGTTTCATTGACTTCCTTGAAATTCTTCATGGTCGTGTGGCATAGTGGTACAGCTGGGAGTTCATAAGCCCTGCCATTTTTGTCACATAGATGGGTTAACTGAGGCAATGCTGAGTCCTCTCTGAATGCGCTCAGTTATCTCAACATTGAATAGCTTGGATAAAGTTGAAAGTTACAAACACTGGTATGAGAACAGACTACATCAAAATCACCATTTAAATTGTCTTTAAAATATAGAATACACTAAATGGATTATCATGTCTTGGACTGAATGGAACAGAAAAAGAACATGAGTGGAAAAACTAGTGACATGTGAATAAAGTCTATAGTTTGGCTAATAGTGATATGTCAGTCTTAATTTCTTATTTTGTCAACTTACCATAGTTATGTAAGATGTTACTATTTAGGAGAAGCTGAGGTAAAGGGTATTAGGGGCACTTCTTAAACTAGCTATATGACTTTTTTGTAGATAAAAAATTATGAAAAAGTAAGTTTATTAGTAATATAGAATCCATGTTTCTTTATAGGAAGGAGCATGAAGCCTAAGAACCTGCTTTTGGGGGGGGGAGGGAACAATTCATAATTATGAATGCAGCCAGAGATAGGACTTGTAGAAAAGAGATAGGAGAGCCCTCTCAACTCTAAAGAATGCTATTAGTTCATGGCCCACCTGGATCATGGTGTTTGTATGATCTATGCCACTGGATGTGAACTTTGGTCTTGCATTTGGATTTTAGGAGAGAAATTTCAGTCTCTAGATTCCATGACTCCCTAAATCCATTCAACCATAGTCTCAAGAGGTGAGACACGGTCTGTATAGTTTTTTAAAAGTATCTTCAAGTAACTCTGATATACTAATACAGCCAAAATTGACAGTTACTAAAATGCAAGTGTCATTTAAGGGATAAAGAGAAGATTCAGACTATCAACTACTACAGTAATAGCAATGTCCGTGAGCTCAAGGATGTTAACAGCTGCCACTAGAACTTCTGTCCAGTGTAACTCTCATTTGTATTTTCTGAATATCCCAAATTCTATGGTACTCCATGGAAATATTTTTATTTAATACCCATATAAAAATTAGAGAAGGAAATGGCAACCCACTCTAGTATCCTTGCCTGGGAAATTCTGTGGACAGAGGAATCTGGTGGGCTACAATCCATGCGGTTGCAAAGAGTTGGACATGGCTTAGCGACTTAACTCAAAGACATATGAAAGCGACTCCAACTGTTGGAATTCCAGCATCTCTTTCATCACTGACACCAATATTTGTATGAATTGCTCTGGGCTGTGGTGGTGAGAAAGTTTGTGGTGGGCTCTGCTTCTTCCAGCTTCTTCAAGAATAAGTTTTGATGCTTGTTCCTAGCACCTGCCTGTTCAAGGTCAAGATCAGGGAACCCAGAAAAGTAACCACACTTGGTGCACAAAGGACTCAATCTTTCTGTGTATAATCTGGGGGAAGCAAAGCAATTAAATTCTATTTCTCTTACTCTCCTGCAATGGCTTTACTCAAGTCTGCAAACGGAATTTTCTCCCAGTACTTAAGTCAGCCTCTGTTTTTCATGGCTGCCTTCATGTATACTAATCTGGCTTTCTCTTTTAAATCTTAAAAATCAAACAAAGAACAACAAGAAAAAACCTGCACCCATCTTGCAAAGATTCATTTAGATCTTACTGTCTATTACATTTCCTGGCATCACGCTTCTTCCTCATCTGCAAACTCCAGCATTATATTTCGTACTATGTAATTAAGCCATTAAGTCCACTCTGACATATTACTGTTCTCTGCCCTTTCACATGTGCTGGGAGGCAGTGAGATAGAGTAGAGAGAAAGAAATCATCATAGTCATTTGAAACCAGGTAAACACAACCTCTGCCTTAGCCTTTTGCTTTCGTCCTGATAATTAAGAGATATTAATACTTATTTTGAAGTGCTACTGCGTAAGTAGTAAAGCATGTTTAAAAGTATCTAGTGTATTATTGGGGGCTACTCAATAATTATCCATTTTTTAATTTATTTCCTCATTTTTATTTCTTTAATCAGTGCTGCATAAGTGCTAAACTTATGAGTACCTAATATCTGTAGAGAACTTTATGGTTCCTAAACTCATAAAGCAATCTGGTGAACTATGTATCCAATCTCCAGTTTATAAGTGAAAAATATGGTGAGGCCCTAAAAGGTTAAACGTCTTCCACAGAACACATTTATGGGAAAGTCTGCAAACATAGCCTGGTCTTCCCATTGTGCTAAGGCCAGGACTCCCTCCAGTGTATTACATCCAATATTTTGTAAACTGATTACAATGTTATTCATCTAAAAGTAAAGGATTACCTTCTATGTTCCAAATTCTCAGCTAAACATACAAACTATAGTAATGAATGAGACTGACTTAATCTGTGTCTTCATGAAATTTATTTTGATGAGAAATAAAGCTATTTTGATGCTGAACTTTCTTGCTAACACCTGTACTGTGGAGCATAACCCTAAGAGTGATGGGTTAACCAGAGCCAGCAGCACTTCTAACGTCTGTGGTCCTCCTGATCAGCACTTCTCACTGACAGTGTAGGTGGTGGGACTGAAATGGACTCACCCCTTTGTCCATCACCCCTTGTCCTCATTAGCGCATGTCAGGAACTTCCCAGAAGCACTATAACAAGACGTATCGCTACATTATTGGAAATAATAATCATTAGCGTATCCTCTTCTTCACCAGAGAGTGGTTCTTTAGTGTACACAGAGAAAAGACCTTCTGTCACTGGGGCTTACGTTCCCCTGGGCAAAAGTTCGTCCTGACCTAGAAACCTCGCTTGTGGTTCGTGTCTTATTATAAAACGGCTCTAAACGACCCCCAGCAGTGGTTGTCACGAACAACCTGTTTCTACTGCCCGAGTATTAGGCTATTGGTTGTGTTTGTGTTCAAAAGACTTTCAGATGAAGATATAAATCTGCTTCTCCTCAACCCTATGTGTGTCCCAAAATGGGCACATTTGTTCTCTCACTGAGACTCACCACTGATGGGAACACAGAGTCAAATTTCTACCACTCTGCTGATCCAAGTTTCAGTCATTCTAAAACAGGATTTCTCTAGATACCTACCTTCAAACGCTTGCTACTTCTCTCTTTGACCCATTTTCCTAAGCTCCCACCAGATTACAGCTAAATGTGTCCTGGGGAGCAGGACATTTGTAGAAGGATTCCCCATCTTTTGGGAAAAAAAAAAAAAAAACCTAACACTGCATCCAAATTCTGTCCTCAGTTCAGTTCAGTCACTCAATCGTGTCCGACTCTTTGCTACCCCACGGCAGCACGCCAGGCTTCCCTATCCTTCACCAACTCCCAGAGCTTGCTCAAACCACTGAGTCATCCACCTATCTCATCCTCTGTAGTCCCCTTCTCCTCCTGCCTTCAATCATTCCCAGCATCAGGGTCTTTTCCAATGAGTCAGCTCTTCGCATCAGGTGGTCAAAGTATTGGAGTTTCAGCTTCAGCATCACTCCTTCCAATGAATATTCAGGACTGACTTATTTTAGGATGGACTGGTTTGATCTCCTTGCAGTCCAAGGGATTCTCAAGAGTCTTCTTCAACACCACAGTTCCAAAGCATCAATTCTTAGACGCTCAGCTATCTTTATAGTCCAACTCTCACATCCATACGTGACTACTGGACCATAGCTTTGACTAAATGGACCTTTGGTGGCAAAGTGATGTCTCTGCTTTTTAATATGCTGTCTAGGTTGGCCATAGCTTTTCTTCTAAGGAGCAAGTGTCTTTTAATTTCATGGCTGCAGTCACCATCTGCAGTGATTTTGGAGCCCAAGAAAATAAAGTCTGTCACTGTTTTCATTGTTTCCCCATATATTTGCCATGAAGTGATGGGACTAGATGTCATGATCTTAGTTTTTTGAATGTTGTGTTTTAAGCCAGCTTTATTAATGTAACTTATGTTTTATTTCCTTTCTTTTTCTTAACGAGGAAGGTCCCTCAGAACATCTTGTCTACCATGTTGTTGGAAGAGCCAGACAAATTACACGCCCTTTTAGGGTCTCAGTAACCTCAAGAGGAAAATTAGAGGATTTAATTAGTATCTTATATTTCCAAAATTATTTGACTAATAGTAACAATGGAAGAAGTAATGATGAAAACATAATTTAGTAGTTATGGTAAGAAAATAAATTTTGATAATTTAGAAATTACCTCAGGGAATAGAAGATACCCTGGAGATTGGTTTCAATATTTTTTGCCTGGTTGCTCTAATTAATTAAAGGACTTTACCATGTTTTGCTGTATGATTTGTCTCCTTTAAGCTCTCGTCTCAGTTTATGTGTAGCAGCTTGTCTGTGAATTAATCCTATAATTACCGTATAAAAAGAAAAACAAACACTTACAAACAAAAATAGCTAGCAATGATTGTAATAGTGCACCGGCCTCAATTTTCATTTTTCAAGACTTGAATTCTTAAATTCTTTGATTCCCAGTATTATATGGACTCTAAAAATATATCCTATATCCATGTACATGTATATGACTGATTTTGTAAATTGGTCCAGTTAAAGCAAATACTTTTAGAGGAAAGCTTGAAAATTTCAGATAGACACAGGGTTCAACACTTAAGCCATTATGCAATACTGGGTGTTTGGTTAAATTTGCCACTAAATGCGTATTGACCGTGGAAATTGTGTACCCAGCAGAGGTAGAAAGAAAACATAATCTAAGTTGAGGTTGGGTATATTCCTGGAACCAATTATTACAGAGAGTGGATTAAGAATAATAAGGTGGGCCCATCAAGAGACACTAAGCAGGAACAGAGCCTCTTTACCCAGCTGGGTTAGCTCCGTAACAGAACAGAGCCCCCCGAGATCAATGAGCATACGGTTTAATCAGCACGCTTGGAGACGCGGCACATGGATGGGTCTTGCACAGCTGGTGAGCTCTGCGTCACGCTGAGATAGAACAAAGCAATCATTTTGTATACCACTGGGCTCTTTCCATCACTGTTTTCCTATAATGCCCATCTCGGCCAGTGAGGCTCAGGGAGCCAGGAATTCTGTGTGTGAGCCAACCCCACAGAGGAGGTCATCGGGTCCCATGTATGGCACCATTCTGTAGCCTCAATCTGCACTAAAAATGCAATTGGGATGGAAGATGACAAAGTACAGTGATTCGTCATCTCCAGTGTGTTTCTCCCTTTTGATGTGCAAACACGCATCTACAGTAGCACCCTAGAATTTCATATATCGCAGATAAAATTAAACTAATATGCTTGTGTCCTATGCCTGGTTTTTCCTCCCATTTTCCCTGGCACAGCAAATGACAGGCCTGTCTATCTTGTTTTGAATCTAAACTCCATCCTTTTCTTCACTACGAAAGCTTCAGGAGGAAAGGGGCTCCATCTATTTTATTTACCATCTTATTGCAGGAAATCTAAGATAAGATATATCTGCAACCTAAGATAAATTTGTGGAATGAATGAATAATCAGGATATGAAAAAAAATTAATGGGTTGCATGGGTCTGCTGCCTGTAATATGTACTTTCATTAAGAAAAAAGTTCAGCCAGAAAAGACAAGGATCTAGGTTTTATCTGATAGAAGTAAAGCCAAAAAATAAATAAGCCTCTTCTGTCAATGTATCCGTTTCCTACCGATGCTGTAATAAATACTGCAAACTCAGTGGCCTAGGACAACATGTATTTATTATCTCATAGTTTTGAAAGTCAGAAGTCTGGGCTGAGTTTAAAGTGTTGGTGGGGCTGCTTTTATAATTTATTTTCTTGCTTTCTGGCTTCTAGAGCATGCCCGCTTTCCTTGGCTCTTAGCACACTTCCACCTTCAAATGCAGCAATGGCCAGTCAAGACTTTTCATGCTGCCATCTCTCTGGCTGTGGTCTTTCTGACTCCCTCCTACCCCACTTAAGGATGGTTGTGATTGCACCAGGCCAATTTGAATAATCCAGGATAATCTTTTTACTATAGGGTCAACTGATTAGCAACTGTCATTGCAACTGTGATCATAATTCCTCTTTGCCAAGCAACATCATATAGTCACACATTCTGGAGATTAGGACAGGGACATTTTTGTAGGGCTGTTATTCTGACTACTACCGAAAACTAGATTGACAAACACAAATTTCAGAGTATCACATGAGAAGAAATTGTCCTGATCGTGAAACAGCTTGGTGAAATTCATATCCTCCATGAGCTCTCCTTCTGTGCTGTCATGTTGACATGAAACCCATCCTTCAAAGGTCGCCTTAAATGCCACTTCCTCCATGATTCCTTCTGTGATCGTCCTTGGTTCATCTCTTCCTCCTTGAATTTCCACTGAGTTTTATTTATATAGAGTCACTTTAAATCTTGTGTAATGGATAGATCCACTTGCATAATGTGTCTTTTCTCAAGGGCAAGATTTACTTCCAAACCAATATGAAGATATAATTTCTTCATGACACTCATGTGACTTTGGGAAGATACTCTGCTTACTGAATGTAAGTTTTCCATTTTCTCAAATATTTATCAAATTTCCTCACAACAATATTAAATACAAGCATGTTCCTGGCACATGGAGGCTGGTCAATGAATGCTATTTTTCTTCCCCACATATGTGTGTGATAAACAGACATATATTTGTGTGAGGAACTATCCTAGGACACGGAGTTTGCACCTATACATTTTTTCCTGGATGACTATAAGCTTTGCAAATAGCTCTTTCATGTTCATTGCCATGTATTCTGTCCCAAAGTGCCTCTCAACAATAAATATTTGCTGAAATAATGAATAATTCTTGGTGCAATAGATAAGACTGTTTGTCTGTCTTCAGGGATGTGTTCTCCTAACATATTTTGCTAAAAATTTTCCTGGTTCACCTGGCTCAGTTCATATTCCTAAACCATCCACTCTCATATACAAAATAAACCCGACAAAGTTAAAAATCTTTGCTTAGCTAAAGCTTTGGACTTTTTCAACCTGCTTCCCTCCTGCTATCACACCCCCTCCCTGCAAACATCACTTTTCTGTCCTTATGGGAAAGCAGAGACAAAAAAGAAGCATAATTCTTCAAATGAATAATTGATATTTCTTCTGAGCGACCTACCCTATTCTACTTGTTCTCTTAATTTACTCAGTTTATACCAATTGATGACAGAAGCCCATTGTTTTGCTGAAACATTAACTTCACAAAGTCATTTCGCTCCCATCTGCGGCACTAAAATTAATGATTCCCTCTGCAACATCTGTTTAATTAACTATCGGCACCATAGAAGAAGCATCCAAATACCCCAGCGACTAAATCAGGCTCAAATTAGGGAAATACGATGTTAAATTGTATCAGGGAGAAGCCGAGTTTATCCTTCCAAGCACTGGCATTCATTAGCTAGCAGCCAACCCATGCATCTTCATAATGAAGTAGTGTCAGCAGCGCTTGGCTGGGAGGTTCTCATTTAGGGGCTGCACAGGTCCCTCCTGCCATGGTCACTGCAGAGAGTTAGATAGAGGGCCTTAGGGAGCCCCAGAGGTACTGTGCCATTCCATCATCTTTGTTCCTGGAAAGAGCAATGGAGCTTCCACTGGGTATGTGCGGGCTGAAGGATTCTGGGAAAGAGTAGTCATGGGGACATTTGTGAGTCGTTTCTGTCAGTGGTGGTCCATCTTCTCTGAATCCTTTCAGTATTTGCATTGATCTACATAAGCAGGAAATGTGTCTGGTTTCTCCAGATGCACTGGAAAATATGTAGTTCATACATTTGAGAGCATTTATTTAACAAAGATCTGCAAAGAATCTACTATGTTCAAAGCATCATACTCAGCACCAGAGTAAGGAAAATTAGACCACAAATCCTGCCCAGATAATTTGCACCAGAGTACACTCTAACCATTATAAACACAGGTATAAACCTGTGTGTTTTCGTCTGTGCATATACAAATAAAATCAACCAGAACTTCTCTAGCTATAGGAGTAAGAGTGAATTGAATATCATCCCTACCCTTGAAGGGGCTTCCCTGGTGGCTCAGACGGTAAAGAATCTGCCTGCCAAGGTGGAGACACAGGTTCGATCCCTGGGTTGGAAAGATACCCTGAAGAAGGAAATGCCAATCCATTTGAGTATTCTTGCCTGGGAAATCCCATGGACAGAGCAGCCTGGTGGGTTATAGTCCATGGGATCACAGAGAGCTGGACACGATTTAGCAACGGAGCACACACGCAGCCTCACATAGTGTGTAAGTGTGTATCACACCACCCCCTCACACACACGCACACACCCCAACCTGAGCACTAACCTGAATACAAAGAGCAAAGCAAGCAACATACTAAGAGAAACAGGGATTGACTATTACAGTTGCTCAGAAGGGGCAGGCATTCTGTTTAATTTGGGGAGTGATGTAAAGAAAGAATTCAAGGAGCAGATGTATCATTAACTGATTGTTTGAAGGGTGATGGGATTTATGCACTGAGCTAAACGGAGAAAAGGCGATTTAGAGGTAGAACAAGAGGGGAATCCCTGCCGAAACTGAGAGCAGTGACTCGTCTGCTTCTGTGGACGGGAGGGACGCACAGAGAGAAGCCTTTACTTTCCGTCACCCTTCTAGCCTCTGGCCCAAAGTTGGCCTGATGCAGGAAGACCTCCCTGGGCCATGTAGAAGGAGACAGCCTCACTCATCTGCAGGTGCCTGCTCTACCTGTTTCCTGAGTTTGAAAGCCTGTGTGGACATGAGTACTTTGTCTCCTAACCTGAGGCCGATATTTTGAACAATTTTCTGTCTGATTGGCCTTCTTCCTTAGACTGTGGCCACCACACCTCACTGTAGCTTTACATCAGACTTTGGCCTTTAAGCACAGACTAATGAGTTGGCTTTTGACACCCATTCTCAGAACCTGATTAAAATTAGCATGTCTCTCTCTCTTAAGTTCTATTCAGATGTAGATGCAATTATTTACATGCTGTTCAACCAATACCAAGACTATGATAAACACTACTTCTTAAGCCTTGATTAATTCAGCCTAGGCCATTTTGTACACCAGAGGGAGGCTTACTGAAATCAAAACTTGAAGTATGGATGGGGAAAAAGTCTTCTTGGCCAACTACCAAGCCAGGGTCAGAAACAAACAAGGTCAGTGAAGGAGAGATTGCAACAGCTGGAAATGGAAGGTCAGGCTCTAACACCCTCCGGAAATACACTAGTCCATTGCACAGATTACCCAAGACACAGCCGTGTGTTTGACTCGACACCAGCAAGACGCAAATCTGGTGGCTGATTCAACACATTTTCCACTTTGTAGGTTTTTCTGTTGCTATGGTGACAAATGTGGTGTGAAATTGCAAGTTTGCAAACTGTACAGTGAGGGAGCTTCTGAGAAGGGGGCCTGGCAAAGCCAAAGGTATGAAAGGAGATGAGGACACAGAACAGGGGCAGAATGGACCAAGGAATCATCGAGTGTCCCCAAAGGAGCCTCCCCACAACTTCCCCTTCATGATTGCTGCTAAGCCTCCAGATCTAAGATGCCATTTGAGACAGAATAATAGATCCCAGATGTGCACAGCCATTAGTTGTCACATGCATGAAAGTAAGGATGCCATGTAAAGTTCTAAGTTTATTTTTAAAAGAATTTCTGAAGTCTGGCAACTTCTAACAATTCCCAGTGCGTTATTGTTGTTGTCGCCATTGTTCAGTCATGTCTGACTCTCTGTGGCCCCGTGGACTGCGACACTCCAGGCGTCCTTGTCTTTCATCATCTCCAGGAGTTTGCTCAAACTCATGTCCATTGGTGATGCCATCCAACCATCTCATCCTCTGTTGTCCCCTTCTCCTCCTGCCCTCAATCCTTCCCAGCATCAAGGCTTTTCCAAAGAGTCTGCACTTCACATCAGGTGACCAAAGTATTGGAGCTTCAGCTTCATCGTCAGTCCTTCCAATGAATATTCAGGGTTGATTTCCTTTAGGATTGACTGGTTGGATCTCCTTGCAGTCCAAGGGACTCTCAAGAGTCTGCTCCAACATCACAGTTTGAAAGCATCAATTCTTTGGTGCTCAGCCTTTTTAATGGTCCAGCTCTCACATCTGTACAAGACTACTGGAAAAACCATAGCCTTGACTATACGGACTTTTGTAGGCAAAGTGATATCTCTGTTTTTAATATGCTGTTTAGGTTTGTCATAGCTTTTCTTCCAAGGAGCAAGTAAGTGTCTTTTAATTTTATGGCTGCAGTCACGGTCTGCAGTGATTTTTGAGCCCAAGAAATCAAACTCTCTCACTGCTTCCATTCTTTTCCTATTTATTTGCCAAGAAGGGATGGTATGGGATTGGATGCCATGATTTTAGTTTTTCGAATATTGAGTTTTAAGCTAGCTTTTTCACTCTCCTCTTTCACCTTCATCAAGAAGCTCTTTAATTACTCTTTGCTTTCTGCCATTAGGCTGGTGTTATTTTCATGCCATTAACATCACTATATTGGGGTGAATAAAATGTTTTCTCTATGGGGTAATGGACTTTTTGGCCAAGTCAGTATCAGTGATGTTGTCTAGTTCATGCTTGCAGGGGACAAGAGATCTTTTTCATCCACCTTTCTTTGTTTATTCTTCTGCTCTAGAAATCATTGTGACTCATTGACTCAATGTAAGCATGTGTTTAAATACACAGCCCATAAAAATTGGTCAAAAAAGGGGGACGTTTGGTGGAAAGGCATCCAGGCTGTAATATCAACAAACCTGAACTCCAGTTTTGTTTCGTCTGCTTATTCACAGTATGAATTTGAGCAGCTGATCAAGTTTTATATGTTTGTTTTGTTTTAATCTGAAAAAATAGGGGTAAAAAGTACTTCAAAAGGTTACTTTGAGTATCAGAAGATACAAAAGTCATAAAGCACTTAGTACAGTGCTTGTCATGAGTGCTCAAGGGCTTCCCTGGTGGTCCAGTGGTTAAGTACCCACTCGCCAATGCAGGGGTCACAGGTTTGATTCCAGGTCTGGGAAGATGCCACATGCCAAGGAGCAACCAAGCCAGCGTGCCGCAACTACTGACGCCTACACCCCCTTGAGCCTGAAGCCACCGCAGTGAGAAGCCCGTGAGCCAAAACAGGAGTAACCCCTGATTGCTGCAACTAGAGAAAGTCTGCTTGCAGCAGTGAAGACTCAGTGCAGCCAAAGTGAAAAAAGTAAAGTTAAAAAAGATAAGCACTCAATACTTTTATTAATAATTATTAAAGTTAGGATCCGCCAGCTTTTAGTATAATCTTTAAGGGATATGACTATTTACTTCTTTTAAGAAAATGAAGATTAAGCCTCATTGTGATTAATGGGAAAAGAGTAAAAAGGAAAACATGGTTGAAATGGGAATTTCAACCCATTAATTCTGATTAATTCTGATTAATGGGAATATTTAAATATTATATTATATATATACATATATATAATATATGTATAATATGAAGACAATGACTAACTGAAACTGTGTGGAGGATTAAGCCTCAAAGTCAGGATGTTTCAGGAGTGGTGACTCAGGCACAGACAACGAAAGTAAGCCCAGGATAACAAATGAAAATAATCTCCAACTTGGACTATTCAGGCAGGAAAACAGATGGAACGTAACCTTGGAGACTCCAGAGTGTTTCCTTAGAAAATCAGATATGGAGGCAAATATTTGACCTTGGGGCTATTTGTCTGTCTGCATGCAAGTCTCAGAGCCCGTCTACAGCAGGATTCAGAGCAAATTTCTAGCACCTGGATACAAAAGTTACAAAAAGAAGAGGTGACTCTTCTCTTAGAAGGACAAATAGGAGTAATGCAAAAAGGTAAGTGCAGGAAGAGAGGCACATCACCCGGAGTCTAAAAGGCAATAAATGCCTGAATGTGCTAGTTACTAGTTTGTGTCCAACTCTGTGACCCCATGGACTGTGGCTCCTCTGCCCATGGGATTTTCCAGGCAAGAATACTGGAGAGGGTTGCCATTCCCTTCTCCAGGGATTAATGTCTAACTGCTGAAAATATTCCAGAAATACTGAAAATACATTTGATCAAAAGCTTAAAGTATGAAATAAAAACTATAGTTCTATTTTTATGCATTTGTGAAATACAGAAAAAAATAATCAAAGTAGAAAATCAAAACATAGAAAAACTCTGAGTGTAATCATTGCACTGTCTTAATATTTACCTACCACATCCCAGTACCTGTGTCCATTTGCTTCCTTTCAAATTGGAGGGTTCTTTGTGGGGATTAGAAAGCAATGACTGTAATTTTGAGCCTGTAAAACACTGGTATGAGAAGGCCATCCTTAGATTTTTATTGCATGGTTTGAATATGAGGTGTTTTGGTTTCATTTGTGTTCAGGTCACTTCTCACTTTTGCTGTTTGTCCCATAAGCAAGAAATGGGTCCTATAGAGGACCTTAATTATTGGCTTGTCAGTATTTGTGTAGGGAGGCTAGGGAGAGACAATGACAAAGAAAGACATCTGAGAAGTGGGAAAACACGATGAAGAGCTACTGGGTTCTCTTATCACACTAAACTAAAGCACTGACTATAATGGATCAACTTAAAGAAGCTGGTTATCATCATACCCGGCTTTAAGTTGGTTTAGAAACAAACATTTAAGTCATTTTCATTTAAGATCAAGAATACAATTATCTTGAGCTATTGCTAACAGGCAAGGTTTTCTGAGAAAACTTATAGCTAACAGAACTAAATTTTATTTAAAATATGCTCACTCAATACTTGCTAATTAATAATGAATGCAAAATGAATGATTTTTTTTTTTTTTTGTATTAGCCTGCTCTTTAGACTTAATGGACATAAAGATACATTACAGTCCCTTCCAATTTGTATCTTAATTGCAGTTTCAATCATTCTAGCAGCTTAAACTCCATACTGGAGAAGAAAAAAATTAACCAATGAGGTTTCATACCTTTTCTGTAATTGATGAGATATAAATGGCATGAAGAGGTTAAGATATTTAGCGTCTAGTACATTGGTTTCATATACATTATTCCATTTAAACTTCACTATTACTTTATCTAGTAGGTATTGTTTTCTCTATTTTACAGGTGGGAAATCAGAGAACTCCTCCAAAGTTATTTGGCTATGAAATGGAGGTGCCAAATTTTTGTTAATCCTAATCCTCTATTCTTATCTACTACACCAGGCTATCTGAAATGATAAAGTACTAAATAACAGATTATTCAGTAACTGAACAAGCCTAAAGTTGGATATATTTTGTTTTTAAAAATTGTTTAATAAAAATGTAAGAATTTTCCAGTGCCAGCACTAGACTTGGAATTCAGATATCTGGTCTGCTGTCAAAACTGAGAATTTCTGATAAATATGATAATCTCCACTGACCACACAGTTTCCCTAAAAATCAGATGTGGGCTAGATAAATTCTAAGGTACAAAAAATAAGTACTTTATAGACCTTGAGAAGCATCCTTTCCACCTGAAGGAACTCTGACTTCACTTTGAAGCCATTTTGTGTGGGTGATATAATAAAGCAATTTTTGAAATCACAGATTACTCACATCCTGGTAATTGAATGCCATTTGCCTGCTTATTAAATGATTCCATACATCTGCGTTTAGTGTCACACCATGATGTACATAATCTTTAAGGTTAGGCATCTTGTCAGCACTTCTCTTTCCTCTTATGGAATTTTGGAATTAATACACAAATGCCTGTTCAATGAAAGCTTGACTGTTGAAAGGGCTATCTTTTGAATTTCATTTAATAATATTCTGTTTATTAAAAACTGCATTTAACATGATAAAATGGGACCTATCTCATAATACAGACTTCAGTTATTCTAGTTGGCCTTCTGTGTTAGTCTGTTTGGGCTGCTATAACAAAGATACCGTAGACCTGATGAGTTAAACTACATGCATTTATTTTTCACAGTTCTAGAGCTGGGAAGTTCAAGATAAAGGTCCTGGCAGATTTGGTGGCTAGAGAGGGTCCGCTTCATGGCTCACGGTCATTGGAATCCTCACGTTGTGGAAGGGGGCAAGAGGGCTCTCTGGGTTGTCTTTGATAAAGGGCACAAATCCCATTCATGAGGGCCACACCTCATGACCTAATCACCCCCAAGGTCCCCTGTCCAAATACCATCACACTGAGGATTAGACCTCAATGAATTTGAAGGGCATATAGACATTCAGTCTACAACACTTTCCGATAGATTATATGACTTAGCAAGAGCCATAAATCTGACTATATTTTTAATTACTCCAAAGACTGTGGTTACTAAGCTCTGCCTGAGTTTGTCTACACCAATGGTGACAAATATGTTGTATGCTGGCACTTTCTCTCCCATCTGTTGCTGAAGGTGGGCATTTTTAATGAATCACAGCACAGACACATTATCACAGCTTTTAGACCTCAGTGAAGAACCACAAGATTCTCACTGCCTATAGATCAGAGACAGTACATAAACTGAAAAGTACTTACTTTTCTAGGCTTTTAGGAAAAAAATGTTAGTAACCCATATCAGACCAGGGCTACAACATTGGAACAGAAAGTCTATTTTTCTTAGGAGTCACTATCTATAAGCATTAAGGATCAGAGGATACCAGGGTCGTATTCTAGAGAACTGTATGAAATATGGGAGACGTCAAAGTGAAGAATGTACGGCAACTAGGTAGCTGTCCATAGCTTGATATTTGCTATTGGTCTCGTTTAAGCCACTGGGGACATTTTTCTTCCTGGTGGGAACTATAAGCCCGGCACATACCAGGAGAGTCATAAAATCCCCTCTAGTATCTTTAATCAATCATGACTAGTATATCTTCCATACATTCTCCAAGTTTAAAATAGAATAAAGTCACATAATAATCTTTCTCCCGGCAGCTAGACTGCCTTTCAGCACAATGACCCACACTGTATGGCTGTATTAACAGATACGATCTGTTCTTTAATGGAGCTCAGCCATGGGGATTAGCTACCTGTAATGCAGTTTGGGCTGTCAAGCACTCTACCAGACTGCTAACACATTACAAGTTATAGGCATCAATTCTTTCTAAGTGAAAAGGCATTTCACATTCAAAACACTTCAAACCTAATAACGGGAAATTATCATGATGGATCCCCTTCAGCTGCCGAAAGGTAAAGAGACGGAGAGTGAAAAAGACAGGCATCCAATCAAAAAATTCATATCAATTCTTTTTGATCTACCTGGGGCAGATTAAACTCGAGTAGTGGATAACCTGTCAAAAAGACTGCAGGAGCGAAGCTGTGGATCAGAAGTGTTTCTGTTTAATGGGAGGAGGCAAATCTTAGTAGAATAGGAGTAGAGTCCAATGGTTAGAGTCAGAGTGTCCTGGGACATCCACGAAGACCAGGTAACAATCATCACGTTCAATTTCCCTCATGTTCAGTGTTACGTGGTGGTTTAGTCACTAAGTTGTGTCCAGCTCTTTGTGACCCCATGGACTGTAGCCTGCCAGGCTCCCCTGTCCATGGGATTCTCTAGGCAAGAGTACTGGACTTGGTTGCCATGTCCTTCTCCACGGGATCTTGCTGACCCAAGAATTGAACCTGGGTCTCTTGCATTTTCGGCAGATTCTATACCAACTGAGCTACAAGGGGAGCCCCGTTCAATGTTATATAAGGATATTAAAAACACTTGGGGAATCTGACCTGGAACAAGGTCCTGAAAAAGAACTCCAATTAATCAACGGGAAGCTGTAATGTTCTGTATTCCCTGTCCTATTTTTATATAGGCTTCCAAGTGTCATCAGACCCTCAACTGACTACAGAATAAGTCAGAGGACAGATGCTGATACTACTTGGAATTTTAGATTTCATGTCAAAATTAAGAGTGAAACTGCTATTATTTCCATATGACCCAATTATATTCATTCATTCATTCACTGCTAATGTATTCAATTACTTATCCAAAATGAGTTATATATTCATATGAGTGTACTAGATAATATGGGTTTGAGAGTTTTAAGGAAAACTAATGAATCCAAAACACATCTGCAAAATTTAATCCATTACTTTCTGGTTCCACTGCCACATGGGTAGCATAATAATTATGCATCATTGTTCACCATTCAAAAGATCTTCTCTTGACATATTTGATAGAATTAGCAAATGGGTTTCAACTAGTTGTTGGAGAGTTAGTTGTGTTGAGAAGGACCAGTCTGTACGTAGTGGAAAACTGTTAGGAGTGACTAAAAATGTCTGCCGTGAAAGATACAAGGATACGAAGTCCTTCTGCCTTCTCTTCATCTCTAACTTAATTGCATTCCTATTTCAGTTCTCCTTTTAAACCTTTAAATGAAAAAAAAAAAAAGGCACTGTTACCAATTTAACATCCTAGCATTTGATGGCTGGATAACCCTGAGCAGATGATTGAAACGTTTTAATTTCAATTTTCAGAATATTTAAAATGCTGCTAAAGCATACTGCCTTAACAAACAACTATCCAGTGCCTCCCAGGCAATTTCAGGTCCAGAGAAGTAAGAACATGTTTAATAGACAAGGTTCATGCACTCAGGAAGGACTGAAGGTGGTCAAAATAATCACACCAATATGTAACTTTTCACTTAGGCAAGTGCTGTAAAGGAAAAACACATGCAATAAATGAATCGTATAAAAATGAGATTCTTCACTCTCTGCGGAAGAGCAGATAGGGGAGTATCCACTAAACTTTCCTGGAATAATTGATGTTTAAATGGATGTAAACACACTAGAGTTAACTAGAGACAGAAGCTTCATGGACAGCATGTGCAAAGGCCTTGAGATGGGAGAGAGAGTGACTTGTTTAAGAAAGAAAGACAAGCGTGGCTAGAGGCTCAAGAGCAAAGAAAGACAACTTGAGGTGAGGAGCTGGATCATGTAGGACATCTTGTGTCAGGTGGAAGATTTTGCTTTTTTCTAAGAACACTGGAAATGCCTTGAAGGATTGTAAGCAAGAGATAAATATGATATACATTTTAAAAAACACCACACTCACAGTATTTGTGGATGGAATATTGGTGAGGGCAAAAGAGGAAACTGTTTTTAAGTTTGCTTGTTTTTCTCCAGTAGTATAAGGGGTGAATAATGAAAGTACAGCATTGTGATGATTAGACCAATGATGTGGCTTACGAGTGAAAATTAGCAGAAAACCTGACACCCAGAATTAGTCACAAAAGGATCAGGTCTATGATTTTAAAATATTGTCAAAAACTCGTATTTATTTACTACTTACTTCAGGTATTGCGTTATGGTATGCCATGAGCCAGCTAAAGGCTTGGTCTCACTTAATTCTTATGTGAACCCTACTAAGTGGTCATTACTCTAATCTCCAGCTCATAGAAGGAGAAAAAAAAACAAACAACCACAAAAGGTTAAAAAACACCCTGTGGAAAGCAGACAGGACTAGACCATGCTTCAGGAGATGGAGAGAATTAGACCAGAACCACCGTTGAACTATAACCCTGCTCTGGTCTCCCGGCTCTGGCTGGTTCCCCTCCACCCAGATACCCTGGAACGGCGCTTATGCTCTGACCCTCTATTCTTTATGAACGATTGCATATCCTCTGAGCCCACAGTATCCTTTTGGTACCCGAATCCCCATCCTGATTCTCCAGGGCAGCTTCCAGAAAGGAAATGACCGTGCAGCTGAAGAAAGAGACAGGAGGGGCGAGGTTCGTTTTTCTTAAAACCCATGTTCTGAAAATGCCCATGATTATAACACGGATGCTATTTACTCTTCTGACTCTGCAGAAGCCCAAAGGGGAGGACAGATTTTCATTCTTGTCAAAAAGGGGCTGAGGATACCATGCCTATTCAGCTTCATTGGAGGATACAGGTTAGGAGACTCTTTAGGACTATCTCATTAGTCATGCAGTATTTGCACATTGATGACTGAAGGCAGACTATGACCTTAATTACATTATCATGCTAAACTTGATGTTTTCCTTGAGGGCCAGGGCACAAGGGGAGAGAGATGGAGGCAGTAACTATGGGCCAAGGATAGAACACTCCTTGATATGATGTGACTGGTAATTAAGAGCTAGGGTTGAGGAGAGAGCGTGAAAAAGGAAAACAGCATGTCTGAAGTGGCTTTTGTTTCTATCACTAAGCTCTGCATTGGTATGTATTTTATATAAGATAATTATTAAGGATACCAGTGAACTTACATTACAAAAAAGTGATGAAACATGATAATATATACACTTATTCTAATGTTTTGAGGTTTGTAAAGCACTTTGAAATAGGAAGGCACTATCAAATCAGTAACATACCTTTCTTTCCTTTAAGTTCAGAAATAACAAAAATAGTTCCAGAACTTAGACAGGTGGGAAGCAAAATGTAAGTTTGTTATTGTAAAAGAAGCATTGTAGAACATGTTCTGGGCTTGATACCATTATCAAGTTTCCCTGTAAAGCACCTTCGTCCCAGATTGATCCTTGCCCACCTGGGTACAGGCAGAGGGACAGGGGGCAGGGCAGTTAACTCACAGGGCCATCTGGAAACACTCTGGTCCCAGGAGCTCATACCTAGCAATCCCTTCCCCCATCCCATCATTCAAGAGTGACTCCTCCTCCTTTGGGGAGAAACCAGCTGAAGTGTTCCCCTAGAAAAGTTCCCACAGGAAAACATGAAGTGGTAAGAATCAAGTTTTCCCAGTCACACAGCAAAGTTTAAAAGCATGGGCTTCCACAGAAAACAGACCAGAAACATAATATGTTAGCTAAACAAGTCTCTAAGGCAGGAATCATCGTTTCTGTTTGTAAAGAACTAACGCTGTTTTTACTTAAAATATTAATGTTTTATGGACTATGAAAAATAAACAAAAAGTGAATATAACAAAAAACAGAAAGACTCAAAAATAAAAAGAACACAGTGTTTTATTCCTCTTAATCCTCTTTCCTTCTCTTGTCCCAGCCCACCTTCCTTCTCCCTGCTGGTAACCACTTTTTATAAACCACAGTGTATAAATAGATAAACCACAAGGATATTCCCGGGCAGCACAGTGGTATGGAATCTACCTGCCAGTGAAGGAGATGTAAGAGATGTGGGTTTGATCCCTGGGTCAGGACGATCCCCTGGAGAAGGAAATGGCAACCTACTCCAGTATCCTTGCCTGGAGAATCCCATGGACAGAGGAGCCTGGTGGGTTATGGTCGAAGCCTTGGGTTATGGTCCAAGAGCTGGGCATGACTGAAGTGACTTAGCTTGCACAAGGACATATTGTACAACACAAAGAATATAATCAATATTTCATAGTTACTATAAATGGAGTACAATCTACAAAACTTTTGAATGAGTATGTTGTATGCCTGAGACTAATACAATATTGTGAATGAACTATACCTTGATAACAGAAAGGATAAAAAAAAAAGAGTTGATATTTTGTTTTGTGTGGAGTCTTTGGCATTTGTTTTGATTTTAAATATTTTTACATTTTAGAGCTATATCAGAACATTGTAGTATTAAAATATTTTTATCTTGATTACTGAGATTATACTACCCTAACATACTGTCTTGTGAAGGTCTCAAAAGTTCTTGAACACATTGCATTGTGTAAAACATGGTTCCTCTACCCGAGGACATAATGGTATAAAAGAGGGCAGTGGTTTTGCAAATATTGGTATGAATTTAATGTATAGTATGTGAATTACTGATGACATTCCAAGTGATTTGAGGCTATACATTAAAATATTTTGTATTTATTTTGACGTATTTTCAAATATATAAATATATGTGCATGCATATAATTACAATACATTTCAATTTCATAGAAATTATTGCCTAGGATGAGGTTAAAGAAGAAATGTTTTTAAAAGCTGCTAAGCAAAAGTTAAATAAATGAAAGCTGGTAAATATAAAGAGAGTGAAACTCACTCAGTCATATACCACTCTTTAAGAATCCATGGACTGTATTCTCCAGGCCAGACTACTGGAGTGGATAGCTGCTCCCTTCTCCTGGGGGGTATCTTCCCACCCTGGGGGTCAAACCCAGGTCTCCTGCATTGCAGGCAGATTCTTTACCAGCTGAAACAACAGGGAAGCCCAGGAATTATAAATAGAATTTTAAGTTAAGAAGAAACGGACAGCACAGATTTGGCAAAATGTCTCAAACAAATACACAGATGACTGGCATTTGAGATACTCCATAAAAACACAAACAGTCAAAAGTGGGAAAATTGTAACAAACAGTCTAGTAGATGCAGGAAACAGCAACAGCAGTTATTGAAAGAAAGGGAAAATTAATTCCAACTGGTGGAGATTTGGGAAGGCTTTAAAGAGGAAGCAGTTTCTGAACTAGGACTTGAATGCTGGAAAGGATGTCAAGAAATGGTTGTGAGATCATTCTCTAAAAATCCTAGGTCCAAACCACATGCTGCACTTTATTCTGGAGTTTAATTCTGTTTCATTTCAGCTGGCCACATCTTAAGCCACTCTAAGCCACACAGGAGTAGCTGGTTGTGTCTCTCATCCCCATAAACAATAATTTGTACTGTACCTTAAGGTCACCTAGTTGGTGACAATAATTTCCCAGTTCTTCTTTAAGACTGCCTGATTGTCTCCTAAATTTGTTTATGATGCATTTATAACCAAGAACACAATTAAGGCTGTTCATAGCCCACACAAGGCTAATCAGAAGCACCTGGAAACAATAACAGTATCTCCCCCCCCCCACCTTCTCTAACATGCACCTTTTTCTTGTAAATTTCATATCACAAAATGTAAGTCAGTTACAGATCCATTAAGTAGGGGTTGTAATGGGAGGGAAGAGCGGTGAGCTCTATCTGGGTGGCAGAAGATAAGCTGCATAAATCAACACACCTTGCAGCTGAACATTTCTTTAAATAGCTGAACAGGAAAAGAACATGCTTCTTCTGTTAATATCGCCAGCACTCCCTTCTGTCTTTAGTGGAAACCAGCCTGAAATATTGGGATGGGGGAAATATGACTGCCCTATGCTGAAGTTCAATAAATTCAGCCATGATGGTGTTCTGTCACCACTGCAATATTGGTGTCGTCCCTGGGGCAGAATCTGTCCCAGGGTATTCTTGGAATCTGTCTGCCCTTGTGTCCCTATTTCATCAAAATTTACCCATTCTTGTCTTTTAATCTAATAGGTTAACTTTCTTTTACCTAGAGACTAAGAGTCAACTAAATCTTAGGGTTGGATAGCAACAAAGCCACACTGGGATAGGGCAATAGTTTTCTCAGTTTTAAAGCTTCTTTTTTCTTTTTTTTAATGCTTGAAATTCTAACTAAAGCTCTAATTTAATTTAGCTTACATGTTATTTTATTTAATACCACAGCATCTATTGTAGACTTATTACACAGAAGCTTATTGTAGAAAGCAATGAAAATTTAACTGAGCAAAACAGGAATAAAAAAAACAGTCAAAATCATGCAAAGGAAAGATAATAGTTTTGTTGTAAGGGCAGTAAAATATTAATACATGCAAAATGCCTTCGGTAAAAAAAAAAACAAAAAAAACTTTGTGGTTGGATGTATTTCAGAATTTGTTTAGATTTTAGAAAGTTAATTTAGAGTGCATTCATTATATGACATATTATTGCAGGTTCTGAGGCAGAATTAGTGAAAATTATGAATATTCACATTATGCGGTGCTAAGGTCTATAAATAAGCACATGTCAGTTCAGGTTAGGTTTTGTGGCCAAATGTGTTTTGGCAACAAAAATGAAAAAAATACATTTAATTTGCAGAGTGTTTGGTTTTCCAAATTGAACATTAACGCTTATGTTATCACTATTCTCTAAACTGCTCTTGACATGACAAATATATTATAAACAGCTCTCAATGTGCAAAAAATGTGGATCTACACCATCACTGAATATCAAATTTTCACTGTTAAAGTTTTAATATATACATATTTTAAATGCAAATTATGCATAAATGCAAAACAAAGATGCTAAGTGCCATTTCATACTACTTTCAGAGACACCCACTATCACCTGGCATATACCTTTCTCTGCCCTCATTTTATATACATATATATATATATATATAATATATATACACACACACACAGCCTGATGTAAAATTATTTATTTTTAAAAGCAGGAATGATATTATGCACACCATTCTGAAATCTGATTTCTTTTAATAAAATATTTTGGAAATACTTCCATATCATAAATATAGATCAGTCTCATTCTTATGAATGACCTCATAACAGTAATGTAATGGATGATTTTCCCTCTCTCCATTTCTTCCTTCTTTTCTGCTTCTGACAATTGTCTATCATTTCCAGCAGTGTCCTAAGTACCAGAAATATAGAAAGAAACCAGACAAAACCTCCTGACTTCAGGAAACATCATTTCTAGTGGAGACAAAGGCTGTGAATAAGATAAACGATGCAGTTTATAATAGATGGAAAGATGAAAATGGAAGCAGGTAACAGGATAGGAACATCAAGCTGAGACTGTGCATTTAGATGCAGTGGTCAAGACTGCAGAATGGCCACAGCTTGGAGGGTATATTTAAGTAGAGCCCTGAGATAAAGAGTAAGTGAGGGAGTGAGCCATGGATCTATTTAGAGGAAGAACAGTCCAGGCAGAAGGAATATCAAACACACAGTGTAAGAACAGGCTTGGGATGTTTCAGTAACAAAAAGGAACCCAACTTGGCTTGAGTCAGTTAAACAGAGAGGGACATCTGGGAATATATCAGAAGGAATAATGGTCAGATTCCATGGGCTGGTACGCCATCAGAAGGACTTTGGGTTTTACTGTAAAGGAGATGGTAAGTTTTCAGAAGGTTTGGAGCAAAGAAGTGAAAGATTTGGATTTTATTCTAAAATGACATCTCACATGTTGAGAGTAGATCAAAAGTGCAGGAGGAGAATCTGGGAAAACATTTTAAGAGGCTATTGCAATGATCTAGGTGAGAACTATCTTGGATCAGTGTGATAGCCGTGGAGGTGGTGAGAAAGAAACTAGTATTTTGAAGGCATCAGTGACAGGATTTGCCAATGGCTTGGACATGGTGAGTAAAGAATGAGAGATGTCCGCTGCCTGAGCCGTACCAGCTGAGATGGGGGAGATGCTGGAGGAGTATTAGGAATCTCACTTTTGACCATGTAAGTCTTGAGATATAAGTAGGACATCTTAAGTAGAGATCACAAATAAAGAGTTGGATCGAGAGGAGAGATTCAAGCAGGAGGTATATATTCAGGAGTCACCCACATCTAAATAGATTTAAAATGTAGGAGACTAGATAAGAATCTCAAGGGTGTTTTTAAAAAGAACGATTTTATTAAATCATTGTCCAGTTTTTGGATGTAACATTCTTTCGTCTGTCCATTTATGTAAGGAATGGAAAACTGTTATACACATATTTTGAAGACATGCCTGACTGTTTTCAGTCTTCTTCATGCAAAATTGCTTGGTAAGAGACACAAATAAACTGATTGAAGTAAACATGGTGAATGATGCTTCATCAGTGGGAGTGTATTTTTGTTCTATGAACACAACAAGGAACTTATGATGTTTCCTGGAGAGTCGATGATGTTTTCTAGAAGGGTATGCCATTTAAACTTCATACTGAAGGCTGCAAAGAAATGTTAAGAGTGGTATAGAGGGAAAGCATATTCAAGGTACAGAAGGAACATAATGTGAAGAGATAGCCAATGAGGAAGGGGTGTAGAATAACTGAAGAAACACTTGGAATCTGGGAAGCAGGACAACATGGAAAAGTGAGTTAATTTTGGACCAGATCTTAAGGATTTTACATTCTGGCTAAGGAATTTTGTATTATGTTCTAGAAACATGATACAAGAGACAGTAGAGCTGTTAAAACAGGAGTAGAAGGTTTGACTAAAGCTCTATGGAAAACAAAACTCAAACCCTCCATTGACAATAGGAAGGGCTAACTTTGAGTGACAGGCACTGGATCCAGGGCGGTTGGCAATAGGCTCTTGCCTATTGCCAATAAATAGGCAAGATAATAGATAAATAGATAAAGAGAGCTTGGACCACAGCAGTGTCAGGGCTTGTGGGGAGGAGAGGATGATGACATATCCACACTCGGGTCTGACCTTTCACTGATGCTCATACCTCAACATTCTGAGCTGGAGTTCGCTGCCCCATCTCTGCGATTCAGTGACATTCAGCACAGAAGACTGGGGTCTAACTTTTAGAGAAGCTGTTCTGCTTGGTGAAGCACCTGATTTAGAGGTGCAGTTTTGTTCTGGAAACAGAGACGTATTTATTTTCAAGCATGTATAGTAATCATGGGCTTCCCAGGTGGCACTAGTGGTAGAGAATCTGCCTGTCAATGCAGGAAACATTAAAGATGTGGGTTTGATCCCTGGGTTGGGGGGATCCCCTGGAGGAAGGCTTGGCAACCCACTCCAGTGTTATTGCCTGGGGGATGCCATGGACAGAGGAGCCTGGCAGGCTGCAGTCCATGGGGTCGCAAAGAGTCAGACATGACCGAAGCTCCTTAGCATGCATAGTAATTACAGGTGGCAGCCAGTGCAATGGAGATGATTACAGGCTATGATCCTCTCCAGACCCTTGTCCTGCACCAGCATTGACCATTTATAAGATTGGTTTAGACAATCATCAAGAGTATATAAGCCTCAATTTTTTCACTGATGAAATGGGCTCCATAAACTCTCTTACCTACTCCAGGTAACTAACTGCTATGTGAGTTAACTGAGGTACACAAGCAGATGTTATTTGTAATGAACTCTACGAATGTATGGTGTTCCACTGAATTGAGCTAAAAAATATATTGGCCACTTCAAGTTCCTTTTAGAATCAGAAACTGTATAAATAAATAGCTATATAAATGAGGTTCTGGCTATTAGAGGTTTTTAGGGAATCTGATTCATCCAAAATACGTGAATGAATTGCTAGTGGCATCATGATAATCAGGGGTAAAGTAAAATTGAAAACATCTTGTTGTCAATTTTTTAAGTATGTATTTCTCTAATGTAACCACATTATTCCTCTTACAAAATCATATCTTCATAGGCAGGGGAATGTAAATTTCATTCTAGCTTAGATTGAATTCTAACAAAATCTGAATTAATGACCTTTTACTATTTAATCAGCCCATTTTGTGGAGTGACAGTTTTATGTCAGTTGACTTTCTCATGCAGTCCTGGTTCTTACATGTTAATTCTTTAGAAGGTGCTGGTCTTCTGAAAACAAAAACTGGTTCCAGGAATCTAGGACCTTCCAAGTCAAATGAAGACCCTCTGGATTTAAGAGATGTAAAGTAGATTAACTGAGATGGGATTTGGGAGACAATAAGGACAGCTTCCAGCAGAAAACTGAGCTGAATTTTCTGTCTGTTGCAACCTAAGAAAATCTAGCTTACACTGATTTTTTTTAAAGACCTGGAATCAAGCTTTGATGGTGTACAGTTCGTGACCTATACTTTGTCTTTATCCAATTTTATTGAGATATGATTGGCATATTATGTAAAGTTAAGCTTTTTAAGTTGTACATCATGATTTGATATATATATATATTCAGTTCTATCCCTGTATTCTTCAACTCCAGGACTTTTTGCATCTATATTCAAACATATCTTCTAGTCTTTAAGGATTAGTTTTAGCAGGTAAAGACATTCTCCTGTCTATTCCGCAGCTGATGGGATTACACCCAGAACTGCAGTTGTCCTGTCACTAGATCTGCAGTGGGATCTGCAGATGTCAAACTTGTTACCAGAGGCTCAAGTGGGCATGGATCCTGTCTGTCTCCGGGTGAAGGGGACTGCCTCCTGGTACCTTGCCCCATAGGGTAGCACTGGGACAAGTGTCTGCTTCAGGACCCACAGCTGAGTTCTAAGATAGCTGACCTATGACCTATCAGGTGTATGGTCAGGTGTGGTTCCTGCCAGGTGTCTGGGAAGTTTGCTGCCTGATCACTGAATGTGTCCCTAGGTAGGCAGGCCTAGCCCTGTGGCCTGTGGACTGTGGCTGAAGGACTAGAACAAAGTCTCAGGGCTATGCCACTGTCTGCAGCCAAAAGATTGAAGTCTGCAAACCTAGCTCTGGAAGCACAGATGGGTGTGTTGTTACCAGGTCCCTGGACAGACCAATCCGGTCCTTGTCCATGGCTCTAAGGGTGCAGCTGATGATAGAGCAGTTACAGAATCTCCTGAGGCACATATGCGGGTGTCCCCCGCCTGCTCCTGTGTGGGTAGGACTGCCCACAGCCTGTATGGGAGGTGCTGGATCTTAGTATAAGGCCCTTCCAAGATCTCCAAGGGTATAGATGGACTGTCTCCCGCCAGTTGCCTGGGTCGCAGTACTGATTTGTGGACTGTGGCTAGGAGACTGGAGCCAAGTATAGGGATTGTTCAAGCTCTTCTGGAGTGCAGGCTGGAAGGTCTCCTGCTGGGTCCTGGACGGGCAGGTCTGCTGGTGCACTGCGGCTTTGATAGGAGTGGAGCCCAGTTACAGGGTCCTTTGAGAATCTACAGTCTGACAGAGTTTGGTGGGCTTATCTCCATGGGCTTTTGGACTGTGGCAAAGAGAGGGCAGGGCAGTTCAAAGGCTGCATCAGGGTCCACAGCCAGGACCGAGTCTGTACGCCGAGTCTGTAGCTAAGAAGTGGATAGGCATGACTTCTACTGGGTCCCTTGACGTATGCTGCTGGAGAGATGACCAAAGCCAAATGGGGTTGTAGTGGAGTCTTCAAGGGCATGGAGTTGTTTCCACGTCTGAAGTTGGGACCTTGGTCAGTGAGTCAGCTTCCTGGGTGCCAGTCTGCCTTCTCAAAATTGCTTACTTTGGTCTTAGACTGCACTGAAGTTTCACAGCTTCCTACCTGAATCCCAAAGCTCCCACAAAGGCACTTCTATCTGTTGACGGATGCCAAATTACTGTTTTTGATGGGGGAATATGAGTGAAGGACATCTTATTTGGCCATATTTCCAAGGTCACTCTGTTTTTTAATTTGATTCAGCAAACATATAATAAGGATTTGTCTGCAACAGACAATTTGATAGGCCCTGAAGATATAAACATTTCTATTCATCAAGTGGTGTGGTTTTCTGCTCTTTTCCATAAGACTATTTTAGAAGAAGAACTATATCTTCCCATAATGTATAGCAAAATAATGGGAGCATAATAGATGCTCAGTAAATTGCTCCTGTTCTTTGCTCATAATAGAGATTGGAAAGATTTTCCTACTTGTAAATTAGAACATCTCTGATTGGTTCACAGTCTTAGCAAAATTCATTAAATAGACAGCTGTGATGTTTTCACATTAGCTTGTATATTACTCAGTCCTGTTCGGGCACTCAGATGACCTTCAATTCAATGAATGCTTGCTAAAGATTGTTTTAAATCATGTCTCATGAAATATTGGTGGAAAGAACAAATGTAGACATTATTCTTGCATTTAAGAAGAGGAGACTCTAGCACAGAAACACATATTTTTTTGATACCTAAAACAATACTAAATGTTTAAAGCTCTGATAGAGTCAAAAGAGATATTATAGGAGATACTGGAAAAAAGGGGCAATTAAATTAGGGTAGGGCCAGAATGGAAGATTTTGTGGTAAATGCAGCCTACAAGCCCTTAATGGAAAGGGACAGTGTGGGGAATGGTGACACTTTTGGGCTTTTAGAACTTTTCATGACTAAGTTTAAATTCTTGCTCAGATCTCACTAGATTTGGGTAAATCACTATTGTTCTCTGGACCTCTATACCCTCACCTATAATATGTGGATGATGATAACCACATTCACCCATGGTGACTTCATGTTAAAATAAGTCCATGCTTATCACAGTATCTAGTAAGTGTTAAGAACAAAATAGATGGAATCTTTTATGTTGTTTTAAACTGAAACATCTTACTTATATTTTCCCTTTATATGTTGTAAGACCTTTGCCCCTCTAGCATTGTGCTAGGATCTGAGAAGAAAATCTCAGACGAAAGCCATTTCTATTACATCGCTGAACCGATATGGAAGAGAGGCGTTAAGAGAATCACCCAAGGAAACCTCTCCACAGGATGTTCCCAACTCAGTTTGGGGGTCTTGTCGATGTTAAGAACACATCTCAAAGTTTAAGTTGTGAGGAATCGGCTTTCTTGAATCAAAGAGAAACTCAAAACTATTTAGCATTCAGAAACCAGCTCCAGCTGTTTCCTCTTGGAGCAAGTTATTCACCCTCTCCTCTGTTCTCCTGATGGCCTTGGTCCCACTTTGATGGCGTGTCTGTTAGTCCGGGTCACATCTCCTCTGTATTCTGCACAATGCTTGAAAAACTGCTGGAATTCATTAAAAGTTGCAACCATCAGGACCCGTCTGAAATCTCTAAAAGTGTGAACATACTTATTCAACTTTGCTTCTGCTTTATTTATAGAAAGAAGCAACGCTAAAAAATAGTGCCTGTTCATTCATTCATTCACTCATTCATTAAGTCATTGAATAAAATGAACCTCAAATAGAAAAAAGCCCCCTGGCATTGACTCAGCCTAATGGAGTTGGGAAATGTCTCACATGTTTAAAGTTCATCATGCTATTGTTTAAGTCTCATTATACTGACAGAGGATGAGACAGTTGGATGGCATCACCGACTCAATGGGCATGAGTTTGAGCAAGCTCCGGGAGATAGTGAAGGATAGGGAAGACTGGCGTGCTACAGTTCATGGGGTTGCAAAGAGTAAGACATGACTTAGTGACTGAATAAAAACATGTTACTGTAAGATAGACAGTATGAATAGATTGTTTATTATCATATCATTTCCCTCTATGCCTAGCACATGGTTGATGCTCAATATATATTTGTCAACTGAAAAATGGTAAAATCACCTAAATTCTCTGATCCTTAGTTTTCACAGCTCTAAAAAAGAAAACATGATAATAATGTTTACGTCTCAGGATTATTCTGAAGGTTTAATATATAAAGGATGGTGCCTTGCTTCCAGTTGGACACGAATCAAACATTCCAAAGGAAATCAGAATTTTAAAATAAGGCAGATAGAATTTCTTGCTAAAATATAGTCCATGAAATCAACTCATGATGGACACAAGTAAGAAAATGCCAAGTAACTTTAAAAATACAGAACTGTTTCACATCAGCTCAGTAATCTAATGGAAGGTAAAAACCTAGCTACAGAAAGGATGTGTAAAAATAGGTTGGAAGTGTTCTTCAATGCACGTACAGAGCAGTCATTAGGCTTGCTCTGCCCAGGAAAGAACATTTTCTGACCTAAAAATATCACCTGTCTGGTTCTAGTCGCTGGAGTATGCCTATTGTGGGGACGGATGCATCAGGGTCTATTAAGCTGAAGCAATTAAGTATTTGCGTCATATAAACTCATCTGCCTCTTGTCAATCCTGTGCTGACCAGGCATACTTTCTTCTAATTTATCTTCCCACTTATCTGGTCTATAGAGAAAGAATGCACTGCCCAGGCTGACATAAAACTCAATCTACGTTAGATTTATATTTCTCGCTGTAAATTAGTACATTGTTATTCTGGCTTTATTCATCAGCCTCTTGAGAGCTTCGTTAGTGTGAACCAGCATTCCTGAATCTGATAAACTCTGAAACACTTTTAACAATGATATGTGAGACAGGCAAGTCAAGGGACGGTCCTTGAATGGACTTGGATCTACAAAGAAGTGCACCCCCTGGGGACTTGTGTGACCAGGCAGCTGGCCTTTGCCAACGGAGCTCCTCTGATGTTGTCATTTTTAAACTCCACAGCACCTAGTGGGTGGTTGTTATATTTTCCATGTCTATGTGATAGCTTACGGTGAACGATGTCGGATTCTTGATCTCCAAAGAAGATTTAGCTTCGGGACCAGGGACCAGGCTTGATCACTCAAGAGCTTTTGTGCAGCAGAGTTTTATTAAAGTGAAAAAGGGACAGAGAATGCTTCTGACACAGACATCAGAAAGGGGAGTGTCTCCCTGGCTAGTCTTAAGCAAGGGAGTTAGATACTTCTTTAATTAGTTACTCCAATAAATCAAAAGACTGTTTCAAGGTTGTAAAGATCTTACTAGACCCACTCCAATAATTTACATTTTAAGATAACAGGATTAGCCAGAAGGTTTTCATGAAGGAGAAACTGTCCTCAAGCAGGATATATTGTTGTTATATAATCCTTAGTACAGCGTTTAAACTGACATTTGCTGTATAGTCATCAGTTCCAGGCTTAAAGGGAAAAAAAGTCTTATGTGAGTAAAACTAAGGAATGTAGAGGGGAAAAAAAAAAAAAGGATGTTTGTCTGTTTCTCCCCCTTGAGAAGTCCAGACCCCTATCTCTGCTTCAAGAGCCCCAGGACCCCTTTCTCCTCCTCGGGGACCCCGGACTTCTTATCAACCTGCCTAGGATTTGACTCTCTCATAGAGTTCACTTTTTCTTGCTGTCATATCAGGGAAAAATTTCATTAAATGGGAAATAAAACTATTTACCCAAGATTTATATAGCCAGAATTTCTGCTCTGGAAAGGGAAGTCTAGGAACATGACTGGCTTTCAGGAATTCAGGAGTTCAGGAATGAAAGAGAGAAGGGGCTTTGAAAGATGCAATGTCTCTCCCTTTATTAAATTATAAGATGTGAATAAGAGGTCTGATTATTTAGATGAAGAGGGAAGAGATCATTGAAATTTTGTTCATCATTCTGGATTTTGCATACCATTACACAATCCAAAATTAAAGAGAAAAAAGAATGAACTTGAATATCTCTCCAATGATTCTGAATTTCATTTCTTAAATTCCTCTCTGTTTTATTCTCTTTCCAGTGATGTATTTCTATTGAGGGTAGAAAAAATGATAGATACTTCATTGTTTCAAATTTGCACTGATAGATGACGTGATTATTAGCACAGAAAATCCTAAGGAATCAAAACAATATATCTATTGGAATTAATAAGTCAGTCATGAAGCTTTCAGGATAAAAAAGTCATCCAAAAATCAACACATGCTAGCAGGAAAAAAATGGAAATTGTGATAAAACAATTATATTTACAGGAAGATTTTTATTGAAAAATTAAGAATACTTATGATAAGAGTTATGTAAGACCTATATGTTGAAATCTATACAATACTGCTGGGGAATTTTTATTTTTATTTTTTATTTTATTTTGTTTTATTTTGCTGGGGAATTTTTAAAACACCTAAATAAGTGGAAACATGCCATATGCTATGGATTGAAAAACTCTATTTTTAAGATGTCAATTCATAAAGAAGCTACTAGAACTTGTTGTTCGGTCACTCAGTCGTGTCTGACTCTTTGTGACCATGGACTATAGCACACCAGGCTTCCCTGTCCTTCACAATCTCCTGGAGTTTGCTCTAATTCATGTTCATTGAGTCAGTGATGCCATCCAACCATCTCATCCTCTGTCATCCCCTTCTCTTCCTGTCTTCAATCTTTCCCAGCATCAGTGTCTTTTGCAATGAGTCAGTTCTTCATATCAGGTGGCCAAAGTATTGGAGTTTCAGCTTCAACATCAATCCTTCCAATATTCAGAACTGATTTCCTTTAGGATTGATTGGTTGGATCTCCTTGCTGTCCAAGGGACTCTCAAGAATCTTCTCCAGGATCACAATTTAAAAGCATAAATTCTTCAGTGCTCAGCTTCTTTATGGTCCAACACTCACATCCATACATGATCACTGGAAAAACCATAGCTTTGACTACATGAACTTTGTTGGCAAAGTGAGGGATAGATAGGTATGTGCTAAAGCAAGTGAAATGTTAGTGATACAATCTGGGTGGTAGGTATATAGGTATTTATTAATACTTAAAATTCTTTGACATGTACTGTTTGCTTTAATATTTTTTTCCATATGTTATTTACTATGATTTTATTTTTTTCCTTTTTCTTCATTTATTTTTATTAGTTGGAGGCTAATTACTTTACAATATTGTAGTGGTTTTTGTTGTATGCTTTAATATTTTAATAATAAAATATTGGGGAAGAGCGAACACTAGCCTAGAAGCCTGCTTACAGGGTAAAGTCCAAACTCTTAGCATGATATGTAACCCTAAATGAGCTCACATAGATTCAGTCCAGGGTTACTTAAGTAGTGGTGTATTGTTGTTGTCAGAAGAAACAACCATTTATTTGAAGTACAAGTAGTTGGTGTGTGTGTGTGTGCATGATGATGGGGGTGGAGGAATGGGGTTGAGGTGGGAGAATTTTTAAGCTTAGTTATCCAAAGAGAGTCAATAATGTACAGTGAGGACAAACATTTGGAGCTGAGGATCCTATCTCTTCTCTTTCAGAACCTGAGTCCCTCTTGCTCTTCTCGTGGTTTGGTTTCCTTTTCTGCACTTTTGACCTGTTTCTCTCCCTCTCCTTTGGCTTTCTCTGCTTCTACATTACTCTCTCTAGACTCTTGTGGCATTAAAAATGAGGCCCACTCTGATGCTGGAGCTCCATGATTTTCCAGCTTGAGAACTAGTCACGAACAATGATCCCCTTTCATGGACTATACCTCCCTGAATTACTTTCCCATTCTCTGTTTGCGTAAGCTAGGTCCTCTTTCTGGGACACAGTATTCTCCATCCCAGCCTGTCCCAATGCCTTACCTGTAGGATAAAGTTTTTTCTTATCTCCAGGATCTAAGTTCACATTGCCTAACTTGTGACATGAAGTCTAGTTATGTTAGCTAAACTTTTGGTATAATTTTACTTCAAGGAACAATGGTTTTGGGGAAGAATGTTTATGGAAATAAGGAAATAACTATTAAGTGAAGTGTATTTATGGAAATAGGAAATAGCCATTAAGTGAAGAGTCTTAGGAGTAAGAAGACATGTGTCATTTAGGCCCTGGAACATGCGCAGACTCTGTATCGGGTCCCGTGGCTCACTCCTGGCTTTTGTTTTTTTAAGGCTTTTACTATGTCATGGTGTCTCTATTCAGCTTTCTTCCAGAATGTTTAACTCTCCTTCAGTCACAAATTTTTAAATATCTGGGAGGAAATCTAATTGGTTCACTTATCTCAGTCCTTCTGCTGTCTCTGAAGAAGCCTAAAAAAGATGTATATATGATTTAAATATAAAAATTCTATTGAACTAATACTTAAAGCTAGACTGATGGGTTAATTGTTAATAAAATACAAAATGAGTGAATCACTAAGAAAATGACTGCATGTGGGTTGGCATGTCTATGAAAAATGTTGAAAGAAGCTAGCAGACTGATAAATGGTATCCTCTCGAGATGCTTAACTAAATACCTTCACTTTGACACAACAAAAACGGCCTTCAAAGTTAATCAAGACACTTCTAATTGTTGGAACTTTGACTCATCTGAATCAAAGACCCTGGAGATAACATAGGCTGTTAGCATTGCACAGTAAAATTGGTCTTTTAAACCATATATTTTTCAAAGTATCGGCACTGTAAGATTAAAAGAAAAGCAATTTTACTACTCATCAACTGGGCAAGCAGATATCTGCATAAGAAATAACCAAGGCAAGAGACTAAAGACTTGAATATTTGGGAGTCCACAGGACAGGAGAATAACCTGCTTTTTCAAATCTGATCAGCAGGATACTGACAAGTCCTCTATAGAGCAGTAATGTATGTTTCAATTGCAGAACTAAAAATATTTCCTCTACACTTATGCTATGTAAACACTGTTGTTGTTCAGTCACCAAGTCATGCCCAACTCTTTGCAACCCCATGGACTGCAGCAGGCCAGGCTTCCCTCTCCTTCACTATCTCCCAGAGTTTGCTCAGACATTACATTCTAACCAAACTGAATTCTCTAAGCATGCTTTTTTTTTTTTTGCTTCACCCATACATTTAACCAAGCTTCTTTGCTCTACCATAAAATAACCTCTCATCATCTCCTCATTTCCTGATTAAACATTTTTTTCCTCCCTTTTTCTCCCTCCACTAAGATTGTTCTTGGGCATTTCATATATAATACCAACTTCTCACCTCAAATTCCTTGTGGGAACTCCGCAGGGTCAGCTCCATCCACACTCCCTACAGTTCTTAGCACAGGGACCCCGACAAGGGGGACAATCAATTAGTATATTAGCCAAATGATACTGCCTTTGCATAGCTTCATATTTACTTGCTATTTGGAAGATTCCCTTCAGTAGAATTACTGATATTAGGTTTGGCAATGTTGGCTTCATTCTGTTTTTTTTTTTTTTTCTTTAATGCTGGTAATTACTGATTTTTCTTTAATGCTGGCAAAAAAAGAAAATCCTTTTTTATATGCCTGTATTTAAGTTGAGGAAATAAATTCCAATAAACTAAGGACTAATGACCAAGTAGCTCCCAGTAGGTTGAGTTACACCATTTTGTGAAAAGTATCATCTTTCATTCACCTTTATTCTCATGTAATCTTTCAAGTTGCTTACCTGCTGCCTAAAGACATTTGTGTTTCTCTGGAAAATGAGTTCATGATTACAGTAAGGTGGGAATGTGAAGAGGGGAAGTGTAAAGACTGGATAGAGATCAGTAATTTTGGATGTCTCCAATCTAATAATGCTCATGAAAATGCTTTTAGCTGTTTAAAATACTGACTGTTTCATTATGTTTCTGTCTCTGCTTTTAGTATAGACTTAGAGTTAAAGCATTCAAAAGACACCTCTTTCTTTTTAAAAGTCTCCAGGACCTATTTAATTCTTACTCAAATAATAGCAAGATTTCATTATTGAATATCCCTTGCCATCAAGCACTTGCTCATTTTTAGTTTAACCTTTTTTTTTTTTTTTTTTTTGCTGCAACCTAGACATTTACATGTCCCTTTTCAAATCTGTTATGCAAGGCTTAAAGCCAGCTGTGTATGTGTAAAATACCTTCCCCTGCTTCCTGCCATCTTCCCCCCCTTCCTTTTTTTTTTTTTTTTCCTGGCTAGATCCACTATGTTTAAAACTCGATATAAGTGCCAATACTTTGAAAAAAGCTCTCCTAATTCTTGAGCTATATGAATGTACTGTGCCCACCACTATACCCTTTCTCACAGCATCTATCTACACCATATCTTCTAATATCATTTTCATTTCCCCATTGAACTATCAGTCCCTTAAAAACAGGATCCATGCCTTATCCATCTTTGTACTGAGGGCCTTGAAGACAACCAAATAACTGCTTTTGAAGGCTAGAAGTACAATCCAGCCCTTTTTGTACTAGAAATACAATCTAGCGTCTAGTCCAGAAAATGCGCAGGCAGGAATTCAGAAGAGAGATTAGTGTCCTTGAAATGCATGGATAAGTTCTAGTTCTAGCAAGAAACCTAGAACCAAGTTAAAAAAATATTCATTTATGCCAATACCTATTCATGATTAAAAGAAAAAAATCTCTCAAGTTGGAAATAAAATTTCTTTATCAATTTGATAAAGAGCATCTACAAACATCCTACAGCTAATATTATAAGTAATCATGTATAATGGCAAAAAATTGAATGCTCTCCCTCTAAAACTGGATTTAAAGAGAAGATACCAACCCTCAAGACTTTTTATTAATGATACTGGGAATTATAACCATTGCAATCAGGCACGAAAAAGAAATAAAAGGCCTACACAGTTAAAAGGAAGAAATAAAACTCCTTATTTGCAGATGATCATCTATGTTGAAAAGTCTAAGGAGCCTATGGAAAACTGCTAGAACAATAAATGACTTCAGCACAGTCTCAGAACACATAAAAGTGAGTCACAGTAAGTCACATTGGTATATATTAACAACAAGCATATAAAAACAAAAATTTAAAACAATGCCATTGTCAGTCACTTCAAAGAAAATGAAATAATTACGCTAAACATGCTCCACTGGACAGGAATAGAGATGCAGATTTAGAGAGTGGACTTGTGGACGTTGGGGGAGGAGAGGGTGGGATGAACTGAGAGAGTATCATTGACATATGCACACTACCATGCATGAAAGACAGCTAGCAGGAGGCTTCTGTGCAGCACAGGAAGCTCGGCTCCCTTCTCTGTGATGACCTAGACGGGTGGGATGGAGTCTCAGAGGGGGGATTGTGTATACTTACAGCTTATTCATGTTGCTACCCAGCAGAAACCAACACAACATTCTGAAGCAATTATACTCAATTAAAAAATAAAAATAAATGAATAAATAAACATGTTTCATCAGGAAAAATCCTGGGGAATGATCCTGATTGGTCCACTTTGGGCCTTGAGTCCATGTGAACCAGATCCTGTAACTAGAGAATTGAGTTATATGATGGTTTAGCCTCAGTTGCTTGCCTACAGTATGAATAGTATAGAGGTACTGGAATTGGCAAGTTTAAGTAGACCTTTATTATTGAGGTTGGAGACAATTATGTAGAATAAAAAGGTTACTCTTCTCAGACTCTACCTAATGAACAAAACGATAAGCATGGACTAAATCACCATCCCTCAACCGCCGATATTACCATTATACCTGACTCATTTCTCTAAGCTTTGGGTCATCCAATACTGGCCCCAGAAATCAGTGGGTGGAAACCAAGCAGATGGGGCTGACAGAGATGTGTACTGGCACTGTGAGGTCACAAAATATTCCATCAAGCAAATCAGGTTAGAAAGAAATTGGTTTGGTCACTGAATGTGATGGAAAGATTTAGAAAATAATTTATGTTTTATTTAGCATTTCTATCAGTTGACTTATTTCTTACAGGCAACAGGAAAGAACTCTTGATAGTCTAAGCAAAAGAGGATTACTAGGAAGTATACTAAGGAATTTACCATTCTAATGGATGTCTGGAGGTCCAGGTTTAGAATTCAGGAGCAAAACCTGTTGCAGATGGTTAGCTGGCAGGAATACAGAAGTTATTTAGTATCAGGAAGCGTCTGGTAAGGATTTTATATGTGTAATTCCTGGTTTCTACTCTTCCTACTGTTAAAATGAAAAAAATAAAATAAAATAAAATACAGGCCCAAAATGGCTTCATGTGTGCTGAAGCCCATGATATCAAACCTAGACTTAATTACAGTTTCAACCTTCTCCAGAAATGTAATCTTAATCAACGAATCTGGAATTCTTTGGTCAGCACCAGTGAAGTATTTTTCACATGGGTCCCCACCGTCTTGCAGAAGCAATCTACATGATAAAACCTTGTGGTTCCCCTCCCCTCAAAAGGTGTCCTGGTTTAATATTTTTATTTTTTTAATAATTGTATTTATCTCCTTTTGGCTGTGCGGGGTCTTTACTGGTTCCTGCAGGCTTTCCCTAGTTGTGGTGCGTGGGGGCCACTCTCTAGTTGCCGTCCTAGTATTCTCATTGCGTGTTGTGTGTGTGTTAGTTGTGTATGTGTTATCTGACTCTCTGTGACCCCGTGGACTGTAACTCGCCAGGCTCCTCTGTCCATGGAGTTCTCCAGGCAAGAATACTGAAGTGGGTTGCCATTCCCTTCTCCAGGGAATCTTCTCGACCCAGGGATCAAACCCAAGTCTCCCACATTGCAGGCAGATTCTTTACCATCTGAGCCACTGTTGGTGTAGCCTAAATTGTTCTCATTGGTGTTGGTGTAGTCTAAATGGCTGTTTACACTTTATAAAACCTTTTTGATTCCACAATCACTTCCCAAATTGGGTGTAAAAGAAGTCAAGTTCTATGAAATGATAATAAACATTTTTTAAATCATTCACAGAATAAATAAAATTAAATTTTAATTATGAAAGTTCCTTTGTGCAGACCTTCTCAGGGCTTTTATACATGAACTGTTACCTGGCCCACAGAAGCTTTTATTTCTCCCCAGAAATCAATGTACCCTGAACTTAGTCTAACAGAAAATCAAATTGGAGAATTATTGATGTGGACTATCTTCTATCTTAAAAAAGTGCATTGTAACAACTGCTTTAATTTTATTTATTCATTTACTTATTTGGGGCTGTGCTGGGTCTTCATTCCTGTGCAGACTTTTCTCTAGTTGCAGCAAGCGTGGGCTACTCTCTAGCTGTGGTGGGACAGCTTCTCATCGCGGTGGCTTCTCTCGTTGCAGAGCACAGGCTCCAGGGCCCGCGGGCTTCAGCAGTCGTAGTAAGTGGGCGCAGTAGTTTTGGATCCCAGGCTCCAGAGTACAGGCTTAACAGATGTGGCTCACAGGTGTAGTTGCTCCAAGGCCTGTGGGATCTTCCCAGATCAGGGATCAAACTCATGTTTCTTCCATTGGCAGGTGGATTCCTTACCACTGAACCACCAGGGAAGCCCTAAAGTAATTCTTTTATTTTGCCAGTAATTCTCCCGCCCCTCACTTCTTCTGATACAAACCTTCTCTTTTTCACAGCCCTTCAGAGCACACTTTTGAGTTTTTAGATGGGATGCTGCCTGACGCATGAATCACTTTTAGATCTTCAAGTTTATGCAGTTGAATTTTGTTGTTTAATACCATTTCCCTGGAGTTAAATACAATATCATAAGAGGAATGCCTGGTTAGTTGAGTTTCAATCCTGTGTCCAGCTCCTGGGTGTACTGGGGCAGAGGAAAATGTATCTAACCTCCTGAGCTTCTGAAGAGAAAGATAGTCATCCTGAATTTGCCTATGTATCAATGTTCTATTGCTGTGTAAAAGTTACAATTCAGGGGCATAAAACAACTCCCAGTTCTGTGGGTCAGAAGTTTCAGCAGGCTCACTGAGTTGTCTACTCAGGATATCTCAAGGCCAAGATCCAGTGGTTGCCAGGCTGGGGTCTTCTCTGAAGTCTCTGGGGGGGAAGCTGCTTCCAACCTCATTAGCTTGTTGGCTGACTTCTGTTCCTTGAAGTTGGATGACTGAGGTTACCATTGTCTCACTGGCTTCCAGGTAAGGGTCACTTTCAGCTCTAAGTGACAACCCTCTAGTCATTCCATGTGTTCATCTTCATTTTCAGGGCATGTAATGATGCATCTACCCCTCCTCACACTCTCAATCTCTCTACCTCTTTGACCGACTGGAAAAAGGTAGCTTTTAAAGGAATCCTGTAATTAAACCAGACCCACGTAATCTCCCTATTTTAAAATCAATAGATTCATACCTTAATTATATCAGCAAAAGGCCTGTTGCCAGCAAGGTAAAATGACCATGAAAATAGCACAGGAAGGTCCCATCAAAAAATTCTGCCTACCACACCCTTCTATCCAAAATAGATACAATAGACAAAGACAAATGTTGCCAAAGAATATGAGGTCTCTATTAGGAAGGACAATTTCTTGAAAAGCCAAAAAAAAAACCAAGTAATTAAAGACGTTAATTCCAACTACAGTGTCTAACACTATGTTTCTGATTGATGTGCAGAAACATAAACATGTAGATATCTGTTTTGCAACAATAGTAGATCTAGAGGGGTGGAATGGGGTGGGAGGTGGGAGGGAGATTTAAGAGGGAGGGGACATATGTATACCTATGGTTGATTCATATTAATGTTTGGCAGAAATGACACAATATTTTAAAGCAATAACCCTCCAATTGAAAATAAATAAAGTTAAATAAAAATTACACTAATAAGTATTGCTCTTGGATTGATATGCAAAGTGATTAAACCCATGAGACGCCCAAGAGACTTGGTGCTGATGCAGAGGTCCACTGAACAGGGAGTCAATAAACCTGGATTCAATTATCTGCTCCAATAATAATGCACTCTATAACCTTGAATAAATCACTGGCCTTCTCCAGGACAGTTTCTTGAACTTTAAATAAGAGAATTGGGCTAAATTATCTCTAGAAATCTTTCTAACACATTATGCTATAAAGTTCTTATGTCTTAAAATTTAGGTGTGGGATGCTCTGTTTCACCAGTTAAATTAAATGATATGTATATATAGCTAGCTAATGCTAGAGAGGTTACAATTAAATTGGCACATACACAGTTCTGGCACTGGCATAAATTCTGATATCTTTTTGGGAAATAATTTTGTACAATAAATCAAAAACTATCAAAGTGTTGCTATGGGTTGCTAGGAATATGTTTTTTGGTACTATATCCAAAGAAAAGAGTCCATTACTTAAAACTTGCAGAGTTAAAAAGATGTTCATTGTGTCATTGTTTATAATAAAGGAAATATGAATATGACATAAATGTCTCTTAAATGGAGAACTGTTAATTCATAAAAAACTAACGAAATGTGATACAGACTTGATGAACTGTGTCATAATATCTGCCTTGCAATCTGGGATACAGTTAGGGCATAATATCATACATGTATAAGTGTATTAATTGAAAGTTGTTAAATATATATATATTTAGATTCCACATATATGTGATATCATATGATAGTTGCCTTTTTCTGTCTGGCTTCCTGCACTTAATATGATAATCCCTGGGTCCAAAAAAAAAAAGCAAGAGAGATGCAAATACACTAATTTACAAAACAGAAATAGAATAAATCCACAGACACAGAAAACAAATTAATGGCTACCAAAGGGGACATGCAGGGAGAGCGATAAGTTAGGAGTCTGAGATTAACGCACACACTAGTAGTAGCAGCAGTTATAGTTTAGTCGTTAAGTCTTGTCCGACTCTTGTGACTCTGCAGACTGTAGCCCGCCAGGCTCCTCTGTCCATGGGATTCTCCAGGCAAGAATACTGGAACGGGTTGTCATTTCCTTCTCCAAAACATACACACACTACATTATATAAAATGGGCTGTCCAGGTGGCACCTGTGGTGAAGAACCCACCAGCCAATGCAGGAGACATAAGAGACACTGGTTCAATCTCTGGGTCGAGAAGATCCCCTGGAGGACGGTATGGCAACCCACTCCAGTGTTCTTGCCTGGAGAATCCCCATGGACGGAGAGGCCTAGCGGCTACAGTTCATGGGATCACAAAGAGACACTTTTGAAGCAATTTAGCACACTCGCACATATAAAATAGGTAACAAACAACTACTGTATAGATCAGAGAATTATACTCAGTATTTTGTAATAACTTATAAGGGAAAATATCTAAAAAGAACTATATATATATATGAGAAATATGTATGTGTGTATATATATATATATACACACATATATATACACATGTATACATATATATATATATACATACATGTATGTGTGTGTGTGTGTATATATATATATATATGAAAAGAAAGTGAAAGTGAAGTTGCTCAGTCATGTCCAACTCTTTGCAACCCCATGGACTGTAGCCCACCAGGCTCCTCCATCCACGGGATTTTCCAGGTGAGAATATTGGAGTGGGCTGCCATTTCCTCCTCCAGGAGATCTTCTAGACCCAGGGATTGAACCCGGGTCTTCCGCATTGTAGGCAGACGCCTTACCGTCTGAGCCACTGGGAAGTCATATATATATATGACAGAATCACTGTGCAGTACACTTGAAACTAACAATCCTGTAAATCAACTATACTTCAATAAAAATAAATAAACTTAACATAAACAAAGAACGTGTATGCTTCTACATGAGTTTTAGAGGCAGGTACATAAAATTCAAGTCTGTTATCTTGAACTTTTTAAGAATCTATACAGGTAAGAAATACATTAGTGCTCCTCAATAAGTATACCCTATATGATAAAGAACCTCTTCTACTTTCCATTTTCAAAGATGTTTACTCACCATTAGATGAAACTTACTGCTGTAAATCAGTTAGTACATTTGAGATATTCTTAGCATGAAAACTCTGACATATGGAGGAGAGGAGATATAAGTTGCCTGGTGCTTCACTCAGTCTTTAAGCAAAGTTTCTGAGACAATTTGGGATGGTCCCTTGATGCTGTATCTTTTTACTTTTATAACTTCCTGATATTCGCTACAGTGCATTCTATTCCCATTTGGTTTACTTTTGTTCATTTGTAGGTTCTGGATCCCTGTCTGTACTGTGGTAAGCATCTTGATCCTGGATTCTGCATTTATCTACAGCTCCCTTTGAATTTCTGTCTTGGGGTTGCTCTTCTGAGATATCTCTAGTCACCCAATCTCCCGCTGTAGCCCTCAGTCCTGAAGGGCTCACGCCTGGGAAACTCTTTCAAACCCAGGATGTATTCATTATGCATAAAGAGAATTGTATTGTGATTTTCCAAATCTTGGGGCCATTACCAGCATATGAGTCACAGTCACGATAAGGAGATCAGAGTGAAACTGAGTAGCAGGGATCACATGATCTACTAGAGACCTGAAGTTACTAAAGGAAGGTACAGTGTAAGCATCAGCCAAGAGTCCATTAATTAGGGATGAATTAATGGAGAGGAAAGTGGCTAGCTCAGGACTAAAGACTCTGATTGTTCTCCTTCAGAGAATTCAGATTCCTGATAAACATCACAAAGCTGGAAAGAGTATTCTAGAAGGACTTAAGGTAAGTGAACGAGCCCATTACAGTGACACATGGTACCCTAGGAAGCGGAATTCTCTGCAAACGTTATTAGATAGTAAAAATTTTTAAAAAGTCCCCTTGAGGTCAGCATATCAGACCACCCAACGTCTCCATGGCTAAACACAGTCACCCATGTAACATTCATACCACAAATCAAATTCATTCTCCAGAAAACAAAGCCTAACAGATTGAAAATTTATTAGCGTCTGCTCTGCTGTGATCACGGTTTTTAAAATGATTCACATCACATGTGTAAAATGCACAAAGACATTCCACCATTGCAAAACACATGGCATTTTGGCCGTATATATTGAAAGATCTTATCTAACACAGGATGCTGTCTTTTTTATTGCTCCCTGCCAGGAAAATGCTTGGAATGCTTTTATTGGTTTAATAAAATAATGAAATGAGATTGCACCCAATACAAAAGCCAGAAGGACATCCATATTGAAAAAGGTGGGTTAATTGATTTCTCTGAGGACATAGACTACCCTTATGTAAATTTAGCTTTGAGAAAGAGGGTTGCTTGAATAATCACATGAGTTGTCCATGTTCCAAATACAGGTTTATTGTTATAAATGAAAAAAAAAAAAACTTTTTGTTTCTCTCAAGAAACTGAAAAGATTATATGTCTGTTCACTACTTTCCAATGCCACTCACATCAGTAGACAAAGCTACGGGAGCTGTGAGCAGAAGAAGGTGAGGGTGGGATGTTGCGAAAGAACAGCATGTATATTATCTATGATGAAACAGATCACCAGCCCAGGTGGGATGCATGAGACAAGTGCTCGGGCCTGGTGCACTGGGAAGACCCAGAGGAATCGGGTGGAGAGGGAGGTGGGAGGGGGGATCGGGATGGGGAATACGTGTAAATCTATGGCTGATTCATGTCAATGTATGACAAAACCCACTGAAAAAATAAATAAAAAAAAATAGATTATTTCTCAAAAAAAAAAAAAAAAGAGCAGAAGACTCTAATAGTGTAGACTGGGGTTGCAGTATATATTGGGATTGCTCAAAAGCAATGTCTGTAGGTAAGTAAATCCTTGGAAGATGTGGATTCACTCACTGCTTTGTAGCTGTCTTTGAATTAGAAAGGTGGTAACAATAACCCTGTATGTGAGACAGCAAGAGAGACACAGATGTACAGAACAGTCTTTTGGACTCTGTGGGAGAGGGCAAGGGTAGGATGACATGGGAGAATGGCATTGAAACATGTAAATGATCAAATGTGAAACGAATCGCCAGTCCAGGTTCGATGCATGAGACAGGGTGGTCGGGGCTGGTGCACTGGGATGACCCAGAGGGATGGGATGGGGAGGGAGGTGGGAGAGGGGTTCAGGATGGGGAACACATGTACACCCATGGCAGATTCATGTCAGTATATGGTAAAACCAATACAATATTGTAAAGTAAAAAATAAATAGATCAAACTGGAAAAAAAAAAAGAAAACTGAAACACTAAGTCTCAATGGCTTTCATTTAAATTAAATGATTTTTAATCACATTTACTTAAGTGAATGTCAAAGAATGAGGAAGGGCTTCTAAGTGATGTTGTAATAAATACTAAATCTTCAAAAAATAGTTGTCAAATGAATAGATGGATAAGTAAATAGAGGGTACAATAGAAAGAAAAGTGAATGTATGCTGCTGGCTCAGGGCAAATTTCCTGCTCCTGAAGTAGAGACCCAAGACAGAATAACTTATGTGGAATATTAGCTAGACAGATAAGTAGGCAGACAGATAAAGCAAACAAAAGCGAACACAGATGCAGAGAAGGGAATAGTGGAAGGTGAGGAGGGGGAGGGCAAAATGGGTATGTGGGGTCAACTGTATGGTGACAGATGAAATCTAAATTTTTTGTGGTGAGAATGCTATAGTGAATACAGAAGTCAAAATATTATTTTGTACACATGGAACATATACAATGTTATAAACCAATGTTACTTCAATAAAAAACTTCTGAAGGTATCCTACAGGGGTTGAATTCATAAGCTCTGAGTCTTATTAATCATGTGCTTTTAGGCAAGATATTTAACCTCTTTGTCTGCCTTCTCTTACTTGCAAAATACAAAATATCAATAATATCTTCTGTAGCTTCTGTTGTAATAATTATATGAGTTTATTTTAGGTGCTTTGAATAGTGTTTGACACACTATTCAAGCCCCACATCCCTGTTAGCTGTTATTATAGCTAATGGTAAACCCCACATACCTATTAGCTATTATTATAATATAAAAATTCTACAATTATCATTGGAGGCTCGATTTGTTTCCTAACTTTCTTCCCTACCACATGCTTAGCTGCTTACTCATGTCTGACTCTGCCACCTTACGGACTATAACCCTCCAGGTTCCTCTCTCTATGGAATTTTCCAGGAAAGAATATTGGAGTGAGTTTCCATTTCATTCTCCAGGGACCTTCCTGATCCAGGGATTGAACTTTTGTGTCCTGCGTTGGCCAGTGGATTCTTTACCACTGCACCACCTGGGAAGTTCATGTGACCTCCCAAATCATGCTTTGCATATTTTTTTATCTTTTTAAAAATATTTTTACCTTTTTAAAAATGGCAGAGAAGAAAGAGGTCACTAATTTGACTTTTTACCAAATTCCCAAAGAATCAAAAATTTTTAATGAGATTATATACAGAATCTAATACATTAAACATATAAAAGTTGAACCATCCTACTTTAAGTGGAAACAAATGAGGAGGAAATTTATTCCAAAGAGTCTCACCTTTAGCCTTTGGGATAACTTTTAGAACCCTTCCATGAACTTTCCATGGGTTTTTGTAGTCGGAAAATGAGCAAAACAACTACTTCCACAGAGCAAGTCAGTGAATTAAGTGGAAAAATGAAGTCTTAGACCAGAGCAAGACCTACAAAAAAATCAAGAAACAATGAAAAATTATGGTTTATGAATTAATCCTATTATACCTACCCATGCTTTAAATATCAACTTTGTATAGTACATTACAAATAAATGGTTCATATCAGCATTCTTAATAATTAACCATTTGTCAGGTTTATAGATGTACTACTTAATTTATTGAGTTAAAAATTAGTTCATGACAACACTGAATTATGTTGGATATTGGCAGAGAGAATTATATTTCTAAATCTCATTCATTTTTCTAATAATCTTATAGAATTATCACACTGTCTGACTTGCAGCAATTTCCCCACCTCCTGTGTCTAAGACTACAGGTCTTTACAGGCTCTGAAATCTGCTACATTAAGTCACAGAAACCAGACGATGGGATTTTCCTTCTTAGGGACACCTCTTCTCCATGCTCTGTCAGCCCACAATATCTCCTGTAGTCAACCTAGAGTCATATTTGTGTTTGGTGACTATGATACAGTGATTTAAAATAAGAAATGTATGTTTGGCCTTCATCCCTGTTTCCGGCACAGAGCTCCTAAAACTCTGAAAATCTCCTAAGTGAAAAGCTGTCTTTATATTCATAATAAACCCCTGTCAACCACATGAGTTTATGTTAATGAGATGATTTTTGGAAAGCACCTAAGGATGAGGGGCACTTGTCACGGGAACCAATCATGTGATGAGAAAGTTGAATTTTTATCTCAACCTGCTGTCCTCCAAAGACAACAGAGAGTTGGAGGATGAATCAAGCACCAGTGGCTAATGATTTCACTAATCATGCCTGTGTAATGAAACCTCCATAAAGTGCAAATGCAATTCAGAGAAAGTCTGGGTTGGTGCACACATAGACGTGTCTAGGGAGTGGTTCGCTTGTAGAGGATATAGACGCTCCAAATCCTTTTTCCCCTACCTTGTCTATGCTCCTCTTTCATCTGGTTGTTCCTGAGTTGTATCCATTTATAATAAACCATTAATCTACTTAGCAAAAGTTTCTCTGAATTCTGAGAGTCACTGTAGCAAATTAATCAAACCCAAGGAGAGGTCACAGGGACCTCTGATCTAGCCCATAGGTTAGAAGCACAGGTGAAAACCTGGACTTGTGATCAGTGTCTGATATTGTAGATGGCGGGGGAACAGGCTTGTAGGACTGAGACCTGAACTTGTGGGATCTGACACTATCTTCAGGTAGCGTCAGAACTGAGTTGAGAAGGGAATGCTACCCACGCCAGTATTCTTGCCTGGAGAATTCCATGGACAGAAGAGCCTGACAGGCTACAGCCCATAGGGTCAGGAAGAGTTGAACATAACTGAGCAACTAACACCTTCACTTTCATAGGTCATCTAGCTGCTGTGGAGAACTTCTTGATGATGTTGGGGAAAAAGCACACATTGGAGCACCCCCATAAGATATCGTTACACTTGCCTCCTTAGATGTTGTATTAACAAGATATATTGGCTATCCACAGTTCCCAGAAGCTAAGGTTATTCCCTCATTGACTGCCTTCCACAATCAGTTCAGTCACTCAGTCATGTCTGACTCTTTATGACCCCATGAACCACAGCACGCCAGGCCTCCCTGTCCATCACCAACTCCAGGAGTTCACCCAAACTCATGTCCATTGAGTCAGTGATGCCATCCAACCATCTCATTCTCTGTCGTCCTGTTCTCCTCCTGCCCTCAATCTTTCCCAGCAACAGGGTCTTTTCAAATGAGTCAGAACTTCGCATCAGGTGGCCAAAGTATTGGAGTTTCAGCTTCAACATCAGTCCTTCCAATGAACACCCAGGACTGATCTCTTTTAGGATGGACTGGTTGGATTTCCTCATAGTCCAAGGGACTCTCAAGAGTCTTCTCTAATACCACAGTTCAAAAGCATCAATTCTTAGGTGCTCAGCTTTCTTTATAGTCCAACTCTCACATCCATACATGACCACTGGAAAAACCATAGCCTTGACTAGACGGACCTTTGTTGGCAAAGTAATGTCTCTGCTTTTTAATATGCTGTCTAGGTTGTCAAGATTGCCGGGAGAAATATTGATAATCTCAGATATGCAGATGACACCACCCTTAGGGCAGAAAGTGAAGAAGAACTAAAGAGCCTCTTGATGAAAGTGAAAGAGGAGAGTGAAAAAGTTGGCTTAAAGCTCAACATTCAGAAAACTAAGATCATGGCATCCAGTCCCATCACTTCATGGCAAATAGCTGGGGAAACAGTGGGAACAGGGGCTGACTTTTTTTAGGGCTCCAAAATCACTGCAGATGGTGACTACAGCCATGAAATTAAAAGATGCTTACTCCTTGGAAGGAAAGTTGTGACCAACCTAGAGAGCATATTAAAAAGCAGAGACATTACTTTGTCAACAAAGGTCTGCAGTCCACAATAGCTGAATCCAATTCCAGGTTCTGATCCTTTGCTTGCTAAAGTCCACATCCTCCCATCCTTTGATATAAAGGAGTCAAGCCATATTTGAGATGATCAGAAATTAGAGGGGCAGTGGCCACATCCTGAACACCTGTTCTCATTGCCCCTTACAGGCCGATGCTCATTTAATAATTAGCACTCAGCTTTTGAATAAGTAAATATTTACAGACAAGCTTCCTTAGTATGTATATAGGGCTTCACTTCTGCTCCTGAGTCTTGGTTTCTTTCAGTCTCTGAAGCAGCCTAGGTGGTGAGCTCCAGGGGAAAAAAAGAAAGGAAAGGGAGGCTGTGTATTTGTCTGTGCCTAGGAATTTAATCTACTCCCTTCTTCATCAGAGCCAGCAAAGTAAGTGCAGTGATGGAGAGATATAAAGGACCACCCCAGACAGATGGAGAATCAAATTGTAATGAACAAAACTACTTTTCATTGCATCTCTCTGCAGTTCAGTTGGCAGCACAGCCTTTTTGCTGTTACTTCCTGTCTGGATGGTCTCATTTACCAGAAGGGTATTATGGGTTAGGAGACATGCAGAGGGGATCTGTCACCACTGCCCCAGTAAAGGAGCTGACCAAGTCTGATTAAACACACACACACAGAGACACACACACACACATTTTCCCAAAGCACTTTAAAAATCCAGAGTGAAAACTGTTCAAAACAATAAAACGTAAACAATTATATCTCAGCTGTTCACTCTTTCATGATTATTCACAGGAGACGAAGGGATAGTGAAGTAAAACTGAGTGGGTCAGACAAGAACAAGGCTGCCAGTTAATCCTTTTCCTTCTTCGTGCAGTCCTTTGAGAATAACCTTTAGGTCAGTGAACGTCCATTTGCACGCTTTCATGAACTTGAAGCACATAGTTGGATGTATTCATTCATTCGACCAGTATCCACTGAGGATCTGCTACATGCCAGTCGCCATGTTTAACACTAGAGCTACAAAGAAAGATGGAAACATCCTATCCTCAAGGGGCTTGTAATCCATGCAGTTCATAGGTATCCCCTATAGAGCAGCTTTTTGTACTAGTCTTTCAGACATGGATGGAGACATCAACCTTCCGGATCTGAGTCTTAGGAGACATAGGGGGGCAGAGATGGGAGAAACTGTCTGCCCTACTCCAATCAGCGTTCTACTTTATCAAGGTTTAGGTAGATATATATGAGTGTCTCCTAAACCCCTGTGTCTTTATCTTGGCATTTGGCACACTCAGTGATAATCCGATTCTTCCCCACTGGACTGTAAGAATTTTTTGTATCCCATTCACCGATGCACCTCCTGGTCTAGCACAGTGTCTGGTATAAGGTAGACAATTAATACATTTTGGCTGTACTGTTGAATGAATGAAAATGTAAATGAAGACATTTTCTTGACTTTACATGTAATAGGAATTTCTGAGAATCAGTAAATGAATTTGGTGAAGGAAAAATATTAATAATAACTAACTTCTTGAATTTTACAATATTCCAAGTTATAGCACTTTGGGCATATTGTACCCCAACAACCCTCAGTTCAGTTCAGTTCAGTCACTCAGTCGTGCCTGACTCTTTGCAACCCCACAAACCATGGCACGCCAGGCCTCCCTGTCCATCACCAACTCCTGGAGTCCACCCCAACTCATGTCCATTGTGTCAGTGATGCCATCCAACCATCTCATCCTCTGTCATCCCCTTCTCTTCCTGCCCTCGATCTTTCCAAGAATCAGACTAGAAGGCAGATTTTAGGTTTTGTTTTTGTTTTGTTTTGTTTTACGTTTTAGTGACTTAAAAAAAAAAACACACCAAAATTGAAAGATTTCAAGGAAACATGTCTGATCATATAAATTGTTGTTGTTTAGTCACTAAGTTGTGTCTTACACTTTTGCAATCCATTGCCTGTAGCCCATCAGGCTCCATTGTCCATGGGATTTCCCAGGCAAGAACACTGGGGTAGGTTCTCATTTCCTTCTCCAGGGAATCTGCCTGACCCAGGGATGGATTGAACCTGCTTCTCCTGCTTGGCAGCCAGGTTCTTTACCACTGAGCCACCTGGGAAGCCCAGTTACATAACTACTTAGAAGCAAAGTCAAGATTCAAACTCAGATCTGCGTAAGTTCAAATCCTGAAAGCTCTATCAGTATACTGAATATTGTTGGGCTGTATAGAATGGTCTACTATAACAAAATCAAATTTAAAGAGGAAAAGTACAGGCATTATGTTTTGATACTCTTAATATAATACTCTGATGCAGAAGTAAGAAAGAGGACTGACAGAAAATCCCATGAAAAAAAAAATAAAACAAATTTTGTCAAAAGTGAGCAGAATTTGAGTCAGCAATAAGATATACCTGCTAAAAATGCTGTGGTAATTAGGTCATGAATTGACAGAATTAATACACTGAGAGTGATGGTAATTCTATTCTTTTTTAAAGATACTTAGACGAGAGCTGGAGAATCAAGTCTGATTCTGGGCAGGACGTGCATAATGGGAGGCTATCAAACTGAAGCATGTCTAGAGGGAAATGACCACCATTGGGAAAGGGTCAATGACTTGTCATAAAAAGAATAGGGCTGTTTATCCTGAAGTAGAACTGACATGAACTGAGGTATTATGATCACAGCCATATCATAGCTGAAGGGCCATCAAGGGCAGACTTGTTCTGCCTGTTCATAAGGAATAAAACCTGATGTGAATGGAATCTTTAGAAACAGAGCTTTAGTGCAAATGAGAAGGAGCCATGGGAAGGTGGAATTTGCTGCCCTTAGAATGTAACTTTCTTTTCACTTGATATGTCCCAGGAGACACTGAGAGGTTACAATTTAAATCACAGTAAAGGGGGCTGAATTTGGGTGGCTAGACTCCATCGGGGTCATCAACTCCATGGTACACACACCACCACTCTTCCACACAAGCTCATTACAGGCATCCCTAACCAACCAAGGCATCTTTCATGATGCTTTCTCAGATTTTTTCTGAACACAAAGCCAGAGCTCCAAAAAATCACTTTCAATCAGATCAAGTTGGCAGAAGTAGAAACACTCTTACTCTGCCCATATTAGGTATGTATCATCTAAAAGTAGGGGTTCTGAAGCCTGGCTTCTCATTAGAATCAGCAGTGGAACTTCGGTCAGTTCAGTCGCTCAGTCGTGTCCGACTCTTTGCGACCCCATGAATCGCAGCACGCCAGGCCTCCCTGTCCGTCACCAACTCCTGGAGTCTACTCAAACTCATGTCCATTGAGTCAGTGATGCCATCCAGCCATCTCATCCTCTGTCGTCCCGTTCTCCTCCTGCCCTCAATCCCTCCCAGCATCAGGGTCTTTTCCAATGAGTCAACTCTTCGCATGAGGTGGCCAAAGTACTGGAGTTTCAGCTTCAGCATCAGTCCATCCAATGAACACCCAGGACTGATCTCCTTTAGGATGGGCCGGTTGGATCTCCTTGCAGTCCAAGGGACTCTCAAGAGTCTTCTCCAACACCACAGTTCAAAATCATCAATTTTTCAGCGCTCAGCTTTCCTCACAGTCCAACTCTCACATCCATACATGACCACTGGAAAAAAACGTCAAGAGCTTTTAAAAATACAGATTTCCAGGCTCTATCCTCCCTGTCCCAAAAAAGAGTATCTACATTCTGAATCCAGGAATCTTTTTGCAAACACTGTCTTCAGCTGACTCAGATGTGTTGAGTCTAGCAGAGACTGGCAAATTGACATAGAGCAACAAGTAATAAAGGATCCACGCAATCCTCTGCAGCTTATAAAATCAAATGACCAAGAACAAAGTGTGAGTGCCCAAGAACTCTAAGCTAATTGCACCTTTGTTTATATGTGCACGTATTCCTCACGCAGGCAGTGGTCCTGTTTTCCATGGCTCCCTTCCCCATGGATGAAATTTTGTGTGCACACCATCATGCAGTACAGATTTATGTGTGCGTCAGTCTCCTGACTTGAACCGACTGGATGAATCACACTACCTGTTGGAGTATAAAAGAGCAAACATTAGTAAAACTGATAATACGCCTTGTGGTGGCGACTCAACCAAAGCCAGCACATCTGTCACGGAGGAGCAGCCTGCCAGCTTTCCAACAGGGGAAATGCAATTGAATAATAATGCGCCATACATAAAGCAACCTCAATAATGCTCTCTGCCAAGTTAAATCACCCTAAGTTGGAGACATGTGCATACACTGGGCAAATGCACAGTCACAGTATAACAGGCTGAAGACTTTGTGCTCAGAATATAACATCTTAAATTCATAGACTCATCTAACAAGCATCAGGCACTGTGCTGAGTACTGAGGAGATGATGGTGAGCACGACGACATAGTCTCTGTGCTTCTGGTCTTTTAAGAAGAGTGGTGGAAACAGATTCCCTGCATGCACGCGTGCTAAGTTGCTTCAGTCATGTTTGACTCTTTGTAACCCTATGGACTGCAGCCCACCAGGCTCCTCTGTCCACGGGATTCTCCAGGCAAGAATAGTGGAGTGGGATTGCCATGCCCTCCTCCAGGGGATCTTCCCAACCCAGGGATCAAACCCACGTCTCCTGCAGCTCCTGCATTGATGGCAGATTCTGTGCCATAGCAGGGAAGCTTGGAAACAGACTAGCATGTTTCAGGTAAGAGTTGGATATGTGGCTAGAAAGGGGGCTGCCAGGGGAGAGGGAAGGACGAACTGGAAGAGTAGCATTGACGTACGTACACTACTATGTGTAAAATCAGTAGCTAGTGGGAAGCTGCTGTGTAGTGCAGAGAGCTCAATTCAGTGCCCTGTGACGGCCTAGAGGGCTGGGGTGTGGGGCAGGGGGAGGAGGGAGGCTCTAGAGGGAGGGGATATGTGTGCACATGTGGCTGATTCACTTCATTGTACAGCAGAAACTAACACTAATCGTAAAGCAATTATACTCCAATAAAAAATAATAAATTTTAAAAAAGAGTTAATGCTAGGGAGGAAGCAAAGATGAACTCATGTAGAGTCTCGTAAGACAAGATGCATCAAGGCATTCAATCTTTAACTTGAGGCTGAGAGGACTGTCAAACCCTGAAGGCTTCAAATCAAATTTAGAAAGACCACTCAGCTGCACTGTGGAGAGATGAGAGGAGCTGAGGATGGCGGGAAGTAAACCCATTACAAGACCGTGTGGCAGTGGTGCATTGAGATTGTCCTTCTGGCTGACGCGTGATGACGGCCAACGACTGTATCCAATGCAGTGACTCCATGTTGGTAGCGTGTAAGTGTCTGGCGGGAGCATTTACACCATGAAAACTGGCAAATGCTACAAGAGGGCATTTTTCCACAGCGATCCAGTTGTTAAACACTGGTCAGCATACAGCATTCAGGTCAAACATATATTTCGTGTCGATTCACAGTATGTTCAGAAGCATCAATAAAAAAGCCTAACTCAGAAGAACTTCACTATAGAAGCTGAATATGAGGAGAGAGCTTTACTGATGAGAATACCTATCAGTCATAGAGGGATTTACCCTTTGCAAAATACTTTTTTATTTATCTACTAATGAGCTTTATTCTTTTCTAAAATGAAGATAATTGTTACCCCTATTTTACACAAAAACAAAAGCTTAATGGGAATAACAGAACTTTTGAAAGGACTGAATGAGAAAATTCAGGAAAATATCTAAAAAGAATGTTGGGCACGTATTAAGTGCTGAACTCAGAGAACTAAAATAAAGGACTGAGACCTAGATTACAAATAACCAAAGAGGGACCTAAAACTAGAAGTTCTTTTGACTCCTGGACGAGTGTTATGTCTGTGGTGTGGTAAAGTGTATTCATTTGTTTATTTACCCACCTATCTACACAACAAGCATGCAGTACATAGCTACTATTTGCAGGTGCTGTTATGCTGAAGCAACAGTAAACAAAAAACTATCTTTGCTCTCATGAAACAAACATTATAGTAGTGTTTGGAAGAATGAAAATGTTAAAAATGAATAACTAAGGTATGATAAATATTGGTGATACATTCTGTGTAGAATAATAAAATACACTTGTGAAGGAATGAAGGGAGATAGTGTTTTAGGTGGAAAAGGTGGTCCCTGCAGGCCTCTTGTGTAGGCCATTCAAGTAACTCCATCAAGAGAAAGAGCGTGAATGGCATGGCAGGTACAGACTCTCTCCTGAGGTGGGAGAGAGCTTGGTGTGTTTGGAATGTGCAAGGAGATAATAGTAGCTGGAAGAGAATCAGCCTAGAAAGAGAGAGTGGTAGAAAATAAGATCAAAGAAATAGTCAGAAGCCAGATCATCATGGATTAGCTCCATCAATACATGGTCTTTGGTGCCCTTCATTGAAATGTGTGCAATGGAATGAATTTAAACTGATTAGAGTGGAAGCTGAAAGAGCTCAATTAGTTTTCTGAAAACCTTTCCTGTAAACTCATAGACTCTTCCCATCAGAATGAGACTGGTTGATCTCCCTGGATTCCTTCAGTTTTTCAGGCTCTCGGTCTTTTTTATTGGCTAACTGCGCACTCATGCATGCATTATTTATGACACTCCTATATGTGCCAGATACTGTGCCAGTCAACAGGAACAAATCAGTGAGCAAAATAATAAGGTCATTTGCCTGCCCGTCACACCCTCCCTGAGAAATTGTCAATTCAATAGGAAATACAAACATATTCACAGGTAGTAAAGTGCAGAGAGACAAGGTGTGTATGCACAAAAAATTTAGAAAATGCGTGTGCCTGTACGTCCCCACGATTCACACTCATGGGTGACCCGGTGCGAGCCGTTCTGAAGTGCGGTTCTGTAATCCACAGGGTGATGGAGCCTGTGAATGCACAGCACAGCTTGCTTTGCCAAGCCTGGAGAAATTAGCAATAAAGACAAGAAAATATTATTTTGTTGTTTTTAACTAAACTCTATAACTGGAATAATATTACCTTTAATGAGGCTGGGGAACTTCCTCTGAGGAGTCTAAAGCCCTTTACCGGAGTTATTCTATTAATTCTCCCTGTGTCTGGAGCTTGGCACCTGAAGCACAATGCATTATGCAAAACCAAAGCACACTTTGCATAGAGAAAAGATTGTGTTTCAATGTTTCCCTTGTGCTCAAGTTCAAAATGCTGGCAGATCTGCCATCAGGACGTGTTTCCTATACCCATGCTCTTGATGTGAAAAATCATCATAGACATTATACATCTGTCTTGCTGGGAGAAGAGAGGGAGAATGGAATTTGGCACAGGTAGGCAAAAATGCACCTCTAATTTTTTATGGGATTAAGGTTAAGACTGTAGAGGGCTTCCCTTGTGGTTTAACTGGTAAAAAATCCTCCTGCAATGTGGGGCACCTGGGTTGGATCCCTGAGTCGGGAAGATCCCCTGGAGAAGGGAAAGGCTACCCACTCCAGTATTCTGGCCTGGAGAATTCCATGGACTGTATAGTCCATGGGGTCGCAAAGAGTCGGACAAAACTGAGCGACTTTCACTCACTTCACTAAAATTGTAGAAACCACCTAATACAACAGAAGCCTATGAAAACCTTCTGTAAACTGCTATTTGAATTCTGCTGAAATGCTAGATAGATAATTGCATGAGCAAGTAAATCTGATGCACCCAAACATGTGCCTAGTCCAGTGTCAGACAATTTGTAAAAGAAAAATGAGATTAAGACAAGGTTTCTCTTTCCGGCTGGGAGAAATGAGTGTCTTACATAAAGCAGTTAATTTACAATGCAAAATTAGAGCAAGCGCTAGATTGGGCAGTTCAGCCCCTAAGTGCTTCTTGGAGTTCAAAGAAGGCATAGATTGATGTCCCCTGGAAGGATGAGAAATTCTTTGTGAGGAACTATAGATTTGAACTGATCTCTGAAGACCAGGAGGATTCAGAAAGGTGATTTTGCAATACAGTTCAGGGTTGAAGAGGTTGCCTGTAACACAAATATTCCAAAATACAGAGCAGCTGAAGTCACCTATTCTTCCTGGGGAAAGCTTCCTGGACTCCACATCACATTATTTCTGGAAACCTAGGAGTCTTCTCATAATTTTAAGTGTTTCCTGAGTCATCACATCAGTGCTTAAAATAATGTGTGGGCTGCCTGTCACCTTCCAATTCAAACTCTTTTTTCTACTTTATCTGTTCTGGATGCCCTCTGTTCTTCACATTGACTGCATACTCCTGCCATCATCTTCATGGCCTAACCCCCCTGCTCTTCTTCACTCAACTTCATTCTTCTTCTGTCTTGATTCAGCTTTAGTCCATGCAAAAGCCTGGCCTCCAATGCTTCAGTTATCCAGCACTGATAACCAAATGCCTTTGAGGAACCCTATGATATTTTCCTGAAAGTTTAGAGATAATGGAGGGGAAAGAAAGTGACAAGACTGAGGAAGTTAAAACTGGACATCAGAAATCACTTCAGCTAAAATTAATGAATGAAAAATAATAAAATACCTAGGAATAAACCTGCCTAAGCAGACAAAAGACCTGTATAAAGAAACCCACAAGACAATGATGAAAGATGACACTATCAGATAACACAATCAAAGATGACACAAACAGATGGAGAGGTATACCATGTTCTTGGACTGGAAGAATCAATATTGTGAAAATGACTCTACTATCCCAAGTAATTTACAGATTCAAGGCAATCTCTATCAAACTGTGAATGGCATTTTGCACAGCAGAACTAGAACAAAATATTTTACAATGTGTATGGAAACACAGAAGACCCTGAATAACCAAAGAAATCTTGAGAAAGAAAAAGGGAGCTGTAAGAATCAACCTTCCTGACCTCAGACTATACTACAAAGCTACAGTCCTCAAGAAAGTATGGTACAGGCACAAAAGCAAAAATATAGACCAATGGAACAAGATAGAAAACCCACAGATAAACCCACACATGTATGGGTACCTTATCTTTGACAGCAGAGGCAAGAATATACAATGGAGAAAAGATAGCCTCTTTAATAAGTTGTGCTGGGAAAACTGGACAGCTACGTGTTAAAGAATGAAGCTATAACACTTCTTAACACCATACAGAAAAAAAAAAAAAAACTCCAAATGGATTAAAGACTTAAATGTAAGGCCAGTAGCTATAAAGCTCTTAGAGGAAAATGTAGGCAATGTATTTTTGACATACATCACAGCAAGATCCTCTCTGACCCACCTCCTAGAGTAAAAGACATAAAACCAAAAGGAAGCAAATAGGACTTAATTAAATTTAAAAGCTTTTGCTTTTAATTTAAACTAAATTAAAAGAAAACCCTCAAAATGGGAGAAAATGATTACAAAAGAAACAACTGAGAAAGGATTGATCTCCAGAATATATAAGCAGTTCATCAGCTCAGCATCAGGAAAGCAAACAGTCCAATCAAAAGATGGGCAGAAGACCTAAACAGACATTTCTCCAAAGAACACATACAGATGGCTAATAAACACATGAAAAGATGCTCAACATCACTCATTATTAGAGAAATGCAAATCAAAACTACAATGAGGTATCACCTCACACCAGTCAGAATGGTCATCATCGAAAAATCTACAAACAATAAATGCTGGAGAGGGTGTGGAGGAGAGGGAACCCTCTTGTACTGTCGGTGGGAATGTAAACTGATACAGCCACTATGGACCACAGTATGGAGATTCCTTAAAAATCTAGAATAGATTCCATATATATGTGTTAATATATGATATTTGTCTTTCTCTTTCTGACTTACTTCACTCTGTAAAATAGGCTATACGTTCATCCACCTCATTAGAACTGACTCAAATGTGTTCCTTTTTATAGCTAAGTAATATTCCGTTGTATACAGACTCTAGAAAGATAATAGTGATGACCCTACATGCAGGACAGCAAAGGAGACACAAACATGAAGAACAGAGTTTGGGCCCAGTGGGGAAGGAGAGGCGGGATGATTTGAGAGAACAGCACTGAAACATGCACATCACCATGTGCAAGACAGATAGCCAGTGGGAGTCTGCTATATGATGCAGGGAATGAATCTAAAGCTGGTGCTCTGTGACAACCAAGAGGGGTGAGAGGGGAGGTAGGTGGGAAGTGAGTACAAGAGGGAGGGGAATGTATATATCCCTGTGACCGATTCGTGTTGATGTATGGCAGAGACCAACACACTATTGTAAAGCAGTAACCCTCCAATTAAAAATAAATACATTTAAACAAATAAAATTGAAACGAATGGCTCATTCTGAATCCTTTGCACAGAAATCACATCCGGGTTTCTGGCTCCGTGATCTCTGGCCTGGGGCCAATCCATTAGGTCTGAGTCACATACGGTCTTCGCCCAGACTCAGGCTACCTGGGGCTGAATCTTAGGGCCATCACTTTCTAGTTGTGAGAATTGAAGCAAGTTTTATTTCATCTACAAAATGGGAAACATTATCTACTGCAAGAGGCTATGCTAGGAATTGAATGAGTTCATATAGGTAAAACATTTAGAGGCTGGAACATTTCCCAAAGTAGCAAATATTAGTTAACATTATCACCTTCAGTGCAGTCACTGTGGAAAACAGTATGGAAGTTTCTCAAAAAACTAAAAGTAGAACTACCACAGGACACAGCAGTCCCACTCCTGGGTGTATATCTGAAGAAAACAAAAATACAATTTCAAAAAGAAGCATGCACCCCAGGTTTCATAGCAGCATTATTTACAACTGCCAACATATGAAAGCAATCTAAGTGTCCATCAACTGATGAATGGATAAAGAAGACATGATATCTACATGTATCATATCTTATATTATACAAATATCATATGCATGTTTAATGGAATGCTACTCAGAAATAAAAAAGAATGCATTTTTTCCTTTTACTGCAACATGGACCGACTTGGAGGGTATTATACTAAACGAAATTAGTCAGAGAAAGACAAATACTGTGATACTGTATATCATCACTTATATGTGAAATTTTAAAAGTATAACAATCTAGTAAATATAGCAAAAAAGAAGCAGACACATAGATATAGAGAACAAACTAGTTGTTAACAATAGCGAGAGGGATGGGGGGTCGCAATTTAGAGGTAAGAGATCAAGAGCTACAAACCATTATGCATAAGATAAACTACAAGGATATATTATACAACATGAGTAATAGAGTCACTATTTTATAGTAACTATTATACAAATGGAGTATAGCCTTTAAAAATTGTGACTCACTATATTGTACACCTGTAAATTATATTGTATATGAACTAAACTTTAATTAAAAAAAAACACTATCACCTTCATCAAATTTCCGGGCCCAGATACATTTTTCTTAGGAACCTAGAGAAACCAAATCTTCTGTTAAAGGACTGTTTGTGCCCAGAGGAATTTGGGTCTCTCAGTTTTAACCTCTCCTATTCAGGTGATGCCAGTCCTTCTTTTTCATAACCTTTCATGAGGTGCATGTAAGAGTTTTTGAAAGAAACCATTTTTCCCTAAGAGAAATCTTTAGTAAGTGTTTATCTCCTCACCAGAGTTTCACAGAGTCACATAATCAGAGAAAAAAAAAAATGTCTTTTATAATACGATTGTCCCTCAGATCCACAGAGGTCAGCAAGTTCATTTTATAGATGAGGAAACTGAAGCCCTGGAAGATGAATGTCATTTGTCAAGGTCACCCACAGAATTTATAGCAAAGACAAAACTAGAAATCTAATTTCTCCTTCCTTCCTCCAGGCTTCTGTGTCTTCCGGCTGTGAGCCTTTTTCTTGGATGAAAATACTCACTTCCACTGGTTTTGAAACCAAAGCAGGATAGATTCAGAGCATGAGTGTCCAATGTCTTGAATTAACTTATTTTTTAAAGGACTTTGAAGACCACAGATCAAGATAACCTTGACATCCCCCTCAACTTGACTAAATTTAGACAGGTTTCTTCCAGAGTTTACCCCACTGACTTCCCTTTTCTTAGAGCATTTACTTCATAACACTTGTGATTATGAATTCTTTCTCTGCTCCTATGCAGTGTAACTCTTCTCCCAGCCCCTTGCCATTTTACGACCCAGGAAAGTTTTTTCCTCAGGTCCTGGGAGCCATGGCTTTAAGATGTCATCATTAAGGAAGCCTGCGTGCATGCATGCTCAGTCGCTCAGCCGCGTCCAACTCTTTAAGACCCCATGGACTATAGCTTACCAGGCTCCTCTGTCCACGGGATTCTCAAGGCAAGAATACTGTAAGTGGGTAGCCGTTTCCTTCTCCAGGGGATCTTCCCGACCCAGGAGTCAAACCCAAGTCTCCTGCTTAGCAGGCAGATTCTTCCTGCTGAGATACCTGGGACGCTCTCATTAAGGAAGATAACTCCCCATCCCCCACTATCTGTGGGGGTGTAGGACCCTAACTTCAATAAGGCACACTCACACATGCACACAGATGGACTAATCACCTTGAATTACCTCCACCCAAAGTCCTGCAATAATTTTCCACTAACTCACCCCAGTGCTAAAAACACAGACCTCTCTTTTGTTTCAGCGTAGTTGAGCTCGGTCCTGAAATGAAGTCTCTTTCACCTACTACAGTAGCCTGAATAAAGTACGTATTGCTATTTTTAACAAGCGTCCGGTGCAATTTCAGTCTGACACCACACCGTCCAGGACAAAGGGTTGCTTGGGCTCAGCTTCCTCTTTTGTTTGGAAAAGTGCAAGCAAGTTAACTGGAAGCAGCCCAAATGCTGCCGATTCATTTGCATTTAAATTGCCCAAATGGCATTTGGTAAGAGCTATTTGATGTCCAAGGAGGCTTTGGAGGCTTTTTAAACTTCAAAACAGAAGGTCAGAATTGATCAGCAGGAAGAGAAACTCAGGGCTAAATGGCTGGGTTTAGTTTCCAGCTTCTGACCTGGGAAGCTGGTTTCAGCTTGAAGCCTGGGGGAAGTGAATCCTATAGGCTCCCTCCTGGAAGAACGGCTAGTGCTAGACTGGGAGGAGGTTCTTGAGGTTTTACTTTCTAGGATGCTAAGTGTTCATGATCTGCTGGGGAAAGAGCATGAAGCAGAAGCTCAACATGCACACTCTTCCTTTCCTAGAAAATTGTGTGTCTAAACCTGCTCATCTTTACCAAACTCAAGCGTATCATTTATTCACTGAATCTGTTCTGTCTCTCAGTCATGTCCGACTCTGCAACCCCATGGACTGCAGCACACCAGGCTTCCCTGTCCTTCACTATACCCCGGAGTTTGCTCCAACTCATGTCCCTTGAGTTACTAAATAAATTAATATAATTAGTGGTTAAGTTTAAAAAATTTATTTTATTCATCAACCAAGTTAAGCCTTAGTACTTAACTGACTCATTGGAAGAGAGTCATTAACTGACTTCATTGGAAAAGACCCTGATGCTGGGAAAGGTTGAAGGCAGGAGGAGAAGGGGATGACAGAGGATGAGATGGTTGGATGGCATCCCTGACTCTGTGGACATAAGTTTGAGCAAGCTCCAGGAGTTGGTGAAGGACAGGGAAGCCTGGCGTGCTGCAGCCCATGGAGTCGCAAAGAATCGGACACGACTGAGCGACTGGACTGAGCTGAAGCCCTACTGCCCTGGTGGCCTAATAATCAAAGCAAAATCTAAGCCTCTAAATGCCTCAAGGTCACAAAATTGAAACCTATACACAACCAATCGCACACAGCTAACAGGTTTTAAGCTGTAGCCAATCAATTATCTCTTTGTTAAAATAATAATAATAATAACCTCTTTACTGTGTTCTCACCTTTTGTCCATAAATGTCTCTCCTTGAACTCCCATCAAGGAGCACTCCTAGCCACTCTGGTTTGATGCTGCCAGTTCCAGTAGATTTTTCATTCAAATAAGCTCTTACAATTTTTAGAATGCCTCACTTTGTCTTCTAACAATAGTGCCTATCCTTATCTCATAAAGCTGACATAACAACAATATAACCACGGATGATGATGTGATTATGATGATGATGAATCGAGCACTTCCTACATGCTCAGTCTTCTGTGGAGTCCAGGACAAAGGGTTACTTCAGCCCAATTTCCCTTTTTGTTTACTACTACCCTTTGATGTATGCTTTATTGTGTGTGCGTCAGTTGTTCAGTCATGTCTGACTGTAGCTCGACAGGCTTCTCTGTCCATGGGATTCTCCAGGCACGAATACTGGAGTGGGTTGCCATGCCCTTCTCCAGGGGATCTTCCCAACCCAGGGGTTGAACCCAGGTCTCCCACATTACAGGCAGATTCTTTACTGTCTGAGCCGCCAGGGCATTAATTTACAACTCAGGCACAAAGAGGTTAATGAACCTGACCAAGGTCACAGAGCTAAGCAAATAGCAGGACCAGAATACAAACAGGCACATTGGCTCTAAAGAGTTCATAATTTATGTAAAATTATTTTATCTTGTCTATAAGAGAAATTCAAGAAATGATAATATTTTAAAAAATAGTAAATTCCAATTGTGCCCTTTTCAGTATTGACTTTCCACACCAAACACTGTCTCTGACATCTACCTTCCTATCTAACCTTTGGCCACATTAAACTCTCCTACTATTCTCTATACAACTCCCACAGTTAAATTCCAGATGTGAGTAAGACTTTTCTATTGTCACTAGTTTGACCAGCTCTCCAATTCAAAACATGCCTTTTTTGCTGATCAAACCATGCAACACAAAACTAAAAACACACACATACACACGCACACAATGAGTGAGAAATCTGCAAAGTCAGGAGATATACAGCATGAATGAAATGTTCACCTTTTGCTTGACAGGTAAGATGTTACAGGAAAAGGGTGGCGTGGACAGAGCCTTGAGGAAAGGCAAGCATGAAACAGCACTGAAGCAAGGCCATGCTATTCCGACAGGGCTTGGATATAAGAAACTGGGGCCAAAGCAGTGAAAGATGATGCAGAGAATGGCTTGTGAGAGACATGTGTTGTTGGATTTTTGAAAACCGTGCTAAAGGCTGTAGAAAGACTGAAGCATTACTCTCTCAAACCCCGGACATTGCCCGGATTATCATCACTGAGGAGGAAAAGGAGGCTTGCACACTCAGGTCCCGGTCTAACCTGGCATGTCGTTTAACTTCCTTGAGTTTCTGAGACCCACAGCCCATTTATTTACCACCTGTTCAGCCCCCGCATATTTAGTTTATCTTGTCTTGCTTCATAAAATAGCAGCCCTAAAACAAGCCTTAGACATCCTTTGGTTCAAATTCTTCCTTTTCCCAGTAAACACAATTTAGATTAAAGATGGAAAATGAGGACATAAACCAAGGTCACGTAGCTCTCTAGTGTCAGACCAAGGCAACAGATCGGGTTAAGTTCTTTTAGGAAAGGAGACCAACGAACACCTCAAAATTGTTTGCTTTACATCTCAGAAATTTGCTTTATTTTTCTCAAGGAAATCCATCAATCAAATATTTTAAGAAGCACTGTTACGTGTTTTTCCAAGAAGAGCTCAAGAGGTGCAGGTAAACTGCATTTAACATCATTGCTTTCATTGATTTGTTGGAAAGTCAAAATGGGAGAAGAAATCTGGGAAGGAAACAAACTAAAATAAAACAAACTTCCTCTACTTCTTTCTTCCTTCTTTCCTCTACTTTACTTTCCAGAAAGTAGACTGGAAGTTGCTGACTGGAAAATATATATTTTCTAGAGACACTGTGCAAATATTAAAAACAACATAGACAAATGAAGTAATAAAGGATTGTTGCTGATGCTGTGGTTAACTGCATTCACTAGGCCTTGTTATCTCCTCTGAATATTTAAGCACCCGGGCCATCTGATATCAGACCCTCTGCAAACCCAACTGCCAACGTGTGACTTCACTCCTGGCTGAGAGTGTTAGAGGAAACGAAAGTTTTAACTGGGCTGTCTCTCTTCCATAAAGGATTCCAGCAGTAACACAACAGAAAACAGAAGCTGGAAAGAGTGATGGCTATAATATTGTCTAAGTAAAGAGGACTGCTGGGTCCTCTTCAAACCCAACTTGCAAAGAGAAAAATGCAATCTCTTTTCACTTGGGAGTGTTATGCATAGTAAGTGTGTGTGCGTGTGTTAAGTCGCTTCAGTCATGTCTGACTCTTTGCAACCATATGGGTTGTAGCCTACCAGGTTCCTCTGTCCAGTGGGATTCTCTAGGCAAGAATACTGGAGTGGATTCCCATGACCTCCTCCAGGGGATCTGCCCAACCCAGAGACTGAACCTGAGTCTCCTGCATTGCAGGTGGATTTTTTTACTGCTGAGCCACTGGGGAAGACCCCATGCAAAGTATTGTTGTTCAGTCGCACAATTGTGTCCAACCCTTTGCGACCTCACAGACCGCAACACACCATGCTTGCCTGTCCCTCACCATCTCCTGAAGTTTGCCCAAGTTCATGTCCATTGCATCAGTGATTCCATCCAGCCATCTGATGCTCTGATGCCCTCTTCTCCTTCTGCCCTCAATCTTTGCCAGCATCAGGGACTTTTTTCCAAAGAGTTGACTGTTCACATCAGGTGACCAAAATACTGGAGCTTCAGCTTCAGCATCAGTCCTTCCAATGAGTATTCAGGGTTGATTTCCCTGAAGATTGACTGGTTTGATCTCCTTGCTGTCCAAGGGACTCAGTAGTGTTCTCCAGGACCACAGTGTGAAGGCATCAAACTCTACCTTCTTTACATACCTTCTGTATGTGACTGTACTGACTTACAACTGTATGTGGCCACTGGGGACCATAGCCTTGACTATATGGACATTTCTCAGCTGAGTAATGTCTCTGCTTTTTAACACGCTGTCTAGGTTTGTCATCACTTTTCTGCCAAGAAGCAATCATCTTCTGATTTCATGGCTGCAGTCGCCATCCATGCAAAGTATGGGGATGGGGAAAACATTTTCTTGGATTTATTCAGAGAACAGATGATTATAACTGTTATTGTTAGCAATTATTTGTAATAATTATAGCATGTATTGTTTGTGTGTTCTCAGTCACTCTGTCATGTCTAACTCTTTGCAACCCCATGGACTGTAGCCTGCCAGGCTCCTCTGTCATCCATGGGATTCTCCAGGCAAGAGTACTGGAGCGGATTGCCATTTCCTGCTAGGCATCTAGCAGGAAGGCACCTTCACCTGTGAAGGCATCTTCCCGACCCAGGGATTGAACCCACGTCTCTTTCACCTCCTGCGCTAGCAGGTAGATTCTTTATCACTGAGCCAGCTGGAAAATCTATGACAATAGATGTATGTAAGCAGAGACCCTGCAAAAATGTGAATGAATGAAGAAAATGGGGATTTACATATGGACATGCAAAAATGAAAATGATGATATAGGAAGCTGAGTTCATGGCATCATTTGATGTATTTATTTGTATTAATTCATTCTTTAAGGAAAAAATGCTCTAGAATCCTTGCTTTGTATCAAGTAGATATAGCACATACTGTCATTATAGGCAATCCTGAGTCAGTGGGTGGGGGAAGCAGGCACTTGTGCCAGAGTTTGGAAAAAGAAAGAACTTAGTCATGCTAATTGAGTAATAATCAGCAAAAGGGCTTCCTTGGAGGCTCAGATGGTAAAGAATCTGCTTGCAAGGCAGGAGACATGGGTTCGATCCCTCAGTCTGGAAGATCCCATAGAGAAGGGAAAAACTACCCACTCCAGTATCCTTGCCTGTAGAATTCCATGAACAGAGGAGTCTGGCAGGCTACAGTCCATGGGGTCACAAAGAGTCAGACACAACTGAGCGACTAACACTTTCTTTTTTTCAATCAGCAAAAGACACTAATAAAGGGTTTTTCCCCCCAGTGGACAAATTGCATATTATCATAGATCTTTTTCTAGGTAGGTTTTATTCCGTCCATTCCATGGAAGACTGAGAGAAGTTTAATATACCCCCCAAAAGTCACATGACTAGTATCCCACAAAACTAGAGTTAGGTCTTAAAACCACGTTTGTCTACAAAGCCCAAGAACACCCAATGACTTGTGGCTAGCTCCCCAAAACAGCTACATTTAATAACCTGTCTTTTGTCTTTGCTTGTAGTTTTCCCTTTGCAGAAAATACATTTCCTACACCACACTGTAGTTACTCAACTATGTCCCATCTTTTGAGGCTTGGTTCAAAGTTCATATTCCCTGCAGAGGTTTACCCAAGTGTCTCCAATTACTAGTTTCTTCCACTTTTTAATCCACATGCAATTTTATATCTACATTTCTTAAACGATTGTCTCACCTTCTACTTGGAGCCACAAATAACTGCCACTTCCAATCGCTTAGAGCAGAAATTATGCAGTATATGAATAAGACCTTTTGCCCTTTGTGTCAGAGGTACTGCAGTTTCAAGATCTACCACATCATCTAGAGGTGTGCAGCTCAGTTATCGTCTATGAGCCTTATTTTCCTCATCTCTATAACACAGATAATAAACGAAGAATGACTTTCTCTCATCATTAGCGTAAGAATCAGCTTACTTGAAGAGGTAAGAATACTGTTTTATCAGGTCTGAAAGAGTCCATTATTTAAGATAAATGTTTGCTTCAAGAAAGGAACCAAAAATTTTTGAAAAGGCATTAAGAACGTGGAAGCTATCACATATCATTGTCAGACAAGCATTTCAGGCTAGGAAGTGACTCTATTCTATGAAGTTATGCAGAGACCCAGGTTCCTTGCATCTCTTGAACCTGAGTTACTATTCTCTTGACTATACATTTGGACTTGGGTCACAAGTTCATTCATCTTCCACCTGACAGGAAAGGAAATAGGTGAAGTCAAGATCAGCTATTTTCATTTAAATCAACTGAGACAGAAGTCACCCCCACCCCCCATCTCTCTTGCCTACACACTCCATCACCAATACCTTAGTTTCCATGGCCACACCCAGCTGTAAGCCACTATAAAATGGAGCTTCTTGCTGGCTAGCCATTGGTCCAACTTGAATTACATTATTGTAAAGATGGAGTGGATGGATTTGGGAGGAAAATAAGAAATTTTTGTCATAGGAAGTAAAGAATAAAAGATGGTATCATAAGCATCAATAACCATTAAGGCATGAAGACTCAATGTAAACCTGACCGACAAGTTTTATTTATTAATATGTAGGCAAAAGAATGTTGCAAACTTTTCAGTACTGTTCAATATGCACAATGAAGGTAAATGGTTTGGAGGGATTATTAGGTTATTTGAATGTGCTAATTGTGGGCATCCACAAAGAAATCTTAAACACTCCATGAAGAACAGCTGCAGCATGCAGTATACCATCAATGTGGATGAAACCACATCATTTCCAACATCTCAATATCTTTAGTAACCTGCAGAAGATGAGAAATTGCCAATGTTGCTTGATTTCATATTTAAGTGGCCAGTACAGCTATTATTCACATGGTATTCACTCCTGAGGAAGCATTTTTAAAAGCACTACAGTTAGACTTAAGAAGAGCTCCCTAGTTAAGGCTAGTGATAGATATGAACACTTCTTTTTTGGTAGGTACACAATATCTTCCTCCTGATTAGAGGCAGGAGGACTGATGGGGTGACCTCATGGTGACTTCATATATAACAATACTTTAGAACAATAAGCAGAGATAGGGGGCCAATATGGTGCAGATATGAGCGCCTCTTCCAACACATCTTAGAAGCACAGTGAGATGGGGAAATGAGAGCATCTCTGTACTCTGCAGTGGTCCCAATTCTTGTTATTTCTGTTTATTTCCAATGAAGATGTGCTTTTTGGAAACTGCTTAGAGAATTTTAATTATTAATGAAAGTAATAAAAATATTTATAAGAAACAACTATAAAACAAGTGAAAAAGCACACCAACACATTAGCATTTAATTACCAAACATTTTAAGAGGCAGCTAAACACAGTGCCGCGGTTGAGCAAGCTAATGGGAGCAGAGCTCAACGTGAGCTCTTCCAAGGATGCGTGTTAGCCACACAGGGCTGTCTTGGGGTTTGTTCCCACAAATAATGGGGGGAGGGCACAGATCTTGTTTGTGATCATTTGAAGTCAAATATTATAAAACCTAACCTTACAGTGTAGTACCTAAGTCGTACTTATGGTAATTTACCAAGCCTTTTTAAGTTTAAGAATCTTCCAATCACATATCCCATCACTGTGGATGAGACTCTTAGCTTTACCGGGTCTCTGGACCTTCACTCTGTAAAATGAGCATGGGGAAGGAAGTGTAGCTTTAGTGGATGGGGATTGACAGAGGTGGTTTCAAATATATTAACCCCTGGATATTTGGGGCATATGATCTCAACCTTGGATACTTCAAATTGAGTAAATTAATTGGCTCTTAAAGACTAAACCAAAGGTCTTATCCAACACACTGCAGTGAACTCAGGTCTAGATTCCCATGGGTGTTTCAGACTGCGATGACTAGGGAAACTCAGTTACCACTGGTGTGCGGTTAGGTTTTCCTGGAGCTGTCTCTGGGGAGGCAGTTTCTACCACACTATAAGCAGTTACCAACTGCAGCTGTAGTCTCATTTAGCCTACTTTAAATCTTTGTACCACCATTTTAATTTGCAGGCCTTTGGCCAGGTATTAGCCTCTCTAGGACTCAGTTTCCTCATCCATAAAATAGAGATAATAGTGCTACTCCACAGGAGTCTTATGAGGGTTTAGGGTAATAGCTACTTAAAATGTTTAGTGCATTGCTTGTCCTTAGTAAGTGCTGAGTGAATGCTTATTATGATCATTTCAATTCTCATTGATTGTGACTCTAATCTAGAGACATCCCAACAGATAGATGGAGCCCATGGGACTCCATATCCAGAGAAGTAGGTATGCAGTCAACCACAGGTCGGTTTCTTAGGACTAAGCAGGGTCCCTGTATAATAATAGGCACATTTAATGTGTGTATTTCCAGTTCATAGTAACCTCATCTTCTTTGGAAACTGGTCCTTTCTCCAGTCCATGAGGCTTGGAAACTAATGTCCTTGTTTGAACACTTACTTTGTTCACAATCCCAGCATTTAGTTGTCTATGGGATAATGATATGATCTCTGATGGGACAATCCAATCTTTTGTCATTGGAATGTGGAACTGAGACTAAGGATCTCTTAAGGGTTGGTCCAATAACATGAGAAGTTGGCAGCTAAGGTGTGGCTATATATTTTACTATATGAGTCAAGGAGCCAATAAGGTTTCTATTCAGGCTGAGGAAAAAAATGAAGCAGAAATCAGTGATGAAATAAGAAAAAAAGAACCTAAAGATCTTTCAGGCTCTCTAATTCAATGGTTTCTGTCTGTCTGCCCATTAAAATTAGCTGGGGGTATTTAGAAATCTCCAAAACCTGGACCACACCTCAGACCAACTAAATATCAGTCTGTCCAGATGGGACACAGGCATTAGTGTTGTTAAATTTTTCTGAGAGATTCCAATATACATGGAACCACAGGTCTAGTTCTTCCTGAGGGTTCATCTATAGAACTGACCATAGGTTACATAAGTCATTCCATTATATTTACAATTAATTTTCTGATTTTTTTTTTCTTAAACTGTCTTTGAATTCATTGTTTTACTTAAAAGCAAAACAAGACCATCTAAGTTTGGATTTGGGAATTATATACTTTGCTTATACAACTCAGGGACTCAGATAAGGGTTCAATTGTACAAATTAGCATACAAGGTGAGGATTTAATACCTTCAATTCATTTGGGTCTTTAGTTACACACTGTTATTGTAAAAGAGAAACTCCTTAAAGTTTCATTCAAAGACATATAAAACTTTATAATATAGCATGTATGACTGAATGAACAAACAAGAAATGAAAATAAGCACTAGATCCTAGTGAACCAGGCATCTGTTTATGGTGTTCCATGAATTTTTTCTAAGTTTCCTGGTAGTCAAATAGAAAAGGATAACTAGTTTATTCAGTCAATTGAGTTTACATGTGAAAAAAGCAAGTTATCTAGAAATATGTGTTCTTTGTATTAAAAGCAAAGATGATTTTTTTTTTCCCCCTTAGTTCCTTGTGAATAAGTGGGAATGAATTTGGAGCATGGTCAAGAAAACATGGGAGAAAACCAAACACAGTGGATGAGACACAGCATTAGGCCAAAACAACAAATGGGAGGATTATACTGAATCAAACAAACAGCCGAAGGAGAGCTACAACCTCTTTATGTCACCCACTTTTCTATGGAAAGTATGGGTCCCATATTGTGCCAGAACCAACAGTACTTTCCATCAGTGGGAAGAAAACTGTAGATTTGGAATCAGGGATCCAAGCGAGTCTTCAAACTGCTCATTCATAAATGCCTTTCATGAGATGTTTCCTGTCCCTGGGGACCGCCTGCCAAGGACACCTGGGGAAGAATTTTAACTTCTCCTTTAGTTGTATCCCTCACCACCTAGTTACTTCCAGCTTCTTTCAGATCTTCTGTCTACACAATTAACATCCTCTGCTTACGCTCTCATAGGATTCTAGAATAGTGAATGAAACATTTACAGCATCACCTAGAGACACCCAAACACTCGTCCTCCGCGTGTACACGTAGGCATCATGTGCCAGAGAGAAGGGAGACACGCGGGCCCCTGAGTCACACCTGAGGTTTGAGTCAGTTGTGCTTAATGGGCCATACACATCTGTACTTTTAAACACTCTCCAGATAACATTTATTCATTAGGAACACGTATTCTTGCCTGGAGAATCCCATGGACAGAGCAGTCTGGCGGGCTCCAGTCCACGGGATTGCAAAGAGTCGGACACGACTGAGTGACTAACACGGCAGATGTAGAGAACCCTGTCTCAGGAAGTTCCCAGAGTACGTCGTCACTGCTTTTACTCCTCCTGCTCCCTTACTCTCACCTTCAGGCCTGAACATTTACTGTATTCCTGGCACTACGTTAGGTTCTTTCTCATAAATCAATTTATACATTTTTATAAAAGCCCCTTGTGGTAAATACTATTTCCCCCATTTTACAGGAGAGGGAACTAAGACTCGGGATCCTAAATATGTATTTCAAGATCACAGAAAATATGGGTGTTACAAAGATAAAAATGACCCTTTTTACTTTCAAAGGGAAGAATGAAATCTCGTCATGAAGGAATTTCAGTAGCACAGAGCTGTGAATATCATCGACTAAACTAAGATAGTCAATAGCTCATGCCTCAGTTTCTCCACTGTCAAATTAGAGATGACACTGGCATTAAATGAAGTTAGAACATTTCAGGGGAATCATGGTTTCCAGGTGCAAAATATGATTAGTATGACAAGAAGCATAACAAATTGATCAAACTGCTAGTTAGACACCCAGAGTTCTCACAAAACATCATCTTGCTGCACTAAATGCCAATCAATGAAGATTAAGTGGATTGAATTTTCCTTGGAGAAACATGAGTTTTTAAAATGAAAAGGAAAAAGGCTTGGATTAATAGCTACTGAGGGCTTTGTAGACACAACACTAAGGAAATCAGTCATTTGATAAACTTTCTGTTAGGCGGGAAAGCATATCATTCAGAATCATGGAAGCATTGAGTGTAAAGTCTAGAGAAACTTATTATGTGAAAGATCATGATTAACATAAGAAAACTCTCAGTTTATGCATGAAAGCAAAAATTAATTAGATTATTTGCTTAAATGTCCATCTTATGGAAATGTAACTCAGCTGGATATACAAAAAAGATATAATAATACAACAATATAATATATGCATATGATACATTATATATATATAAATTCTATATATAAAATGCATACAAATATAAATTATATATACATAAAATATATATAATATTTTCTCTTTCTGTGTCACCATAATGCAAATACAAGTTTAAGACTGTGGCTAATAATTGAAGTTAAACTGATGACACTCTCAAGGATTGATTTCAAATTCAAAGTATTCTGAGAAGAATTTGGTGGCCATCAGACTTCTGGCAGGAGAAGAATTTTGTTATAATTCAGGGCCAGCACATAGTTCTCAGTCACTATTAAATTTGGAAAGGTAGATCACCCCAGGCAGAGTTGAGTCAATTGTTGAGCCCATTTGGACCATACCAGCAAGGCTTTGGTTTATCTGCATCACACAGTCCCTGTGCGTAGGCCTAAACGTTCGTATCAGATTTCAGGAGAGGTCTGTAAGCTACCCTGGAAATCAGTCACCTTGCATAAATACAAGCAATTCCAGGTAACAAAAAAGGCAATGTGGTAGAATTATCCAGGTATTAGTGATGCTGTTGGTTATAGTTCTTGTCTCCAAAGCTTCATTGTCTGCCCTGGCTCCTTGGCCTAAGGTTCCATTTTCACAGAAAGTCTTTGTTACTCCCTAGTTTACATTGTTCAGGACTTTCTCTTTTATCTGATGGTTTTAGTAAGGTGCTACCAATAGCTGGCTTTTCAGATCTCCTTCTGCAGCTAGCAGCTAGATATGTCTTTCTTGTCTTGACTTTGAATGTCAATACCTCCATTTTTCTTGGACTTCATGTTCAGTATCTGATTAACTCTTTAAAATATACATATTTATTGACATGTCAAGGCTTTTGGATGGGCTTATTGTGAGCAAGATTACCATATTGTTTTTTTCCCATGTTACCCTATTTCAGTCTAATAAGAAAGACAGGAAATGAAGCAACTTATTTTCTTTAGTGTGTGAAGTAACATGATGGGAAGGGTACAAAATGAGCTGCTCTATTGGGGTCAGAGAAGGACTTTTAAGGGACATGAACTTTAAGCTAAGACTAGAGGACAGAGGGAGGGAGGTAAAGGAGAATTAAGTGTCAAGTAGAGAAAACAGCCCATATTCAGGCCGGGAGGTAAAAGACAGTTCCTGTCTTAAAGGTAGAGGAGGAAATTGTGTGATGTGGCTTGAAAACGTGTTCATCAGAAATGCAGTTGAGACAAATAGTAAAGGTGTGGGCAGGGAACAAATCAGGAAGGACCTTAGAATACATGCTAAGGAATTTAGATTTTATTCTGAGGACCAGGAAGCCCTGTTAAAGGGTTTTTAGCAGGCTCATGTAAGATGGCAAGAAAAATAGTTGAAAAAATCATTCCTGAGGTATATAAGAATAAATGTTTTCCTTTCCCACTATAATGCAACTAGTGATATTGAAACAGATTCAAACCAGTATCATGGTGGAATGGTCTACCTGGAAGTCTGGCCCACTCGGTCTCCTCGCTGAGTACTCAACTGTTAAAGGATGGTGAATCTAGACCCAGCAGGGGTTTCCCACCGCCATTCTGGTGACAAGACTAGGAAGACCAAGTAAGTGGCATCTCTGAACAATAATAATCCCCATAGGGTACACCATCCTCTACATAAGCAAGCAAGAAAAGACTGAAACAGGAACCAAAAAAATAAATATTTTATATATCATGCCAAAGATTGCTGAGGGTAAGTAAGAATCTAAGAAATGTCATCCATCATCCATCCAGGCAATTGTCTGCTCTGACAGCTTATGCAGGGACCAAGGACACATTGCTAGACATCTTCTGTCTGTGTCTTTAAAGGTGAGTTTTAGACTAAGAACATCCTTCATTTCCTCTGCTGTAAGAATCCACTCATTTAATAATTATCTTAAGTAACTTGCATTTTGAATTTGCATTTAACATATTATGAAGGCTAGTATAGATTAACCCAGTAGATTTCAAATTAGGATGCTCATCAGATTCCATGGTTTAGGGAATAGGTTTCAGTTCCAGAGCCCCAAGATCTGCTTTGTTGAGAAAAATTTCATTGTATCAGTTTTCATCTGGGGTTCTGTAGGTAATAAATTTCATTAAAGAAACATTTCCGCTGTTTTGAGCAAAATCCTAGAACAGTGGTGAATAAAAGTCAGGAGACTTGCACTTAATTAAGTGCTTAATCACTGACTAGTCTCTTCTGTCTGAGCCACTATTTCCTTAACACTGAAGAAGCAAAGTAGATAAACTCTAGGATTGCTTTGAGATTCAAGATTCTGGTATATACCTTGAAAGCCCTAGGAATGCAAAATAAAAGTACACCTACTTCCTCTAGAGCATGCTTTCCTAGGAGAAATTTTAATCATATTGTTCACTTCTGAAGCACCCTTTTGTGTTAAGCTTATTTTAATCCCACAGGGTTCTTTACTTCATGCTACACCCCTCTTTTTTCAAAAGACAGAATCATGTTCATGTTATTAGTTAGTAGTCTGAAAATAAGATGAAATTTGGAGGCTGTTCTCCAAGACTGTTCATAGGTATACTCAGATTTACATGCAACTTCAGACCCTAGTGAGACTGTTCAAGCATTTATCTTAAAAGAAGTTTGTTTCCATTCATTAGTGCATTCATTCAATAAATGTTTGTAGACTATCGATTAATGCCTACACAACCCTCTGCCCATATTTTAAGCACCTCAAATAAATAGACATACTATGTATGCTATATATAAACAATTGTATTTTACTTTTGTAGGGGCTCACAGTCCAGAGAAAAAGACTGATCTATAAATGGAGAGAAAATCCAGAGTGGCAACTATTACGATATAAAGTTTAAAGGAAAGAACTGACCTAAGCAGAGCCACACAGTTAAGTTGCAGAGCTGGCGCCCCAGTTCTGTTGATTCTTTATCCAATATACTTTTCCTTTCACCTAAAGAGCGCAAAAGCTGCTAACATCTGAATTCTACTTCTGTCTCCCTGAAGGACACTGGAAGTTTTAGATGTTTGATGGTCCTTGACTAGCAGCATTAAGACCCTAAATTACACTCACATGGTCCATAAATCACCAAATGAGTGAAATACAGACACTGGGCCAGCATGAATAGGACACATCAAGAATGACGGCCACCAAGATCAGGATGGAGATTTGCAGGCTTCTGACGAGGTCCAGCTAAACACGTGAGTTGCTTCCTCCTTGTCAGCACACTGTCCAGGAAGACAGAAATAGAAAGTCACTTCTCTGCTAAATCATGAACAGGACTGTTATAAAATGAGTCTGGCTCGAGGGTCAAGCTCTCCGACTTCAAACACAGGTTCTGCCTCGTGCTTTGTGATCTTGGGCACCTTATTTCCCCATTGTACACCCACTTTACAGGGTGAGCCTCCAAATGAAGGAGGGAACTTGTAAAGTGCTTGGCACTTAGTAGAGTGTTCAGGAGGTGTAAGGAATGCATAAATATTCTTTTTAAAATCTTATTTTGATTTGATTCAGTCTAGTTTATGATATCACACTGGCAGGTGAAAGAGATGCACCCCAAGTATATTTCATAATGGACATCATTTTAGGAGATGAAATTTTAATCAGTTGCATTACTGCTTTTAAATTTTTCACAAAGGACACATCATTTTATGCCGTGTACTTGGGACAGACCACTCCTCCCCTCCACCTTTGGCAAAAACAGAAATATTCTTTTATCAGCATTAATGCATTTAATTCTTTATCCTTAACTCTGCTAGTTAGTCAAAGGTATTCTATGTATTAATATCAAAACTCAGTTATTAAGAGATAAAGTAATGATAATAGTACTAATAGTACCACTACTACGTACTGTTTAATACTATTTAGTATCGCACAATTTACTTAAAATGCATTTTTATGAGTACTCAAAGTCTAGGAGGTAGGTTGCCAGTTTACCCTTCTACAAGTGAAGATCGAAGTTCCCAGAGATTGGCCACTTTGCTATTTATGAGCGTAAAGCTAGGATCCAGTTCTAGGTCAGTCTGGTGTTTTAGCTTCCTAGTCCTGAGAAACTGTTTTCTAAGCTCCTCAGTGACATAGTAGCAATGCCACATTTTGAATCTAGGTTTCCTGACTCTTTCTGCTAAGACAGTTTGCTAGGGCTGCCATAACCAAATACCACAGATTTGGAGGGAGGTGGGTAGAGCTTAAACAACAGAAATGTATTTTCCCACAATTTTGGAGGCTAGAAGTCCAAGACCAAGGTGTTGGCAGAGTTGGTTTCTTCTGAGGCTTTCTCTTTGTCTTGTAGATGGACATCCTCCTCCTGAATCTTCACACTGCCTTCCCTCTGTATGCGTCTGGGTCCTAATTTCCTCTTTTTGGAAGGACCCTGGTTGCATTAGGTTAGGTTAGGGCCCACCCTACTGACTTCAGTTTAACTTATTTGCTTCTTAAAAGACCCTGTCTTCAAAACCAGTCACATTCTGAAATACTGGTGGTAAGATTTCAACATATCAATTGGGAGGATACAATTTATCCCGTAACATGGAAACCTTTACTTTTATCAGTCTCTGGTGATCACAATCTGTCTGTCAAAGGAAATCTTCCAGTTATGTTTTAGAAAGTACATCAGCTATGATCTAAAACAAATGACAGCATCACAAAAAAAGCAGGGGTTTTGAATAGAGGAGGTGTAGCAAGAATTGAATGGAAGCTGAATATCTAAGATAAAATCATTAAAAGCATATAGTCATGATTGTAAGCAATTCTATGAGAATTATCTCAGTTAACACTTGCAATTATGCTATGAGAATTGCTATGATAATATGCTGAGAAAGGGTAAAATCTCATGATTATTCTCCATTGCACTGAGATAGTTTCTTTTGACAGAGGATATTAGTTCATTGATCAAGGAGTTATTAAGCACATGTTGGCACTAGTGGTAAAGAACTCACCTGCCAATGCAGGAGACATAAGAGATGCGGGTTTGATCCCTGGGTTGGGAAGATTCCCTGGCGTGGCAACTCACTCCAATATTCTTGCCTGGAGAATTCCACAGACAGAGGAGCCTGGCAGGCTACAGTCCGTAGGGTTTCAAAGAGTTGGACATGACTGAAGTGACTTAACACACTCGTATGAGGTATCAGAACTGTGCTAGGTGCAAAGGTGATTGAGAACTTTTGAATGTGGAATACTTCAAGAGGAATCGTGGTCAGGACTAAGAGGAACACAGTTACTAAAGAGGGTCACACTGGTGGCCAGGAATTCCTGTATACATCCCACAGATATACATGTAGATGAGTCAAACAATGGATAAGTTAACTTTATTCTTTTCTGTGCTTTCTTACAAGTGTACTTTAAATGCTTCCACCAATTGAGACAAATGAGTTTGGCACATGCCCCTTGGTATTTTGGAGAAAGTTTGTTATCAGAAGCTTCTGTCCCATAATCCTCTATATCCATTCATACCACCATTTATGCGCATTAGTTCAAAGTATGGTTTACTTATCTTAGACTCCAAGGTCACTGTAATCAAATGAAACTGGTGGTAGAATTCCATCTTTACTTTCTGTATGTAATTGTTGAGATCAGTTGCCACTTGAACTTGTAGATGGGAGTAGAGTTGGGACAGGGGCAGTTGAGTAGGCTATGCCTGGCAGAGGCCACAGGTTTAAGCAGACTATGGTGTTGGGCCAGGGAGGTAAGTTTAGATGGAGGGAAACAGGCAACAGAAAGAAATGAGCAGCATTGGACTCTTCAATTCTTGAACCAAAACACTTTACTTAATGCTCTATCTGGGGTTCATTGATGTTGTTTAGTCGCTAATTCATTTCAGACTCTTTTGTGACCCTATGAACTATAATCCATCAGGCTCCTCTGTCCATGGAATTTCCCTGGCAAGAATACTGGAGTGGGTTGCCATTCCCTTCTCCAGGGGATCGTCCCATCTTTTCAGGTGAATTCTTTACCAATGAGTCACAAGGGAAGCCCATCTGGGGTCCATATCTTTCTAAAAATACTTTGAAATTGTCCAAAATTCTTAGTCACATATGTAAGCTATTGGGCTCTGAATTAGACACCGTCTTTAATGTAATATTAATATATGAATCAGGCGTTAAACTTGAAAGGCATAAGCTTCCCTTCCCTTTTTAAGACCCTTTAACCTGTTTACATTCATAGTACCAATTCTATCTTTCTGATTGTTAAATATTGTGATATGTATATTCTTAGGTTTTTCTCTTTTGGACCTTTGCATAAGGTCGGGTGCATTCAGCATGGAGTCTTGTAAGTAAATTGGTACAAAATGCTCCGCAATTTTCCCTATTGTGAAATATTTTTATATCAGAGAAAATCTGTCTTTCAAATTGGTCAAGGCTGCTTGCAATTCTAATATGTCTTCCCAAGACTACAGCAGTAGCTTTTTCCACATTCTCTGCTTCAAACAGTGCCTTATTAAAAAAAAAAAAAAGACGGGGGCAAGTGTCATTAAGAATAGGATGAATAGATTCTTGCTGAGGAAGGAAGTCACCCCTGTGGGAAAGAGACATTTATGATCTGGCATATGGCGAACATTCTCTTCAATGCTGGTGATGGTAGGTGCTTGTTGGGTGTAATTCACAATTAATTGTGCCCAACAGTTCAATAATAATTCAGATGGAAAGAGAAATGCAAAAAGATTCTCAGTTCCTGGGGCTGTATTCTTGGCAACAAACAGCCAGAAATTAAGTCTCACTTTTTGGAACTGTGCTGCACTTTTCCCTCCTTTCTTTGTCTGGACTCTATCACACCCCCCGCCCCCTTGCTTTTTAACTCTCTCTCTTTCTCTTTTTCTCCCCAGTTTCAATCATTTGAGATTTCCCCTCCCCTCCCCAGTCTCTTCTTTCATCTTACAGTCCACTGAGCTCCCTCTGACTGAAGATTCTTCAATAGGGAACAGGAAACCAAAGACAGTAGCTAGAGCATGGGATATTTTTCTTCCTGCAGCCACATGAAACACACACAATCACTTACTTCATGATAATTCTTCCTAAATTTTCTTCTCTAAATGTCCAGAGTGAGAAGGATGAGAGTAGTTGAAAGAAGGGGGTGGGGATTCTTCCTAAAGGGTGATAGACAACCAACAGACATCCTTGACTCTGCCTACAATCTGCTGTGAAAAGAAGAGCAAATTCAGCAGTTTTTGCAAAATTACCAACACAGCAAGAAAGGCAGGCAAACAGATTGCTCAGACGGACTGACTCTTAATAGCTAGATCTATCAAGTCCAGATTTCCTGCTTGCTGGGAGACTTCAAAGTGGGTCTAGTTTAAATAGTATTTGATTTCTCCAAATTAGGGAAAACTCTCTGAAATATTCAGTAGTGTGGGCCACATGCTGAGAGACCCAGGGAGATTTTGAATCATGCCACTGAGGATGACATCAAAGTCAATTTCTCCAAAAACGTTTGCCATCAACTTGACTCCCTTTCTTTTGACTTACCTATGAACCAGTCTGGTTGCCAACTTGCCAACTGTGGGTACTAACACATCTACTCCTTACTCTTCTCTCTCCTGTTCTGTGCCCAAGGAAGGTGACTGTTGTTAAATGTTATGGGCTCCTTCGTCCTATGGCTTTTGTTGGGCTCAGCCGATGAGAGGCATTGGCAGCTGATCTGCAGGTCAGGGGAGAATTGAGGTGGGGGTCTTTATTCCTCAGGTCTCTTTCTTTCTAGTCACTGGGGCTTGGCTGCTTCCCTTTACCGAAGCCACTACTCCTGTTTTAGGAAGTCCTCTCCCCTTACTAAGAATTGATCTCTTCGGGTTCCTATAACTGCTTAATCGCCTTGTCTCTTCAGACCCAGGGGTGTCAAACGTGTCCTACTCTGCTTGTACTGAGGTCCTTTCTCAATCCTCTTTCAGGTCTCTTTCCCCTACCCTCCTGATCGTTAACCATCTCTCTGTCAAGCTCTCCTTAAAAACCCTTTGAATGTGCCACTTATCTCCTATCAGTAACCTGGGCAATACTCAAGGGTAGGGATTATTCGATAGGTCAGATGAGGACAATAAAGATACCTAAGGCATAGATAGATAAGTGGATCTGAATTTCCATACATAGAGCAGAGGCTTAGGGAGGTCAGATGCTTTCCTCAAGGTCACAGAGAGAGTCATTAGTGGAACTAGGGTTAAAACCCATCTTCTTCAGAATCTATACCCCACATACCTACAAGTGCATTCTGTGGCCCACTAGCCCTCTGGGTTTACCATGATTGAAAGATGAGAATAGCTATGTCAACTGTGACTATCTTGGGGAATCACAAAACACTACCAGTTCATAGGATCTGAGCAGTCCTTTTCAGCGAGGCAAGGGCTTCCCAGGTGGCACTAGTGGTAAAGAACCCACCTGCCAATGGAGGAGACGTGAGACTTAAGAGATGTGGGTTTGGTCCCTGGATCAAGAAGATCCGTGGAGGAGGGCATGGCAACCCGCTCTAGTCTTCTTGCCTGCAGCATTCCATGGACAGAGGAGCCTGACCAGCCAGAGTCCACAGGGTCACAAACGGGGGACACGACTAACGCGACTTCACAGACAAGCGCGCAGAGCAAGGTCACTGATTAAACTGGGTTTTGTTTAAACTTGAATTTACCAAATGTAGCACCACAGAGACTTTTTTTTTTTTCTTTCCCATTTACATCCTGTGGATGTAATGGTACGTGAAATCCAGGTTGAATTTCTCTGTTCCCATGAGCATACTGGAAAAGGGGATCACTCCAGGGCGCCACAGTTGATACATCCTTCTTTCAAGCTCTCGGCAGAGGGCAGTTTGAACAACCCAGTGCTAATAATGAGGCAGGGGTGTAACTGAGCTGCCGTAGGTCTAACCCAGTATGTTCACAGTTGTGGGGCCATACCATTGGAATCCGACTGTTCAGAGCCTTTGAGTTGGGGAATGTGCTCACTTATGCCCTCGTACACACCACCAAACACATCTACATCATTATTTTTTTAATTAAACTTTATCAGAGTGTAGTTACTTTACAATGCTGTGTTAGTTTCTATTAGCAAAATGAATCAGCCATATATATATATACACACGTGTATCTCCTCCCTTTTGGACTTTCTTCTCGTTTAGGTCATCACAGTGCATTTAAGTAGAGTTCCCTGTGCTATACAGCATATTCTCATTGGTTATCAATTTTATACCTACTATCAGTAGTGATAAAAGGAATGAAACTGGTTCATTTGAAGAGGCCTGAATGAACCTAGAGACTGTCATACAGAGTGAAGTAAGTCAGAAAGAAAGAAACAAATATTGGATATTAGCACATACGTGAAATCTAGAAAAATGCTATAGATGATCTTATATGCATCATTGTTTTCAAATGGCGCAGCCTAATGGTTTGTATACCCAACTTTTGTTTAAGTACCTGGATATTTTCATTCTCCAACAATGATGTCAAAGCATCACTATATCAAAAAGTCTTCTTCTAAAAGCAGATATTGGCTTTTCTCTCCCATTCTATAGATGGATGATTGCCTCTCAATAAAACACACACACAATGTTTGACCCAGTATCCATTAGATACTACTCTCTATTTCCTCTAGTCAATAATGTCACTTAGCCTTACTTAATCCAGTTTCTGCTTTAGTCAACACAACTCAAGGTGAGGGAAAAAGGAAGGGAATTAACAGTGTTGAATAACTGTATATGCCAGATCCTTTATATCTCACTCCTTTCATTTATTCCTCAGTGTTTCCCACTGAGAAAACTGAGGCTTGGCACATTTGTATTTTTGAAGCTGACAATAGTTTTAAACTGTTTGCTGCCTTACCAACGTTTATTCCTTTATTCCACTTACATTTGATGCTACCCATTGTTAGCCTGCATTGTTGTAGCCACGGAGAGTACAGAAGATGTTGCTTAGAAATGCAACAGAGTTGAACTAGATGCCATAAGCAAAGTATATCCATGGGGCTGCGGAGGCCAGAAAAGGGACAGTGGCCAATTCTACAGGAGTGGTGAAAGAAGACGGTGAGTTTTGAAATGAGTCTTAAAAAAGAAAAGTGTTATCAGTTGAACATGGTGATGTAAGACCTTCCAGATAGAGGGAATCAACACGAGCAAAGGCCGGTGGCATGACTTGGAATCTTACGTTTATGATTTATTTGAGTTGGTTGAAATAAAAGTGTCTAAGGCATGGGGAGAGGTAAGAGATGAAACCGGTGCTGCAAACAAATTCTGATCTCAGGGCCTTATATTGTAAACCATGCACAGAAATGATCTAATGTACAAAATACACCCAGGAAGCCCAGTAGAACAGAATGCATAATGACCATGAGGATCTGTGAATATTTCACAGAAGAGATGTGTGAATCACAATAAACTGCAGAAAATTCTGAAAAAGATGGGAATACTAGACCACCTGATCTGCCTCTTGTGAAATCTGTATGCAGATCAGGAAGCAACAGTTAGAACTGGACATGGAACAACAGACTGGTTCCAAATAGGAAAAGGAGTACATCAAGGTTGTATATTGTCACCCTGCTTATTTAACTTATATGCGGAGTACATCATGAGAAACGCTGGAGGAAGCACAAGCTGGAATCAAGATTGCAGGGAGAAATATCAATAACCTCAGATATGCAGATGACACCATCCTCATGGCAGAAAGTGAAGAGGAAATAAAGAGCCTCTTGATGAAAGTGAAAGAGGAGAGAGAAAAAGTTGGCTTAAAGCTCAACATTCAGAAAACTAAGATCATGGCATCTGGTCCCATCACCTCATGGCAAATAGATGGGGAAACAGTGGCTGACTTTATTTCTCTGGGCTCAAAAATCACTGCAGATGGTGATTGCAGCCATGAAATTAAAAGACGCTTACTCCTTGGAAGACCAGTTATGACCAAACCAGACAGCATATTAAAAAGCAGAAACATTACTTTGTCAACAAAGGTCCATCTAGTCAAGGCTATGGTTTTGCCAGTAGTCATGTATGGGTGTCAGAGTTTGACTGTAAAGAAAGCTGAGTGGGGTAGAATTGATGCTTTTGAACTGTGGTGTTGGAGAAGACTCTTGAGAGTTCCTTGGACTGCAAGGAAATCCGACCAGTCCATCCTAAAGGAAGTCAGTCCTGGGTGTTCATTGGAAGGACTGATGGTGAAGCTGAAACTCCAGTATTTTGGCCACCTGATACATTTGAAAAGACCCTAATGTTGGGAAAGATTGAAGGCAGGAGGAGAAGTGGACGACAGAGGATGAGATGGTTAGATGGCATCACCGACTCAATGGACATGAGTTTGAGTAAACTCTGGAGTTGATGATAGACCAGGGAGGCCTGGCGTGCTGCTGAGGTCGCAAAGAGTTGGACACGACTGAGAGACTCAACTGAACTGAATTGAACTGATAGTACTCTGAATTTGATATTATGTAAAAAAAAATAAATAAACAGAAAAGGAGCAGTTATAATAGTGTATCCACTCTCAGTGCTCAAGTGTCCTTTGGCTCAAGTGCATACACATATCTCTTAAGATAACTAAATCCCATTTGCTTTAAATAGAGCATCCAGTCTAAACCTATAACAAATGACCTGCCTGCAACTAATATTTTGTCAGATTCAACTCTTAAAGGTCAACCTAGAGAGTTGTGGATGGGTGACGATTTTCTCTTAACAATACCCATAGAGGTTTCCCTCCCAAATCATGCTGTTTTCAAATGAGTTTGCAGGGAAATAAAGCTGGTTTGCTTTAGGACCACTAATAGGGCGTTAATTTGCTTTGCTCAAGCACCCCTAAGGGGTTGTAAACTTGGATGCTTAGCACTGTTCTTGCCTATGGGCTGTTGGGCTCTCTCAGGACCTCTTATCCAGAAACAGCTTCTGCAGTTTCACTTTTGTATGCTAATTGATAATACTTATTTTTTAGTAATGCTTCTTTTTGCATGCCATTTGAATTGGTTGCATTGTTAATTAGAGTGAGGGAGAGAGCAATGCTGAATGTCGTTAGCTAGATGCAGCCCTCAAAAGGAAGGGAGGATGTAAAGCTGCTTCAAAAAATTGCTGCAAAATTTCAGCCTTTGGTCTCAAGTTTCCATCTTAAAGCACAAAGAGAGCCTTTTCCTATGAAACCTCAACTCATTACCAAATCTTACAAAATAGAATTCAGAGGAGGAATAAGGAGAATAAAACTTGTTGCTGATACATCTCAGTTTGGCATTTGTTCCCTGGTGAATGTATGTGTCCGATTTATTAATATAATGAATATTTACTATGTATAATACATTGGACTCTACATTACTGTATTGAGATAATCATACGTGAATGCTATCCTTAGGAACTGTTCTGCTAGACTATAAGTTCTCTGAAGATGCATGCTATTTTGCCCACTATTAAGTCTCCAGAACCTAGCAACACATCTTGAATATGGTGGATGTTAGGAATTTAGATGCACTTTGTGTTCCCACCCCTTGCCTTTTCTTTAGTGGAGGCAATATGTAATCTTTCCATGATCCCATGTGAACAAGAAATACAATACATGTGAAGAAGAGTTGAATTTTTAGTGTTTTTTGATTAATACTCAGGAAAGCATCAAACAATGTCCAGTGCAAAGCTTTGAAACAAGTTGTGAATTCCATGAATTCCACTTCCTAATTCCAAATGCAAAATTCCCTCTGTAGGGAAAATTCCAGCCTAGCTTACTTATCCAATTGCAGGTAACTGAGCTGAAATTAGAAAATCTAAAAATGGCAGATCTGTCCCACTTTTTTTAGGTCCTTACAACAGATTTTTTGCCACACCACCTGTATGGAGATGGAAAGGGCTCAAGAGGGTGACAAGGTCCAGAAGTACTCTGCCAAAGCTTACCTTTGTCACTAGAGCAGGTTTAGGGGGAGATTAATACCTCTGCATTAAGCTTTGAACTCACAATGGCTCTGCCCATAGGTAAACCAGGTCACAGTTGAAGGAGTCTTTTGGGCCTAGAAAAGAGAACAACAGTCTCAAAGGCCCCTTGCTGAATCATCTAACTTCGGAGAAAACAGAGCATAACTTTAGTTCCATCCTGATGCTCCAGGCCAGTTGCATCTATCTGGGACTTATCACCCCCTGTCCGGAAACCTACCACCCCCTACACCCGCCCAGAAGACTTATCACCCCCTGCCCAACTGCAAGTGTCATCTCAACAAAAAATACTCAAAATATCCCGCCTGATTGACATTTCCCTTATCGCTTCCACAAACCTCCCTGTAAGTATGAAGCCTCCCTGATCCCTTTCGGCACTCAGCCTGGTCATTAGGCCAACTGTCGCCCCTCCTTGCCTGAATAAAGGTAACCTACTTCTGTTGAGGTCGTCTTTCCTTTTCTGCCTCGCCGGAACTATGCCTTACAACAGTGAGTACCTCAGCCACTGCCAATTCAAAGTAACCCCTGCCTTTAAAGGGCTTTGGGTAATTGGCTAAGAGGTTTGCCCTTTATCCTGCAGGAAAAAGAGCTACACACCCATAACCATGTAAAGGGGTAGTAAAAGAGAGTTCCTCTGCGATGAGGGAACGCCAGTGTGTCTTGAGTGTAGTGACAGTTCTGTTCATCTAGATGCTGGATTAAATCACTTAGAACTACACACCCACACACACGCACGCGCACGGGTGCCTAAACACTGATAAACACAGAGTGAAGTCTGTAGTCTATATTAAAAAGATTGTATCAGGGCTTTCCTGATGGCTCAGTGGTGAAGAACCCACCTGCCAATGCAGGAAAAACGGGCTCGACTCCTGACCCAGGAAGACCCCACCCGGCCCAGAGCAGCGAAAGCCCCTGCGGCCCAGCCCTAGAGCCACAGCTACTGAAACCCGCGCACCCTGGAGCCCGTGCTCCACAGCAAGAGACGCCCCTGCGATGAGAAGCCGGGTGTCACAGCTAGAAAAAAGCCAGTGTAGCAACAGAGACTCAGCACAGTCAAAAACAAATAAGTACCTAAATAAATAAAATTATGTAAAAAGATTATACCAGTGATGATTACCTGGTTTGATATGGTACTATAGTCATATAAGATGTCACTAATAGGAGCAGCTGGGTGAAAGATTCTTGGGATTCTATGTACTATTTTCGTAATTCCCTTTGAATCTCTAATTATGTCAAAGTAAAAAGTTGAGAAAGAAATAGTACCTCCATCCTTCTTAGTGTGTTAATTGCTCAGTCAGGTCCGACTCTTTGTGACCCCATGGACAGTAGTCCTCCATGCTCCTCTAGTCCTTGGAATTCTCCAGGCCAGAATACTGGAGTTGGTTGCTATTCCTTTCTCCAGGGATCTTCCCAACCCAGGGATTGAACCCAGGTGTCCTGCATTGCAGGCAGAGTCTTTACCATCTGAACCACCAGGGAAGCCCCCTCCTTAGTTAAATGCAAATGCTTCAGGAAGTTGAGACATCCTGCAGAAGGATGTGTGATGGGGAAAGATTAGAGGCTAAATGTCCACATGAAATTTCATGCCATTTTCCCCCTCTATCAATAGATTGGCAAAATTCCATCTTCCTAATTCAAAATTTGACTCTGGTCAGAGAGAAGCAAACCTATCACAGGTAGGAAAGAAGATTCAAATGTGAAAAGAATCATTTTAATCATGTCTTCAGGTTTGGTACACACCACAGGGGAGCAGCCTGAAGCCAGGAGGAATCTGTAGATGCCAAGGAGGTTGTGTTTGGAAAATCTAAAATGAACTCATTTGACACTTATGGATGGAGTGAAGACAATTGTCAGTTTCACTGCATCACAATCTTTATTACTCTTTAATAGCACATCACCTTTAGTTAAAGACTTTATGGACCCATGACAAAATATAACCCAGGAGAGAAGAAGCACAGCAGAATAATATCTTTATGCAAAGGAGTTTTTAACATTCTAATATGCTGTCACACATATTTTTTCAGTTTTACAATTACAATAATTATTTGAGGGTATTATTGATTGGTTCTTTAATTAGCTTCGGGATATATATATAATTAAATTTTTATTAGTTTCATTTTACTCTGAGGGAAATGAGGCGCTAAGCTCTTAGAGGACTTCACCGCTTATCTCCCACTGAACCAGAGGAGCTCTGAGGTTAGAACCCTGCTCTCTCCGGAAGGGCCATAGCCTTGACTGTTACTCTCTGTAACTAAGTGGAGCTTTGGTTTCCAAGAAATAGCTGAACAAAACGATTATGCCTAATAACGCCTGGGAAAAAAACGAACCTAACCTATGTGTTCTCAGAAAAATGTGAAAATGCATATTTTTAACACATTTGGCAAATGAAATTGCAGCTATTTGCATGGAGCTTTCAAACAGATCTCATTCCAAGAATGTTAAAATAACAGAAGCTGCAACTGTCTGTAGTAGTGTTCAAAGCCAGTCTTTAGGGCATGGAGCAACTCAGGGCTTCCTGTGGAAATCATCTAATACCACCAGGGCCCCTGCCCACTCAGTTTCCTCAAACGTGCAAAATACTGGGTTTTGTTGTTGTTGTTTTAAGACAAGCAGACCAACAGAACATAGTATGTTTTTAAGAATATGGTTATCTAATCACTGTATTGGTGGTATCACAGTGTTGGGGGTGAAATATGGTCTTGCCGATAAAGGATAGAGGGCCAATTGGATATCTTCATAGAAAAAACAATTCTTGATCTCCTACCTCATGTGTTACATAAAATTAAATTCCACAGAGACAGCCGATCTAAAAGTGAAAAGGAAACAATGGCGATTTTTGAGGAATTCACAGGAGAGTATTTTTTCAAACCTAAGAATTAAGAATAATTTTTCATTTTGGTGACTGGCTCAGTTTTTCTGGGCCTCTCCCAAGTATGCATGCTATTAAGCTTTTGCTTGATTTTATCCTGTTAATCTGTCTCATGTCAATTTAATTCCTAGAGCAGTCTAGATCGTAGTACCTAGAAAGGCAGAGGAAAATTTGTTCGTCCCTGACAGCACCCATCAGAATAAACAGTTCTAGTATATTAACAGAAAGGAATATTATACAACAATAATGTTGAAACACCCAATGCTCCACACAGACATTTCAATTAATCTCATATATATGTGCATGTGTGTGTGTATATAATATTGGACAAATGAAATAAACTAGATGCAAATAGTTATATATTTATATACCCCCCACATATATATGTGTGTGTGTGTGTGCATGTGTGTGTGTGTGTGTATATGTGTGTGTGTGTGTATGTGTGTGTATATATATATATACTGGAGAAGGGAATGGCAACCCACTCCAGTATTCTTGCCTGGAGAATTCCATGGACAGAGGAGCCTGGCCCGCTGCAGTCCACAGGGTCGCAAAGAGTCAGCCACGACTGAGTGACTGAGCATGTATATATATATATACATATATATATATATATACACACACACACACACAGTATTTTCTGTTTCTTGATTGGGGAGATAACTGTATGAGTTTACTCAGTTTGTGAAAGTTCATGGAGCTATATATTTATGATATGTGATCATTTTTAAATTCATGTTATACTTCAATTTTTAAAATTTATTCTCTGAAAAATTTTCAGTTTTGCCACTCAATTCATACATTGAATCATTCACTCATTCATCAGTTATTTTGAGAATCAACCATGTTCTGGGTGCATTTCCAAGCAATAGGGTTACTACCATGAGTAACCCATGAGGTTTATGTAAAATACCCCTCCCTTAGTCCAGATTTTCAATATCTCTTTCCTGGGTTATTGAAACAGCCTCCTAACTGGTCTCCTTGTTATAAGTCTTACCTCCCTCAAATCCACTCTCCATGTTGCAGAAAAGGTAATCTTTTCAGATTTTAATACCTTTCATGTCCCTCCTGGTACAGAAGATAGAATTTAAGTTCCTGGATAATAATAAGCAAAATTAAAAAAATAATAATATTGTAGCTAACAATTATGTATTAGTGATGATGTTTGTTGTTGTTGTCTAGCCACTAAGTTGTGTCTGACTCTGTAGCCCGCCAGGCTCCTCTGTCCATGGGATTTCTCAGGCAAGAATACTGGAGTGGGTTGCTGTTTCTTTCCTCAGGAGAATTTCTCCACCCAGGGATCAAAACTGCATCTCCTGTGTCTCCTGCATTGGCAGGCTGATTCTTTACCAGCTGAGCCACCAGTGACTATGTTTATACTTATATTATTTAATCAGAAAATCAGGAATCTGTTTAGGATTCTATGTGATTGATCACATCCTATAGATGAGGACACTAAGGCACAGAGTGGATGCTAAGGTTATACATCAAGCAGAAGAATGAACCCTTAAGCTGAGCCAGATCTATCTGTGGAATTCATGCGTGCCACCTAATTTCACCTATTAGACACTGTCTGGAGTGTTCCCACCTCACCTCATCAAATATCTTCCTGTGAAAATTCTACTGTTTTTAGTGCCCTGACTTCTGATCTCACGTCCTCTTACTCTTTTTCTGAAAAGGAGTAAGTTCCAGTATATGTTCCTCTAGACTCTTTTTCTCCAACCCCTTCTGTTGCTGTGATCATCTTCCTGAGCACTATTCTTCATGGACGGTCCTTGCCCAAAAGCCTTCAATGGGTCTCTTGCCAACAGGTTCAGTGTCAAAGTTTTAACAGGTTCAGTGTCAAAGTTTTACATCTACATTTATTGGCCATTCATCACGTGGCCCAAACCTACCTTTCCATTTGCCTTGTGAGGCTGTCACGGCTAACGCCATGACAGGCAGCCTAGATTAGGAGTAGGCCTGGTTTCCCGGGGTAACATAATTATCAGGCCTCCTGGAGCCAGCCAATCAACATATGCCTAGCAAGAAAAAGGGAACCTATCAGGGGAAAGCTGAAAGCCCCACGTTGGACCAACAAAAATTGCCTTGCAACTGTGTAACCAATCCGCTTGCGCCAACTACCTGCTGCTTTTTTTGACCTAATAAATACCCGAGAGAACTGGGGCTTGGGGCCTTTTCCTCCTCACACCCTTGGTGAGGGCGGGAGGCCCTGGCTCGAGTCAGTAATAAGTTCCCCTATTGCAAGTTGCATTGTCTCGAGGAGTCTTCTTTCCCGATCCGGGATCCGGACTACGGGCAGAACAGCCCAACTACTCCTGCTGCTGCTGCTGCTAAGTCACTTCAGCCGTGTCTGACTCTCTGCGACCCCATAGACAGCAGCCCACCAGGCTCCTCTGTCCCTGGGATTCTCCAGGCAAGAACACTGGAGTGGGTTGCCATTTCCTTCTCCTGACCACTCATCATATTCTTCTTTCAAATTCATTTATTCTTAATTCCTTTCCACTTCCCATGCCTTTGATCTTCTAATGACACGTTCCTTAAATTCCCTTCCTCCATCTTGAAAAGTCCATATTCTACCTTCCTCAAGATCCACTCAATATTGTCATCTTCAAAAAGTCCTTATGTATGCCCAGAGTCTCCCCTCATCCTTCTTAGGTTGGATTAGTGTCCCTCCTCTGATTTCCTGTTGCACTTTCTGTTTCCATCTATCGTTGCACTATTACCAGTATTTCTTTCTATGGTGACAGACTCACAGTGAGTCTCTATCTTTATACCAAACCTCATCCCCAGTCACATACACAGGTAATTATCCTTAGTGCCTGAACATAGTAGATATCCAGTTCACATCTTTTGAACTAAATTTAAGTTGAGGTGCTGCAGAAACCTGGTATCAGTCTAATGGGCAAAAATGGACACATACATTCCCCAAATGCTGTATGATTGTAGTGTTAACTTTATGTACCCTACATCATGTGGCCTTCTTTGGAATTATTATCAAGATTTATTTTATTGTGAAACTGAGGATCTGAGATGTGGATTTACTCAACCAAGGTAATACAAAATTATGAAAGAAACTCAGGTCTCCCCCAAAAGTGAACTTCTCTAGAAGTTCTCTCAGTAAGAATATTAATTTTGTCAGAAACACAAAGAAAGCAAAGAGGAAACACACTTTTTGGTTTTAAAATATTTTCCTTGTCTTTAGTTGTCTGTCAGATATTTTAGGTCATTTACTACTGACTTGCAGATCAAAAGTGATTATTGTCAAAATTGGATCTCTGGTATTTCTTTTTATTTACTATTTCCCTTTCTCTTTAAGTTCTACAGAGTGAAGAGAACATAACAGACATTTCATAGAAGATCATGGGTTGAAGCTAAACAATATGGAAGAAAAGAATCATAGGAGTCATCCAGACAAACCTTCCTTTTTCTGAATTCTTAGCTACCAAATTTCAGGACACTCACAGACCCTAGAAAAGGAAGGTATAATCTGCGAAACCTGGTGGAACTTGTGGGGCTAAAATACATGGACTCAAAGTCAATCCCCTATGCCAATTGGGAGAGTATTAAAAATATACCTATATAAGCTATATATATCTATGTACATATTAATGATGATTAAGTGCCAGGCATTGTCCTAGATACCAGAAATACAAAAAGATTTAGTGTTTTCTTTTATGGAGCTCACAGTCAAGTGACTAACACAGTTACAAGTGTATTTACAAGCTCAAAGACATAATTATAAAATGCAATAGGAATACAACCTCATAATTACCTTCTTGGGCAGTTTTTTGTTTTTTGAGCTTTTTTTTCTGGTAAATGAAAGCACTTTTTTCACATAGGGACCTTGTTTGTAATCACCAAAAACCAAGGGAAAGAAAAAACCTTCAGATGTTGTTCAATGAGGGTGAAAGGTAAACAAATTGTGGTATGCCCATACCATGTAATACTACTCAGCAATTAAAAAAAAAAAGACAAACGATATACACAAAAATTTGGCTTCATCTCAAGGAATTTATCCTGAGTGAAAAAAGCCAGTCCCCCAAATTATATAACATATCCCATTTACATAGAATTTTTAAATGACAAAATAATAGAAATGAGAATAAAACTAATGATTGATAGGAGCTGGGGATGCTCAAGGTTATGTGTGAGGAAAAAGAAGTGGACATGTGACTGTAAAAGGTCAATATGCCAGACTGTTACAGTGATGGACTATTTAGTGTTTTGACTGTGGTGGTAGATACATGCCCCTGCACATGAAATAAAATTGCATAGAACTAAGCAATCACACTGGAGAAGGAAATGGCAATGCACTCCCAGTATTCTTGCCTGGGAAATCAATGCCATGTACAGAGAAGCCTGGTGGGCTATAGTCCCTGGGGTCACAGAGTCGGACACAACTGAGTGACTACCACACAATCACACACACATAAAGTAAAACTGGGGAAATATAAATAAGACTTGTGAAGCATATCAATGTCAGTATCAGTGTCCTGGCTGTGATGCCGCACTGTGGCTTTGCCAGAGGTTACTCCTGGGGAAAATTTGGAAAAACGTAGAGGCACTCACTCTATTGTTTTTCATAACTGCGTGTGAATTTACAATTATCTCAAAATAAAAAATTTAATTGAAATGCACTATGAGCTATAATAGAATTTACTTGATAAAATTAAGGCATCTGACAGAGGGATGTGGTCCAGCCTGGGGGACCCAGTAAGATCTCTCCAGAAAAGAGAACCTTTGATCTGAGGATGAGTATGTGTTATCTGTAGAAATAGTTAGGGGAACCTGGGAGGAGGGGGCATGATGTGTTCTTAGAACTGAAAGAAAGCATATAGAATAGCATGGGATAAATTAAAGAGGTAAGCAAGATTGCCACTATAGGCCATTTTAAAGATTGCCTCTTTATTTTGTATTTTCTTAAAATGCTATCATACAGGAAATGCTGTGGGTTACTCTCTGGGTGGGAGGAGGGGGAAACTATCTTCCCTGGAAATACCAATGGGATTATTTTTACTTAAACTCTCTAAAAAACAAAGCTCTTAAAAAATGTTTTTGTGTATGTTGCAGGGGTGGGGGTGGGGAGGTATAGTGTGTATGGCTGTGTTATAAAATAGTATTTTATACTATTTTATAGAATATATATTTTATTATAATATATAGAATATATTCTATATATTTTATAGAATATATATAAATAGAATTTCCCTTATCTGATACGAAATAATAAAAGCAGTTGACCATTGTATGTTGGACATACACAATGATTAGGAACAATATTAAAACAGATGAGATCTAATGTTCCCTTTCCATTTATATAATATTGTCTTAGTGCTCTTTTTGGATAGGATTAAAGAGAAAAACGACAGGCAGATGTGGGGGAAAATATCTGGAAATTGATCATAGCATCTTGAGTTGATTTAAGGAATTGCTCTAATGAGTTATGGCAGCTTTCAGGTTGCAAAACCCTGAAGCATGGTGTGTGATAACAGGCAGGACATCACAGAGGATTTCAAACATGGGTCCCTGGAGTCCTCTCTTCCTCCAGGTAGATGAGTCTTTTCTTAATGGTCTGCATTGCAGGCTACTCATTCTGGATTGGGTTATAAACACAAGCCCTCCTATTAATTTCAAATGATGCATTTCTATCTCTGGCAATGAATAAAACAGATCAATGCCACCCACATGTTTTATTGGGTCTCCTGTGAAATGAATCTGTAGGGAGACAGCCAGCAGGATGGAGTTGACATGCAGATGAGATTTGTAAGTGAGGACATATTGATTATTTTCATCTCAGCTCAGGCAGTAATTCCACCCAACGCTGCTTCCCCTGTTTGAGCTCATTATTTATGCCATAAAAACACTATCTCAATGATAATAACAGGCTTCATTTACAAGCTGGGACATAAAGCATCAGCGCTTAAGATTTCAAGAGGTAGAAGAGGGAGAGAGAAATTTAACAAGTCCTACAGAAGCACAAAACTGCCAAGCCTCATCTTGCAGCTTTTATTCCCTCAAAAAAGCAAGAGAGTGAGCAGGTACAAGATTACTGGGCTCTTTATTAAAAACTCTAGGCTTGTCCAGGGGTTGGAATGATGGAGGACTCAGAACTTTCTCCATAGTGAAACTGTCCTTATGGAAATCTGATTTTTGCTGTACCATGCTGTTGTCCCTGTTCAAGGTAGAAAGAGCCTTTTCGAGTGCCTTCCGGCATGTGTGTGTCACAGTCCATCTGAGCATGCGTTCCAACAGAGCCACTTCCAGCAGAAACCAAAAAATTTGTCAATGCAGAGGGTTTTTGTTTATTTTGTTTTGTTTGTTTATTTTATCATCAATGGGCAATTTCCAAAGTTAACAAGGCCTATATCTACTGTTATGCCATCAATACTCTGGTAATTTCCATTTAAATTTAACCTCAAACAGGTCATTTAATTCAGCTTAACCAGCAACAGTCATTGTGCATACATGTTCCTTGCACTGCTCATGAGCACTATAGGGTTTCTCGGTTAGATAAGACATAGATCCTGCCAGAGGGTCTTCAGCCTAGGGCAAGAGTCTTACATATAGCAAGAAGGTCTAAACACTTGTAGCAGAAGAATTTAGGGAAGGGAATAATAATTACAACATACAGATGTGGGAAGGCACCCCGTGATAGATGATTCCTTAGCTGGGTCCTGAAATTGTCTGTATTCTTCTGCTACATTCTTTATTTGAAAAATTGCTTACTTCTCTTTAATGAAAGAGTAATACATGTTTATGAGAGAAAATTGAGAAAAGCATACCTATGTAAGAAAATAAAAGAAAATGAAAACTAGGTCAATATCTCATCATTCAGAGATAACCACCTTGATAATTCAGGATGTTTACTTCTATACCTGTTTCTAATTAAATTTTATATATAAAAACAGATGTACATTTTACATCATGCTTTGTACCTACATGTTTTCCACTTAAGAACATGTCATGAAAAACCTTTTAGGTCAGGGTATATTCTACATCATCATTCTAATAACTGCAAGATATCCTTTGTAAGGATGTCGCATACATTACCTAGCTGATTTCCTGAAACCGGACAGTTACTGTTAATAATGTCATTGGGGTTAAAAACAATATTCTAATTAACATCCTAGAAACAAATTCTTTACTCACATCCATGATGATCACTTTAGGATAAATTCCTAAAACTAAAATTACCAGATAAAAAGACATTTTTTTAAGTTGTTGATAGATACAGCTATGTCATTTTTGATAAATGTTCTATCAATCTTGTTTCCCAACAGTAGATAGGAGTGTGACTTCTTAGACAGTTTTCTGACAGGCAGAGTTGATGGGGAATGTTTTGTCCACTGATAAAATAACCTTGGCAGGGATAATGTAAATATTTGGTGGTATTCAGGCCTATGTCTAGGTGTTAGCTGGAGACAAAGTTGGAAGGGAGGTTCAAAGTCACGTTCTCTAGCTGTCTTTACTGTTTATTTAAAGGGGTTATTTTAGTCTCCACATATGCCATTTCTTGTCTTATTTCTCAATAAGACTCTGAACTCAGGCAGGAGAAAGGTGTTCTGTTTGCTGGGTATACTCTCAAAGAATCCAATGCATGTAAATGTAGACAATTTAGTTAACCAGTCTTCTGTTGATGAGCATTGATATTGTTTGCAGATTTTTTAAATTACACAAAATACATACTTACATAAGTACTTCTTTTTTTTTATTTTTTTTATTTTTTTATTTTTTTTTTTAGCTGAATTTACTATTTTATTATTATTTTTTTTTTCCAGAGGGTTTTGTCATACATTGATATGAATCAGCCATGGATTTTTTGTAACGTATAATCTAACAAATGGAATTACTCTATGAAAGTGTATGCATTCTTTAAGTTTTGAAAGAGCCAAATTGACTTCTCCTTTTCTACATGTTATGTATTTTACAACTTTACAATCTCATCAATAGTTAATGCAATATTGGATTTTCTCAACAACTGCCAATAAGCGGCATTCCCAGACTGATCTATGCCATTCTGACAGGTGACAAAAGGCATCTCACTAAAATCTTAATTTGCATTTCCTTAATTATATGTGAGATTGTGCTCTTTTTCATGTTTATGGGCCATTTGGATGATTCTTTCCAGGGACTGCCTGTTCATCTTCTTTGCTCATTTTTCTATTAAGTCATTTGTCTTTCTGTTACTGATTTTTAAAAGTTCTTTGCATATTAATAAAGTCATCTATTTCTCTACATTATGTGCTGTGAATAATTTTTCCATTTATTATTTATCTTTTGATTTTGAGTAGGCATGTTTTTCTTTTTGTCAAATATCACAGAGTAAAATTTCTAATTGCTTTTATGACTTATCTATATTGAATTGCTACTGGCCAAATGATCCCTGAGAGGAGACACCCCTAAGATTGAAAAAGAAAAATACTAGAAACAGATATGAATTGGAGGAATATTACAACGACTTTAATACGTAGTCAAGACTATGGTAATGATAAACAGACAGAAAATGAGTGTGAGATTCTTCAGAAAATAGATGTTGTAAGGGGGAGTAGAAGGTGAGTGAAAATTAAAAAGGATAAAATTCCAAGGTTAAAATGTCGATAGAACTGGGAGTTGACACATATATTTTCTCTAAGGAAGTTACTTTATTTTCCAGTTTTCCATGAACTGCATTAATCTGGACTTAGAAACAATTCTAACATATTAGATTATTTTCAGTGAGTAATGTTAGTCCCTTTTTAAGATGTCAACTACTTCTTTTCCTCTCCTTAGAGAATGAGAAATTTAATAATTTTGGCATAATAGAGGGTGTCCTAGGACAATATCAATTTAATAACTACACTATTATTTATTAATGAATATTATGTCTCTGATAATCTTATAAAGAATTCCTTTTGTCATGCTTATCACAAGTAATGATGATATATTTATTTATGAATATTTACCATTTGGTCCTTTCTTAGACCAAAATCTCCATGAGAACCATGCTTGTTACATTCACTGTGTCTCTTGTACTTAGCAAAAGGATTACAAACACTAAGTGTCCAAGAGGTCATCTCACATGAATGAATGGTAGCTACCATTCACATATTCCTTAAATTTAAATGCTTTCATACTTACAAAACATAGATACCTGCGGAAATTTATCTGGATGTTGAATGTCACAGCAGCTCCATGGTTAGGTTTTATTCCCATTTTCTTGAGGAGGAAATTTAGGCTCAGACATGTGATATGACATTTCCAGGTTCACATAAGGAGTGAAATAATAACTTCAAGCCACGATTTCACATAGAGCTTTTTTCACAACGTCATGCCTCACATTTAGAATCATAAAAGCTCTAAGACAGAAAGGTTAATAACTATCTAAATGATGCCAGACTTGGTAGTTCATAAAAAATAAATGTTTTCTGTGTACAAATAATGAAACAATAAACATCCTCATTAAGTGGGTCATACACTTACTATGGTTCATACTATGATATTCAAAGTCAAGGTGATTTACTAACAGTAAGTTATTGAGAATACACTGTAAGTAAGACAATGGATTTTTCTCCCCCTGTCCCCGAAGAGAGTATGAAAAGAGTGTGGCTTTATGTTGGAGAAAGAAGAGTTCAGATTAGTTAGTAAGATGATCACATTAAGACATGAGCCACTATGACTAAGAACAGTTGTGACTCTTAAGTCAACCGAAAAAAGTAGACTTTCTTATGGCACAACAGATTAGACAAGAAGCTACTTCTAATTTTGGCAGAGCCTGATGATCGGTCAAATTCACAACACTAAGTTCCTCACTCAATGAATATGTAATAAATGCTTGTGTTGTAACAGACCGCAGGCTGAAAGCCAGAGATTCCGCAGCAGAGAAGAGGGGCAAAATCTCTGCCCTCAGGAAGCATATATTCTAATAAGGTGATAGAGCAAAGCCAATGAATATACTAGTAAAAACAGCAGAACACCTCTGACTGCCGCTGCTGCTGGGTGATAAACTGGAGACTGATAAGGTGTGAGGGAAATAAGAGACTGATCTGGGAAGTCCTCTCTGAGGAGGTGAGAGTTTAACTAGACCTGAAGACTGGGCTAAGCGATATATTAGACAAATATCCAAGGCAGAGCAAAATAATAAGGGTCAAAACCAGAGGCTAGATATTTATGTTCATAAAACAGGATGGAAGTTTTGAAGCTAGGGAACAAGAAGGAAGATGAGAGATGATGCAGTCAAAAGCCAGCAGGAGCAGTCACGCAGGGGTACAAGAACAGGATAGGAAGTCTGGTACCCTTCATTGAATGAGCAATCACTGGAGGGTTTTAAATAGGGAGATACTTTCTGAATGAAAATCGTTGCCTGCCTAAAGCCCTCAGACACTGCAACCACCCTCAACAATACACTCGGAGAGGATTCAGGGTGGAGAGAAATAGGACTCTGGCCTTAGAGTGTTAGGGTGCATACCAAAGGAATGATTTCAGTGAGCCCAGGCTCCTGCATCTCGCCATATATAGAAAAGTGCTAAATTCATCAACTTGAGATGTCCATGTTTTCTTTAATAAACAACAGTCTGTTGAAGTGCCAACTACCTGGTCTTTGTTGCAAAAACTATGTACCCTGGCTCCTCCCTTGTCTCTTTGGAGAAGTCTCAGAGTGGAGAGGCTGTGTCCCAAGCTGAGGTCCTCAGTTTTGTCCACCAAATAAAACACAATTCTCAACTTTTAGGTTGTACTTTTTTTTTCAGTTGATAATTATAATCTTATACATTTTCTTTTAATCTGTAATATCTATACTGAAAGAGTGACGGTGTTAAGAGAGATGGATACTAGGAAAGTTTGATGAAATTCCTGTCTTAAGGGAAACACCAAAGTCTAATAGGAATCAGCACATTTAAAAGGGAAGGAAAGTGACCTCAGGGTTAGGGATTTACAGAATCAGAAATGTTGCTCTTTTGTTGATGGTAAGCTCTTGGAAGCACCCATGCTTTGAAGAACTTCTGGCCTCTTATCTCTAAAACTGACCATAGCACATCCTGACCACTCATCCATGACAGGTCTAAAAATTACCAAAGGAGATTTAGACCATTGTATTGTGACATTTTCTTTACCCAGATAAATGAATAAATGAATGAGTGAACATGTAAATAAAGAAGTAAAATAACTCTCAGAGTTTCAGTTGGGAGTTTCAGTTGAAGATGAGATATGGATTAAAGCAATGATGTCAAATCCTACTTTATCATCAGAATCATTTGGAAAGCTTTGTAAGGATTAAAATTTCTAGGTCCCACTTGTGCAGATTCTAACCTACTGATTAGCAGGGCTCTGTGCCCAGGAATCTGTATTTTTTAAAGGTCCCATTAAATGTTGGTGTTTAGCCAGGTTTAGCAACCATTGAATTAGTTTAGCTTGCCAAGTCCCTTTCAGCCCAATGAGTCTGTAAATTATCAAACTGCAGTGGGACCAACATGGGACCATTGCTAGATGGTGCTAATGTGGAATGCCAAACTGTTTCATTTTAAATTTCATTTGAGGAGAAAGCCAAATGATATTAGCAAAAAAAAAAAAGTTATTGGCACCAAATTCTCCCAGCTGCTATACATTGAGGGCTCAAATTACTATATATATTCTGATTGTGTGAGAGAGAAAATGCATCTTCCAGGGAGACATGACTGATGGTCAAGGGAGTGTTTAGGCCCTGGGAGAAGGTATTTAGAATCACCATACATTATTTTTGTAGAACTCCCTGTGTTGTCAGTTTGGAAGGAAAAAAAAAAAACAAATTGATCACTTGTGGCTGTGTCTTCTAGCTATAAGTTGTGCTAAGTGAGGAGTAAGCTGACATCAAAAGCATCCCAAGGGTTCAAGGTCATATGGTGAGTCACTGACCAAAATAGTGTTCAGTCATGGACTCTATGTTCTTAATTATGTAGTCAGTCTCCCAAGGTAAAGCAACAGCCCAAACCAACAGAAGCATCTAATTGTTTAGATGGAAATGATATTGCTTCCCTGTACCAGAGGAAACCCTCCTAGGAAAAATGATAGGATCAGGATGGGGAGGAGTATTGGCCAAGTCTTTTGTCCATAAATAATTTGCTTTTTCTGTCCTGGTGTCATAATATTGAAATGCCACTATTAGTGGCTCTTTTTGGAGAGGGGAACTGTACCCACATCAGGCCATATAGTTTTAGATTTCCTGGGTAAACCAGTAAAGTGAGTACTGTACACATATGTTCACTATTTGACATTCTTTCAGCGGAGCTTGAGTTTATGGCATGCACTGGCCACTGTAATGGACACTAAAAGTACGATGGTGACTAAAACACAAACCCTGCTCTTAGAAAATCCTAGCTAGTGTGGTGGCCAGGTCCTGTGCTTGTATGAGCATAGTGGACTAGGTGTTATAAGTCTATGCAGACACTGAGACTGCTCAAAAAAAGAAACTTTCACGGAAAAGAAAGTTATACATATATATACATCTGCATGTATGTATGCATTAATATGTATATCAATCTACATATCTGGTTTTGATCTCTGGGTTGGAAAGATCCCCTGGAGAAGGCCATGGCAACCCACTCCAGTATTCTCACATGGAGAATCCCCATGGTCAGAGGAGCCTGGTGGGCTACAGTCCATGGGGTCCCAAAAAGCCGAACAGGACTCAGCAACTAAGCCTGGCATCTGTGTGTCTGAATCGCTTTGCCGTACACCTGAAAGTAACACAACTTTGCAAACCATCTACACTTCAGTTTGAAGAAGAGACTTTCTTTCCAGGCTGGCCTTGCAACATATTTTAATTTCTAGAAGTGTCCCCAAATCCTTTCCATTTCACATGTTCCTTGCATGTGCCCTTTCCAGACAATTCTCTCTTGGTATTTAACTGCCATCTTTGAATATCAAAGCCACATGGTGAGGCCCATGCATGCAATATCTGGTTCACAGTTTCCATGTCTTCCAGGGAAGACATCCCTGCTCAAATCCCAGATAATCAAGAAAAGAAGCCTCAATGTAATTCTAGCTGCCAACCATTTAAGTCTTCCCAGATAAGAACCTAAACCTCACAGGAAAGAGATCAATTATTCCCACTATATTCTGCCTGAATTAAAAAACAAAAATAATAGCTATCATGTGTTGATTTATTGCTTGTCAGGTATTGTGCTAAGGGATTTACATAATTAGTTCTCTGCTCATTTAATCCTTAAAATAACCATGTAATATTGCTTATTATTATTCCCATTTTACAGATGGTGAAACAAAGGTTTTTTAGAGGATATTACTTGAGCAAGATGACATAACTAGTAAACAGTTGGGCTGAGACTGAAACCCAAATATGGTTGCCTGTCTCCATAATTTATTGAAACTATAATTTATTTACCCAAAATTTATGTTAGCCATCTGTTAACTTAACTTGTCAATCTGTATGAATATCTGTTTGAATTCTTGACCAACAGAATCCATAGCATAATAAATTGGTTTATTTATTACACTACAATGTTTGGAGGGTTTATTATTCAACAACAGCTAACTAGAATAAGCCTTCTCCAATCTGACTGTTACTTGAAATACAAATACACATCCTTCAAGGACAATTTATTATCCATTACTGAAAGAAAGAGAAAGTAACATTTACAGAGCTAATTGTTCGGTCTAATTTTTTGGAGTTTACTATGTGCTTTACTTTAGAGACATAAAACATTTCCATCTTGGACCTCATTTTTACAGAAAAGCACATTTATTTTGAGCATGGAGAAATGCTCAGACATTACCTATAGTGCTGCCTCTTCCTAGACTGATGTCTTAGCATGTTATTGACCAAGGGATTTTTTGAGAAACTAACTCCTATGGCATTGACATGTCTCTGGTCAATAATGTGTTAATATTCACCACCCCCTTTAGCCTGCCTACTTTACACTCATCTTTCAAGTAACCAACCCAGATTTAGTTTCCCCTAGAAGATTTTCCATGATCTGTACAATTTAATTAGGTAGACCAATTAGGTAATCTGGGCTTCCAATTTATCATGTACCCAGCCAAAGCAAGTATTTCTGAAAGATCAATAGTTTAGGGCTCATTTCTGCATCTAAACTGTAAAGTCCTTGAGGATCGAGATATAGCTTTGCTCACTGCTCCATCCCCTTAACTTACCACAGGGTCCATAATATCACAAATGACTGTAAGAACTAAAACTCAAGTTCCTAGGACATCACCTCAAATATCTTACATAGTTGCTTAACCCTTCTACTTCTGATCAGTGAAAACTTCCAATACTTTTCTATCACCGTCATCTTATTTTTCAATCCTTCAACTCACAGAAAGTAGAAGTCTGGCATGATGGACCCTCACTGGTGTTTAGGGGGAGAGTGGGGAGGTATGGGGATGAAGGAAAAGGAGAGCCCTGAGTTGTTGGATGAGATGAGGCAGACCAACTATATCCATGAGTCCTGGAGACAGACTACCTTGGTTCAAACGTGAAGTCGCTCAGTCGTGTCCAACTCTTTGCGACCCCATGGACTGTATAGCCTACAAGTTTCCTCTGTCCATGGGATTTTCCAGGCAAAAATACTGGGGTGGGTTGCCATTTCCTTCTCCAGGAGATCTTCCTGACTCAGGGATTGAACCTGGGTCTCCTGCATTATAGGCAGATGCTTTACTATCTGGGCCACTGGGGAAGTCACCTTGGTTCAAAGTCTGGTTTTATTACCTGCTTTCTTGTGATCTTGGTCAGTTTACTTAAACTTACCAAGACTAATTGTCCTCATTTTTAAAGAGGAATTAATAGAGATTATTGCAAAAATAAATGAAATGGTGCACCATAAGAGTCTGGATATGTATATGGCTCGTAGGAAGCATTCAGTTATTGCCAGGAATAGAAAGAATGGATGTCAGAGCATCGGCACCTGACTGGGATTGCAAGTCACCTGGATTCAAGTCTTGCAATTTGATATCTGAGTCAACTGACACAGTTTTTCTCACCATATTTGGATCATTTGAATATCTACAGTACTTCAGCCTAATAATTCAATTCAAGTAATAGAATAATAACATCTTAGAGTTCCAATAGAAAGAGAACAGATGTTTCCATTTTACTGAGCACCTACTGTGTGGCAGGCAATTGATATGGCTTTTACACTAGAGGATTTTAAATTATCATTTAAATTCTTGACCTTTAGGGGGAAAGAATCTGAGATTGAATTGCACCAGATCTTCAATGAGGTATTCTGAATATGGTCCTACTGCATGCAGTCTGTCAAGAAATGTTTTAAACCAAGTCAAGGTGAAAAATAAAGGTGTGGCCCCCACAGACTTTATGAGAGTCACTCACAGAGTATGGGCTAGTCTGAAATTCAGCATGAAGTTACAAAGGAATCACAGGAGCTTACACTCATGAGGGAGATTTTAAGCAGCTCTTTTTCTCTTGAGGACCTGATGTCATAGTGAGGTAAGAAGAACCCCTAAAATCAGCGCTGAGACTGTCATTAATTAGAAACAAAGCCATTTGCAATGGAGAGAAACTGCTCAGCAGTTCCTCCCTGGGGTCTGGGCTGGGATGATTCCCCAGAGGGTTATTTCCTCTTCTGTGTGAGTTAATGATTCCAGTGTAATCAACCCTTGTCAAAGAGAATGTAACATGGAGAACAAACAAAAGGAAATGGTTGGGATTACACATAAGCTCTCTTTGGACATTTGCAGGCTCACAAAGCTAATGAGTTCCCCGTTCAGACTCTCCTGGGGCAGTCTACTATAATAGCCCCAAACATTCTGAGAAAAGTGCTACCGAAGTTGGGGAGGGTGGCTATTATGGCGGAATGCTGAAGAAGGCAGTTCTGTAGAGGGAGGGAGGTCTTTCTCCCCTGGCTGCCTTTACTGACAGGAAAATGCAAAGCCCAGGGAAGAAGAGCCAGATGCTTGACAAAAGCCATTTTGGCTTCTGTAAAACAGCCAAGAAGGTGGAGAGGGGAGGGGAGAGGGCGAAGGAGCACACAGCCCATCCAGCCACGGGAGAACGAGGGCGTCCTTCGAGGCTTGAATAGCATACTTACAGAAAAAAATTCAACCGCACCCAAAGAAGGGCAGTAAACATACAAAACTCATTACACTCAGTGAATAGAAATAACACCTAGAAAAGAGATGAACCTGTTGATTACAAACCCCATCATTTGTAAAGGGAAGGGAGAGATATTTTAGATATCCTAAGTATTATTCTTCTGTCTCCATGGAGCAAAAAAAGAAAAAAGGTAATGCAGTTCAAGATTTTTCATATTTTATAAATCATCAGAAGCTATGTATCTGTGCAAACTTGTCTAGAAGCTCAAAATATAAAATATATTAAAACATATCTATCAGGTTTAGTAAAGCAACTATACTCCAATAAAAATTAATTAAAAAACCCAGATCTTCCACATTTAAAGAAAAGCAGAGACTCAAATCCAATCTCTTCTCCTAAATTCCTGGCCCAGATAATTCATCCTGGGATGATTCAAGGAAACCTGAGCGATCAGAAAACACAGCTTGAAAATCTTTCAGTCTGGCTTAGCTGCATGTTATTCAAGAATTACTAGAAAGGCTGCTCAAATTCTGACCTTCAGTTTCTCCATCCTCAGGATGGCAATCATGGAAACCTCTTCAGATGGTAAAGACTCCGCCTGCCATGCAGCAGACCCGGATTTGATCCCTGGGTCAGGAAGATCCCCTGGAGGAGGGCATAGGTACGCACTCCACTGTTCTTGCCTCGAGAATTCCATGGCCAGAAGAGCCTGGCAGGCTACAGTCCATTGGGTCTCAAAGAGTCAGACATGACTGAACGATGAACACTGTTCACATCAGGAATGTAGGGAACTTAAGGGATCAAACAGTCCAGGACGTGGCACGTAGCAAGCCCTCAACCAGTGTTGCTTCCTTCTTTACCACTAAACACAGCATCAATTTTGCATTCTCTGAAAATCATTCTTAGTACTTTGACAACACAAGGTTATCCCTTTGTAAAAAAGTCTATTGCACTTTTAGTCAGTACAACAATTCATCATTTGGTCATCTGAAATCATTATTTACAAAATAATCATGATTGTTTAGTCACTAAGTCGTGTCCAACTCTTGCGACTCTGTGGACTAGAGCCCGTCAGGCTCCTATGTCAGTGGGAATTTCCAGGCAAGAATACTGGAGTGGGTTGCCATTTCCTTCTCTACAAAATAATCATAGCAGCTACTGTTTCATTAATCATGTATTATAAATGAAGTGTAGGATGTATATTCCTTACCATTATACAGTGGAAGTGACAAATAGATTCAAGGGATTAGATTTGATAGACAGAGTGCCTGAAGAACTTTGGATAGAGATTCATGACATTGTACAGGAGGCAGTGATCAAAACCATCCACAAGAAAAATAAATGCAAAAGGCAAAATGGTTGTCTGAGGAGGACTTACAAGTAGTTGAAAAAAGAAGAGAAGTGAAAGGTAAGGGATAAAAAGGAAAGATATACCCATCTGAATGTAGAGCTCCAAGGAATAGCAAGGAAAGATAAGAACACTTTCTTATGTGAACAATGCAAAGAAATAGAGGAAAAAATTATAGAATGGGTAAGACTAGAGATCTCTTTAGGAAAATTAAGAGATACCAAGGGAACATTTCATGCAAAGATGGGCACCATAAAGGACAGAAATGGTATGGACCTAACAGAAGCAGAAGATATTAAGAAGAGGTGGTAAGAATACACAGAAGAACTATACAAAAAGATCTTCATGACCCAGATAACCACAATGGTGTAATCACTCATTTAGAGCCAGATATCTTGGAGTGTGAAGTCAAGGGGCCTTAGGAAGCATCACTATGAACAAAGTTAGTGGAAGTGATGGAATTCCAGGTGAGCTGTTTCAAATCCTAAAAGATGATGCTGTGAAAGTGCTGTACTCAATATGCCAGCACATTTGGAAAACTCAGAAGTGGCCACATGACTGGAAAAGGTGTTTTCATTTCAATCCCAAAGAAGAGCAATGCCAAAGAATGTTCAAACTACTGCAGAATTACTCACATTTCACATGCTAGGGAAGTAGTGCTCAAAATTCTCCAAGCCAGACTACAAAATTACTTCCAGATGTTCAAGAGAACTTCCAGATTTTCAAGCTGGGTTTAGAAAAGGCAGAGGAACCAGAGATCAAATTTCCAATATCCACTGAATCATAGAAATGCAAGAGAATTCCAGAAGAACATATAGTTCTGGTTCATTGATAGCACTAAAGTCTTTGTGTGGATCACAACAAACTGTGGAAAATTTTTAAAGAAATGAGGATACCAAACCACCTTACCTGCCTCCTGAGAAGCCTGTTTGCAGGTCAAGGAACAACAGTTAGAACTGGACATGGAACAACGGACGGTCCCTGCTTATTTAACTTATATGCAGATTCCATCAGGCAGAATGCCTTGCTGGATGAAGCACAAGCTGAAATCAAGATTGCAGGGAGAAATATCAATAACTTCAGATATGCAGATGACACTAACCTCATGGCATAAAGCGAAGAGGAACTAAAGAACCTCTTGATGAAGGTGAAAGAGGAGAGTGAAAATGCTGGCTTAAAACTCGGCATTCAGAAAACAAAGATCATGGAATCTGGTCCCATCCTTTCATGGCAAATAGATGGGGAAACAATGGAAACAGGGACAGACTTTATTTTCTTGGGCTCCAAAATCACTGAAGACAGTGACTGCAGCCATGAAATTAAAAGACGCTTCTTCCTTGGAAGAAAAGCTATGAAAAACCTAGACAATATACAAACCTAGTGTATTAAAAAGCAAAGATGTTACTTTGCAGACAAAGGTCCATCTAGTCAAAGCTATGGTTTTTCCAGCGGTCATGTATGGATGTGAGAGTTGTGCCATAAAGAAGGCTGAGTGCTGAAGAATTGATGCTTTTGAACTGTGATGTTGGAGAAGACTCTTGAGAGTCCCTTGGACTGCAAGAGATCCAACCACTCCATCTTAAAGGAAATCGGTCCTGAATATTCATTGGAAGGACTGATGCTGAAGCTAAAACTCCAATACTTTGGCCACCTGATGCGAAGAGCCAACTCATTGGAAAATACCTTGATGCTGGGAAAGATTGAAGGCAGAAGGGGATGACAGAGAACCAGATGACTGGATATCATCGCTGACTCAATGGACATGAGTTTGAGAAAACTCCAGAAGATGGTGATGGACAGGGAAGCTTGGCGTGCTGCAGTCCATGGGGTCACAAAGAGTCAGACATGACTGAGCGACTGAACAACAACAGGATGATTATATTTATTTTCTCAAACTTCCACAACAAACCATCAGAATATTTTCCCAATTAATGGCAAAAAATGATGAATAAAACTGGAAACTTTCTTTAAAATATATATACTTGATAATCCTGGCCCATGTGGATCCAAGAACCTGATCTAGAGAAATCACATTTAGGATAATGAGCCCAACCTTGTGTTTTTGGGTTGGTGGGAAAGGAGTAAGCTTCATGGTCCAATTATGAGGCAAGGTGGCAAGATAGGTGTGGACCTCCTTTGGTCAGATTTGCTATTGATGAGATCCAGTGCAGTGAATGTATGTGTACTCAAGATTATGATAGGGAGTGACAGCTGAGGACCATAAATGACCTTGTTAGGACTTCCTCCCATCCAGGGGTTCCCAGCCTGAGTTCTTCATCTGAAACACAGATAACAAAGACTGTGTGAGTAGTGATTCAGCAAACTTTTCCAAGGATGGCATATAAGGAGGGCACTCTAGATATATAGGAGAGAAGCTATTTTTATTACATGTTAGGAATTATCTGGGGACTACTCACACAGTCTTTGTTATTTGCAGGATCAGAAAGGGAGTAAAGACATCAGAGATTCCTGTCTCCCAGACTGACACATAAAGCTGGAGCACTTGCTCTACCGGCACTTTCAAAAACCATCTTCATTCTCTTTAATCTATTATGCTGTGCATTTACCCTCAACAATCTCACCTACAGCATGTATCTGCTCATGCACATTATAGTGTGTGTGTGTGTGTGTGTGTGTGCAGTTTTGTATGTGGACACCCGTTACCTTCTAACCTCTACAATGATCTTGGATCTAGTCAAAAGGGACTAGTGGTCAGCTGAGGTTAGTAACGTGAGCCATGAGTTTGGACCATGAACTCTCCCTGCCAGTCACTAGTATTCAGGAAATGGACCATACTCACTAGTTTTGCCATATTCTCTCCTTCTTGGAGGACTCTGCGATCGCCGTATGTTGTGAAGAAAAGAATATGTTGTAAGAATACGTTTAATCAATAGTTGCAGCGTGTACACTGACAGTTGGAATGTAAGCCTGGGGTCCTGTAGCAGGGACCCCCAGATGTATCCCTATAGTAGTGTTGCTTATAAAGTGACTCGGTGATTTCCTGTTGTTTCTGGCCCTAATGAGCTATTTACTTGTCATCTTAAGCAAGAAATCAGCATGGTGCTTTGGAAAGAGCTCTGCTCTAAGAGGGAGGGGATCTGGCCTCCTTCCATCCCCTACAGATACCTGTGCGGTTCCATGTGCATAATACTTACTTAATGCCATTTGTTTAATTGGATAGAACTAGACTGGCTGTGACTCTAAATGGCTCTATTAATAATCACATAATATTTGCATTTGAGTTATATATTTATTTGCTTATCCATCTTGTTATCTTTATCCTTCCTAAAGTATCTACTCTGTGAGTTTTGGTGTCCTTGACTTTTATTTACTGAATGTTTCCAGCGGCTTAAAATGGTTCTTGGTCCCTCATAGGTGATCAATAAATATTTGTTAAATAAATGAACACCCTTTCATTGAGTTTTTAGAAATATGCCAGGCACTATACAAAATTTAATACATGCTATGAAATTTGATCAAACTTTAGTGTGCATGTGCATCTCCTGATGTCTTCTTAAAATGCAGATTGTGTTCAGGCATGTGATGGGGTCTGAGATTTTGCATTTCTATCAAGCTGTCAGCTGATGACTCTCAGGCAGGAGCAGCAAAGATCAAATCCTCATATTGACCCATTGCATAGATGCCATTCCATCCCCGCCCTTTTTTTTAGAGAAGGAAACTGAGTCTTCTGAATATTCAGTAAGTTATTCAAGGTCACACAGCTAATGAGCAAGGGTTTAATAACACACAAAAAAACCTATCACGTCTCTGAGTTATAAACCCTGAAAAATACCTATCCAGGTATGTGCATTTAGATTGCTGCAGGTAAATGTTTCAAGTGTACTTAGAGTGAGCTCTGTACCTAGAGATAAAAGTACCTCAATTATTCAATCAATTAAATATTTATTGAAGGTCATCTCTAGGTAGCTCATTGCTTATGTGAATGTCTCACTTTGTTTTGAAAAATCATCTCTATTTCTTTTTATCTATCCATCCATGTGTATCTGGCATTAGGAACAAGCAGAGTTTCTCTCAGAGCATTCTTCAGTGAAAAAAGTTAAGAACTGCCCTCAAAGGAAACTCCAGCAGGCTCGTTCTTAGCTAATAGTTGAGCATCATTTTAAATTGCATACACAAGCTCAATTCAGGATTTGTCCCAGTGCATGCAAGAGTTTTTGTTTGCTTTTTTAAAGCCTTGTGATAAAATACAAACCAAAAGTTACTATTTTAACTATTTTAAAGTGTATGCTCCAGTGGCATTTAGTTACTTACAATGTTATGCAATCACTACTGGTAATTCTAGAATAACTTATCACCTTGAAAGGGAACCCCACACCCACTGAATAGTTGTTCTCTCTTCTCCCCTGTCCCCAGCTCCTGTGGATGACTGCTACTCCTTGTGTCTCTATGAATTTGTCTATTCTGAATATTTCATAGAAATGGATTAATATATTGCGTGGTTTCTTTTTTTTTTTAATCTGGCTTATTTCATTTAGTATCATGTTTTCAAGTTCCTTTATGTTGTCTATGTATCAGTACTGCATTCTTTCTATGGCTGAATAATATTTCATTGTAATAAATACACACATTTTTAATGCATTCATCAGTTAATAGCTACAAGCTATTTTTACTTTCTGGCTATTATAAATCACTTGTTTTGAGCCTTTCTGGATATAGATCTAGGAGTAGAATTGTAGGGTCATATGGTAACTCTGTGTTTAACTTCTTGAGGAAACACCAAACTCTTTCCAACAGGTGGCTGAGTCTGTTTACATTCCACTAGCAATGTACAAGGTGTCCAATTTCTCCACATACTCACCAACACATTAGTTTCTGTTTTTTAATTATAGATCCTAGGGAGTGTGAAGTAGTATGTCTTTGAGATTTTGAAAATCATATCCCTAATGACCAGTGACTGCACCCATCAAATCTTTGCTTTCCACCAGTTTAGACCTGACCTACCTGTAAATCTGCACTTCACTTCAGTTCAGTTCACTCACATAGTCGTGTCTAACTCTTTGCAATCCCATGAACCGCAGCAAGCCAGGCCTCCCTATCCATCACCAACTCCCGGAGCCCACCCAAACCCATGTCCATTGAGTCGGTGATGCCATCCAACCATCTCATCCTCTGTCATCCCCTTCTCCTCCTGCCTTCAATCTTTCCCAGCTTCAGTGTCTTCTCAAATGAGTCAGCTCTTCGCATCAGGTGGCCAAAGTATTGGAGTTTCAGCTTCAGCATCAGTCCTTCCAATGAACACCCAGGACTTATCTCCTTCAGGATGGACTGGTTGGATCTCCTTGCAGTCCAAGGGACTCTCAAGAGTCTTCTCCAACACCACAGTTCAAAAGCATCAATTCTTCCCCACTCAGCTTTCTTTATAGTCCAACTCTCACATCCATACATGACCACTGGAAAAACCATAGCCTTGACTAGATGGACCTTTGTTGGCAAAGTAATGTCTCTGTTTTTTAACATGCTGTCTAGGTTGCTCATAACTTTCTTTCCAAGGAGTAAGCGTCTTTTAATTTTAGGGTTGCAATCACCATCTGCAGTGATTTTGGAGCCCAGAAAAATAAAGTCTGTCACTGTTTCCACTGTCTCCCCATCTATTTGCCATGAAGTGATGGGACCAGATGCCATGATCTTAGTTTTCTGAATGTTGAGCTTTAAGCCAACTTTTTCACTCTCTTCTTTCATTTTCATCAAGAGGCTCTTTAGTTCTTCTTCACTTTCTGCCATAAGGGTGATGTCATCTGCATATCTGAGGTTGTTGATATTTCTCCCTGCAATCTTGATTCCAGTTTGTGCTTCCTCCAGCCCAGCATTTCTCATGATGTACTCTGCATATAAGTTAAATAAGTAGGGTGACAATATACAGCCTTGACATACTTCTATTCCTATTTGGAACCAGTCTGTTGTTCCATGTCCAGATCTAACTGTTGCTTCCTGACCTGCAAACAGATTTCTCAGGAGGTAGGTCAGGTGGTCTGGTACTCCCATCTCTTTCAGAATTTTCCACAGTTTATTGTGATCCACACAGTCAAAGACTTTGGCATAGTCAGTAAAGCAGAAATAGATGTTTCTCTGGAACTCTCTTGCTTTTTTTATGATCCAGCAGATGTTGGCAATTTGATCTCTGGTTCCTCTGCCTTTTCTGAAACCAGCTTCCACATCTGGAAGTTCACAGTTCACGTATTGCTGATGCCTGGCTTGGAGAATTTTAAGTATCACTTTACTAGGTGTGAGATCAGAGCAATTGTGCAGTAGTTTGAACATTCTTTGGCATTGCCTTTCTTTGGGATTGGAATGAAAACGGACCTTTTCCAGTCCTATGGCCACTGCTGATTTTTCCAAATGTACTGGCATATTGAGTGCATCACTTTCACAGCATCATATTTTAGGATATGAAATAGTTCAATATGATCACACCATCGTGATTATCTGGGTTGTGAAGATCTTTTTTGTACAGTTTTTCTGTGTATTCTTGCCAACTCTTCTTAATATCTTCTGCTTCTGTTAGGTCCCTTCCATTTCTGTCCTTTATTGAGCCCATCTTTGCATAAAATGTTCCCTTGGTATCTCTAATTTTCTTGAAGAGATCTCTAGTCTTTCCCATTCTATTGTTTTCCTCTATTTATTTGCACTGATCGCTGAGGAGGCTTTCTTATCTCTTCTTGCTATTCTTTAAAACTCTGCATTCAAATGGGTATATCTTTCTTTTTCTCCTTTGCTTTTAGCTTCTCTTCTTTTCACAGCTATTTGTAAGGCCTCCTCACACAGCCATTTTGCTTTTTTGCATTTCTTTTTCTTGGGGATGGTCTTGATCCCTGTCTTCTGTACAATGTCATGAACCTCTGTCCATAGTTCATCAGGCACTCTGTCTATCAGATCTAGTCCCTTACATCTATTTCTCACTTCCACTGTATAGTCATAAGGGATTTGATTTAGATCATACCTGAATGGTCTAGTGGCTTTCTCCACTTTCTTCAATTTCAGTTTGAATTTGGCAATAAGGAGTTCATGATCTGAGCCACAGTCAGCTCCCGGTCTAAATCTGCACTAGGCAAGTGGAATACTGGTGGTTTGTTGGCATCCTCTCTATTTCTCTATCCAGCATCTGTCTCCAGTTTCTCAGAAGACTCCCTCCAGCTAAGCGATGCTTGGAATTCCTTCCTCAACTTTTAGGCATGCACCACCAACCTGAGGTAGGGCTCGTCTGACTCACAGAAGCAGCCGCATTCTAAAGACTCCAAGGCATGTCTCCCTCTGCTTTCTCTCAGCATCTGGTCCATGGAAAATGCTTGCACATCCTTACCCTGATCATCTCTTGTGCAGGATGAGCTTACTATAACAACCTTCTAATTGTTTACTGTCAAAGCTGTTGGCCACCCATGCTCACCTTCTAGTTATTTTGGGCAATAGACTTACTTCCCGTCATAATGTCCATCAACCACTGTGACATACGTATCAAGTTCTCTCTAGGCTTGGAGTGAAGGAGGTCTCCCCACCCTGCCATCTTTCTACCCAGCAGCTCTGGGCCTCAACAATACTTTGAAGACACTCTATAAAGATTTTACGGATTCCTCTCCTCTCCCAACTCTCTTTTTGACACCCTCCTGTTTGCAGGTGAAGAATTGTGGATGTTTTCCCCTTCACTGGCTTTATAAATTCTATATATGAACATAATTTTTTTTGCACAGTTACCTTATTATTGGCCCCTATTATGCTGAATTATGTTCCCTCAAAATTAATGTTTTGAAATTCTAGTCCCAGCAGCTCAGAATGTGATTGAATTTGAAGATATTTTCTTTAAAGAGGTGATTAAGTTAAAACGGGGTTCTTAGGGTGGCGCCTGACCCAATCTGACTGGTGTCCTTAAAAGAAGAGGGAACTGGACACACAAAAGGATTCCAGGGGCCCACATGCCCAGAGGGATGACCATCTGGAGAGGCAGGACAGCCAGAAGGCAGGCATGTGCGAGCCAAGAAGAGAGGCTTCAGAGGAAGCCAAACCTGCCCACACCTTGATCGTTGACTTTCAGCCTCCAGAACTGTGAGAAAATAAGTTGTTGTAACTTAAGCCACACAGTCTGTGCTATTTTGTTATGGCAACCTAAGCAAATTAATGCAGCCCCTTGGGGGAACTTAGGCAGGAAATAGCCCATTCCAATACCAAGTGATACATAGGAAGCTTAGTGATCACTGGCTCTGGAGTCCCACATTTTCCATTGGGGACTGGCTTTACCCTCACTAGCCTGTGAGCTTGGGAAAGTGACCTTGGTTTTCTAAAAAGATTTCCACAGTTATAAAATGGGGATACTAATGGGGAAACTACTTTATTACAGAAAGCTTTAAATCAATGGTAACCATTTATTTGCTCACATGAGATGCACTCCAACCTCTGAAGGATTGTGGGGCTTAAATGAGAGAATCTATGTGAAAGCACTTTCTAAATTCTAAAGTGTTATAAAATGCTCATTAATACAATCACAACATCTACAAAACTGTTAATAGGGGGGAGGAAATCGATTGCTGTATTATTTTGTTTTGAGTGCAGGGTCAGGGTGGTGAAGTAGCACACACGCCCCTCCGCCTGTCAGCAACCAACAATTAATCCATCTTAGGGTATTTTTAAATATTGGGAATCAGGCGTTTTCATTCACCAGCTGGAAGACTGCCATATGAAACAGCCAGCATCAGCTATCAGCTAAATTAATACTTGCTGTTACTAAGAACTCAATTCCTTCACCACTTTCTTCACTTCTGCTAGCTCACGCAAAGCAGCCAACACACAGCTCCCTGGAGCTGGGCTTAGGCATATACGTGAAGCCGGAACCTCTCACTTCACTATCTATGAGATCAAGGATGCATTAACTACTGAGCATCCGTAAGTGCTAGGAAATGTGGTAGACGCTATATATGCATGCAGTATCTCATGTCAGCCCCTTAGGGTAGGAAGTAATGCTTCCCTGGTGTCTCAGACTATAAAGAATCTGCCTTAAATGCAGGAGACCTAGGTTTGATCTCTGAGTTGGGAAGATCTCCTGGAGGAGGGCATGGCAACCCACTCCAGTATTCTTGCCTGGAGAATCCCATGCTCAGGGGAGCTTGGCAGGCTACAGTCCATGGGAGTCACAAAGAGTCAGACACGACTGAGCGATTAATGCACACACATATTTTATTTTTAAGTAAACTGAAGTTTAGAGAGGTCAGTAACTTTCTGCCCATGCATTTGAGGGACTTTCACTTCACTCACTTTTGTTTGCTAATTCTTGAGTATATGCTGGAGAATACAACACGGAACTTCCATTCTTGGTGGGGAAGCAGACCATAGGGAACAAAGGAGCAAATATATTTATACATCATATTATTTTTGCTTTCCAAAGGAAATTCACAAGATAGCCACTCACTGAATGGGATTTAAATATCTTAGAGTGGGGGACCAGACAACAAACAAAAACACAAATAAACACTGATTTGAGTTGCATGAAGGGACTTCACAGAAGGATTGGTAAGAATTCAGGTAGATGGCTGAGAAAGTGTACTTAATCAGGAAACTAAGCGTGAAAAAGAGTCATCTGTCCAAAGGGCAACATGGCGATGAAGTTGTAACGGTATGATTTAAGTCTCTTCATCTCCTCTTGAAGAACTTATGCACTTTTCTGGTGTTAGAAGTTGACACATTCTGTTTTTTACTAAAGCTAAAATTTAGGAATTTAAGTATAGACCCAAGGAGAGAATAGACCCAAGTATAGACCCAAGAATCAAATTGTAAGACCTTTCTGTGACACTCACCAGTTGGTGTCTTTAGAAAATTCATTTCACCTTCCTGAGTTGCAGCTTTCAAATCTACCGTGTTAAACTTGCGGCATTGCTCTCAGGATCCAGGGGCAGTGTACATGAAAATGCTTTTGGACATACTACACAAATGTAAGAGATTACTGATAACAGAGGAAACTTCCAATAGGAAAATGTGATTTTCCACATCTGTCATTCAATGTGATGTTGACCCAATAGGTTAAACCTCTTCCAGAAGAGTGTATACTCAGTTAGATCCCTATAAACAGCCCTGACCACAAACCTGCTGGCAAACCACAGCTCACTCCCAGTTGCTTTCAGGATAAGGGGCATGCCACCCAGGCTCCTCCCCACCTTCCTCCGCTCTGGTTGTTGTTGTCATTGTTGTTCAGCTGCCAAGTCGTGTCCTACTCTTCATCACTCCATGGGCTTCAGCACGCTAGGCTTCCCTGTCCCTCATCATCTCCCACAGTTTGCCCAAGTTCATGTCCATTGAGTCAGTGAACTGACTCAACCATCTTGTCCTCTGTCACCCTCTTCTCCTGCCTTCAATCTTTCCCAGTCCTTTAGGACTGGTCTTTTCCAATGTATCGGCTCTTTACATTAAGTGGCCAAAGTACTGGAGATTCAGCTTCAGTTCTTCCAAAGAATATTCAGGGTTGATGTCCTTTAGGATTGACTGGTTTGATCTCCTTGCAGTCCAAGGGTCTCTCAAGAGTCTTCTCTAGCACCACAGTTTGAAAGCATCAATTCTTCAGCATTCTGCCTTCTTTATTGCTTTCTTTCTTTATTCTCCCCTCCTACACTCTCCCAAACTCTAGTATTGTTTCACGAATATCTGGTATTTTAAAAATCATTCAGGTGCTCATGGAGACTTGATAAATATCCAGATTTCAAGATATTACTTTCTTACTGAATTTTAATCTTGAGCAAAGGAATCTGTGTATGTTTAATATGTAGTACAGGTGATTATTGTAATGAATTTATGTGGAGAAGTACTATAGGCTACTGGTCCTCAAGCACATGTGTACATAGGTATCACCCATGGAGTTTATGAAAAAAGAAATTCCTCGTAAAACTTTCAACAACATTTCTGATTTAGTGTGTTTGGGGGAGGGGGGAGTAACTGAAGAGTTGCATTTTTGTCGAGCATCCCTCCCTCTTCCTAGCTGTTGTTTGTGGTCTGTTGTTCAAATGTAAGGAAGCACTGGTCTAGCATGGAATGAATCATTATCTCCTGCACCCTCTCAACTTCTGCCTCTCTTTCTGTCTACCATCTACTATCAATCTGAATTCCACTTTCTGCGAAAGGTTCTAACATTTCTGCCGCCTCCTCTGCCACCCTAGAGATATTTTTAAATATTTTGGGAAAGAAACAGTCTTTCTGAAGTACTCCATACTATGGCTTAAATTGTTATTACTAATTAGATAATCGAGGGAAAACATAGAAGTTGGGGATAATTAGAAAACGAGGTAGAGAAGGAGGGGAAGAAAAGGAAGGAAACAAAGAAGGGAGGGAGGTGGAAAGTAACCAGCTATTTAAAGTTCTTTTTAGGGTTTCCTGGTGGTCTAGCGGTTAAGAATCCACCTGCCAAGCAGGAGACAGGTGTTTGATCCCTGGGTGGGGAAGATCCCATTGGCCTCGGAGCAACCAAGCCTGTCACCACAGCGACTGAACTCCACGCTCTCGAGCCTGTGCTCTGCAACAAGAGAAATCACTGGAGTGAGAAGTCTGAGCACCACCCCAAAGTGTAGCCCCCAAAGTCCTTAAGCAGAAACAAAGGCACAGTGCAGCCCAAACTAGTGTAAATAAATCTTTTTTACAAAGTTCTTTTTAAGTGCCAAAATATATATGGATATCAGAAAACCCTGAAGTCAGTCCAAATGTGATATATCCCTCCCGTACGTTTATGGGGCCGGTGAACATCATGCAAGTCATAGTGCAAGTGCAAGTGTTGTAAGTGTAGATCTGTGCACCACTATAAGTGTCCTGGCTTAGAATAAGAAGGATAGATGTTCAGATAATCTTGAACTCTCCAGAGCCCTTCAACCCACCTTTATTATAAAGACGTTAACTGCTTGAAGAATATATGATCCTTCCTCTAAAGTGATGCCTGGGGTGGGGGTGGGGGGTGGGGAAACTGCACTGAAGAAAGGGCAGGTAAAAAAGAAAATAAAGTATTTATCCAGGTAAACTATAGTAATGCTTCCCCAGCTCTAATTTGTGACGGAATAAAGGCTTGTGTCTCCTCCATCCAAATGTGTATGATGAAGCTTAAATCCTCAATGTGATGGCATTTGGAGCAAAGGTGGGTCTTTGGGAGGTAGTTAGGTCCTTCCTGATTATGCGGTCAGGAAGATCCCCTGGAGAAGGGGATAGCAACCCTCTCCAGCGTTCTTGCCTGGAGAATCCCATGGACAGAGGAGCCTGGCAGGCTACAGTCCTTAGTGTGGCATAGTCAAACATGACTGAAGTAACTTAGCATGCACGCATGATGGAACCTTCTTGAATGAGGTTACTGCTCTTCTAAGAAAAGACATGAGATGAAAGAGATTATCATGCAGGTAAAAGATGGCCATCCAAACATAAGGAAGAAAACCCTCATCAGAAAATAAGCCTGCTGGACCCTTAATTTTGGACCTACTAGCTTCTGGAACAGTAGGAATAAATGTTGTTTAAGTCACCCAGTCTATGGTATTCTGCTATAGCAACTTAAACTGACTAAGATAGACTCCAGCCCACACCAGACTTTCCTGAATCATTATGCCTCCCATTTGCCTGTGGGTAAATTCCCCAACCCAGTTACAATCATCAGTGAGAGGAATTTTGCTTTAGAGCAAGTGTGTTAAGTCAGCACCAGGGGGGCTTTGAGGGGAATGGGATGGGGAGACGATGGTGATGGGTGAGGATGACGACCACTGGCGTGTCTGCTCCATCAGTGGAAGTCCTTTGGTATGAGAAGAGCCTCGAGACTTTTCATCTGGGACAGTTGATGTGATTTCACATGGACCTCAGCTGTGGGTCCCTTCCTGAAAGTTCTCCACTCTTCCTCCAGTGATGAAGCTAGTTTTCTGTTTCTTAGAGTCTTCCAAAGCACAGTCAAACCAAGTATGAGCATTCATGTTGCCTCCTTCCCCTTTAGACTCAAATATAAAAGGGTCAAATATATCAAATATAAAATTTGCTGCCTGCTGCTTATGGATACCACTTAGGAGCTGTTTTCTGGTTCAGGGTAAAGAACTGAAGACTGGGTGATGAACCTAAGTGACTCTTTTGAAAACAGATCTAGGTTCCTATTATGTACACTACTGGATTCTCTTCTTCTCCCACCTCTGATGGACCTAAAAAAAAAATTTTTTTTTTTGGTCTTTTTTTTTTTTTTTTTTTAGTTGGAGGCTAATTACTTCACAACATTTCAGTGGGTTTTGTCATACATTGATATGAATCAGCCATAGAGTTACACGTATTCCCCATCCCGATCCCCCCTCCCACCTCCCTCTCCACCCGATTCCTCTGGGTCTTCCCAGTGCACCAGGCCCGAGCACTTGTCTCATGCATCCCACCTGGGCTGGTGATCTGTTTCACAACAGATAATATACATGCTGTTCTTTTGAAAATTCAACACTCATTTATGATTAAAACTCTCCAGAAAGCAGGAATAGAAGGAACATACCTCAACATAATAAAAGCTGTATATGACAAACCCACAGCAAGCATCACCCTCAATGGTGAAAAATTGAAAGCATTTCCCCTGAAATCAGGAACAAGACAAGGGTGCCCACTCTCACCACTACTATTCAACATAGTGTTGGAAGTTTTGGCCACAGCAATCAGAGCAGAAAAAGAAGTAAAAGGAATCCAGATAGGAAAAGAAGAAGTGAAACTCTCGCTGTTTGCAGATGACATGATCCTCTACATAGAAAACCCTAAAGACTCTTCCAGAAAATTACTAGAGCTAATCAATGAATATAGTAAAGTTGCAGGATATAAAATTAACACACAGAAATCCCTTGCATTCCTATATACTAACAATGAAAAAACAGAAAGAGAAATTAAGGAAACAATACCATTCACCATTGCAACAAAAAGAATAAAATACTTAGGAGTATATCTACCTAAAGAAACAAAAGACCTATACATAGAAAACTATAAAACACTGATGAAAGAAATCAAAGAGGACACAAACAGATGGAGAAACATACCGTGTTCATGGATTGGAAGAATCAATATTGTCAAAATGGCTATTCTACCCAAAGCAATCTATAGATTCAATGCAATCCCTATCAAGCTACCAACGGTATTTTTCACAGAACTAGACCAAAGAATTTCACAATTTGTATGGAAATACAAAAAACCTCGAATAGCCAAAGTAATTTTGAGAAAGAAGAATGGAACTGGAGGAATCAACCTGCCTGACTTCAGACTCTACTACAAAGCCACAGTCATCAAGACAGTATGGTACTGGCACAAAGACAGAAATATAGATCAATGGAACAGAATAGAAAGCCCAGAGATAAATCCACGAACCTATGGACACCTTATCTTTGACAAAGGAGGCAAGGATATACAATGGAAAAAAGACAACCTCTTTAACAAGTGGTGCTGGGAAAACTGGTCAACCACTTGCAAAAGAATGAAACTAGAACACTTTCTAACACCATACACAAAAATAAACTCAAAATGGATTAAAGATCTAAATGTAAGACCAGAAACTATAAAACTCCTAGAGGAGAACATAGGCAAAACACTCTCCGACATAAATCACAGCAAGATCCTCTATGACCCACCTCCCAGAATATTGGAAATAAAAGCAAAACTAAACAAATGGGACCTAATGAAACTTAAAAGCTTTTGCACTACAAAGGAAACTATAAGTAAGGTGAAAAGACAGCCCTCAGATTGGGAGAAAATAATAGCAAATGAAGAAACAGACAAAGGATTAATCTCAAAAATATACAAGCAACTCCTGCAGCTCAATTCCAGAAAAATAAATGACCCAATCAAAAAATGGGCCAAAGAACTAAACAGACATTTCTCCAAAGAAGACATACAGATGGCTAACAAACACATGAAAAGATGCTCAACATCACTCATTATCAGAGAAATGCAAATCAAAACCACAATGAGGTACCATTACACGCCAGTCAGGATGGCTGCTATCCAAAAGTCTACAAGCAATAAATGCTGGAGAGGGTGTGGAGAAAAGGGAACCCTCTTACACTGTTGGTGGGAATGCAAACTAGTACAGCCACTATGGAAAACAGTGTGGAGATTTCTTAAAAAACTGGAAATAGAACTGCCATATGACCCAGCAATCCCACTTCTGGGCATACACACTGAGGAAACCAGATCTGAAAGAGACACGTGCACCCCAATGTTCATCGCAGCACTGTTTATAATAGCCAGGACATGGAAGCAACCTAGATGCCCATCAGCAGATGAATGGATAAGGAAGCTGTGGTACATATACACCATGGAATATTACTCAGCCATTAAAAAGAATTCATTTGAATCAGTCCTAATGAGATGGATGAAACTGGAGCCCATTATACAGAGTGAAGTAAGCCAGAAAGATAAAGAACATTACAGCATACTAACACATATATATGGAATTTAGAAAGATGGTAACGATAACCCTATATGCAAAACAGAAAAAGAGACACAGAAGTACAGAACAGACTTTTGGACCTAAAATTTTTAAGGTCTTCCAAGCTGATGAAATTACAGGCAGACAAGAGGCTGCAAGGATGTGTGTTAGCTGATCTCTGCAGTGACTGAAACCTGCCCATCATCCTCAGTCCCTTGGCCAGCTCCCGCTCATCTCATCTCGTCTTCTCTTACCTCCTCTCTGTAATCAAGACTCAGTCAACTTGTGTTTCCTCAAGAAGCTCTCCCCAGGACAGTGCAGGCTCTCTGTGTGAATTTAATGGTCCCTTAGTGCCTGCAGTTCTTCTTTATATCACTTACTGCAATTATGATTAAAATAATAACAAGTAAGGAATTAGTTGCTTAGATTATTACTAAATTCCATAGTAGAATGGCAACTCCACAAGGATAAGGTACTATGCTTGTGTTTGACATTCCCAAAATTTAATAGGGTGTTCAGAGCTCTGAATATTTTTTGAACGAATAGCAAGCAGAAATGATGAATGTTTATAGGAAAAGCCTTGGTGTTGCTTTCCTTTGGTCTTCATTTGCAAATGTGCATAAGTTAGTAGAATAGCTGGAAGCCTCCCTGATCTACAAACAGCAGGTAGAACGGTTGGGAGTCCCTAATTCCAAGGTCACTGGATGTCTGAGTTTACTCACTCCTGAAAATCTTTCCTATGCATTTTTAGAAAATTCCCCTGCCACCTCCTTGGCTGTTGGCCTTCAGTCTCTGAAAATTCTCCTCTGAAAATTTTGGTGTGAGAGTCACTCCTCTCTTTTATTTTATAAATGTATGGAAGCATCTAAACCATTTCTGAATATGGACAATATTGCTGAAAATTTCAAGGAGTGGGAGGAAACAGAAGTGTTCACATCACAGTAGTACAAACAACTTTCAGAGTTTCTAGTACCCACCCATCATGCAGGTGTCCCCCCACCATATAGTTTTCCATCAGATTTTCTAGTACCCACCCATCATGCAGGTGTCCCCCCACCATATAGTTTTCCTCCAAACTGTCTATGTGTTCTCTGCTCTTTCCTTAATCCCTCAGCCTCCCATTATTATTATTATTATTATTATTATTATTATTTTACCCTAAACCCTTTTTTCTTCTAATCCATGTCTCCTGTCTAATCTCAGGAGGTCCAAACAAACTGCTCTCTTATTCTTCAACAAAGTTTCCCCTCTTTTAATGTCCTGCCATATTGCAAAATTGAACCTGACTCTTTCTTTTTTTTTTTTTTTCTTTTTTTTTCTTTTTTTTTTTTATTATTTATTATTATTTTTTTCCAGTGGGTTTTGTCATACATTGATATGAATCAGCCATGGATTTACATGTATTCCCAATCCCGATCCCCCTCCCACCTCCCTCTCCACCCGATTCCTCTGGGTCTTCCCAGTGCACCAGGCCTGAGCACTTGTCTCATGCATCCACCCTGGGCTGGTGATCTGTTTCACCATAGATAGTATACATGCTGTTCTCTTCGAAACATCCCACCCTCGCCTCTCCCACAGAGTCCAAAAGTCTGTTCTGTATTCTGTGTCTCTTTTTCTGTTTTGCATATAGGGTTATCGTTACCATCTTTCTAAATTCCATATATATGTGTTAGTATACTGTATTGGTTCTTTATCTTTCTGGCTTACTTCACTCTGTATAATGGGCTCCAGTTTCATCCATCTCATTAGGACTGATTCAAATGAATTCTTTTTAATGGCTGAGTAATATTCCATGGTGTATATGTACCACAGCTTCCTTATCCATTCATCTGCTGATGGGCATCTAGGTTGCTTCCATGTCTGGCTATTATAAACAGTGCTGCGATGAACATTGGGGTGCACGTGTCTCTTTCAGATCTGGTTTCCTCAGTGTGTATGCCCAGAAGTGGGATTGCTGGGTCATATGGCAGTTCTATTTCCAGTTTTTTAAGAAATCTCCACACTGTTTTCCATAGCGGCTGTACTAGTTTGCATTCCCACCAACAGTGTAAGAGGGTTCCCTTTTCTCCACACCCTCTCCAGCATTTTTGCTTGTAGACTTTTGGATAGCAGCCATCCTGACTGGCGTGTAATGGTACCTCATTGTGGTTTTGATTTGCATTTCTCTGATAATGAGTGATGTTGAGCATCTTTTCATGTGTTTGTTAGCCATCTGTATGTCTTCTTTGGAGAAATGTCTGTTTAGTTCTTTGGCCCATTTTTTTGATTGGGTCATTTATTTTTCTGGAATTGAGCTGCAGGAGTTGCTTGTATATTTTTGAGATTAATCCTTTGTCTGTTTCTTCATTTGCTATTATTTTCTCCCAATCTGAGGGCTGTCTTTTCACCTTACTTATAGTTTCTTTTGTAGTGCAAAAGCTTTTAAGTTTTCATTAGGTCCCATTTGTTTAGTTTTGCTTTTATTTCCAATATTCTGGGAGGTGGGTCATAGAGGATCTTGCTGTGATTTATGTCGGAGAGTGTTTTGCCTATGTTCTCCTCTAGGAGTTTTATAGTTTCTGGTCTTACATTTAGATCTTTAATCCATTTTGAGTTTATTTTTGTGTATGGTGTTAGAAAGTGTTCTAGTTTCATTCTTTTACAAGTGGTTGACCAGTTTTCCCAGCACCACTTGTTAAAGAGGTTGTCTTTTTTCCATTGTATATCCTTGCCTCCTTTGTCAAAGATAAGGTGTCCATAGGTTCGTGGATTTATCTCTGGGCTTTCTATTCTGTTCCATTGATCTATATTTCTGTCTTTGTGCCAGTACCATACTGTCTTGATGACTGTGGCTTTGTAGTAGAGTCTGAAGTCAGGCAGGTTGATTCCTCCAGTTCCATTCTTCTTTCTCAAGATTACTTTGGCTATTCGAGAACCTGACTCTTTCTGAATAGCATTTTGGATTATTTCTCTAAACAGAGATAGTTTCCTTCCCAAATATCTTTGAATCTCTTTGTCAGACAGTAAGATTATGTTTATTGTTTTCATCTTACTGCTATCCCCTCTTTCAAGAATTTAATTTGTGTCCTATTTCCTTCTCAAGTGATGTATACATAGAAATTTGAGTGAATTCTTTCAAATGAAGAACAAAGTAATAATGGAATTACATACAACATTTGAAACAATAGCTAAGGAGACATATGTGTGTGTTAGTTGCTCAGTGGTATCCAACTCTTTGCGACCTCATGAACTGTGGCCTGCCAGGCTCCTCTGTCCCTGGGATTTTCCAAGTAAGCATACTGGAATGGGTTGCCACGCCCTCCTCCAGGGGATAGTCCCCACCCAGGGATCAAACCCGCATCTCTTTTATCTCCTATATTGAAGGAGACAGGTTCTTTACCACTAGTGCGACCTGGGAAAGTGAAAGTTCAAGTTGCTCAGTCGTGCCGACTCTTTGAGACCCCATGGACTATACAGTCCATGGAATTCTCCAGGCCAGAATACTGAATTGGGTAGCCTTTCCCTTCTCCAGGGGATCTTCCCAACCCAGGGATTGAACAAGCCATATAAATTTGGCTTAAAATCTCCTTGAGTCTACAACCTATGCGACTGCAGGTAAGTTATTTAAAATCTCTAATATTTCATTTTCCTATCTGTGAAATGAGAATTATGATGTTTTTGGATTTTTTTAGTTACATGAAATGGTAAATAACTTCATTGCTTAAGCCAATATGAAATGGTTTGGTTTATGCTCTTTATCAAAAGCTTGATAAATAACCCACTGTTATTACCTTACATATTGATATGTGGCTTTTCCTATTTAATACCATCCTCTCAGTTCACTTGACCTGTGTTTCTATGTCTACTATAGTACCAGAGTTGGAACTTGACAACTCCTCAGTAAATGATGCTGATTACAATAAAATAAAACATATTACTATTTTACTTGTTAAATATTAATAAAATACGATGTGAGCACAGAAGTGGTGATATTATACTTGTCTTTCAATATATCACCTTAAATAAAGGAAAATTTATATATGTGTTATATGCTTATATATACATATTTATATATTTAAAATTTATAATAAATACATATTTATTAAAAATAAAGATGTAAGTATATAAAATGTTTTATTCCTCCTCAATTATTTATAGTTATAAAATAAAATAACAAATGCATGAATACATATAAACTTGCTTCTTCCTCCTTGTCTATCCAGATACTTTCCATCTTACTATTCTGATCACACTGATATGTATTTTTCTTCGAGAAGCCACCCTATCCTCTTGCATAACAACCAGATAAGAAATGGGATTGATTTTAGCCCTACTCTTTTGCAAACTAATGCAGTGTGTGGCAGTCTCCTGACCATAATGTAGGTTCAAAACAGACCAGTGAGAGGTAAAACAGGACAATTTATTTGATGTGGAAACCTACCAGGTCTATTTTCTTAATATGAATAAGGAAGCCTTAATTGCTGATGGTAGCCACCTTGCAACCATATGGCAACCTGTCTGGCACTAGGAAGAATGCCAGGTCAAGAAAAACACAAAGACATAAAGGTTAAATCCCTGACCAAACTGTTCCTGAGCCCATGTATTTGTTTTTTTCAATTATGTGAAATAATCAACCACTCTTTATCTTTGAACCTGATCACAAGTGGTTATAGTAACTACCTACCAAAAGCAAGCTTAATATACTCATTACTTTTGCAATAATATGCTTTCCATTCAATTTTACTTTTTTTGTTTCTATATTTGCAACAATATCTTTTTTATCTGATAAGACTAGTCTACTATTACTAATATTCTTTTATTAAATATTGGACCTTTCACCTACTTACATTTCCAAACAAATATAAACTCATTTAATCAAGTTTCAAAGATAAGGATGGTTTAGATTTTGACTTGAATTAAATCAAATAAAAAAATCAAGGTTAATAGACAATTTTCCATTATCTTCTCTTTTCCTATTCAGAAACCTAGTGTATTCAACCATTTAATCAAATCTTTTTTTAAATTCTCTCTAATATGATTTTATAGATGTATTTATGACTACATATTTCCCACTCAATTTATGCCCCTGTCTTTTGCATTTCATTGGTATTAGTAAAAGATGTTTAAGTATGTTTTTCTCTTCAAAAGTAATTGTTATTAAACTAATAACTTCCCGGCAGTTTATGGAAATTTTCAGAAAGTGCAGTATCTTGGAAGCAGACCACCTGGATTTAATCATAGGTCAATCACTAACTACCTTTTGTTTTGGGGCAGTACTTACCCTTGTGTGCCTTGGAAGCTTCATCTGTGAAATGGCACATTTTCCATATGTATGTCATGAATGTTAAACAAGTTAATTCATGGAAAACACTTAGGGTTATACTGATACATAGGACATATAGGAAGCCCTCAAAAAATCTTAGCTATCCATCATCTGTGGTCTTTCTTGTTATTGTTGATGTTATCCACATTATTACTGTTAACTGCTCTTTGAAAACTGAACTCAGATTAATATCTCTCTCTCTCTCACACACACACGCATACACCTATTTCCCCCTTAACATTTTCTATGCTAATGTATTTATGAGACTTTCCAAAATTAAAAATGGTAATCATAATATTGGTGAACATGGTATTTGATTTATAAACCTAAGGAGGATGTTGATGGACTTTCTTTACTGATCGTAATCAATTTCAAGATGTTTGGTTTTAGAGAGACCCTCTTTATTATTTTAATAATGGATTATTTCTCCCCCATTACCTTCCTTTTTTCATTTCTGCCTTTCTTCTTCCTTACTTCTGAAACAGTACATAAAAGTGTATTTTTTGTATGTGAAAACTTTAAATAACAAATTGCATTGACATGCAATCAAAAATGAAACTTTTCCTTTAACACCAGCTCCATCTTTGTTCCTTTCCATAAAAATTCCCTGTTAAGAATTCAAGTGGTATATATATATATATATATATATATATATATATACACACACACACAATGGCATGTTGAAAGGTAAAGTCACTTAGTCATGTCTGACTCTTTGCACCCCCATGGACTGTGGCCTGCCAGGCTCCTCTGTCCATGGAGTTATCCAGGCCAGAACACTGGACTGGGTAGCCTTTCCCTTCTCCAGGGCATCTTCCCAACCGAGGGATCGAACCCAGGTCTCCCACATTGCAGGCGGATTCTTTACCAGCTGAGCCACCAATGTTACTCAACCATAAAAAGAATGAAATAATGCCATTTGTCCCAAAATGCTTGGACTTAAAAAAGATTGTCATACTAAGTGAAGCAAGTCAGACAGAGAAAGGAAAATATTGTATGAGATCACTCATACTTGGAATCTAATTTTTAAAAAATGATACAAACAAACAGAACAGATTCACAGAACAGAAATGGAATCACAGTTTTCTGAAACAAATCTATGGTTACCGAAGGAGAAATGTGGATGGGGGGATAAATCAGGAGCTTGAGCTTAACATGCACAGACTACTGTATAAAAAATAGGTAATCAACAAGGGTATGCTGCATAGCACAGAGAACTCTACACAATACTCTGTAATAACCTAGATGGGTAAAGAATCGGGACAAGTATGAATATATGTAAATGTGTAACTGAATCACTTTGCTGTACACCTGAAGCTAACACAACACTGTAAATCAACTACACTCTAATAAAATTAAAAAAAACAATTCCACATGTATCTTCTAAGACTGTGTTTTTTTATTACTTACACATACACAAATCAAATGTGTAGGGTTTGTTTTTCCTGATGATTTATTATTCTAATCTTTTAATTTTTGTCCAAACTGAGAGACACATTCTTTTAAATTTCTGTATACTAGTCGTAGCTTCCTCATAATCCACAGCAATATATGAAAATTGTCTTAATCATATCCCTACAAGTGGATATTTAGAACTTTTAAGTTTTCAATATTACAAATAGGGCTGTAGTGAGCACCTTTGAATATGTTACTGTTGACATATGTAAATGATTCAATATGAGAAAAATAGAGGTTAACAGAGAAAAATGGATACATACATTTTTATTTGAGAAATAATGGCAAATTCCTCCCTAAATTTTTTCTTAATACTTACATTCCCATTTTAAAGCCTCGTTAAGAAGTTCTGAGTTTATTAATTGAGTTTGGCAATGCATTGATACATGCTTGTGCATTTTCTTGTTCTCTCTATTTCTATGGTTCATTAAATTAGTGTACTCTCCTAATATGAGCAATTAGCATATGCTATCCAAAAATACTATGCATTTTGAAAAATAAAAAATAGAAAGCAAAAATGGATAAAAAGCTAAGATTAACAAAAAGAAAATAAATGGGAGTTCTTTTTTAATTCCAGCTAAATATTGTTTGAAAAGCGTAGAATTGTATGCTATAAAATTATATGAATAATTTATGGAAATGAGGGAAAGGAAAAGGCAAAAACAAAATATTTTAAAAAGTCATTAATAAATATATGCCATTACTATGTTTATGTATTAAGAATGCTTATCAACCATTTTAAATAATAATGAATATTTTTAAATATAACATTTACCCTTTAAATCTGAATCATAGAATATAAATAAATAAAAGTCTATATAACCAAAGGCAAATAAGAATATAAAAATAAATTAAATGCCTTTTTAACTCAGTGAAAGATGATGGCTGACATATTATTACAATACTCTACCAAGTTGTCCTAAATTCACTCAGAAAGCCTTCCTAAGTGAACAATGCAAAGAAATAGAGGAAAACAATAGAAAGGGAAAGACTTAAAGATCTCTTCAAGAAATTAGAGATACCAAGGGAATATTTCATGCAAAGATGAGCACAATAAAGGACAGAAATGGTATGGAATTAACAGAAGCAGAGGATATTAAGAATATCTTAAGCGGCAAGAATACACAGAAGAACTGTATAAAAAAGATCTTAATGACACAGAAAATCACAATGGTGTGATCACTCACCTACAGCCAGACATCCTTTACTGGGAAGTCAAGCAGGCCTTAGGAAGCATCACTATGAACAAAGCTAATGGAGGTGATAGAGTTCCAGCTGAGCAATTTCAAATTCTAAAAGATGATGCTGTGAAAGTGCTGCACTCAATATGCCAACAAATTTGGAAAACCCAACATTGGCCACAGGACGGGAAAAGGTCAGTTTTCATTCCAATCCCAAAGAAAGGCAATGCCAAAGAAGGCTCAAACTACTGCACAATTGCACTCATCTCACACGCTAGTAAAGTAATGCTCAAAATTCTCCAAGCCAAGCTTCAACAGTATGTGAACCGTGAACTTCCAGATGTTCAAGCTGGATTTAGAAAAGGCAGAGAAGGCAGAGATCAAATTGCCAAAATCCACTGGATCATAGAAAAAGCAAGAGAATTACAGAAAAAACATCTACTTTTGCTTCATTGACTATGTTAAAGCCTTTGACTGTGTAGATTTCAATGAACTACAAAGAACTGTGGAAAATTCTAAAAGAGATGGGAATACCAGACCACCTTATTTGCCTCCTGAGAAACCTGTTTGCAGGTCAAGAAGTAACAGAATCAGAGATGGAACAATAGACAGGTTCAAAAAATTGGGAAAGGAGTTCGTCAAGGCTGTGTATTGTCACCCTGCTTATTTAACTTCTATGCAGAGTAAATCAAGTGAAATGCCAGGCTGGATGAAGCACAAGCTGGAATCAAGATTGCAGGAAGAAATATCAATAACCTCAGATATGCAGATGACACCATCCTTTTGGAGAAAGCAGAGAGGAACTACATGAGCCTCTTGATGAAAGTGAGGAGGAGAGTGAAAAACCTGGCTTTAAACTCAACGTTAAAAAAACTAAGATCATGGCATCCAGTCCCACCACTTCATGGCAAATAGATGGGGAAACAATGGAAACTGTGAGAGACTTTATTTTCTTAGGCTCCAAAATCACTGCAGATGGTGACTGCAGCCATGAAATTAAAAGACGTTTGTTCCTTGGAAGAAAAGTTATGACCAACCTAATGTCTTAAAAGCAGAGACATTACTTTGCCAACAAAGGTCCATATAGTCAAAGCTATGGTTTTTCCAGTAGTCATGTATGGGTGTGACAGATGGACCATAAAGATGGCTGAGGGGTGAAGAATTGATGCTTTTTAACTGTGGTATTGGAAAGTCTGTTTAGATTCCCTTGGACTGCAAGGAGATCAAACCAGTCAATCCTAAAGGAAATCAATCCTGAATATTCATTGGAAGGACTGATGGTGAAGGTGAAGCTCCAATACTTCGGCCACCTGATGCAAAGAACTGACTCATTTGAAAAAACCCTGATGCTGGGAAAGATTGAGGGCAGGAGGAGAAGGGGAATTGGAGATGGTGAAGGACAGGGTAGCCTGGCGTGCTGCAGTCCTCGGGGTCACAAAGAGTCAGAGAGAACTGAGTGACTGAACTACAAGTTCGCCCATCAAAGCTGTAATAGTTAAGATTGGTTTCAATAGAAAAATCAAGAGCCTCTTACTCGAATTTCTCTGATATAAAGCCACAGAAATGATAACAATAAACATACAGTCAAATAAACCTACAATATGAAAGCAAGTATATTGAAAACATATACTCAAAATTGATAGCATGTAATTATAAAGATGATCATTGTACTGTGAAAACTTAGTTGCAATTATGTAGTATTGATAATCTTATAAGAATGAAATAAAATATATTATATATAGCAAATCTCAAAAACAATGTGAGGAATGCTAGAAATGTAATTACTTATCAGATTCAGGTCATCATTATAACTGTCAGTTACAGCAGGAAACATGCTTAGAAAAGCTATGAGGGAGTAAGACTGATCCTCAAAAAAGATTATTTTCCAAATTAAATAGACTTTTGCTTCAGTCCAAACAACTGCATGGCCCATTTCTCTTCTTTGTCTTGGATGTCATGTTCAAAAAGTGATGAGATGTTCCTCGCAGCCTCACTTACTAAGGGAAATATGTCAGTTTCCTCAGGTTCATAGCACAGGAGAACATATAAAAATCACAGCAATAGTTTGTTTAGTTTTAAAATCAGACTGTATATCTTCTTATACAGAACATGTATTCTTTTTCTATAAATAGAGCTTATACAAGTAAAATTTTAAATCTATCAACTAAATTGACAAAATTTGTGTTCTCCAGGTCCTAAGGATGATTAAGAACTAGAAATTAATAATATAAGACAAATATAGAGGATCAATGATTGAAAATAAGTGAAAAATTAACCCCCAACTAATAGTTAAAAGAGGAAATGTGGGGTACAATGGATGAAGCTTGTTAAATATAATGTAAAAAGTTCTTCAAAGTGCTTCTTATATGTTTACAGTCTTATTAAAAACAGATCAAACCTGAAAACAGGCTTCCCAGGTGGCTCAGTGGTAAAGAATCCACCTGCTTGTGCAGGCGATGCAAGTTTGACTCTGGGTCGAAAGATCCACCAGAAAAGGAAATGGCAGCCCACTCCAGGATTTTTGCCTGGGCAACCCCCTGGACAGAGGAGCCTGGCGAACTACAGACTATGGGATCGCAAAGGGTCAGACACAACTGAGCCACTCAGCACATGTGCATACATGCGAAAAGCAAAATTTGTTTCTCACCTCAAATATATAAAGTGGAATATTCCATAATATTTCAAAAATTAAATATAATACAAACAGAGAGAAAGTCTTTCACTAAATATCTGTGACAAGGGCCTAGGAAGCCAAAACATTTTATCTAGATGAATGAGAACACTTCAAGGATTATTTTTCTCAGGCAATCCTGCAAGTGTCCATTCAGCAGTCCAGATCTGTTATTTCAAACTTTGGGCTATTTTTGATATTTAAGAAAATCATAGACGTATTGGGAATCAACTAAATTTTGTGGAAAATTGACATTGGAAGAAATACACAGTTCAAATTCTGGTTGACGCTTTACTTTTTTTGGCCAAAGTCTGACACTTTACTGCTATTGTATTACATTGACTTTTTTGAACTCTCTTTTTATCTTCTGCAAAAGAGGGACAAGGGACACAAGAATCTATGTATTTTACTGCACCACATGCTTTAATTGCTATTTTCAGATCTCAAAAGTACTGTATCAAAAATGGTCTGAGGGACATAAGGTGAAAAATGCAGACAATAAGTGTATTTATCTCTGTTTTCTCTTTAAACTTTGTAATAAAGGAGTTTTTTAAAGTGATAAACTCAAACAGCAGATCTTTCTTAGCCTTAATGCTGCATGAGTAGTATTTAGTATATTATTTTTTTTAAGGGAGAGAAAGGTGAAATCTAAGAACTTGTAAAGGGTGGTGGCAACAGGGGACAAGGGAAGGGGACCAATGCTCCAGAACTGGAAAAAGACTCAGAAATTAGAAAAGTCCAGTTTTTTGGAAGGTGGTAGTAAAGTCTGGGCTCAAATGAGGAGGGTGGAATGAAAATATAAATATAAAAACAGCTAGATCCCAAATTCCTCCTTTTAGCACATATAGTTGCAAAACTACAACCAAACCACCTTTGTAGATGGAAAGTATGTTCACTGGTACAAATGATCTAGAGAAGCACAGGGCTCTGTGGTGCCTGTCAGGGCAGAGAACAGAGGTGAAATGAACTGGATTGACCGCTGCTGCTGCTACGTCGCTTCAGTCGTGTCCGACTCTGTGCGACCCCATAGACGGCAGCCCACCAGGCTCCCCTGTCCCTGGGATTCTCCAGGCAGGAACACTGGAGTGGGTTGCCATTTCCTCCTCCAGTGCATGAAAGCGAAAAGTGAAAGTGAAGTCGCTCAGTCGTATCCGACTCTTCCCAACCCCATGGACTGCAGCCCACCAGGCTCCTCCATCCATGGGATTTTCCAGGCGAGAACACTGGAGTGGGGTGCCATTGCCTTCTCCGTGAATTGACTACAAATCTATGTAAATAACCACACAGCATCTTTTTCCAACACAGCTGATGATAACTAGTAGGCAGACACAGTTCCCAAATTGGAGCCTGGAGGATCCCTATGAAGGGAATATGATCCAACTTCACACACGCACACACACACATCTTTTAAAGAAAAATAAATAACTTCAATTCCTTGAAAGCATAAAAACTATATCGGTTAGAAAGTGAAAATTTGTTACAAATGAGATGCTATTCAAATATGCTTGAGATATACTGATTTTTTTTTTTTTTTGGTCAAACAAACCATTATAGAAGCTATCTGTGGAAAACACTGAGTTTTAGAACTCAGGGCTTCAAGCAAAAAGAGTGAAGTCACCTTGAGATTCAGTCTGAACAGAATCCTGACCCCTGAAGATAGGTGCATGCATGTCTCTCTGTGCATCGTGGGTTAAAGAGAGAGGCACCAGAGAGACAGAAAGAAATGTAGATGTCCTAAGGGTCTCATGAAATTCTAAACGACAAAAACCTTTTCCTTCTCTTCACCTACTTTCAGTTTAAGACAGAGAGGCAATTCATTTGCAAGGTAAGACACTAGTTCCATCAATATAGGAGATAGAGAAAAGAAAAGTTCCTTTAGCTCTTCACTTTCTGGAATGCTTTAGGCTCTTCAAATGAGCTACAAGCTCGCTCACTTCTACCCAAGCACTCAAAAGATTCCTCTTCCCTCTACCTGGGAAACTCTTCTCTTCCTTACCCCATCCCACTTTATCCGGTTCACTTGCTCACCTTTCTAGGTATCATGTTTAATATTAGAGGATATCTACTCCTCTGTGTAGATCTTTTACCATAAGGAAATGCACCCTTTCCATTAAGTCTTTTCAAAAGCATTCTGTGTTATTTTTGCTGATATGGTTTACCATGTGCATTACATTGTTTTCCTCACAGACATACAACAAAAGATGTATTTTGAATAGTGCAAAGCCACAGTGTTCTACTCTGTACAAAGACACATACGCCATGCTGGGCTTAGTCATTCAGTCGTGTCCAACTCTGCAATCCCATGGACCAGAGCCTGCTAGACTCCATTGTCCATGGAGATTCTCCAGGCAAGAATACTAGAGTGGGTTGCCATGAACCTCCTTCAGGGGGTCTTCCCAACCCAGGTTCTCCTAAATCAGGTATCCCACATTGCAGGCAGATTCTTTACCAGCTGAGCCACCGGGGCAGCCTAAGAATACTGAAGTGGGTAGCCTATCCCTTCTCCAGGGGACCTTCCCGACCCAGGAATCAAACCAGGGTCTCCTGCATTGCAGGCAGATTATTTACCACCTGAACTGCCAGGGACGCCCACAAAGATATATACTGATTATCAACTACTAAATTTTCATTCATCTATTCCTTCATTCAGTCCATCAACGTAATATTTATTGATCATCCATTCTGTAACCCCAAACACTTAGAAAGTCCTAGGATGCAGCAGTGAACAAGGCAAGCAGCATCCCTCCCTTCAGGGGATTATTATATATTACTGTATTATTTAATTGGTGCAAAGTTTTCTTTATATTGAATCAACTCCATACTTGTTACTCAGTGGATTTCTGTAAGATGAACTGAAACTTGAAATGTACCTGAAGAAGACTAGCTAGGAAATCATCCCAGAGCATCTTCCTTTCCATTTTGCTGGGGGCTTGGGAGGAGTTCTGCCTGCATCACTGGTGATTAATCCATGTCTCAGCTTTCAACTGCTTCATACTGAGCTCACTGTAACTTTAAATATTGATAACCAAGCTCATATATCACAGAGCTGAGAGAATGACAGTTTCGGTGCATAATAGCTAAAGCTTTCTCCAATAATCAGATATTCAATAATTCATGAAAATATATCCCCCCAAATCAAATTGGAAGCTATTTTGTGTAATATATTATTTAAAATTCAATATTATAATGCACACAACCTCTCCTCAGCCAGAAGAGGACTATTTCAAAATGTGATTATGTGTGGGCTCTATTTAAAAGTGACAATTTTGCTTTTCATTTGTTTAACAGCTTAAGCAGAAGAACTCAGCTGGAACTAAGTCATCTGACAACAGAATCTGGGTGGTCACAAGCAACTTTGAGAAAGTGACATTAGGACCTAAAAAATGCACACACAAGTGGATTGGAGAGCCGTGTATTGGGGGAAAAAATATTTGTTCTTGTCCTACATCAGCTCACTCCCAAATAGTCCCCTCCAAATTAACTATAATTTGTCATCATTGTAAGATAAAACGTGAAGTCTGAAAGTCAAGAGAGCTTCACTTCACTCCAGTGTTGTAAGTAAGCAGTCTCTTCACTTTCAAAGATACTGACTATGTTTTGCACAAGGAAATCAGTGGTAAATTGCCCCGTAGCACATAGTCAGATACTGGTTTCATACTGTTTCTTTCTTGGAAACACCTTTCCATTTCTCCTCTGCCTATCTGAAATCTTCTTTCAGGAAATAGATCATGTTGAAGCCTTTTCAAACCAGATGTGGATCATCCATTCTCAGAACACCTGTGTGTTATTCCCCTGAGTGCTGTGTGTGTTCGTGCTAAGTCACTTCAGTCGTGTCCAACTTGTTGTGACCCCATATGGACTGTAGCCCGCCAGGCTCCTCTGTCCATGGGATTCTTCAGGCAAGACCACGCGAGTGGGTTACCATGCTCTCCTCCAGGAAATCTTCCTGATCTAGGGATGGAACCCACATCTTATGTCTCCTGCATTGGCAGGTGGGTTATTTACCACTAGCACCACATGAGAAGCCCCATATTATTCCATTAACTGCCACTTATTCAGTTTCAGATGTTCAGAACAGGTCTTCCCAAGATGTGCTACTTTGGCATGTGGTTTCTTTTGAGCTAAAGACAATGGAGACTCCGTGGGCTCACGAGAAACTGCTGCCCCTCCTTTTACTACTTAGAAGAATTTAAACTGGAGGACAAACACCTAACGACTCAACGTCTGATCTTCTTATCCTGCGAACGACCCTGTGTCGTTGGAAGCCCAGGTTCCCGTCACAGTCACATCCCTTAACTGAGGAATGCGTATATACCTAATTTTATCTTCCTGTCTTGGAACCTGTCATGTATGTGGTGTTCCCACGCATATGAAAGAAATGTAATTTGATTTTCTCCTGTTAACCTGTCTCATGTCAATGTAATTCTTAGTCTAGCAGAGGAACTTAGAAGGGTAGAGGGGAATTTTCTTCTCCAACAAACCCCTGAACTTAGGTCAAGACTCTGTCAGATGTCATGAACATACACTGTTTCCCTTAGACAATAGGTCACCGCTGCTACCCCTGTGATAGCTGAGGAAAGCGCATCAGCACAGTTCACTGAGTTCTTCAAGGATACAAATGAGGAAGTACTAGAGGCAGAAGTTTATCTGTCTGGTTTAGCATTTCCCTGGTCATCAGGGAAGTCAATAAGCCCCTGAACATTCAATTGCATAAATCTAGTGTTATCTTCTAACTTTGCAGGCAACTTAAGTGAAAAAAGACTGCTTGCATAAGAGTAACGCATGGTGCTTTAGAAGAAGCACTCCATGACTGAGGGCCCTGCCAATATCTAGACTCTGACAATTTGCAACAGGATGATCTTGAACAAAGTTATTGACTTTTCTGGTTCCCAGTATGTTCATTTACAGTAACTTCATTCTAGTCTGTTAAAGGAAAACTTCTACAAAGTAGTATAGAATTGTATGCTAAAATGTAGGCTCTACAGCAAGAAGACCTAGGTCTAGATGTCTAGATGTCAAGGTGTTAACTGACCTGCAGGACCCCAGGCAAGTTATTTACTGTCTGTATGCCTCCAGTTCCTCACATGGAAAATTTTTATGATAGTACCTTCCTAAAGGGCCTAACAGTTATACATGCTTTCCTAAATGTAATTCCTGCAAAACAATGTCTACTATATCAAAAATTCTGAGTAGATGCTGGGTCTCATTGTTAAGTATGTGTAATTGGCAGAGCATCCCACACAGAGCAGATCCCCAGATAATATTTCTCCCCTTCATTCTCACCACCTTGAAAAACTGACTTAACTGTGTGGGAACTCACCTGTCCTCATTTATTAAATTAGAATAATAAGCCTGACCTTTCTCCAAATAAGCAGAGCTATCTGACATTTTAATAATATTTTCAACTATAAGCTGCCAATATCATGCATGTGATCCAGAATTCGTAGACTGTAAAAGTAAGCACCATCCTCAGTAAAAAGAATGTCTGAGTCTAAGGGACTGACTCAAAGCTATACAGTTTAAAAATCTCTTGGATCAGGTGACTAAAAAAGAATCTATAGAAATCTCAGATTTGAACTGGGTTCTAATAGATGGGTAAAACTAGGAATGGTGGAAAGGATAAAAAAAATCATGAAAAATGAGTTACTTCACAAAGATATCTGCTATAATTTCACCAAATACTGACTAGTTTAATTTTATTATAGGTTGTCATATTTTCTGGCTTTAGGCGGAGTAACTAGAGGAAGAGCTTAATATACAGATACATCATCATGTCCTCCTCTATTGGTTGTGTATTATGATCTAAGTCTTATGCCTTTATTATTCTTCATTATTTTATATACTTACTATGAAGCATAATCTTCTCCATCCAGAGATTAGAAACCCGAGATTAAGCAAAGTCAGGTCACTTGACCAGAGCTCCCTCTCCGGGGTGGAACTCAGATGTGAACCCAGCTCAGCATCATACCTCGTGGCTGCCCTCCTTATGTTTTGGACTATATCATTTTAAATGCTTATGAGCTTAATGGATTAAAAATATTATTAAACATGCCTGTCTCCATAAGTCTCCATTAGCATAATGAAAATATGCAAATTATTAATTTTAAACCATCTAAACAACAGCAGCAACATTTTTTCTCCTGCCAGGGAATATTGGCTTAATGAGATTGCACTGGCCCAGTGCTACAGATGCTTAAGCCAAGAAATGAGGAAGAATGAAAAGAAGCATACAAAATAAAAAAGGATGTGGCTGGCCCCACTCTGGAAATTTATAAGGGTATAGACAATAATATCCAAAGGAAACCAAGCTATTTCAGGGCTAACATAGGCACTGTTTTCAGTCAAACATTTACATTCATACGGGGTGATTTAAAAGTCATAGAGGGCTTCCAAGATAGTACTAGTAGTGAAGAATCTGCCTTCTAATTCAGGAGACATAAGAAACACCGGTTCAGTCACCGGGTCAGGAAAATCCCCTGGAGGAGGGCATGGAAACCAACTCCAGTATTCTTTCCTGGAAAATCTCAAGGGACAGAAGAGCCTAGCAGACTAAGTCCATAATGTTGCAAAGAGTCAGATGTGACTGAAGTGACTTAGCACACATGCACAGCACAGTGTTTTTCCCCAATAGTCTGGCACAATGTATAAAATTCTAAATAATATATTTTCTTCCTTCTATCACTCCTTCATCCACCCTTTCCTCCTCCAGATATTTCTTAAGCACCCAACCTGTACCCAATACTGTATTAAGTCTTTGAATAATACAGTGATTGACAAGAAAGACGTGGATGGTGCCTGCATTGAATGTATTAGTCTACTAGGGAAGATGGGCAGTTAAGTAAGAAATTACAATACATGGGATACTACATGTTGCTCATGAATGTTTAAACATAATGTTTAAATAACATAAGTGTTATTTAAAAGTAAGTTGATGCTTGAAGGGATAAATAGGAGATAGCCAGATAAAGTAAATACACTGTGTGTGTATATAATCTGGATGTCAGTGAGATGTGGGAGTGTATGGATATGTGCTCCAGGCAGAGAAAGCAACATGTGAAGACTTCACAGTGAAAGAGAAAATAGAAGAGAAAGTTCCAAGATAAGTTTTAGAATGTGTAGTATGGTTGAACACGGTATGCCTAGTGTGGGTCTGGCGGATGTAAGACTAAAAATAAGGCTGAAGAGGTAAGCAGGATTCAGAGCAGCCCAAAGAAAGTAGACTCTACCTCATTCAGAGGCTGGAAAAAGCTGGAGAAAAAGGGATGGGGCCATATTTGTTAGGAAGACAGTCCATGTGGTTACACATGGAATAGTTCAGAAGATCTATTGCAGAGCAGGATTGGATTAGATGGAAAGTGTCTGGTAAGATATGAAGAGTATATGATATTAGTTCAAAGATGTCTCCCTGAGAGGATTTGCTGTTGTTGTTTTCAGTCACTAAGTTGTGTCCGACTCTGTGACCCCATGGACTGCAGCATCCAGCCTTCCCTGTCCTTCACCATGCCCTGGAGTTTGCTCAAACACATGTCCACTGAGTCAGTGATGCCATCCAACCATTTCATCCTCTGCCACACTCTTCTGCTCCTGCCCTCAATCTTTCCCAGCATCACGGTCTTTCCCAATGAGTCAGCTCTCCACATCAGGTGGCCGAAGTATTGGAGCTTCAGCTTCAGCATCAGTCCCTCCAATGACTCTTCAGGGTTGATTTCCTTTAGGATTCACTGGTCTGATCTCCGTGCTGTCCAAGGCACTCTTTCAAGAGTCTTCTCCAGCACTATAATTCGAAAGCATCAATTCTTTGGTGCTCAGCCTTCTTGATGGTCCAACTCTCACATCCATACATGATTACTAGAAAAACCATAGCTTTCAGAATATGGACATTTGTCAGCAAAATGATGTCTCTGCTTTTTAATATGCTATTTAGGCTTGTCATCACTTTTCTTCCAGTGAGCAAGTGTCTTTAATTTCATGGCTGCAGTCATCATCTGCAGTGATTTTGGAGACCAAGGAAATAGAGTCTGTCACTGAGAGGATTTGGAAATTTTAACTTGGAAAAGTTGAAATCTCAACAGATCTCAAAGGCTCTTGCTCAATATCTGTGACTCTGTCTCTGACTGAGAGATGGGGGTATCTCTGCTGGACTTAAGCACAATCAGGATCACTGGGTAGAAGTCAAGAAAAATCTTACTCTGTAGACACAGAGCTGATTCACTTTGCCATTCAGCAGAAACTAACACAACATTGTCAAGCATGCCACTCCAATAAAAATTAATTTTAAAAAAGGAGAGCTTATTTTCACAAGACTCCTTCTGTTGAGCAAAGCAATGGGTTCTCTCAGGTCCTTATCTGGTTCCTCTAGTGGCCGTTCTGCCTCTTTGCCTTGACTTTCTAATTATGTTCCTTTGGCCCATGTATCTGCCCCTTCACCAATACCACACTTTCTCAATTAATATAGCTAATGTTTAAGTATCAAAACCATATAAATAAAATCAAGTATTGAAGGTCTACCAGGTATTAAAAAAAATAACTATACTACATCTATTGCTTATCTATACAAGAGTATATTCAACTTGTCAATTTCTACACAAAACATGGGTGCAGTCCACATTAAGTTTATACTGATTCTAATTGAAATGCTAATTTCAAAAAGATCTTAAAGATTTTTTTTTCACTTTTTTCAACTCATGAGCATACTTTGTTTCTCCATTAGCTTAGACTTTAAAATTTTTAGTTAATTTATTATTGCCTTGCCTTCTTTATAATCTTGGAAGTATGCTAGTCATGATTCAACCAGAGAAAGAGTGCTTGTTGGAAAAGATGCAATAAGATATTCACTGCAAGCAGTTAGCTTACACAATTGTGGGACTCATTAGGAAAAGTCAAAAGTCTTTAGGGAGGCCATTGGGAAGGTCACAGTTATCAGGAAGGGTGGGCTGGAACCCTTGTGAATGAGATGAACCTGCCCTCCTGTCCATAGGTGGATTTTTTCTTCTTCAGAAGAGCATCAACTCTGTTCTTAAGACCTTTCAAGTGACTGAATAAGGTCCACCTATAGCATCTACCATCTGCAATCTAAATTGACAGTCTGGAAACTTGGAGACCTTGATGTCAGAAAAGTGAACTGTATCTGTATCCTAAATAACTTAAGATAAGAAGAACATTTCTATTAGCAAAAATCAGATTAAAGGTGATGCCAGTACATTGCTGTACACTCACCTGTTTCAGTGAATTCAAGATAGGAATATGTTAAATTAAGGGAGATAGGTATGACATAATCATAAAATCTAGTAAATAATGGAAGATCACATGCAGGATTAAGAAATATGAACAGACAGACAGCTTGGATGTAAAAATATAAACTTGTAACACAGGAAAACAGATTAGGTACCTGTTTTATAGTTTCTGGGTCCCCCCGCCATTATCTGTATTTTATTACCAAAGAAATCAAAGGATGGCACACAAAAGATAACAGTTGACCTTGAACAACAGGAATTTTAACTCTGTGAATTCACTTACAAATGGATTTTTTTAATAAAGGCATACTACAGTACTTCATGATCTGCAGTTGGTTGAATTTGCAGATATGGAACCTTGGATACAGATGGCCTATGGTCAGGTTATATGTGGATTTTCCACTGCGCAAGGGATCAGATTTTGTGTTGTTCAAGGATAAACTGTAATTGTTCTATACCTGAATCAAATCCTGAGATTTTAAACTTGTTTGTGGATGAAGAAAGGGGCAACAAACCTGTATCAGTTGTTATCAACAGCAACTGATAATGTCAATTATCCAAGGACATGCTCTCCAATTTCATTTTCCTGTAGGACAACAAGGGATATCAGAAAGGAAGAATGAACCAGAAGGTAAAGCCATGGGCTATGGAAGATACTGGACAAGCTAGTGTTTCTCACAGTGCAAAACCAGGGTCCAAAAAAGAAATTCACTGCCAGTGGAGAGCATAGTTGCAATTTCTGACAATTATTATTTCATTAGCATGACACAATGATGACTCCTGTATATTTTACAATTTTTATACTTTGTTTTTCATAATTGAGTTTTTTTGGCTTTAATTCTAGGACGAGTACCCTATTCCTACTCCTTTATTGTATATTGGATATGAGAGGGAGTAGGAATGTGGTATGGTAGATATTATGTACTTATTAATAGGTTTCTGGACTTTCAGAAGCCACCAAAATAGGATATAAAGTGATCATGGTCTTTGACTTACATAATTTCTCCCATAGGCAGACAGTGGTTGTGTAGAGTATACACAGATATCTGAGTGGCTAGAGGAGTATATTGTGGCCTAGAATACAAATATGCTCTGAGAATACATTCGATTTTCTTACTGTTAATAGTAGATTTTCAATCCCTGTAATGATCTGGCTGAGTACATGACTGTCCTTCAAAAAAACTTGTTCTGTAAACTCATTTGTAGCTAGGTATCATCCTGTGAAAAAGTTCAGACTAATGGGATGCCATTGGAAGTGACTGGTGCAATCTCTAATTCACCTCCTTAAAAATGAAGTTGTTTGCCTTGATTCCTCCTATCTTTCTTCTGGTTGAGAATTGAAAATAATTTGATTATTGGATTCAGAGATTAAATTTATATTTTGAGAAAAGCAAGCTCAATAAACTAGTCTAGATCCTGGACAACCTCATTGGGAAGAACAACCTCATGATCTCTGGACTGTTAGGTCAGAGAGAAGTAAACTTTGATTTAAACCACTGGGAGAAGATAGGAGTTAGACCAACACTTCCACTGATGACACTGCAGACTCAAGAAAAATTATACAGTTCACCTGCATGCAGACACTGCTGAGTGGAGCAAAGCAGATATTAGAAGGGTGTCATATCTTGAGAGAAAGTAATGACAAGTGATTATGTGAGTTTCCTGTTGTTATGGCTTCTAGCTTAGAGACTCTTTTCAGATGTCACCCCTTAAGGAGCCTGAGACTTGCATAGGAACCCACAAGTCTGCTAGCTTCTTGAAGAAGCAGAGTTTGGAGCAACCGTATACCTGAAAAATGTAGAGAGAAGAAGCTCCAGGGAGAAAAGAACTAGGAAGGGAGAGCTACAGATGCTGTGTAGGAAATCTGACAAAATAGTTACTCAACCTCTAAACTTTAAATGTATTAAGCAGAATTCAAGCAGCCCAGTTAAAGATAAAAAATATAAACTGGAAGTTTAGAATCTGAGGGGCTTCCCTGGTGGCTCAGATGGAAAAGATTCTGCCTGCAATGCAGGAGACCCAGATACAGCCGCTGGGTCAGGAAGATTCCCTGGAGGAGGGAATGGTTAACACCTGCTCTAGTAATCTTGCCTAGAGAATTCTATGGACAGAGAAGTATGGCAGGCATGTGCATGGAGTCACACAGAGTCAGACATGACTGACTAACACTTTCACTTTAGCATCTGGAGTTTGAGTTCAGACAAATCAAAGGCTAGCTAAACCCAAGAATGCCAGTGACAAAAACCAATACCTTTGAAACAAAGGGAAGGTAATCCAGAGTCTTTACAGGATGTTATGGAGAATCTTCATGATCCAATATAAATTACCAGTCACACAAAGAAACAGGAAAATTTGACTCATATTAAAGAAAAAGGCAATTAATGGAGACTAACCTTGACAGCTACTATAACACTTCTTAAGGGCATAAGGGAAAATACTTTTATAATGAACAAAATATGACATTTCAACAGACAAACACTGTAGATACCATAAAAATTTCCAAACGGAAATTGTGTAACTAAAACTGGCAAACTATTAAATAAAATTTAAAATAAAAGGATAGGCAAAAGAATAGATTTGAGATAGCCAAAGGAGTCAACAAAATAAAAGATTAATGGAAGTTATCTAATGTGAAAAAATTAAGAAAATAGAATCTCTGGCTCCTCTTGGAGAACCTCTAATGCTCCAACATACATGTAATTGGAGTCCCATAAGAAGAGGATAGAAGTAGGGCAGCAGAAATATCTGAAAAGATAGCAATTATTTTTCTCCAAATTTAATTCAAGATATATATATATCTTGAATTAAATTTGGAGAAAAAAAAATATATATAGAGAGAGAGAGAAGAAAGTTAAAAAATCAAGTGAATGTCAAGTAGGATAAACAGAAAGGAAACCATGCCTAAGCAAAACATAGTTATTATGAATAAAACAAATAGAAAATCATTAAAGCAGCAAAAAAATAAAATAGAAAAAGGAAAAGGTATAATAGAGGAATAATAGGTTGACTGATCACTGACTTCTCATCACAAACAATGAAATGGTATTTTTAAAGTACTGAAAGGAAAAAAAAAAATGCTGAAGCCTAGATTTCTATATCCAATAAAACTATCTGTCAAAAATAAAAGTGAAACAAAAAAATTTTAAGATAGAGGAAAGCTAAGAAAATTTGACACCAGTAAATCAGCGCTTCAAGGAACTTTAAAGGAAATTCTTCAGGCTGAAAGGAAACCATAACAGATGAAAATCTGAATCTTGAGAAAGAAGGACTAGCAGGGGAAATAGTGTTCAAATACTATCTTACGGGCAGTTATAAAATACTATCATTCCCTTAATTTATTTAAAATGCATATGCATACATAAAGCAAAAAGTTATAACATAATGAGTGGCTTAAATGCATTTAATTATAATATACATAAAAATTATTAATATTTCATAAAGGTTGGGAGTGGATTAAATGGATGTACTGTTTCAAGTTTTCTGTATTTTACTCATAGTAAAATGTAGTACTGTGTGGATCACAATAAACTGGAAAATTCTGAAAGAGATTGGGAATACCAGACCACCTGACCTGCCTCTTGAGAAACCTGTATGCAGGTCAGGAAGCAACAGTTAGAACTGGACATGGAACAACAGACTGGTTCCAAATAGGAAAAGAAGTACATCAAGACTGTATATTGTCACCCTGCTTATTTAACTTATATGCAGAGTACATCATGAGAAATGCTGGACTGGAAGAAGCACAAGCTGGAATCAAGATTGCCGGAAGAAATATCAATAAACTCAGATATGCAGATGACACCACCCTTATGGCAGCAAGTGAAGAGGAACTAAACAGCCTCTTGATGAAAGTGAAAGAGGAGGGTGAAAAAGTTGGCTTAAAGCTCAACATTCAGAAAACTAAGATCATGGCATCTGGTCCCATCACTTCATGGGAAAGAGATGGGGAAACAGTTGAAACAGTGTCAGACTTTATTTTTGGGAGCTCCAAAATCAGTGCAGATGGTGACTGCAGCCATGAAATTAAAAGATGTTTACTCCTTGGAAGGAAAGTTATGACCAACCTAGACAGCATATTAAAAAGTAAAGACATTACTTTGTCAACAAATGTCCATTTAGTCAAGGTTATGGTTTTTCCAGGGGTCGTGTAGGGATGTGAGAGTTGAACCATTAAGAAAGCTGAGCGCCAAAGAATTGATGTTTTTGAACTGTGGTATTGGAGAAGACTCTTGAGAGTTCCTTGGACTGCAAGGAGATCCAACCAGTCCATCCTGAAGGAGATAAGTCCTGGGTGTTCATTGGAAAGACTGATGCTGAAGCTGAAACTCCAATACTTTGGCCACCTGATGCAAAGAGTTGACTCATTGGAAAAGACCCTGATGCTGGGAAGGATTGGGGGCAGGAGGAGAAGGGGGCAACAGAGGATGAGATGGTTGGATGGCATCACCGACTCGATGGACATGGGTTTGGGTAGACTCCGGGAGTTGGTGATGGACAGGGAGGCCTGGCGTGCTGCGGTTCATGGGTTCGCAAAGAGTCGGACATGACTGAGTGACTGAACTCAACTGAACTGAACTGAAAATGTAGTACTGCTTGTAACAGTAGCATGCTGACTTTAAAAGCGAAAACTTTGTGTATTGTAATCTCTAGTACAATGAATCACTTTCCTGTGGCTGCTGCAACCCTAGGGATCAAACCCACATCTCTTATGTCTCCTGCATTGGCAGGCAAGTTCTTTACCACTAGCACCACAATTTAAGCTTGATCATCTGCAAAGACTATCACAAAATAAAGTCACTTTAGGTCAAGTACTTGGAGTTAGGAATTCAATATCTTTTTGAAGGACACAATTCCATACATAAAGTAACTACTAAAGAAATAAGGTACAGATGGATACAGATAAACAAAATTTAAATCACAGTAGTTTAAGGGTTTCTTCACACAGAAATTTAGGTTTTGTCCTAAAGTTAATATGAGCTTTTCTGGGGGCTCAGACAGTAAGGAATCTGCCTGCAATGTGGGAGACCCAGGTTTGATCACTGGGTCGGGAAGATCCCCTAGAAAAGGAAATGGCAACCTGCTCCACTATTCTTGCCTGGAGTATCCCATGGACAGAGGAGCCTGGTGAGCGATAGTCCATGGGATTGCAAACAGCTGGACACAACTGAGCAACTAACACAAAGGTAATAAAGTTACTACTATAATCCCCATTTTATTAATGAAAATTCTGATATTTTGGCAAATTAAATAGCTGGCTCAAAGTCTCACATCTATTAGATGCTTCATGTTCTCTATAATTTCAAAACATGCACTTTTAATCACTACATTCTATTGTTTAGCCTCTCGAAGATTACCAGCAGATAGCTCAAGGTCACAACCGTGCCTAGGACTGAACTGAAACTAAAACACAGGAATTTGGATTCTCTGGCCAGAGGTCTTTTCACAATAGCTATCTGCTTGCATGCTCTCTTCTCTATTTCAGTTTGTGGAGACCTCAAACAACAGATATCCAGAGGTAGCTCATGCTTAACGAAGTTGATTAATTTTTCAAAGGAGGTGACAATCACCATACATATAATTCACTTGGACTTCTAGAAGGCTTTCAATACAATGCACATCAAAGGCTAATCCACAGGGTTAATGTAGGGGGGCTGGTGGGGAAATAGTCAGTTGGATAAACATTTTACAATGGGTATAGTAATGGACAGTTACAGGTCTATAGAAAGTGACCTTGGCTCCAGTCAAAAAGATTAATCAATGCCAAGCTTAATCTAACTCATGCATCAGTTACCTGGGAATGTTAAAAAAAAAATACTGTTTTGTTTTTTTTTTAAGCTTTTACTGGAAACAATCAACAGGTCTTCTAAGAAATCTCATATTTTATATCCTTTTTATCCTTTAAACTTTATTTTTTTTTTAATATTGGGAGAGTGCTACTCAAAGGAACTGATTAATGTAGAACCTTTTCATGCCTGCCCTTTTAAAGTTAAAATTCAAGAGAACTGACTCCTAATGGTAACTGTCTATGGAATTTATGTATTTCCTAGAACCTGGTTTTTCTCTTTTACAAGTCTTAATTTCTGGACTTTTCAGTGTAGGGTATGATTCAGACAATTTGTAAGTATTCTCACAGCTATATAGTTGTAGAATTCTATAATCATATACTTACAGGAATACATAACATTTTCTTCCTGCTGAGAAAAGAGAGAGGCCTCTTGAATAAATAAAAATAAGTCATTTGGTGATTATCAGAAATATACTAATTTTCTTCTTTGCTTCTAAAAAGCGTTTCTATTTCTGAAGGACAGCTCAGACTTTGGACACTGTGTAGTTGGAGTCACAATCTCTGACTCATCAGCCCTGTTGGAGATTCTCTCCTGATCTTCCTTCTCAATGTATATCTACTTTTCACTTAAGGACATGCTTTCTAGATGCAAGAATAACTAATGGAGAGCAGCAAAGAGGACAACGGTCTGTGGCTCCTCCATCATAAAAGGCAAATGCTGGTCCCTGACACATATCATAACACAACTAAAGGTAAGATTATAAGAGATTTTATGGGTAACATTTTTAAAAAACAATTTATTTTCCTGTGTGAGACAGTATGCAATTCTTGTATAAGTGTGCAAGTCTCAAGTGATGGAGACAGAGGATGACACAGTTGGGCGTCATTGATTATTGGCATCTTCCTTTGTGTCTCTCATGAAATTCCCAGTTAATATATTTCATTTAGAAAAGAAAATGTCTTCATTTGAATCAGGTTCATTAAATCCAGAATTCACCCTCTGATATTCATAGAGTTCCTTCTTTACTTGGGCTATTAGGAAACTCAAAACTGAGTGTAACTTTCCTTTGCATACATTTCCTTAGGAAATTTAGCCACTTAAATGAAACTTAAAATCCACTAAGCAGTGGCTTACTGGTTTAAACAAATTAAAAATGTATCCTCTCCTGTATAAAATGTAGAAGGGGGATTTCCCTGGCAGTCCAGTGGTTAAGACGCAGCACTTCCACTATGGTTTGGGGAACTAAGATCCTTCATGCCATGTGGTGGGATTTACAAGAGCAAGAACAACAACAAAAAAGTCAGAAGGCCGGCTGCTCAGAACTGGTGTGCAAGGGCCAGGAAGTCATCAGATCTGCTTTCTGAAGCCCACGCTCTGTCATGCCTGGTTTGTCGCAGAGCGAGTCCACATCCTTGTGGAACAAGAGGACCGCGGGAGTCCCAGCATCACATCTGCAGAAGTGTGAAATGGATGTGGGGCTGACAACCCCAGCGACAGTACTTGGAACTGTCTTCTGTCATGACAACACACACACTAGCAAGTCACGGCTTCTTTCTTTTCTTTTTTCGCACACTTCCCAAACACGTTTAAGGATTTGAGGTGTGCTCACTTTATTTCTAAATCCAGAGGAGGGAGGGCTTAAGAACTGAAATAGATATCCCTGCTGAGGTAGATACACCGACACAAAGGTGAGAATCGGTTTTTGGAGTTATTTCTTGGCTTTTGAACTGCAGACGCGTAGAAAGTCTGCAGCTAGCACCATTAATGTGCTTTTGAGTCTTTCACATCCTCCATTGTAGGTAGTTGCTTGTTCTCTACTATCTCTTGCCCTTCCTACCCAATATGATAGAATATAGTTGTAATACGTAATTACTTGAAGAAACTTTCATTCAACCCAGCCATGTCTTTTTCACATGAAGAAAATGAGGCCCCTGGATGTGAAGTGATATGTTCAAGATCACAAAATAAAGGCAGATACCACCTATAGCATCCATTCCACTAGAGCAGAGGGGTGTAGAGTTAAGACACTGCTTGACCCTGAAGTCATATTTCTGGGGACAAATCCTTCTCTTCCACTTACTTGCTAACTGCTTTTGGGAAAGATGTTTAAGTTTTTTATACCTCAGTTTTCTACTCTGTCAAATGAGGATATCAACAGTACCAATGTCTAAGGGGTTTTGGTGAAAATTAAATGAGATCATTTATGCAAAGCATTTAACAAGTGTTTGGCTTGTTGTTAGTGCTTAATCATTATTAGTTAAGATTTAAGAAATGGCAGAGACTAGTAAACAATTTGTCAGTGGACAAATGAACACACTCTGTGGAAGGGATTTTGCCCTGAGTTTAGAGAAGGCAGCAAGTCCTGTGAACCTGAATGATGTGGGAAGTGTTCACAGAGAATTCTGCATGATTTCTCTGGCCAAGTTTGCTTGTTTAGTAACTTAAGAAAAAACAAAAAACAAACAAAAAAACCCAAAAAACTGCTGTCCAAGCTGTTAGCTGGAATTGAAAGATACAGTGATGGTTAGAGGGCCTATTTAGTAACAGCAGAAAAATGCACTGGAAGTGAATCATTTGTCTGGACACAGAAGGCTGAGTCAGGGAGATGGACTGTCACGTAGGCAGGTTGGGCTAAAGCCAAGAACACGGGGCAATGACTGCTCTGAGGAACAAATTCAATCCAGGCAGTAAGACTCTCTCCATACCCCCAGCCCACTCCCTGGTTCAGGGTCTTTCAATGGGTCTCTCAGTTAAAATCCGAGGAGGAGAGCACAGACTGGCAAGGATAAAAAACGGGAAAATGCCATCTTGTCCTCCACTGAATTACTAATAGCATGTTAGTTTCCTATCCAACAAGCCTCATATGACAGGAGAAAAAAAAATATTGATTCAACATGAGAAACAATACATTAAAACTCATGACTCTTAAACGACAGAATCTTTCCCTAAGAAGTAATGAGTTCTCCAAAGCTATAAAGGTTCAAGAATGCAAAAGATAAACCATAGTGAGAAGTTTTTCACTAAGCAGAACCCTACAGGGATAACCTCAACCCAACCTCGCTCCCTAATTTTATATTTTGGATTGAATTAGGAGCTATTAATCAAACATTGGGCTTTCCAGGTGACTCAATGGTAAAGACTGCCCCTGCCAATGCAGGAGACACGGGTTTAATCCTTGGAGCGGGAAGATCCCTGGAGGAGGAAATGGCAGCCTACTGCAGTAATCTTGCTTGGAGAATCCTATGGACAGAGGAGTATGGCTGGCTAGTCCATGGGGTCACAGACCACCCGAGCAACTGAGTATGCATGCACGACACAGTCAGACACGAGGTTTCCTGGTTGAAAAATGTGAAGATTGCAGCCAAAGGCAAGGTAAAAATAAGAGCAAAAATTAATAAATAGTTTGGAAGAATCTACTATATAGTGGACATGTCCTAGGTATGATGCAGGATAGAGAGTTGCAGTGATCGTAGTCACTGTCCTCCAAGCTCACAGTGAGGATAGGGAGGAGAGACTATTTTTACATCATTGGATTATTCATTATTTTTTTTCCCACCTGAAGGCAAACACCATTTACTGGCAACTATATTCCAAGTCCTCTTCTAGTCTGTGGTGGTAAAACACTGAATAAACTTAGCCACTGGTCTCAAAGTGGAGGAAGGTTTTGGAGGTCAAGAACTATTTACTGGAGGATATATACTCAATTAAGGAGAATGGGAGTAGAAAAGAACCTTCTCACATTCAACCCACATTATGGTCCAGAAGGGAGGGAGAGGTACCCTAGTGCCTTTAAGAATCTGAAGGACCTTCAGTATCTGGGGAAGTGAGGGAAGATGAGGGATGAAGATGGAGAGGTGCTCAGGGGGTGAATTGGAGTGCTTTTATAAAGCCATATTAAAAGGTCCGAGATTAATGGAGAGTTACTGTTGAGTTTTCAGCCGAGGAGTGACATCACCAGAGTAAAGATCATCCTGGCTGCTATGTGGGGAGTGGACTGAAGAAGATTTGTTAGCAAGCTGTTGAAATGTTTTTGGAGGTAAGATACTATAGCTTTGAGGCTAAGACAAGGCTGTAGCATCAGCTGATTGCTTTTAAATCAAACTAGATGTGTGGCTTTGGACAAGTTACTTCACCCAGAAAATAAAGATAGTTAAAGTGTTGCATTATGAGACTATTATCAAATCAAATGAGTCAGGCATGTAATGTGCTGAGGATGGTGCTTGGAACTTAGTAAGCACTCAATAAATATGATTTATTATTACTATTATTGTTGTTATTAAGTGCGGATGATGGTGAACTAGGTATTGATTACTAAACTGGGAAATATGTACACAATTATGGAGATACTGCAGAAGACTGTTGGATGCTGTAGAGCCAGGAAAAGACATGCGTAGTTACAGAATTCATGACTAGTCATACACAACGGGGCATATATACTATATCTCTCTCACACACACACACACACTCACAGCTTCCTGTGGGTTAGAATGTTCAAAGAATGCTTCATAGATCAATTTTGACGACCAAATATACTTTGAAGAACATAATTAAGACTGAGAGGAGAAAGGAGGGCCTTGAAGGCAGTAGAAAAATCAAGGGAAGTATGAACCAAAACACGCAGCCTGCATGCAGGCTAAGTGGATTCTGTAGGGTCTGAATCTTAGTGACCCCATGGACTGTAGCCCGCCAGGCTCCTCTGTCCATGGGATTCTCCAGGCAAGAATACTGGAGTGGGTTGCCATGCCCTCCTCCAAGGGATCTTCCTGACGCAGGGATTGAACCCACGTCTCTTATGTCTCCTGCATCGGCAGGTGGGTTCTTTACCACCAGCGCATCCTAGAAGGTGGCATATTTGTCAGAAATTTCTTCATTCATTCAACACACATTACTGAGTATATCCTATTTTTCAAGATAAAACAAAGAACAAGACAGAGAAGTCTCCTGGCCTCCAGGAACTTAAATTATTTTGGGGAGCCAGAGTTAGTTTTAACTCAATTAATAGCCCTAGGAAGCCTGTCTTTTACATGTAGTAGATGCTATTGGCATCAAACCTAGATTACTGTTACTTGGCAGGTGAATCTGTTCCCTAGATGCTGTAAGTATTGGCTACCAATGAATCACTGACTTACTTTCCTTGGCCAGTAGAAGTCAGCTTACCTGAAGAAACCTAGGAAGTTATACTTTCTCCAGAAATGAACTGAAGCCAAGACCTGATTGATAGATATGGGATAAAAAAGGCCAAGACTCTTGCCACAGGTGACATTAGCTCTACGACATAATTTATATACTGAAGATGTCCTGGGATCAGGTTGAAGTTAGACTCCAACTAAAACCACATTTTTACTTATTTGCAAACATGCCCTGGTCTCACCTTACCTCTCCTTTATAGATTTCTTCTAGGAGATCTTCCTCAATAAGTCACTTGCTCATCCATACCCAACTCAGGTTCTGCCTCTACAAAACTCAACATAAGATGATTTTTACTGTTCCCTTTCTCAAATTCAATTATTTTCCCTAAAAATTAATTTTTGTGTTCTGATTAGAATAACAGACTATCTACCCGGGACACAATTATTTAAATATATATATATATTTATAATAGTATCATAATATTTTTATTATATAAAAATATATAATATATATTATATTATACTAAATATATAATATAATATATTAATATATATTATATTTATAAATATATTTAATATAATATAATTATTATAATATATTTAATACAATATATATTTTATATATATATAAAATAGTATTTTCATCATGTTGTTGTTAAGTCACTAAGTCATGTCCCACTCATTGTGACCCCACAGCCTCCCTGTCCCTCACCATCTCGCAGAATTTGCCCAAGCTCATGTCCATTGAATCAGTGATGCCACCCAACCATTTAATCCTCTGCTGCCCTCTTCTCCTTTTGTTGTATCAGGTGGCCAGTGTATCCAAGCTTCATCTTCAGCATCAGCCCTCCTAATGAGTATTCAGGGTTGATTTCCCCTGGAATTGAGTAGTTTGATCTCCTTGCAGTCCAAAGACTCTCAAGAGTCTTCTCCAATGCCACAATTTGAAAGCATAAATTCTCCAGTGTTAAGCCTTCTTTATGGTCCAACTTTCACATGCATACATGACTACTGGAAAAACCATAGCTTTGACTTTACAGACCTTTGTCAGCAAAGTGATGTCTTTGCTTTTTAATTCACTGTCTAGGTTTGTCATAGCCCTCCTTTCAAAAAGCAAGCATCTTCTAATTTGACAGCTGTAGTCACCATCTGCAGTGATTTTGGAGACCAAGAAGAGAAAATCTGTAACTGCTTTCACTTTTTCCCCACTCTATTTGCCATGAAGTGACGGGACCAGATGCCATGATCTTAGTGTTTTGAATGTTGAGTTTTAAGCCAGCTTTTCACTCTCCTCCTTCACCTTCATCAAGAGGTTCTTCAGTTCCTCTTCACTTTCTGCCATTAGAGTGGTGTCATCTGCATATCTGAGGTTGTTGATATTTCTCCCAGCAGTCTTGATTCCAGCTTGCATTTCACATCCAGCCCAGCATTTCACATGATGTTCTCTGCATATAGGGCTTCTCAGGTGGCTCTGTGGATAAACAGTCTGCCTACAATGCAGGAGATGCAGGAGAAGCAGGTTTGATCCCTGGGTCAGGAAGATCCCCTGGAGGAGGACAAGGCAACCCACCCTAGTATTCTAGCCTGGAGAATTTCATGAACAGAGGAGTCTGAGGGCTACAGTCCATAGGGTGGCAAAGAGTCAGACATACTAAATCAACTGAACATGCACACATGCACTCTGCATATAAGTTAAATAAATAGAGTGACAATATATAGCCTTGTTGTACTCCTTTCCCAATTTTGAACCAGTCAGTTGTCCCATGTAAGGTTTTAACTGTTGCTTCTCGACCCACATATGGGTTTCTCAGAAGACAGGTAAGATGGTATGGTTTTCCCATCTCTTTAAGAATTTTCCACAGTTTATTGTGATCAACAGAATCAAAGGCTTTCATGTAGTCAGTGAAACCAAATTAGATATTTTTCTGGAATTTTCTTGTTTTCTCTATGATCCAGTGAATTTTGGCAATTTGATATCTGGTTCCTCTGCTTTTTCTAAACCCAGCTTGTATATCTGGAAGTTCTTGATCCAAGTACTGTTGAGCCTAGCTTGAAGGATTTTCCACATCATACAGATGCAATAATTATTTGATCTAGTTGCTTTCATCTTTAAAAGTATATGCTGTGTTTATTATATATATATCATATTTATATATACATATTTTAAAGGGTATATATATATTTAATTTTTTTTCTTATTTTAATAATTTGCAGGACTCTTCTGGTTACATGTTCCAACAAGCAGTATATCGTATTAACTCCCAATCAGCACCCCTCCTCCTGCATGTTACTTGGTGTACTATTCTAATCCCTAATAAATGTATGAGGAAACTTGGATTATGTAGAGATTAAAACTGCAACATTGACTCATAGAACCAGGATTAACCTCAGAGTTTCCTAATTCTCAACCCCTTGCAGCTTCCATTACTCCAATCCATTACTAAAGGAAGATGCTGAGTATTCATGGACAATGCATGCTCATTTGCTTTCATTTTGTGTCCTCACGGATATACAGTAAGAAGGAATTTTGATCCCTAGGTGGCGATGCCAACAAATCAGATATGTTGAGTCTCTTCACCTCCGCATTATGGAAAGATCCAGTGGCAGAGAAACACCAAAAGATGGCTTTCTATGGGTAGTTGCTGTGATTAGTCGCTAAATCATGTCCAACTTTTGCACCCCCATGAACTTCAGCCCACCAGGGTCCTCTGTCCATGGGATTCTCCAAGCAAGAATACTGGAATGGGTAGCAATTCCCTTCTCCAGGCAATCTTCCCAACCCAGGAATCAAACACACACCTCTTACATTGCAGGTGTATTCTTTACCACTGCATGGGGGAAGCTCCTATAGGTAGTAATCACAATGCAAATGGCCGCTGGACTAGGAAAAAATGCAATGAAGATTCTGTGATCAAACCTTTACCCAACAGAAACTCCAATAAGACTCAAGAATCTCTGGTATTTGGACACTGTTAGGTCCACACATTTCTTTTTATACCGAGTTGAAGTTGCTGTCATTTGTTATACTTCTCAGGATGCCCGAGTTTCCATTTTCATGAATTAAAATGCTCTTGATATTGTTTTGTAACAAGGTTATTACATATATATTGACACACACATTTACGCATGAAGATGTGGGAAACCGGAGAAGTCAGCAGAATGAGAGGAGTGGAAGAAATGTTCCAAGGAGTAGAGAAGAATCACATACTCTAGATCTATGCTAATTATGTTCTAGATTCCTAATCAGAATGTCCAGCAGACTGTGTAGGGCTGCGACAACAGGAGAACATGTACCATAAAGAAATGTTTGTTCTAATCTTTTAAACTCGTGTGTGCCACAGAGCTGGGCACAGAGCTCCCAGTAAATGTTTATTCACTAAATGTTTGAACTTTACATTCTACTCGAAGACCAAACCCTGTTTCAAACACTATTGAAAACATCATCATCTAGAAATAGATTCTTTTCAGTTGATATGCAATTGCAAGGGTAGAAAACATGCTTTAAAGACAAAGTTTGCCTGAAGGATCAGAAACTTCATGCCGACTCGGGCTTAATTCTATGCGGTGCAACTAACTAGGTGTGTTGAACTGGCAAGTGACCTAACTTCTCTCTTGTCTCTAGTTACCCTGAGTGTAAAATAAGGGGTCAAACCAGGTGATAGAGGACTTCTTAACAGTGCCTTGAAATTTTAACATTTTCTAAATTAAACTAAAGTTTCTACACTGTGTAAAAGTTTCCCTAGCCCTAAAATGAATTCCTATGGGATTTGAGTTCCACTGAAATACCTTTTAAAGAAAGTGTGCATTTCCCCCTACATATAGAATTTGGTGATGGGCAGGTTGCCTGAAAAGGTATTTCACTGCAATTAGTTTTCTTTACTTCCTGACAGAAGGTTTCAGAGCCCAGAGGCAGCTTCCACCAGGATAAAAATACTTTGCACTGTCAGTAGAAGATATTCTTATATAACTCACACTGATTTCTTTTCCCCATTTTGCAAGAATTCAGAGGAATTCTGGGGTTTGCTGACAACCCCAAGAGATCATCACACATTAATGCTTTACTCCCTTGTCTGATAGAACCAGAACATTGCTGATTTCATCTATTTTTTTGGATAAATTTATAAAAAGAACATTAGGTCAAGGGTAAAGATTTTTTCTCATTTTTTTTTTTTTTGCTCATGAATGCTATTTCTTTTACAAACATAAAGACAATGAACTGTTTTATTAAAACAATTGTTCTCAACCAGGAGAGGTTTTGCATCCCCTCCTCTACCCCACCAAGGAACATTTGGCAAAGTCTAGAAACATTTTTGTTTGTTGCAACTGGGAAAAGTCTACTTGCATCTCAGGGATGCTGGTAAACATTCCACATGCACAAAACATCCCTTCCCAAGAAATTATCAGGCCCCAAATTTACTCTACTTTATTATACTATGATTCTTTTCTTGCTTTCCCTCATAAGAAAATACAGTTTATTCCTCCAATTACAATGGTGTTATGTCCCAAAAATCCATTGTAAGCTGAAAATATCCTAAATCCAAAATGCATTTCATATACCTAACCTACTATGCTGCTGTTGCTTAGACAGTCAGCTGTGTCCAACTGTTTGTGACCTCATGGATTATAGCCCATGGGGATATCCATGGGATTCTCCAGGCAAGAATACTGGAGTGGATTGTCATTCCCTTCTCCAGGGGATTTTCCGGACCCAGGGATTGAACCTGGGTCTCACACATTGCAGGCAGATTCTTTACCATCTGAGGCACCAGAGAAGTCTAGCATACTATAGTTTAGTCTAATCTACCTTAAACATGCTCAGCCCTCTAAATCATCTAATGCAAAACTTCATATATTATTATTTATTGTTGAATATCTTATGTAATTTATCAAACACTGTACCTATAGTGAAAAATAGAATGGTTGTATGGGTACAGAGTGGTTTGTAAGTGTATGGGTTGTTTCCCCTCATGATCGTGTGGGAGATTTGGAAGATCTGACTGCCCAGTATCATCAGATAGTATTACACCATGTATTCCTAGCTTGGGAAAAAATCAAAATTCAAAGTACAATTACTGCTGAATGCATATCACTTGCACACCATCATAAGGTTGAAAAATTATAAGTTGAACCATTGTTAGTCAGGGATCATCTGTATGAATTATATAGTTATAATCATCATTTATATATAATTTAGCATTCTCATTTTATTAATATCACACTATAGACATTTTCCTATTGATGTTTATGTTCTCCTAACTTCCATTTTAATGCCTATGTAAAAATCCTTTGGGTTGATGTTCTATAGTACATAATCCCATTCTCCTATTATTGATCATTTAAGCTGTTCCCAATATATGCCCCTATCATAAATGATTTCTGATAAATTGTCAAGGATGTAAATAAGCACATCAGCAATATGAGATTTTTAAGGTTTTGGTTTTCCAAAGATTTGTCACAGGTGATATTGAAAGCTGGGATATCTTTTAAGTACCTTTACCAAGACCTCTTAAAAGTATTTTATAATACATAAGTGTATCAAACTAACATGTTGTATACCTTAAACTTACATAATGTTATATGTTAATTATTTCTCAATAAAAATAAATTTAAAAATTAAAAGCACTAAGCATCTTATGTAAAGAAAATAAAAGTGCATGGCAATGACGTGACCCAAATTTAGTTAACTTTTTGTTTCTCATTAAAAATACAATTTGAAAGAACAAAGTCAACAAGTACACATTATTTACTCTTTCTAACCTTTAGAAATATGTTTATTTCCCAGTCAAAAAAAGGGGGAATACCTCCAAGCCCTTGTTCCCAGCATTGCAATTTTCAAAAGAAGCATATATATTATAAAGTTCAGTGAAGAATCAAAACTAAGCGCAGTAATGCATGATACATTTCAAATATTCACACAGATTTCCTACAAGTCCCCATGGAAGGGAAAAAATGGGAAATGGAAACCACCTTGCTTGCTTGATATATTTGAAATAAATAACAGTGTAGATTATGGTCAGAGTCATTTATTCTCAACAATGACCGTCTTCCTTTCTCCCTTCCTTCCTTCATTTTTTTTTTGGCAACAAATACCTTTCGACAGCCTAGCATTGTATTGTTCTAAGTCTTTCTACCCATTCTGACCTTCGCTATCTTAGCTTAGAAAGAATGAATTGTTCCTTTCCTCTCAAACTTTTATAATGCACTTTCCCCTTCGATTAATGGAAGAGTCAAATAAGAAGTCACTTGAGAAATTCTGGAATAGGCAAAGTTACTAAGGGTTGGGGAAGCATGGAAAAGGTAATCCACTAGCTAGAAAATCTGTGAAGGGTGGCCCAGAAAAAGCAGAATTCAGATTGCTCCTGCACATTAAGTAGGAATTGATCCTCTGAGCAGCATAAGAAAGATATGATCCAAAGTGGAGGGGAAGTTCACAGAAGACTGAATAGGCATATATGAATTCTGTTTATCCTGCAACATTCAGCATAAAGCACTCCCTGTATTTAAAGAACCTCTTCTGATCCTCCAAGTAGGAAGTGATCTCTCCCTTCTCTTAACACAAAAAGATCCCTAAGAATACCTCTTCTGTGGGATGCTTTTTTATACATTTTTATTTTATTTCAAATGACAATATCTTGATGGCAGAAGGCATACCTCATTCATTTTTCTATTCCATATGATAGCTGATGCAATGTATTAAAGATAGTAGTTGTTCATTAAATAGTTTTACTGAAATGACAGGTAAATGAATATTTAACAAAGAGTATAACTAAAGAGAGGCCAGGGATGCTGACCTTTCTATTATGCAGATTATGTTTGCAGATACATGATTTGGTTTGATGGTTATTGAGAGCAAAGCATTCTGATTGCTGTAACTTTCAACATCACGAGCTAAAACAGAGAAATAAGAAGAAGAAAAAATAGAAAAAAGATTCAATAGAAAGACTCAGTGAGGAGAAGAAACATGAAAATTTGCACAGTCTGCTGCTGTGTAACAAATTGCCCCAAAATATGGTGGCTTAAATAATAAACAGTATCTCAATTCTTGTCAGGAATCCAAATGGGCTTTATATTAAAAAAAAAAAAATTCAGTTATCCAAAGACTGAAGTGGAAAAGACTCTTCCTGCAAGCTCACTCATAGATACGGCTGTTGGAAGGTCTCAGGTGCCCCGATGTGGACAAGGCAGGAGGTGTCAGCGCCTTGCCACATGGGTCTCTTCATAGGCAGAGGGATGACTTCAAAGGAGAGAGAGAGTGTGGAGGAGAACAAACAAGATGGAAGTCCTATTCTTGCATAACCTCATCTTGATACGTGAGATCTCATAAATCTTACCGTGATCTATTTGTTAGAAGGGAGTCATTAGGCTTACTCTCAAGGGGAGAAAATTACACAAGCGCATGAATACCAGAGGTGAGGATCATTGTGAGTTTATTTAGAGGATGGACTTCCATGGTGGCTCAGACGGTAAAGCGTCTGCCTACAATGCGGGAGACCCGGGTTCAATCCCTGGGTCGGGAAGATCTCCTGGAGAAGGAAATGGCAGCCCACTCCAGTATTCTTGCCTGGAAAATCCCATGGGCAGAGGACCCTGGTGGGCTACAGTCCATGGGGTGGCAAAGAGTCGGACACGACTGAGCGACTTCTCTTTCACTTTCGCTGTAATTTAAAGGATGACTATCAGATGGGTCAACGAAGGAAAATGAAGAAGCCCATTATGAGATTGGTTTAAAAAGTTAAAGAAAAAAAGAGAGAGAGAGCTTGGGGAGAGAAACAATGAAAAGAAAGGAAACAAGAAAAGATAACAAACTAAAAATAGGAAAAATGGGCAGGGGGATATGAAAGGCAGGAGATTTCACCCACACACTTCCAAGTTTACCTCAAGCTTTTTTTTCTTCCCCCTCCTGCAGTTGCCCTAATGAGAGAAGCAAATCTCTCTAGAGAAACTGTCTTCAGATTGAGCATCCCAAGAGAGTCACTCACCAGCACAGAGGACATAAACTGCTGTTTATATTCTCCATCACGACTTACTGTCTCATTGGACCTGGAACAACCTTTTAAAAAAGAAGTTTTGATCCTGCAGCCTGGGGAAGAACGTGCTTCAAAATTCTTGACCTTTTCCAGTGTTCCTAGGGGCCAGAAGTGTTTAGAGAAGTGAAAAATTCAATTTCTCTGCTTGACTTGTCACTCAGACCTTGAAAAGAATAGGGAGATAGATAGACCATTGCAAATATCCCCATAGCTTTACTCCAGGTCCCTAAGGAAGGGAAAAAATTGGGAAATCGAAACCATGCCACTGCCTTATGCTGGACAGAAATAACAGTCTTTGAACAGGAATGGGTATTTCCCCAACAAGTCATTGTTTTTCAATAAATAATCTTTTAGTTATTATTCTAATAGTGCATTGTTATAAATCACCTACATCTCTTTATGTTTAACGTGTTAAGCAATTTTGTATGATTACCCCCAAACCAAAAAGAAATAGAGCAACCTAAAATTTCCAAGTTTTTTCAGAATTCTCCTATCATTAGATGACTACATACCAAGAGCAAAGCTAATTTTTGGCTCACTCATAGTTTTGAGTGAAACACTAATCGTTTCACAGATGTCTGTATCTTAAAGGCTGATGCTAGGCTCTATTTCAATGAAGTTTTTTATGTTCTTACCAATTTATGCCAATATTTCTAAAACAAACCATCAGCTAACATCTTCTGTAAATGTTTCATTCACTGTCTGAAGTTTCTTCCCTACATCTTTCTCTTCTTGGATAGCTATTGCTTTTTTCATTTAAGGATTTTCTAAATATTATTTTTTTTCATACAACCTTTTTTCTCCATGTTACCCCTTTGATAAGACTGAGTTTCTTGAATCCCCTACACTGGGAACTTGGGCACAGACCAATTAGAACCCATCACTTTAATTATATACTGAAGGTGGAAGCTGTGCCTTTTGCCTATAATCATTGGTACTTAGCTTACTGCCTTACTCATAATATATGCTCATTACATATTTTTTGAATAAGTTGAGTAAACAAAAGTTATGCTTGTAACTCAGTTTTATAACTTACAGGCTAGAAAATTCTGTCTTCCCTAAGATTCCTTTGCAAAGAACCAATAACTGCCAAACTATCAATGCACAGGTGTACCATAATATCTGGCCATTGGACTACTTATCAGAGGCAAGGAACTGGATCTAGCTTACACTCAAAAGGTTGGAATAATACAAGCACATGAATACCACTAGCTGGGCTGATCCTACCCAGGGTAATTGCGTGGGAACTGCAAATATAGCTCAGGGTGCTACTCGGTCGGCATTGAGAATCTGAACTGAAGAGTCACCTGCAGCTCAAACTGAACAGCCGTCATCACGTCACATATAGATGAACAGAGCGCTGCTTCTCTCTGGGGACACCAGTGGGCACGATCTCTGCTAGCAGCCAGTTCTGGTGACTGCAGGTTTTCAACGCTCTCCGTCTGTTTATAATATTAGCACGCCAAGCAGTGGAGATAAGAGAAGTCACCCTTTTATCTCTGCACCAAAATACAAAGATTCAAACCTATTTGACCCTGGGCAATGGTCTGCACATAAACCTGACTTTCAACTATAGATCTGAGACATGGTGCATCCAAAACCCAAGTGGACAGAGGACAACATCAAGGGCAACGCACGCACATCTGGAGAAAGAACTGGGCCTCAGTAGGTCTTCCCTTGTCTGTGCTGAGTAAACTGAAAACAATCACATGGCATTTACGAAAAAAAACGTCTACATAGTAAACTGATAATGGCCTGAATGCTCAAAGGAAGATGACATTTGGTTTGAGAGTTTACGGAGCAAAATCATATTTGCTATGTGCTGTAATTGATTTTCATATAGATGGAGAAACAGCATTTTAATTTTATATATATATATATAATCTGCCTATGTTATATATTAAAACTTAAATATGTTTATGTACTTATATGTATATGTGCATATGTATGTATACAACTATGTATATATAGTTACGTATTCATATACAGGAAGACAGATGGAAACAGAGAAAAACTTTTCCACTTGGCTACATGCCAGGTGTTTTGGAAGGCATAAGACTTGCTTTGACTTCAGAGAAACTTTGGTATGCATGAAAGGCTTGGTTACTCACACAATTCTTGGTGCAGTAAGAAAAATCAAGTGAAAAAAATGTGTACACTTGAAAGGTTCTTGAGTGTCCTTCACTGACTTTCATGGGATGAAGAAATTGATGCCCAGAGACTGAATGTGAGAGAAGGAATACCCGTAGAAATATCAGGGTATCCTGATTTTCAGGTTAAAAATAAACTCCACTTCTTTCCCTGACTAATAGGAGTATCATGTAGAGTTTAAGAACTCTAAGAACTCTAATTTTGAAAGCAGAATGCCAGGTTTGAATGTTGACTGTCCCATTTGCAAACTTATTATACAAGCATGGACACATTATGAAATCTTCATGAACTTCTATTTTCTTTTCTCTATTTGAGGGTTTATTTTCATGGTGAATTAATGAATATCTATAAAGCATTTTGGTTATGACATATAATATTTGCTCAGTTAATAAATATCATTATTCTTACTATCGGTATCATTATTATTATTATAGTTGCTTGTGATCATGGCCATATACTAAATACTTTGATTAAAATGGGAGTGATTCAATAAGTGTCTCATTGACACTACCTGCTGTGTGAAGTTTTCTTAAACATCCTTCCACATAGTATTTTGTAAAGCCCTGTGTTACACAAAGTGTTATTTTTACACACCCATAGCCTCATCAGATTGTCTGTTTTTAGAGTAAGGACCATATTTTCTTTTTTAATTACTCTGGCACTAACTAAGGGCCTAGAAAATGCTCTGAAACTAGCTTGTTCTGCTTGTGAATGGATGTTAAGATTATGGTTGTGTTAGAAGTGGTCTAATGGTATGTTGGGACAAAATGCAACGATAAAAAAAGAGCACATAATATAAATAGCTTTAGTAATGGGGCTCCTTTGAGAACCTCTGAACTAAACATTTTATAGCACCACCATCACCACTGTCACTGCTAAGATTTATTGGAGCTTAGTATGTGGAAATACTTTACTTACATTATCATTACTTCATCGCAACTAGGGTGTTAGGAATCATCATTCCCCTACTCTAGAGAAGAAACCATAGTATCAGAGATTTTCACTAAGCAATTATCTGATTTAGACATTAAACCTCTACTTAGCTTTTATTTTGAAATTGAGGTTCCTAACTATCATGTCATGTTGCCTCTAACCTATTTTTTCCACTCATTTATTCATTCATTCATTCAACACCTCATAAGCACTTAGTATGTGGCAGGCTCTGACCTAAGACAGAGTTTGGTATTATCCTGCCTTGCACACAGGTGAGTAGTTTTCGGAGAGGTAGTATAAGCTTTCCCCTGTTGGCTTGCTCCTGTACACATATTTCATCTACAAGTCCTTGCCCTCTGCCTCTCTCCATCCCATTCCCTAGGTTCACATCTTCCCATTTACGAATGGGGGAAAAAAGAGAAACCCAATAGCCCTGTTAATTCTCTTAGTGACAGAGCCAAGAAAACTTGGCTCTGAAGGACTTGCCCTCCCGACTCAATGCACCATGTACCAAAGGTAATTAGGGCAACTTATTTAAAACTTACGATCTAATTAGTGGCTTTTAATGATAGTTAATTACACAGAGAGCAACAAAGCAGTTACATTTCCAACCAAGCTTTTTCCCAGACTGAGATAGGAACAGGTATTTATTTGGAGTTGTAAAGGAGAGGGGACACTACAGTTAACATCTAATTACACAGAATGGTCCCTGGTAATTATGAGCAATGTGATTTTATTTATCTGACAATTATACGGGCTTTACAAAATCTTTGACCTGGGAGGCTTGGAAAGGGGACAGAGAAAGTAAATGCTCTAGAGTGTCCAGGCATATTTTTTAAATTACCCAGGTGACTTGAAGTTAGTATGACCTGGTAAGAAAAAGAGGGGAAAATGCCCTCATTTCTATTAGAGAGGTAATGATAAGGTACATTGGCATATGCAATATAATAACATAAGATTGAATTAATTAATGAAAGCTCTAATTCAAATACCAACTTCACTACTTGCTAGCTAGGCAGAAAACTAATCACTCAGAGCCTCCATTTTTCTAAAAATAATATTTACCCTAAATATCTCTTGGAGACAATGAACTCATTTGTCATGAGTGAATATATAAGTATCAGATTTAGAAAGGAATAAGACATTTTCTCCCCTCAAGAGTCTTCAAGTTTAGTTAGGGAGACAAATATGAAAATAAATAAAATTAATAGCACATTCTCATTTTTAGAGATAATATTCTGAGATAATGTGGAAGTTATTTAATAATATATTAGTATATGTTATAACTAATTGTGTGTGTGTGCGTACTAAGTTGTTTCAATTGTGTCCGACTCTTTGCAACCTTATGGACTGTAATCCACCAGGCTCCTCTAATGCAGGATACATAATGAATTATTATGATGATAGTTATACCAATTATACCATTATTATAATTCAACTCAACAAACATTCATTGAGAACTGAGTATGTGCTGGGCACTTAAGTTTTCTGCCGGTGGAGGGCACTGTCTCAATTCAGACATAGGTCGTATGAAGTCGGTTCCCAGCCACACTGGGACATGTGCTTCTCCCAGTGTATCTTCTCTAAGGCATCCAGTACCCTCCTTCTTAGAAGCTGGGCTTTGCTGTCAGATAGAGCTGCATTCCAATCCAGGTTCAGCTCCACCTGTAGTTCTGTAATACCCATCAATCCGAATGGAAATCAGTCCTGAATATTCGTTAGAATGACTGATGCTGAAGCTGAAGCTCCAGTCCTTTGGCCACCTGATAAGAAGAACTGACTCATTGGAAAAGACCCTGATGCTTAGAAAGACTGAAGGCAGAACAAGAAGGGGATGACAGAGAATGAGATGGTTGGATGGCATCACTGATTCGATGGACATGAGTTTGAGCAAGCTCTGGGAATTGGTGATGGGCAGGGAAGCTGGCGTGCTGCAGTCCATGGGGTCACAAAGAGTCAGACACAACTGAACAACTGAACTGAACTGAATAGTGTTAAGACTCAATTTCCTCATCTACAAAATGTCAGCAATGCACTGTTACTTCTTGATACAACCAAATGGCCCACTTGGTTTCAAATCCACTCAACATCACTTTCATTAAAATTGTTCAGTCTAATTATTTCTAATGAAATATCAACATCGATGGTTGTTAAAAATGCTACCTTTGGAGGCAATACAGTTTTTGATAAAAAGTGACAGTTTCTGGATTCAAACAACCTGGGTATGTTCTCTTGACTAATATACTCTTTTACATAGCTTGACTTCTTTAGCTTGTGTATATACCATTTTATCACTGAAAATACACATCTGGCTCTTCTCTGTGGCACAGCTGGATTTTATTTGCATGTAACATGAATTTTGAGTTTTTTGATAAGTGCAGCTTAGTGTACAGAAATAGCACAACACAGTGAAGTGGTTCTAAACTAAGAGTCACATGATTTGGGTTCCTACCCTCAATTTGGTCACAGAGTGTGTGATCATAGATGAGTCATTCCATATTTCTATTTTTGACATTTCTAAAAAGGAATGCTGGTGGGAGGACGGCAGGGGGAGGTGCTCTCTCCCACCATCTCATCCCTTAGAATAATATTCATCCTAAAGTATTCTTGTGAAAATATGATATGCTAGATTTATTTTGCAGGAGGGGTGTAAGAAATGAAGATATATTGTACTTTTCCCAAGTTTTTTCATTTTGTATGTTTTTAACCTCACCCAGGAGCTAATAAGAGAAAGAAACATGCCACAGAGTTACTTAGCATCCTCCGTACTGACTTAGAGTTGAGGGTATATGATCTGCAGTAGCTGACCTGTTCCATTAACTCACTACTGAATGCAGTTGCTGACGGGAATGGCTCAGTGGTAAATGAATCTGCCTCCAGTGCAGGAGATACAAGAGGGGTGGGATCGATCCCTGGATTGGGAAGATCCTCTGGAGGAAGACATGGCAACCCACTCCAGTATCATCGCTTGGAGAATCCCATGGACAGCGGAGCTTGGTGGGCTACAGTCCATAGAGTCACAAAGATTCAGACACGAGTGAAGTGACCGAGCACGCAAGCACACACTAATAGGGAGGGGCGTAAAAAGGTCTCTGTGACCCCACGGACTGTAACTTGCCAGGCTCTTCTGTCCACGGAATTCTCCAGGCAAGAATACTGGAGTGGGTAGGCATTCCCTTATCCAGGGGATCTTCCCGACCCAGGGATCAAACCCAAGTCTCCTGCATTGCAGACAGATTCTTTACCATCTGAGTCCCCAGGGAAGCCCATGAAAAGGTCCCTTTGATCACAAAGAATAAAGGATTAAACTCTATGTGGAATTATTGTTTTGTTTATTAATTTATACTCATAAACCTCTATAGCCTGAATTTCTGTGACTTTCTATCTCTAAAATACAAAGTCATGATCAGGAAAAAAAAAAAAATTCAGAGGCTGACAGATGATTGTTTGCTATAAAGTGTATGTGCCTCTTGGGGGTAGGTGAGTGGCATGGTGCTAAACCAGCATATGTGTTGGCTATGTGCCCAGTTCAGACTCTAAATCAGTGAAGGATCTCCAGCAAGTCTCTTAACCTCTAACCAGAGTGACCTGGCCATGCCCTCCCAGGGTGTTCACCCAGTAAGATTTCCAATTTATGTTCCCAGGCAAAGCTTACTCCTCTCAGAATAATTCAAAGTGCTGTTTCCAGGCACCGATTGCCCTCCATTTCTCCCTCCTTTGGCCCCTACCTTTTTCCCTTCCACTGATTGATTTATTCAAAATGTATTTATTATGTATCATTCACAGATTAGTTATTTTCCTAGACACAAGAGCTGCAACTGAGTGAAAACATAAATCTATGCTCTTATGCACGTTATAGTCTATTGGGGAAGACTACAATGAAAATAAATAAGATGTCTATTTCAGAAGGTAATAGGAGCTGGGGGCAGAAATTAAGCAGAGAAAGGGAATAAGGAGTGTCGGGAACATGGTGATTCTAAATAGATGGTCAGAGAGGGTCTCAGTGGGGGTGACTCAGGGCCCCAAGGAAGTAAGTAACATGAGCTAAGCCAGGGGAAGACATTCCAGGTGAGTGATGTCTGAAATGCTTGAGATGCAGCTAGCAGGGCAGACTTGTTGTCACAACAGAGTGGGCAAGTAGACAGAAGTAGCTGGCAATGTCAGAGGAGAAACAGGAAGCCAGAGAAACACATGGCTTTGTAGGCTGATAGGTTTCCCTTGGAGTGGGAAGGGAGGCCACTGCAGGGCTTTAATGTGATTTTTATTTTAATAGGATCACTCCAGCTGTTGTGAAAAAAGCAGAAGACCGTTTTTTTCTTTTGGCGGGGTGACTACTATAATACATTATCATAGCCTAAACTAGACCCAATGACAGCATACATCAGTGTGGTGAGGGTGGAGGTGATGATAGATTTTGAATGTATTTTGAAGATTTTATTTCCACATGATCTTAACTACAAAACTTGACTTCCTTCAGAGTTACTCAGATACACCAAATATTATAAACTACTATGCACTCAAGATATGAAAATTAACAGGAATTTTTTCTTCTTTTAGGTTAGGTATACTTTCAGATAATTGCTTTTAGGCTTCCAGCAAGCCTGCCCTGTTTCCTTTCACTCAACAGTTATATTTTCTGAATAATCTACCACAGTTCATAAGAACCAAAGTCTAATGGTAGGAAACTTACAAATTAGTTACTATAAGGAACTATTTTGTGTTCAGTTCAGTTCAGTCGCTCAGTCATATCCAACTCTTTGCGACCCCATGGACTGCAGCATTCCAGGCCTCCCTGTCCATCACCAACTCCCGGAGTCTACTCAAACTCATGCCCATTGAGTCAGTGATGTCATCCAACCATCTCATCCTCTGTCGTCCCCTTCTCCTCCCGCCTTCAAACTTTCCCAGAATCACAGTCTTTTCAAATGAGTCAGCTCTTCGCATCAGGTGGCCAAAGTATTGGAGTTCCAGCTTCAGCATCAGTCCTTCCAATGAACACCCAGGACTGATCTCCTTTGGGATGGACTGGTTGGATCTCCTTTCAGTCCAAGGGACTCTTAAGAGCCTTCTCCAACACCACAGTTCAAAAGTATCAATTCTTCAGCACTCAGCCCTCTTTATGGTCCAACTCTCACATCTATACATGACTACTGGAAAAACCATAGCTTTGACTAGACAGACTTTGTCTGCAGAGTATGCCAGCAAATTTGGAAAACTCAGCAGTGGCCACAAGACTGGAAAATGTCAGTTTTCGTTCCAATCCCAAAGAAGGGCAATGCCAAAGAGTGTTCAAACTACCACACAATTGCACTCTTCTCACAAGTTAGTAAAGTAATACTCAAAATTGTGTGTAGCTGATAACTAAACAGAACTGCTCAGGACCCAGATTATGTTGGCTTTTCCTCACCATTTAGTAAAACATCATATCTGCAGATTTAATGCCACTGTTAATACCTTCAGAGCCCTAACAATTTGATCCCATTAGCACCTTCACCTTTTCTGTCTTGACCATTGTCCTACATAGCCCCCTCCCCCAGTTCCCTAATAGCTCTTCTATCAAGCCCCCATCTCCCATATCCAAACTGCAATTTACCAAGTGAGCATATACACTCAAGAATTGCATGGGGATGAATGAAAACCAACTCTGAAAATATAATTGAAGTGATTTTAGGGTCTACAGGTGATATATTAGAGCCAAAGGGAGAAAATGGCAAATAGTAGATAAACTGGAATTCACATAGCATCTGTGCCATTCTGTATTCTTTGTTACAAAGTAAGAGGTCCAGTTAACAAAAGATACCTTAAGGTATGTGAATACACCAGCCAGTACAAGGGACACAGAGATGCAGGTTTGATCTATGAGTCAGGAAGAGTCCCTGGAGTAGCAAGTATTCCAGCATTCTTGCCTGGAAAATTCCATGGTCAGAGGAGCCTGGTAGCCTACTGATCATGGGGCTGCAAAGAATTGGACACAACAGAGTGGCTGAGCACAAGCTATAGGTAGTACTATTCGGGCACTCCTGGTATAATTAAACTTCAAAGATGTCTGCATTTTGAACTGTCTTGTTGGAGAAGACTCTTGAGCATCCCTTGGACTGCAAAGAGATTAAACCAGTCTATCCTAAAGGAAATCAGTCCTGAATATTCATCGGAAGGACTAATGCTGAAGCTGAAACTCCAATACTTGGGCCACCTGATGCAAAGAACTGACTCATTGGAAAACACCCTGATGCTTGGAAAGACTGAAGGCAGGAGGAAAAGGGGATGACAGATAATGAGATGGATGGGTGGCATCACTGACTCGATGGACATGAGTTTGAGCAAGCTCTGGGTGTTGGTGATGGGCAGGGAAGCCTGGCATGCTGTAGTCCATGGGGTCACAAAGAGTCGGACAGGACTGAGTGACTGAACTGAACTGATGTCTGCATCATCAGCTTTAAATCTAGAGGAACAATTCCAAAAACTCAGAATGTAAGGTACTCAGTGGTAGACCTTTTGGGGTGAATGTTTTCCAGGGACTTTCCTCCTCTAGCTTACGTGGGTACAAGCAGAATCCTATAGAGGATGAGAGCTTGAACCATCTATAATATCCCTTCCAATTTCCATAGAAGGGAATGAATCCAAGAGCAGGGGCTGTCATGACTGTAGTCACAAGGTCATTAAGTGGCAGAATCTGCATCTGACTCAGCTCTACTACTTCTATGTTGCTCTTTCCCTATGGTCACATTCTGCTGATCATTGCTCTTTACAATCCAGTTCAAGTCAGTTTAGTTCAGTCGCTCAGTCTTGTCCGACTCTTTGCGACCCCATGGACTGCAGCATGCCAGGCTTCCCTGTCCATCACCAACTCCCAGAGCTTACTCAAATTCATGTCCATTGAGCCGGCGATGCCGTCCAACCATCTCATCCTCCTCGTGCCCTTCTCCTCCTGCCTTCAATCTTTCCCAGCATCAGGTGAGTCAGATGAGTCAGTTCTTTGTGTCAGGTGCCCAAAGTATTAGAGTTTCAGCTTCAGTATCAGTCCTTCCAAAGCCTTGTAGAAAAAGCCCCAGTGGGAAGCAATTGTTCTTTCTCCTCATTCTAATACATTCATGTTTTGGGAAAGTAACATTTGTGACCCAAATCCTAAGAAGTGAATGCTTGGACTCACACTCAGTCATGTCTGACTCTTTGTGGCCCCATGGACTCTAGGCTGCTAGGCTCCTCTGTCCATGGGCTTATCCTGGCAAGAATCCTGGAGTGGTTTGCCATTTCCTTCTTTAAGGGATCTTCCTGACCCAGGATTGAACCTGTACCTAATGTGTTTTCTGCATTGGCAGGTGGGTTCTTTACCACTTAACCCCCTGGAGAGCCCCAAGAAGTGAATAAGAATGCTAAAAGTTTCACTTTTCCCCAATAAGACACATAGGGAATCAAGATAGTTAACAATCATCCTCATTCCCCCAGGATATTTCTCTGTTGGAACAAGTCTCTTTCTTAGCAAGTGGCTCTAATTTTAGATTAGCTGTAAACATATTGTGACCCTATATTTCACCTAATAATTTTACTGTTTTTAGAGAATCTGATGATGGTCATGAATATTTCTGTGACTAAAGGTTCAGCTTGTCTGAGTCACGAATGCACATGCACACATACACAAAGATGCACAAATGCACACGTTTATTCCAGTTATACTGTCACGTTTTAGACTCAACATATCAATACAACATCTTAAAGAACCACAATTAGCTGCTCTGAGTTTGCTATCCACAATTGGATAGCAAGAGAAACACTTCAAAATAGAATAGATTTGTTATCAGATGGAACAAATAGATTTTAAAGCACCACATACTTAAATTTGCTGACAAAGGTCCATACAGTCAAAGTTATGGTCTTTCTAGTAGTCATGTATGGATGTAAGAGTTGGACCATAAAAAAGGCTGAGTGCTGAAAAACTGATGCTTTTGAACTACAGTGCTGGAGAAGACTCTTGAGAGTCCCTTGGACCGCAAGACCAAACCAGTCCATCCTAAAGGAGATCAACCCTGAACATTCATTGGAAGGACAGATGCTGAAGCTGAAGCTCCAATATTTTGGTCACCTGAGGCAAAGGGCCAACCCAATGGAAAAGACCCTGATGCTGGGAAAGACTGAGGCAGGAGGAGAAGGGGGAGACAGAAGATGAGATGGTTGGATGACATCACCGACTTGATGGACATGAGTTTGAGAAAACTCCAGAGATAGTGAAGGACTGGGAAGTCTGGTGTGCTGCAGTCCATGGGGTCACAAAGGGTTGGAAACAACTTAGCGACTGAACAACAACAACTAAAATTGCTATATTTCTAGTACTGCATGTTACACATCCCTTTGTAAGAATGACATGCTTTCGTCATTTTTTAAATAAAATAATTTTGAAGCTAGTTAAGGAAAGTATCTCATACACATGGTAAAACTAAAGGTTAGCAAGTAGACTGTCTTGCCCATGGAAACAGCTAGTTTTGAGCAATTCTAAGAGTGGGTTCCACACAACCTCATGCTTTGAATATATTCTGATTACTACTGTATACGCCAACATAGTATTTGTACATAATATGAAGTGATGCTGGCAGTCCAGTTGAAGGTGGCCTCTAACAAAACTATAGTCTATAAGACTACCTTAATGTCCTTTGGAAAGTGTCAGAGTAATGTTTTTGGCAAACATAACCAGGCATTTACAGCCAGAAATCATCATGGCTTGCTCTCCACACTGTCAGAACGTCAACACTGCCTTCTTTATTCATATCCATGGGCTGCCTGCCTTGGGGTCTCCTGCTTTCTTTAGAAGTGTTTTCCCCCAGAATGTGGGCTGTCTCTAGTTTAAAATCAGCAAAGCTGGTAACAACTCTGCTACACATTCGTGTTTTGTTTATGCATTGAGCCATAGGAGGGAGTCATAAAGACTGCAGCATGTTAGAGTGGGATGGGGCCACCGCAACCATCAATCATGCCATACAAGAGTCAGTGCTAAATCCTCGTGGGTTCAAATGACTTTCCCTGCAATAAAATCTAAGCCAGGATGAGGGATTCCTACTTTTGCCTATGAGGGAGTAACAGCTACAGGACTTTTTCTCCCACTATAATCTTAACAGAAAACTAAACAATATAAATGAAACATGTATTTTTCAGATATTGGACAAATAAGCAGCACCAATTTTACCCCTGAGAAAAGAAGCAAACAAGGTTTAATACATGATTATCTAGACTTTCTGTCTGGAGGAAATTTTCAGGCCAGTATGCAAACTAAGTCCAGTGGATTCATTGAGGTGAGGAGATGGAGACTGGAGTTTAGGGAGTCTGAGATGGCTGGAAATTTCAGAGAACAATTTGGAGAGGAGAGAAATAAACAAAGCAAAAACTCCAAAAATCAGTACAGAAAACTCTTGGAGTCTTGGCTGAATATTAATCTGCACAGGCTCAGGATGACATTGCATAAAGCCGTGTGACAAGAACAACTGCCAGAGGAAGAACCTAAGAGCTGTCGGCTTAAACATGCTCTAAGCTCATACAAGGCTTTTGTTGTTGTGTCCAACTCTTTGCGACCCCATGGACTGTAGCCCATCAGGCTCCTCTGTCCATTGGATTTCCCAGGCAAGAATACTGGAATAGGTTGCCATTTCTTTCTCCAGGGGATCGTCCTGATCCAAGGAACACACGTGTCTTGCATTGGCAGGCAGATTCTGTACCACTAAGTCACCAGGAAAGCCCTATACACGGGAAGGAACCATTTAACATCCCTCTACCTTGAGTGGAGACTTTAACAAATACAAAGGTCGTTCAGTAAAGACCCCAAGGTCACACCTAGCTCTAGAGTAAAGACTACTCTAAACCTGTCAAGAAAAAAAAAAGTTTAAATGAACTTTAAAGCTATCATGTTGATGCACGAATAAATTAATGACTGGAGCAAATTACTTTCAACATTCATTAAGGACAACAACAAAATTCAGCCTTCAGCAATGTAAAATTTGCAGTGTTTGGCAGGCAACCAAAACTTACTACTAGGTATGAAAATCAGCAGGAAAGACTGACAGAAAACCAGGAGAATAAAATGGTCAACAACAACAGACTTAGAATAGCAAGAGATAATGGAATTAGAAGACAAGAACCCTTAATTAGCTAGCATAAATTTTATAAATGTGCTCAAGGAATTAAAAGAATATATAGACACAATAAAGAGAGAATCATTACTTGAAATGAAATATTCATCCATTTGGCTTAACCCCAGAAGACAAATCAGTGAATTAAAGACATAGTAAGAGAAACTGGTTGAAACATAGCAAAGAGCAAAAGGTTCTCAAAAATAAATAAATAAATAAACAGTATCAGTATCCCACAGAACAATAATAAGCATGGCAATTAAAATTCAATAAGTAGAAGGAAAGAGAAAGGAAGAGGAATATAATAGAGGAAATAATGACTTAATTTTTTTCAAACTTGGTGAAAAAAACCTCCTCAACAAACCTTAAAAAGGAGAAAAATAAAGAGAATCACAGCAAAGTATATCATAATCAAATAGTTGAAGCACAGTGGTGAAGAGAAAAACCTTAGCAACAACAGAGGCAAAAAGACATTACTCACAGAAGAACAGGAACAAAAAAAGGATGGCTGCAAAAGTATGAAAACCAGAAAGAAGATAAAAATTAACTTAGAATTCTATATCTTATGAAGAAGAAAGACTTCTTTTAGCTAAAGCTGAGGAAATTTGCCACTAGCAAAACACACTCGATAAGAACTGTTAAAGGTAGTTTCCAGTCAGAAGAAGAATAGCAAATGGAAAAATGGAATTGCAAAGAGGAGCAAAGAGCACAGAGGTGGTAAATAAAAATATATGTTATTAACTCAATTTTAAATATAATCAAATTTAAAGAGAAAATAATGATGGGTTAGGTACAATGTTTATAACATACAGAGGCTCTGTGTCCTCACCACTTCTATTCAAAACTGTGTTAGTGCTCTTAACCAATGCAATAAAAGAAGAAAAACATTTTAAAAGTTACTAGAACCATTAAGAGATTTTAAAGCAAATACAGGATATAAAGTCAGTATCTAACACCAAGTATTTCTATAATCTAGTGAAAAATTCAAACTGAAAAATAATATATTGCAATATTACATAAAATTATAAATAAATTGTGATCTATTTCATTAAACATGCAATAAATACAACCCATACAATAAAAACCAGTAAACATTTCTGAGAGAATGTAAAGGAGATTCAAATATATGAAGTAATAGACTAATGGGTTAGGAGGTTCAATACTGCTAAGATGTTAACAACCCCAAAATTATCTGTTGTTTTCAGGCACATTCTTGATTAAAATATCAGTAAGCCTTTTTATAGAAATTGACAAACTGATTTTAATATTTATATTAGAAATTAAGGACAAAAGTAGTTAAAATAATTCTAAAAATTAAAACCAAAATTTCAGAACTTAATACTACCTGATTTCAAGGTTTATTTTTAAATTACAATGAGTAAAATTGGGTGACATTCCCATAAGGACAGATGCAAACTGTGACAGAACAGATTTGTACGTATATGGTTACGTGGTTTTCAGAAAATTGCCATAGCATTTTAGCACATGTATTATTTTTAAAATGTATTGCTCAAACTACTATATATTCAAGTGGAAAAAATAAATCTTGACCCTTTCTTCACATCATAGATTAAAAAAAATTGAAATGAGTTATAGCCATAAATATAAAGGCTATAATTATAAAACTTCTAGGAGAACATTTTTCTAAACTTATAGTAATAACAAACTTCATAGATAAACAAAAATGCACAAGCCATAAAAAATTTAAAATTCTTCTTCAAAAGACACTGTTAAGGAAATAAAAAGTTAGTACATACATTGACAAAGAACTAATATCTAAAATATAGATAGAATTCTTATAATTTTGTAATAATGAAGCAAATTACATGTTCAAGACTAAAAATATGAATACACTCTTTACAAAAGCAAACATGCATATACCAATAAGCATATAAAAAGATTTCAAACATCATTAATCATCATAGACATGAACGATGAAAACTCAATGAGACAACAACAGACCCTCACAAGAATGCTTACATTACAAAGCATTGACAATAGCAAACGTTCTTATGGAGGCGGAGAAACTGGAAATTTCATACATTGCTATTGGGAAAGCAGAATGGTGCATCTATTTTGGAAAATGGTTAAACAGTTTCCTTTATGGGTAAACACATACATAGCACATAACCTAACAATTTCACTTCTAGATACGTATCTGAGAAAAAATTAAAATTCATGTCCCCCAAAAACTTCCATGCTAATGTTCAGAACATCTTTATTTCTAATATCCCCAAATGTTCATATAACAGCTGAAAAGTGAAAGCAGTGGAAGTGTTAGCTGGGTCCAACACAGTCACGCCCCGCTCTTTGCGATCCATGGGCTGTAGCCCGCCAGGCTTCTCTGTCCGTGGAATGCTGGAGTGAGCAGCCGCTTCCTCTGCCAGGCGGTCTTTCCCAACCAGGGACTGAACCCAGATCTCTTGCATCACAAGCATGCAGTGAGCTGTCACTGAGCCAGCGGGGAAGTCCAAGGTAAACTGATACACAGATGTTGGCATACTCTTCCAAAAAAATACCTCTAAGCCTGAGAAATTTGAGAGTCAGGCACATCATTGTGTGTTCATTGCTTTTTACTGCTAAGTGAAAAGAGCCTGACCCAAAACACTTTGTTCTGTAGAATGCATTCTAGAAAAGGCAAAATTACTGTGACAGAAAGCAGATCGGATCTGCTACTATTGGGAAACAGGACATGATGGACATTTTGGGGGTGAAGGAAATGTTTCATGTCGTGATTATGCTGGAGGTTACATGAATGCCTACATTTGTCAACACTCATAGAACTGTGAATTTAAAGTAGGTGTATTTTGTGGTATGTAAAGTAGGCTTCAATAAGGTTAAATGGAAAACATCAGAACTAGATTGTGCCCATGCTCCCCTTTACAATCTAATCTCCTGTTCTCCCTCCAGCCCCAAAATCTGCCTTTCTCCCCCAGGATCTGTTCTGGCCACACCGGCTTAAATTTCCCAGACACGCCAGGAGCACTCCAGCCTCAGGTCTTTTTTACTTGCTGTGACCTCTGCTTAAAATATCATGTGGCTCTCTTTTTATTTCCTTTAGAACTTGATTCAGATATTATCTTCTGATCAAGCCTTTCCCCCCCAAACCCTATTTAATATGCCCAGTTTCCTCCTCGCCCCCAAATATCCTAGCCCCCTTCCCAACTTCATCTTTCTTTTTCATCTAACATGTTAACTATTTTTCATATTTAATTACTTAGCTATCTATCCCACCAGAATTTAAGCTCCATAAGGGCAGGAATTGTTAGTTTTATTCACAATTGACATCTCAGTTTCTGGAACCACAACTAGTACAAAGTAACTACTTGGTACTTTTTCTCCATTAGACTATTTTTATTTAACCATTTTGGACTATGTTGACATTTTCTTGTGGCACAGGCTTTTAAAATACATCTCAAAGAAAATTACAGAATCTCTCACTAAAGTGGTTCTAGTGACATTTCCCCAAGAAGCTAGTTTTAAAAGTAAGGATAAAATGGTGAGGATATGAGGGGCTGGTGGTGGCACCATTTTCTGCTTTATGCCAGAGAACTTGGAAATAATTCAATATTTTTCAGTACCACGGAAATCCTCTATAATAAAGCAGTTAAAGAAAATATTTATGAAAATTTTTCAAATGAAAAGCATTGAAACACTGTATTGTTAGCTGGACCTCTGATCACAAAATTCAAATAAGCAGGACTTGAACACAAGGAGCATTATTTTCAGATCAAAGCTTACTATTCTTTTATTTTCCCCTTAAAAATCTGATGTCAGTTCTTTAATCTTACCAAGATGATTCCAGGTCTTGCAAATTAGGGAGGAAAGAGACAGACACAGTCAGAGACAGAAAGAAACAAGGAGAGAAGGAACATTTTTGGATGTTTTAATGCAGTGAGTCCTCAAGCACAGTAGCCATATGGCCCAATCAGTAACAGGACACCTGATTAATTGCATCAGCATTTCTTCATCTTGGGAAAAGCATAGATAGGATGAAAATAAAGAATCTGAAGGTGAAAAAAAAAGTCATCCTAGTGCCTTCCTTCCCTCTAGAAACAGGACTCTAGCAATAGTGAAGAAGAAAATAATTCATCCTTATAAATGATTTTTCCAAGATTCTCCCACAGATCCTCTGTTACACAAAAACTACATCCTAAAACTTGTGGTAGCCAATTAGCCAACACTCCGAAGATGGATGAAATGACCTTAGTGTCATCAAGATGGGTGACCATCCCTACATGATTGGGTGTTGCTGTGGCCTGATTTGCTGCCATTTTTACGGTTCAATACCACAAAGCAATTAACAGTGAATGAGTGAGCTTTCCCAACCTTTACTAGAAATGGTGGCGGTATATCATTGTGTCAGTCTCTTGGCAGATTCAAGAAATCTAAATTTAACAGGTGACTGCTTCCTGCATGGCTGATTGCAACCAATGGATCTTAAGGATACCTACTCCCAGTCCGGTGATCCAGACCATTAGAACAAGCTGCTGAAAAGAAAGGGGATGAATGAGGCCTACTTAAGAATCCATCATGCCCAAGGGCTTCTGCAGAGCTCCTGCTGTCCTGCATACGTAATTTTTTTCAAATAATTCTGATGACTGGCTCCAATTTAAACTGCAGTGGCAGAAAAATAGGTGGATGGATAGATACAAATATATAGATACAAATATATACACAGATTAAAAATAGATACTGATAAAAGATATAGAAATATATTCATTATTACCCTTATTTTTGTGTCATTAATGACTATCCTTTTGGACTACTTTAGGTAGCTTTACTTCTTCTTTTTTTCTTTTTTTCTTTTTTGTTTTTTTTAGCTGTTTGAGGTCAAAATTGGGCCAATGAAGATACTAATCAACATTTAATACCCCAGTCCATCTGAACAAGTCAGCATGGCCAGAGGTGTACGGTCATCCTCAAAAAAGAACTATTTTCTTTTATCTCACAGCTATGCTCACAGGGCAACAGATAATACCTGGCATTGAAATTTATCTGTGCTGGTCAAATGGCAAAATCTGAAAATTGGGGTTAATGGAGAGGTCCTTTTTCATTGATGTGGTTGGGAATGATTCCCAGAAAATCTGAACAGCCCACCATTTCTCACATAAGGAAGAATGAGGAAAAACCAATGTATCTCTGGACTAGGAAAAGAAGGTCTACTATTGTCCTCCCAATAAAATGACATGCTGCCACATTATCCCCATTTTAAAGATAAGGAAATTAAGGCAGAAGGAAATTATATTAATTTGTCTAAAATCATGCAGATCAGAAGTGATAAAGCTGGCTTTTAAACTCAGGCATGTGGCTAGAGTCTGTGATATTATTAATAAGTAACATGCAATAGCATCACTCAATGGTACACATAATGTTAATTCTCTACTTTGGGAATCTGAATATAAGTGGTTATCTGTGATTACTTAAGGATTCTTCTAAGATAAACCTAAATTTTCCTTAAGTATATATAGTCAGCAATACAGAAAACTGTGACATATCCATACAGTGGAATATTGTTTGGCCATTAATAAGGAATGGATTACTGATTCATGTTACAACATTTACAAACCTTGAAAACATTGTACAATGTGAAAGCAGCCAGACACAAAAGGCTTTATATTACATGAGCCTGTTTCTATGAAATATCCAAAAAAAGCAAATGCATAGAGACAGAATGTAGATTCATGGTTGCCAGGAGCTGAAGGAAGGAGGAATGGGTGAGTGTCTGTCAAAAGGTATGGGGAATTTTTTAGGGATGGGTAATCAAAAGGTTCTGGAATTAGATAGGAACAATGATTGCACAACCCTGAGAATATACCAAAAAGCACTGAAAGATACACTTTAAACTGGAAATGATTATGGCATGTGAAATATCTCAATTAAAAAATATATATGTATGTATTTGAGATTTAGAATAACAGCAAATAGAAATAAGAATTACTACTGATACAAGCCAAGAACTGCACAATGCTTTAAAGACAGCAACTCACTGAATTCTCATGACAGCCCTAAGAAGTCGGTGCTGTTATTACTACCCTCATTTTACAATGTGAGACCTGCAGAGTTTAAATGACTGGACCGACGTGACTTGGTAAGTGGGTGTGACAGGGAATGAAGCCAGGTGTGTCTGACTCCAAGGTTAGCATGCTTTTCTGGAGCCACTTGCAGGGTATCACCCTTGGCATTCCCCTGCTAGCCTGCAAATAATTTGTAAGAAAATTAAGGGTCAAAGTTGATGGTCCTGATATTTAATATCTTCTGCTTTCATAGTTTTCTAATGGCTGGAGACTGGATGTTTCAGATCCATCCACACTCTACAAGTAGACATGGAGGTGGTTGTAGACATGCTCACAAGCAGAGTGAAAGGGAGAGGAGTCACAGATGAGGCTGATGACCCATGCTAGAGTGGGTATCTCCAAACATGGTACCTCTCAATATTTCAGCCAGACTTCACATTGTGTTATGTTTCTCAAGATGCCCAGGTTTGCTTGGATACCTTGGACTTCTGTGGCTGGAAGTCCTTAGGAATTATGGAAACTTAAGTTCTGTTAGTAATAATAACAGTCTGCAATTTTCCAGAATGTATTATGTACCAGTAATTTTGTTAAGCTTTGACCATTCCATAGACTATTCATAGTAACCTTATAGACAGAATACTTTTATTAACACACTTTATAGGTGATGGCACCGATTATGAGGTTCATGCCTGCTGAGCACTTACTGTATGATTGGCAATGATACGGTATATCGTGCTTTATATATATATCATCTAAATAATTGAACAGTCCGTGAAGTTTAGAAAACTGAGGCTCGGTTAACAATATGTCCGAGTTAATAAGCGTCCAATTCAATGACACAGCTAATGGGAGTTAGAGCCGGAATTTAAAGGCCAATTTAAATTTTCACTAAGTAAACCAACCCACACAGCATAAAACCAACACACAGATCACAAAACTGCACATAATCAGCCTCCCAGAAAATCTGTCATACCCTCTGCTGGTCACTTTCTCCCTCTGCCCAAAGGTTTTGACTGCTATCACCATTAATTTGCTGTGCCTGTTTTTAACTTTACACAAGAGACTACCACACAGTAAGCAATCATTTATATCTGGCTGCTTCTTTTTCAGTGTTTGTTTTATTTGTTTAAGACTCTTTGTTGTGTTTAGCAGTAGTTTGTTCATTGCTATATAATATCCCATTGTCTGAATATACCACACTGTATCCATTGTCCTGTTGATGGACATTTTTCATGCATTGAGGTTTAAAATATTTCTATTGCCATAAACATTATTTTATGTATCATTTGTGCATACAAATGCACAAATGTATGCATTTCCTAGGAATGAAATTGCTGGCTCAAAGGGTATGCAAATACCCAGCTTTAGCAAACACTATTAAACTGGGAAGACCCAGAGGAATCCGGTGGAGAGGGAGGTGGGAGAGGGGATCGGGATGGGGAATACATGTAATTCCATGGCTGATTCATGTCAATGTATGACAAAACCCACTGCAATGTTGTGAAGTAATTAGCCTCCAACTAATAAAAATAAATGAAAAAAAATTTTTTTAATTTAAAAAAACAGTTTTTCAAAGTAGATCTAACAGTGTACATCTTCATCAGCAACGGAGGAAAGTTCCAATTTCTTTATCTCTGCTAATGTTGGTATTCTAAAGTCTTTTCATTTTAATGGTATCAATGTGGTTTTAATATGTATTACCTAATAATTAGTGAGGTTGAATGCGTCTCTTATTTTTGTAACATTAGAGCCTTTTTCCTCACTTATCTAATGAGTTCTCTTTTTTCCTTCATATGTAGATCTTTGATTTGTAAATGTAAGATTGTGAGTTTTTCTACATGTGAGTTATATTTCAACTAAAATATAATATAGTAAATAAAACAATCTCACTCCAGGAATTAGATGCTTAGTCAGTAAATTCACATTTATAGAGTGATTTACTTTAATGACTTCCATTTTAACTCTGTTCTATTTAATGCTTCTCCAAAATATAATATTTAGCAAATAATTTGTATCATTATTCTTATTTTTGAGATGAAAAAAATAAAACTTAGTGAGGTAAGTTCTCATAGACAGTAAAGTGGTGATATTGAGTAGAAAACATTTCTTCCTACTTACGTATTTATATTCCACTGACATTTATTGTAAATTATGATAAAAACACAGCATATCTGCTTTCTTAACAAACTTTTAAGTGTATAACAGTATTTTCCTTTTAGCCACAATGTATGAAGATGTCTAGAACTTTTCCATCTTGTGTATCTTAAACTTTATACCCATTGAACAAGTCTCCTCCTCTCAGCTCCTGGCAAACATCATTCTACTCTCTCTCTACATATTTGATTATGTTGAGTACCTCATACAAGTGAAATTCTGCAGCAGTTGTTCTCTGTAACTGGCTAATTCCACATAGCCTACTGCCCTCCAGGCTTTCCTGGTGGTTCAGGGTGAAGAATCTGCCTGCCCAAGCAGGAGATGCAGGTTCCATCTCTGGGTCGAAAAGATCCCCTGGAGAAAGAAATGGCACCCCACTCTAGTATTCTTGCTGGGAAATCCGTGGACAGAGGAGCCTGGCAGGTTACTGTCCATGGGGTCACACAAGAGTCGGACACGCCTTAGCGACTGAATGACAACAATGTCCTCCATAATCATCTGGTTGCTGCTTGCAGCAGGATTTTCCTCTTTATTTAAGGCTGAATAATCTTCTTTACCTGTTCATTGTTACTGAACGTGAAGCTGTTTCCATATCTTGGTCAATGGGAATAATACAGAAATAAGCAGGGGAGTGCTAATATCTCCAGGATCCTGATTTCAATTCTTTGCATATAGATACCCAGAAGTGGGATTGCTGGATCATATGGTGGGTCTAATTTTAAATTTTTCGAGAAATCTCTGTACTCTTTTCTGTAGTAGCTATATCATCTCACATTGTCATTAGCAATGTATAAGGATTCTGATTTTTCCAATACTTCTCTAGTATTTGTTATCTTTTTAAAAATAACCACCCTAGCAAATATAAAGTGGTATCTCACTGTAGTTTTGATTTGCATTTCCCTGATGGTACATCTTCTTTGGAAAAAAATGTCTATTCAAGTCATTTATCCATTTTGAAATCAGATTATCTTGGGTGTTGTTATTTTTTTTTTCCATTTTTGCTATCAAGCTGTAGAAGATCTTTATTATATTTTGGATATTAATCCCATATCAGATATCTGGTTTGCAAATGCTTTCTCCCATTCCATAGGTTGTCTTTTTACTCCACCAATTGTTCCTTTTTCTGTACAGAAACTTCTTGATTTGAGGTGGTCCTCCTTGTCCATTTCTGCCCGTGTTGCTTGTGTTTTTAGTATCATGTAAAGTAGGTGATCATTTTAAGTACTCTGGTGACTACCTGAGTATATTATAGCCTTTTGAAGCGTTTCCCTTAACATTTATCATGATCAGGACTCCCTCCATACTCTACCTTACGCAAGAAGCATTTTTCTGACTTCTTCACATTTTCCTCAGTCAATCTATGTGATTGTTTACTTATATCACTCTTCCAACTTAAGTTATTGGATAGTATTTTTTCTTGATTATCTCTCCAAGTAAACGTTTAGGACAGTGGTCATGTCTTTCTTTGATTTATTTCCTCGATACCTGTGGTTCAAACAGCATTTATTACCACATCTAATCAAACAAAAGGATGGAGTGTGGCATCCTTGTCCATTTGAAGTCATCAAACTCCTGGCCTGAACTCATTGGTTCTAAATAATCTTGAATACTCAATCCTTTGGTGTAGTTGGAAGATAAAATAGTGAAAACGCCCATTGAATTTGGCATGGGAAGGCTATAGTCTAATTACATCTGGTTGCTAATTGTTGTGTGACATTGGGTATATTGTCCATCCTGTCTATACTGTAGTCTCCTCACCTTCAAAGCAGAAAAGAAATGCCTACTTGCTTATTCCTCAAAATTAATATGAAGGTCACATAAAGTAGCATCCATGAAACTCTGGCAAACTAGCCAGCAGTGAAAATTAAAATATTGAAATGTATTATTTTCCCAGCAAAATAGGTAGATAAGAGCTTTGGATGTTACCCTACTAGGTGACAGGAACACTTGAGGACTAAAACTTCTCAAGGAAAAAGATAAACAATTCTTAATCATGAAATGTCAGACATGGCTGCCTTTGGAAGGTATTTGGGGTCTTGTCTGTTATTTCTTCAATTGTATTCTATGTAGCAAAGCCTCCTTCTGTTCATTGAAAAGTCCAGCTGGAAGAAGCAGCAAAAGAAAGAGTGGGCCTTAAGTGTCACTAGATTCAAACTAAAAAACAATATAATTGGGGGAGTAGAAATTCATTGATAGAAAAAAAATTACTAAATTGTCAGGATTAAATGGTGCCTTAGAAAACATCTATTTTGAAGTTCCCAATAGATGCTTATTTAGTCCTTCTATAACTTAACCCAGGAGAGAATTTATAAACAACTTTCATTTCCATTTTTTGTATGCAAAAAAACCTCAGACAATGAGAATATACCATCTCATAGCTAGGATTCGACCTACACCAGCCTGTGTTTTCCTGGTTACTTCTCGAGGTGTCACCTGGCCTCTTGGTGCCAGCAGCCAGCCCCCAGTAACTTGGATGGAGGCTGTGACCTTCCCAATAGGACCCAGAACCTGGGCTTCCATTCTCCAATCTGTTACTATAGACCCGGGACCAGGGTGAGCAAGGCCAATCAAGACGCCTGTTATTTGCAAAATCACCACCAGCTTTTGTTTATGCCTACAGACTGGGACTACTAAGAGGTGCTGCTCAGAAAGAAAGAGCTGTTGCCTGGTTGGTTGCAGCAAGCTGACAGGAAGTGCCCTGAACGATCAAGGCCTGGACAAGCCTCTTTCACCAGCTGATGCCCGAATCCAGAAGGAACCAACAGGAGGTAAATTTGGCAATGGCCAGCTCCCTGATCCCAACGTGTCTCAGTCTTTGTTCCCTGTGCCAAGCGGAATGCCAGCTGGATGTGCCCCAATTACTGTAGTTGATCAAATACTGAGAACTTTCAGGCCAGAGTTCTGTTTCTTCTTTTTTTTTTTTTCCCTTTCCCCAGACTGCTGTGAAATCAGCTGTGCCGGCTGTGTATAAATGTGACCTATAGCTCTTTACGTGCCAGATGTGAACAGATGTGCACTTAGCACGACTTCTTTAGGCCAGCCACCCAGCCAGAGGAGCTGCTGATTAGGAGAGACAAGACGGAAAGAAAAGCAAATGTGACAGTGTAACTGGCTAACACAGCAATATCGCCTTGCAAGCTAAGCAAAGGTTGAGGATCCAGGTAAAATAGGACCAGGCTTGAATAAGCAAGGAAGGTCAAGGGAAAACAAAAGAAAAAGAGAGAATATAAAGGAGAATCAGGGAAGACTGGTAAACTTATTTATTCAGTCCTTTTGGTCTTAAGAAAGGTAAGCCCAAGTTTTGCAAATGTATAGGTATTCATATGCACTCACATACATAGGTGCATTTATTTAAATGCTGAAGCTCTTTGGGAAATGGCAAATATATGATTAAGAGTGTGGTGCAGGCTTCCAGCGGGAGTTCAGGACTTTAAAGGAAGTGACCTGTAACTTGTAGAGGGCATGGATAGCTTATGGAGGACTTGGGGCTTCTGTTTCAAGTAGGCAAAAAGAGTTGTAGAAGGAGATGAAACTCTAATATAATGTAGTTTGACCGATAGTTCAGAAGGAGCACTGTATGAGGTGGATTAGAGAGGCAGGAAGATCAGCTAAAAACCTCAGGCAAGGGCTTAAGCCAGAGTGATGTGAGACTGAACCAAGATAGAGAGGTGGAAACCAAAGGTCAGAGGACCTGGGTGACAGCTCTGCAGAGATTAGAACGTGAGGAGTGCGGGGTGGACCTGAGACGGAGGGTTCAAGTAGGAAGGGGAATTCGTAGTGAGGATACCTGGAGACGTAGAAAGAAGAAAACCAGCCTTCAATTAAGTGCCTGTCCAGTGCCTGGCTGAGTGTGGTTTGATCTTTATATCAACCCTGTAAATTAGAGAATATGATATTTTGCTCCTTGGGTTTGTTTTTCAAACACGGAATTTCTTTACTATGTTGCATTCATTTCTACTGAACAATGAACTGAATCAACTACATGTATGCAGGATGAAGCAGGGCAAAGGCTGATAGAGTTTTGCCAAGAGAATGCACTGGTCACAGCAAACACCCTCCCCAACAACACAAGAGAAGACTCTACACATGGACATCACCAGACAGTCAATACCAAAATCAGATTAATTATAGTCTTTGCAGCCAAAGATGGGGAAGCTCTATACAGCCAGCAAAACAAGACCAGGAGCTGACTGTGGCTCAGATCATGAGCTCCTTATTGCCAAATTCAGACTTAAATTGAAGAAAAGAATGAAACCCACTAGACCATTCAGGTATGACCTAAATCAAATCCCTTACCATTATACAGTGGAAGTGACAAATAGATTCAAGGGATTAGATCTGATAGAGTGCCTGAAGAACAATGGATGGGGGTTCATGACATTATAGAGGAGGCAGTGATCAAGACCATCTCCCAAAAAAAGAAATGTAAAAAGGCAAAATAGCTGTTTGAGGAGGCCTTACAAATAGCTGAGAAAAGAAGAGAAGCTAAAAGCAAAGGAGAAAAGGAAAGATATACCCATTTGAATGCAGAGTTCCAAAGAATAGCAAGGAGAGATAAGAATGCCTTTGTCATCGATCAAGGCGAAGAAATAGAGGAAAACAATAGAATGGGAAAGACTGGAGATCTCTTCAAGAAAATTAGAGATATCAAGAAAACATTTCATGCAAAGATGGGCTCAATAAAGGACAGAAATGGTATGGACCTAACAGAAGCAGAAGATATTAAGAAGAGGTGGCAAGAAGGCACAGAAGAACTGTACAAAAAAGATCTTCTCAACCCAGATAATCACGATGATGTGATCACTCACACTCACCTAGAGTCAGACATCCTGGAATGTGAAGTCAAGTGGGCCTTAGAAAGTATCATTATAAACAAAGCTAGTGGAGGTCATGGAATTCCAATTGAGCTATTTCAAATCCTAAAAGATGATGCTGTGAAAGTGCTGCACTCAATATGCCAGCAAATTTGGAAAACTCAGCAGTGGCCACAGGACTGGAAAGTAAGTTTTCATTCCAATCCCAAAGAAAGGCAATGCCAAGGAATGCTCAAACTACTGCATAAGTGCACTCATCTCCCACGCTAGCAAAGTAATGCTCAAAATTCTTCAAGCCAGGCTTCAGCAGTACGTGAACTGTGAACTTTCAGATGTTCAAGCTGGTTTTAGAAAAGGCAGAGGAACCAGAGATCAAATTGCCAACATCCACTGGATCATCGAAAAAGCAAGAGAGTTCAGAAAAACAGCTATTTCTGCTTTCTTGACTATGCCAAAGCCTTTGACTGTGTGGATCACAACAAACTGTGGAAAATTCTTCAAGAGATGGGAAAACCAGACCACCTGACCTGCCTCCTAAGAAATCTGTATGCAGGTCAGTAAGCAACAGTTAGAACTGGACATGGAACAACAGACTGTTTCCAAATTGGGAAAAGAGTATGGCAAAACTGTATATTATCACCCTGCTTATTTAACTTATATGCACAGTACATCATGAGAAATTCTGGGCTGGAGGAAGCACAAACTGGTATCAAGATTGCCAGGAGAAATATCAATAACCTCAGATATGCAGATGACACCACACTTATGGAAGAAAGCAAAGCAGAACTAAAGAGCCTCTTGATGAAAGTGAATGAGGAGAGTGAAAAAGTTGGCTAAAAACTCACATTCAGAAAACTAATATTATGGCATCTGGTCCCATCACTTCATGGCAAATAGATGGGGAAACAGTGGTAACAGTTTAATAACAGAGACTTTATTTAATTAATAAATTAAAGAAACTTTATTTTTAGGGGCTCCAAAATCACTGCAGATGGTGACAGCAGTCATGAAATCAAAAGACGCTTGGAAGGAAAGTTATGCCAAACCTAGACAGCACATTAAAAAGCAGAGACATTACTTCACAAACAAAGGTCCACGTAGTCAAACTATGGTTTCTCCAGTAGTCATGTATGGATGTGAGAGTTGGACTAAAAGGAAAGCTGAGTGCTGATGAATTGATGTTTTTTAAATGTGGTGTTGGAGAAGACTCTTGAGAGTCGCTTGGACTGCAAGGAGATCCAACCAGTCAATCCTCAACGATATCAGTCCTGAATATTCATTGGAAGGACTGATACTGAAGCTGAAACTCCAACACTCTGACCACCTGATGCAAAGAACGGACTTGATCGAAAAGACCTTGATGCTGGGAAAGATTGAAGGTGGGAGGAGAAGGGGATGCCAGAGGATGAGATGGTTTGATGGCATTACCAGCTCGATGGACATGAATTTGAGCAAGCTCCGGGAGTTGGTGATGGACAGGGAGGCCTGGTGTACTGCGGTCCATGGGGTCGCAGAGTCAGACATGACTGAGTGACTGAACTGAACTGAGCCGATACATATATCCCTTCCCTCTTGGACACCCCTCCACACCGCCCCCTATCCCATTCATCCAGGTCATCGCGGAACCACCACGCTCCGCTCCCTGCGCTACACCACAGGCTCCCACTGGCCATCTACTCTCCATCTGGTAGTGTATTTATATCAGTCCTCATCTCCCGATTCATTCCATCCTCCTTCCCCTCCTGCCCTGGGCCCACACATCTGTTCTCTATGTCTGTGCCTCTATTCCTGCCCTAGAACTAGGTTTGACTGTACTATTTTTCTAGATTCCACATACATGCATTAATATATAATATTTATTTTTCTCTCTCTGACTTCTAGACATGGTAACCAGAGTGACCAAACACTCCAGAATTAAGGGATTCAGGAGGCATGAAGCTTACAGTGCCCAAACAGGAATAAGTTGTTCACTGGACATCTCAGCTCAGTGCTCAGAGTATTTAGATTTCTTGACTAAATTCACGTTCCTGGAAGGAGCAGAGTTGAGACTGACTTTCTCCCCAGGCCACGATGATTCTGAGAGAAAAACAATAGCTTTACCCAGAACAGCAATGCAGAAAGAAACGCACATTTGACTCATACGCGAGAGGAGATGGGGGAAAATGTTCTATTTTGGAAAATTGACATTCAAGGTTTTCTGAAACAGAGGCTTTCATTATTTACTTTTTTTAAAATATTCTGTTTTTCTCATACCCTCCATGTTCATCAGGCTCTTCTCCCTCATTTTGTTAAAGGCTTGATGCAGAATGATTACGTATGTGACTGGGTAATTATTTATATTTTAAGCTTAGGATCCAGACTCTGAGTAAAGGTGCAATGTGCATCTAATGAATAAATATCTGCCTAGTTAACATTATCTGCTGGTGTCAGCTTGCCTTCCTCTTTTTCTCCACAAAGAAATGACAGGTCAAATATTAGTCAGCGTCAGGCTGCAATTATGGAGCAGATATAGCGTGAGGTGAAGACCTTCACACAAGGCCCTGTGCAGGTCATTCAGTGAGGAATGGACCAGTACTATTTCATCACTTCCCTTGCCTTGAATCCCGATTTGTTTTCTTAGTAGGTCAGAGGAAGTGTGGCCTGTGACCTGTGGAATCAGCACCATCTGGGAGTTGGTAAGAAATTCAGATTTATGGCCCCACCTTAGACTTACTGAATCAGAATCTTTGGGGTGGGTCCCAAGAATTTCTGGATTTAGAATTTTACTAGGTGATTCTCATCATTATGAAAGATTTTTAAGCTCTATGTGTAGGTACTTATATATTGTAAGGTCTCTTTCACAACTATTGAACTCGCCCTTTGTCACACAGAAGTAGTCATAAGCAATATATAAGAGAATGAGTATGATTGTGTTGCAATAAACCTTTACTAATGGACAGAGAAATTTAAATTTCATGTCATTTTCACTTTATCAAAATCTATTATTCTCCTTTTGAGTTATGTATGTCAAAATTTGAAAATGCCAAAACCAATGCTAGGAGAATAAAAACAGGCAGGCAGTATTTGGCCTGGGTTATAGTTTTAAGAAATTGTACTTTAGAGAATCTGTATATTGTCACCCTGCTTATTTAATTTATATGCAGAGTATAGGCATGAGAAATGCCAGGCTGGAAGAGGCACAAGCTGGAATCAAGATTGCCGGGAGAAATATCAATAACCTCAGATATGCAGATGACACCACCCTTATGCAGAAAGTGAAGAAGAACCAAAAAGCCTCTTGATGAAAATGAAAGAGGAGAGTGAAAAAGCTGCCTTAAAATTCAACATTCAGAAAACTAAGATCATGGCATCCAGTCCCATCATTTCATGGCAAATAGATGGGGAAATAATGGAAACAGTGAGAGACTTTATTTTTGGGGACTCCAAAATCACTGCAGGTGGTGATTGCTGTCATGAAATTAAAAGACACTTGCTCCTTGGAAGAAAAACTATGAGCAACTTAGACGGCATATTAAAAAGCAGAGACATTACTTTGCCAACAAAGGTCTATCTAGTCAAAGCTATGGTTTTTCCAGTAGTCATGTATGGATGTAAAAGTTGGACTATACAGAAAGTTGAGTGGGGAAGAATTGATGCTTTTGAACTGTGGTGTTGGAGAAGACTCTTGAGAGTCCCTCGGACTGCAAGGAGATCCAACCAGTCAATCCTAAAGGAAATCAGTCCTGAATATTTATTGGAAGGACTGATGTTGAACCTGAAACTCCAATATATTTTGGCCACCTGATGCAAGGAGCTGACTCATTTGAAAAGACCCTGATGCTGGGAAAGATTGAAGACAGGAGGAGAAGGGGACCACAGAGGATGAGATGGCTGGATGGCATCACTGACTCGATGGACATGAGTTTGAGTAAACTCCAATAATTGGTGATGGACAGGGAGGCCTGGCGTGCTGCAGTCCGTGGGGTTGCAAAGAGTCGGACACGACTGAGTGGCTGAACTGACCTGACGCCAGATTGGGTGCAGGAGACACAGACAGAGAAAGGCAATGAGAAACTCTCATTAGTGTGTATTAAAATGTCCCGAGAATACCAATAAACTACCAGACTCTTGTAGTTAAAGAAAATGTGAATTTTGTAGTCCAAGAATTTCAGTTATTTGTTTAAGATTTTAAGGCTGTTTTCAAAAATTTATTTTTTATTGTAGTATAGTTGAATTATTTGTTGTTGTTCAGTTGCTCAGTCATGTCCGACTCTCTGTGACCTCATGGACTGTAGCCCTGCAGGCCCCTCTGTCCATGGGATTCTCCAGATACAAATGCTGGAGTGGGTTGCCATTTCCTTCTCCAATAGTTGAATTATAATGGTGTATTAATTACTTATGTACAGCAAAGTGACTTAGAGTTCTATATATATACACACACATATAACTACATGTATAGAGAGACTTCTTCATATGTTTTCCATTATGGTTCTTCACAGGATATTGAATATAGTTGCTTGTGCTACACAGTCTGACCTTGTTGTTTATCCATTCTATATATACCAGGTTGCATTCGCTAATCTCAAACTCCCCTAACTTTTACCCTCTTCCACTCCCCTCTCCCTTGGCAAACACCAATCTATTATCCATTTCTCTGATTTGATTTCCATTTCATAGGTTCATATAGATTCCACATATAAGTGCTATCTTACAGCATCTGTCTTTGCCTTTCTGACTTCACTTAGTATGTACAGAGTTATCTCTTTTTAGCACTGAGACATTGTGAAAACCATAAATATCAATTAATAAGGATTGGATGCATGAAATATGGTATAACCATTCCTAGGTGTTAAAAATGATTAAGGTAGGGACATTTTAATTCTGAACCAAATACTGTGTTACAGTACAAGCTAAAGTTATCTTTACCAATTGTAATATATTTTTTTCAAAAATGTGCTCTTATTTCTAGAAAAACATACAGAAATTATGCAAATTCAGGGATAACATTTGCTTCAAAATAGTGTGGAAAAGTGTTAGGTATAAATTTTAAAACGTTGATTGTGACTTGATAATAATGGAAAGTACATGATGGGCATGTAGAGTTAGATTTTATTTTCTATACGTTTACACATAAAATTGTTTGTAAGAAAAAATAATTTCATCCCCCCAAAATGATGACTGAGACAGATGTAGATGTTTTGATGTGGAACAACATTCAAGCTGTACTGTTTACTAAAATAAAAAACAGAGTACAGAATAATGTGCAGGAGATGATTTATTTATGTGTCTCCCAAAAGGTTCTGCACCATATAGACTTTTGACATTTCAATCTATGTCTCACAATCCTCCAACTGTCTTTCTAAAACACAGCCTAGATCCTGCCTCGCTTGTGCTTGGAAAACTCTGGATGGTGTCCCTTTGCTAACAGAGTGGAATTCTAATTCCATAGTACGGCATTCAACTCCCACCATGATATATCCACGATGTATCTTTCCAGATATTCCTCGTTCCACTCCTCTTTTCCAACACATCCTATACTTCATAGTGAAATAATTCTTAGTTACACAGAATTTTAAGCTATGAAGCCATACCATAACAAAATTCTGACCCTGATGCTGGCCATGTGATCTTGGACAAATTCCTGTGCCTCTCTGAGCTCAAAAATTTCATTATAAATAGGAATCATAACAATGATTATCTCATGTGACTGTTGTGAGAAACAATGATATACCACATGAAAAATGTTTAGTATTGAGTCTGACACTGAGTAATTCAATAAATGTTGGCTATCATTGTTTACGATTATAATTATTTAACCATTTCTTTCCTCACTAGTTCAATAAATCTTTATTGAGTTCTCATTAAATGCCAGGCAGCACCCTTGGCTGATAGTACAATATTCACCATTCTAGAATTACATCACATACTTCCAATGCCATGCCTTTGCTTGAGCCATTTTCATTTTATGGATTATCCTTGCTATTTCTCCGTCTGGCAAACTCACAGTGATTAACTCTCCTAACTGAGTTCATGCTTTTCTCCCAACTGCACTGCTGCTCTCAGATTTCCTCACTGCTTTTTTCCTACGCCATCATAACATCTCACTCAATCTGTGACTTCCTTTTATCTACACCTGGGTCTTTTTCATAGTCTGTAAGGCTCTCTAAGGAAGGATCCATTGTTAATTTATCTTTGTATCTTCAGAGGCTAGACTCTGACCTGCTTAGAGGACCCTCAAAGAATCCCTTCAAAAGTGGTTTATCTTTCTATTAACATTAGGAAATGAAGTGTCAGATAAATGACTGTCATGATCGTCTAATACTGAAGCAAAGAGGTCTGCAACATTATGAAGACCAACGTTTACTTTTCAGATAGTCAGAACGAATGTTAGTGAAGTGCACTGACAAAGTTCCATCACTTTCAGCTCATTCATTCCTTCAGTCAGTATGCACTTTGTGTCACGCTCTGCTTGAGTCTGCCAGAAACTGGAGCTAGTTTACAGTTCTTTCTTTGGTATCATGTTGTTGCTATGCCTATCAACAGATCTTTCCCAGAGGGCACATTTGAATAAGGAAATGCATGGTTGCCTGAATGTTGGTAGCATTGCCATAGACAGGGAGACTTTGTTGAGGGAAAAATGGTGTCCAGAAATTGCATTTGGCTGAAGTCATGTTTTGTCCTGGGGTAAAATGTGCAAATTCCTTTCTGGCTGGATTGGGGATCCCTATAATCTATTCCCAGTTCTTTCTCAGTGGGAGTGATTCAGTGAAATTATCCTAACATCTCACTTTATGCTTTCCCATGCTTCTAGTAGACCTGACGATGGTTTATGACTTTGTGAGGTCACAAGAACATCTTGAGCTCTAACGAAAGCTGTGGATTCTCCCCAGGAGAGGAGATTGCACACATGTCATCCATGTACACATACACACTCCTGATCTTCTCATAAGATCACTGCTTTCTCAGCCAGGGACCTACATCTTCCAGATCAAGAACTCCTAGACGCAGGGGTCTCTGAGAAATTGGCAACTGCATAATTCCACCTTGAGGATTTTGTTCAAATCATTCTTTTCAGACACAGGGTGTGATTGTGAATTTCTATTCCATCCTCTCTGCCTGCCTAGGCTTAGGTCCACAAAGGAATATATTAAGTAAACAGATGCACATTTAGCCATCATGATTTGAGGGTGGTGGGGGAGAGGGGAAGGAAATGGGGATTCTTGTCACATGGCAGTGTGTGTCTCCTGCCTGCCTTGCTGGGTTTCACTTATTGAATTAGGGCAAATTGGAACTTTCATAAACTGTGATATAAATCATTATCTCAAGTTAGCAGATGCAGTCACACCAGGGTAGAGCCCTGTTAATAACTCTGCTGGATCAGGACTGATTGGAACAATTTGAAACTTGTTTCTCTCAGCTTGATCAGTCTCATTGTAACCACGGCAATTATCCCATTTCACTTTCAATGGCTCAGCACAGACATGTTGTTGTTTTATATCCATCCTTCTTAATGAAGCCAGCTCAGGCTTTTGTTCCTTTCTCAAAGACCTATCCTATGCAAACAATAAATAACTCCACCCCTTGGAGCATAAGGTGGATGCTTGCTAGGCTGAGATCTCCAATGGGCTAGACAAATACAACCTATATGTTGGTGATTTCATAGATTTATTTATTGATTTCATTCCTTCTTATTTGAGCAGCTGCTATGTATCCAAAACTGACGTGTTAGGCTGTGGAACGCAGAGAACTGGATGGAACTGTATTATGTTGCACCTGTTTCATTGCTATTCCTCCTGATGGGATATACATCTTCCAGGGCAGGGAACACCCTTTAATAATGATAAGAGCTATGAGGCATCAGTTCTCTACAATGGGTCAGGAACTATGCTAACCAATCTGTATCCAGGAGGCACAAGGCAAGGGATGCTGCAGAGCTGCAAAGGCGTTTCTAAGAGAAAACTCTGCCTTCACGCTGAATTGATTCAACAAAGTCTTCACTGAGACTTCTGCATATGAATAGGATCTTAAAGAAGAAGGCATTTGATAGGTGAAGGATGAGACGGTATACTTGGAACAGAGAGAAGGGCATGATCCAGACATATTTCACTATGTTTGTCGGAATCCCAGATCAAATATGAGGTGGCAGAGATAGGGTGGAGAATTGCCAAACAAGAATCCTTTTGAAAACCTTATGAGCCTGGAATAGTTGTCAATGAAATATGAGTAAAAATTAAACATATATTCAGCATTTAGTGTATCTGTTATCCTCCTATTACATGAAGTCCTTGACTTCTACTTTTATTGGTATTCAACTTACTACAACAAAGATTTTACTCAGTGTTTTCATGAATACAAAGGAAAATAAAACTTAATCATTTAATGAGCTTCCTGTTCAATTGAAGAGATGAAACAAATTTCATGTTGGAAATTTATATGCAGTCTCAAGGAAAAGGGGGTTAATAAAACATAGGCCAATTTAGTGGAGCACTTTTCCTTTCTGCTCCTCCCTCCCGCACTTTCCTTGGTTAACTCTTACTGAAGGGTATTTCCACAGAGGCATCAGGAAGCCATTCCTGCTAGATGCCCCCTTCCACATTGAGTCGTCCTGATTCTGATTTAATACAAGTGACCTTTAAAGCAATTTTCCAACCTGCAATATTTTTGTAGGGATATTTTATTTTAAGAAATACACATGCCCCATATATTCATCTTCCAAAGAAAAGAATAAAAATTTTTTAGAGGCTCGGTGACTATGGGCTGAATAAATTTATATATCCATGAGGGAACATAGCATCATTTCAAAAGGGAATTGTGTACAGGGAAGATGGCATTCAAGCTTCAACATTCATGATTTTTTTTTTTTTTTGTCTTTTGAGAATTCAATACAGGATAAAGAAAACCATGAGGGAAGGAAAGTGAGGGCGTATGTGGGGATATAGCAGGTGGTATAGTATATAGCAACATATATAATATGTTATATATGTAATATATATCTATATATATATCTTATATACACTAAATATCTTATATAACAAGGTATATAAGAAAGATAAATTAAAAATTGAGCTGGATAGAATTCACAGGTCTCAGATGATAAAAGCTCAGCGCTGTGTGCTAAGTCACTTCAGTCATGTCTGACTCTTTGTAACCCGATGAACTGTAGCCTGCCAGGCTCCTCTGTCCATATGATTCTCCAGGTAAGAATACTGGAGTGGGTTGCCATGGCCTCCTCCAGAGGATCTTCCGGAGCCGGGGATTGAAATCCACATCTCTTAAGTCTAACCTGCATTGGCAGACAGGTTCTTTACCACTAGCACCACCTGGGAAGCTTAGAGAGTAAAAAGGGAGGCCTGTGATTGTCCTGTTTGCTCTTGTGAACCTGAGAGTTCTACTCCATACTTAGTGATGCTAAGAATAAAGGAGGTGACTCTCACTTTCACTATGTTCATTATTAAGGAAAGTCTAAACATCACAGTACAATGGCACCTTTCAATCAGAAGTCTTCAAACTCCACAGTTTACCTGCTCTGTTAATACTTGAACCTGTGCTGTTCCCCTGTTTATTTAAATTATATGCTGATAATTTAAAATATATGCTGGTATATGCATGATAAATATCATGCAAAATGCCAGGCTAGATGAGTTACAAAGTGGAATCAAGACTGTCAGGTGAAATATCAGCAACGTCAGATACGCAGATGATACCACTTTAATGTCAGAAAGATAAGAGGAACTAAAGAGCCTCTTGAGGAGGGTGAAAGAGGAGAATGAAAAAGCCAGCTTAAACTCAATATTAAAACAAACAAACGAACAAACAACAACAGAAAACTAACATCATGGCATCCAGTAACATTACTTCATGGCAAATAGAAGGGGAAAATGTAGAAGCACTGACATATTTCCTCTTCTTAGGCTTAAAATCACTGTGGATGGTGACTGCTGCAACCATGAAATTAGATGATTGCTTCTTGGCAGGAAAGCTATTACAAATCTAGACAGCGTATTAAAGAGCAAAGACATCACTTTGCCGACAAAGGTTCATACGGTCAAGGCTATGGTCTTTCCTGTAGTCATGTACAGATATGAACGCTGGACCATAAAGAAGGCAGAGTGCTGAAGAACTGATGCTTTCGAACTGTGGTGCTGGAGAAGAATTTTGAGAGTCCCTTGGACAGCAAGGAGCCCAAACCACTGGTCAATCTCTCTTTTTTAATTATAGTTATTTATTTTTTAATTGAGGATAACTGCTTTACAGAATTGTGTTGGTTTCTGCCAAACATTAACATGACAAGTCAATCAGTCTTAAAGGGAATCAATCCTGAATATTCATTGGAAGGACTGATGTTGTAGCTGAAACTCCAATACTTTGACCAGCTGATACAAAGAGTGGATTTATTGGAAAAGACCCTGATGCTGGGAAAGATTGAAGGCAGAAGAAGAGGGCGACAGAGGATGAGATGGTTGGATGGCATCACCAATTCGATGGACATGAACTTGGGCAGACTGGGAGATGGTGAGGGACAGGGAAGCCTGGCATGCTGCAGTCCATGGAATTGTGAAGAGTCAGACACAACTTCATGACTGAACAACAACAACAATGCTTCTTACTACCACCCTGCATTTCCCATATGGTCTCTCTGTCAGGATTTGGGAAGTGACAGAAAGCCTTAATTCTTTAACACCTTCTAAGGAAACCCTCTTTAGCTCTCTGACTTTCAAGAATTTCTTTCTGGTAATGGGTTAGATCATCATCATATCATCAACAGGGATGATCACATGTAAAATACCTGCCATGGGCCAGACACTAAGCTAAGGGCTTTCTATGAACTTGGGTATTTAATCCATACAGTATCCCTGGGAAGATACAAAAAAGAGTTTCAGTAAATGTTGAACTAAGGAATATCAGAGGGTGCATGCTAAGTTACTTTAGTCATGCCCGACTCTTTGCAACTGTAGCCCGTCAGGTTCCTCTGTCTATGGGATTCTCCAGGCAAGAATACTGGGATAGGTTGCCAGTCCCTTCTCCAAAGGACTATCAGCATTACCCCTACTTTACAAAGAAGGAAATAAACCAAGAGTCGCACATAGAGACCCAGATGTTCTTATTTCAAAGTTCCTTCGCCTTTCTTACACGTTCCCCATGACTACTGAGAGAAGAGATTATAGCTCTCAAAAATTCTGATTATTCAGCCAAGGCACAGAGAGGATAGATGGATCTCCCAAGGCTACAACATCATGATAGTGAACCCAGGTCTGCTAGGGTTGACTCTGTTTATGAAGCTGTGTGAACTGAGCCAGAGACTTAACCTCCCTGAATCTCCTCTTTTTCTTTTCTTTTTTTTTTTCCCTTGTCTGCAAACCTGAGGTTAATATGCCTACCTAGTAAAATCATTGTGAAGACTGAGGGGCTTTGTCATTGCTATTATGATTACATATTTATTAACCCATATTTTAGAGTAGATTATGTGTTCCTAGACAGCATATTAAAAAGCAGAGACACTTTGTCAACAAAAGTCTATCTAGTCAAGGCTATGGTTTTTCCAGTAGTCATGTATGGATGTGAGAGTTGGACTATAAGAATTGATGCTTTTGAACTGTGGGGTTGAAGAAGACTCTTGAGAGTTCCTTGGACTGCAAGGAGACCCAACCAGTCCCTCCTAAAGGAGATCAGTCCTGAATGTTCATTGGAAGGACTGATGCTGAAGCTGAAACTCCAATATTTTGGCCACCTGATGAGAGGAGCTGACTCATTTGAAAAGATCCTGATGCCGGGAAAGACTGAGGGCAGGAGGAGAAGGGGATGACAGAGGATGAGATGGTTGGATGGCATCACCGACTCAATGGACATGAGTTTGGATAAACTTCTGGAGTTGGTGATGGACAGGGAGGCCTGGCATGCTGCGGTTCATGGGGTTGCAAAGAGTCAGACACGACTGAGCAAATAAACTGAACTGAACTGATGTGTTAAACACTTTTTGAGCATTATCTGATTTAATCCTAGTAGCAACTTGTAGTATAAAAGCATCAGGCTATGGAATGATCACACCAAAATGGGTTCGGGTTCTGGCTCTACTGCTTTCTGGCTGGATATCTTTGAGCAACTACTTCATCTCTCTAAGCCTCAAATGATACATTAAAAAAAAAAATAAAATTAGAGTATTTATTCAGTATGTTTATTTATCTATTTATCTGCACTTGGTCTTAGTTGTGGCATGTGGGATCTAGTTCCCTGACCAGGGATTAAACCCTGGTCCCCCACTTTGGGAGAACAAAATCTTAGCCGCTGGACCACCAGGGAAGTCCCTCAATATGGGTTGTGTAACTCAAATAAGAAATTGTAAGGCATTAACTTATAGTAAGTATCCAAAATCTTGGATTGCTTTAAGATAAATGATTTTGTATTTTATCCTTTAGGACTGCAGGAGCTATAGGGCTTTGGTTCTATTCTTTACAAAGTCTAAGTTTGTGTTAACTTCATTTAATAAGGTTTCTAATTTTTATCTAATGCCTTTTCAGAATATATTGATACCATCATATGAGTTTTACCCTTTTATTTGTTGGCTTGACAGATGAATCAATAGTTTGAACCACCTGTGCATTTCTAGAGATAAATCTGTTACTCTTTATGGCTTCATTGTTTGGTGTGTGTGTGTATATGTGCATGTGTGAATGTTTAGGTGTATGTGTGTGTGTGCATGTGTGCATTAGTCCACAGTTTCCTAATTAGCATTAAATCTAGCTTTGGCTTTAAAGACCTAGTGGCTTCATAAAATAAAGTTAAGATAATATATTTTCTAGGGAGTAGCATATTTTAAGGAGTACTGAAAAAATTTTAAGGGTACTCATTTTTTCTGGTGTCTATTTTAGTGATAGCTACTTAATCATGTGTCTTATCTCTTTTACTAGACTTGGTTTATTCATATTTTCTATTTCTTTGAGGTCAATTATAATGATTTACAGATTCACAGGAAATAATCCTTTTGATCCAGGCTTACAAAATTTGTATTTGTGTTACCACTTCACTATTTTAATTTTTTGAATATAATTTGATCCTTCAGTTTATTCTTAATTAGGCTAACAAGAAGGCTTCCAATTACCTTTTCAATGAACCAATTTACAAGCTGATATATCTTTTTTAAAAAATAATTTTGTGTTCTATTTCATTAATATCAAGTTTTATCTTTACTAATTTCCTGTATGAAGTTTCTGTGATCTTAGCTTTACTTCTCTTTTTCCTCCTTAATTCCTCCAGATGAGAACTGTCCTCTTTTTCTTTTTTTTTTTTTACTGTCTTCTTTAATTGTGAAGGCATCTGTGACTTGGACTTCCCCTGCTATGCTTTGTATGACTTTCTACATGGTTTGTGGTTTGCCTTTTGATTTCCTCTTTGATCCAAAGATTATACAAATTTAACTTACTTAGTGTTCAAGTGGCTAAGATATTTTAGTCAAATTTTAATAATTTATTTCTATTGTAGTTAGATTATTATGAGAGAAGGTGGCCTGAAATAACCATGGTGCTATACTCCTTTTCTCAAAACTTGAATAAATCCTGGCTGTTTTAAAATCCCTTTGCACGTTACTTTCTGGGTTGGGTATTGTGTGTGTGTGTGTGGTGTGTGTGTGGTATGTGTTTGTCTAATTGCCTCCTCTGGAGTGTGAATCCCTTGAGAGTAGGGATAGTGTTTTATCCCATTTCTGTCCCCAGAGCCTAGCAGAGTTGGGCACATTGCTGGTGTTCAAATATTCATCTGATTTGAATTTAATTGGACACAATGAATACGCCTCTTAAACAAGGATGACTCTCAGCCTGCAGTGCAGGCAGTAATTGTGTGAGGGTGGTCCCCCCTTAGGTGAAAGTGACTCCGAATTCTGAATCTCACCACATCCCTATTTACAGCCCCTCCTGCCCTATACCTCCCCATCCCCCAACGCCTCATCCCCAGCCCAAATAAGATAGCTTTCATTCCCTGCTGCCAAATGCCCAAGGAAGGAAGGGGCAGATCTGAAAATGTTGGGAAATGTAGCCGTTCAGTGTTGAACAAACAGCATAACAAAGGCATCTGTCACAACGCATCACCTCCTGTTCCTGGGAGACTTCCGCCAGCATCGTGGTGCGCTCACCCCCCTCCCCTTCCTCTCTGCTCACTCCCTCTAATTACATGTGGCGTTCTCTCTCCATCACACAATGAGAGAGGTCCTCATTTTGGCAGGAGAGTGGAGAAGATTGGCTAGGGAATAAATCCTGCCATAAGCAACATTTCCTCCTCAGACAGAGAATTTGGACCAGGTCACCTGTATGAGCAATCGGTTTATGTGGATTGAAAGGCCATTTCATGCCTAAACAAGCCTTCTGACTGACAGAAAATAAAATATATCTCTTATTTTCTCACTCTTGTCATTAAAGCCCCAAATCTTGAGAATCACATTCCCCACCCTCATCAAGCTGATTCATATCTACTTTTTCAGCCAAGCCTCCCTTTGCATTTTCTGGAAAACAGAGTCGGCTTCTAACTTCTGTATTTATAGCCTCTTTACACCCCTAGTTTCAGCTGCTTTGTCCCCTGGGATGCAAACTCAAGTAAAATAATAACATCAATAGTAACAGCCGCTTGTGTTTTGTACATACTGTGTGCCAGGAACCGTGCCAAATGATTTTATGCTTTTATCTCGTGTGATACTTACAATGATCTTATGAAGGATATTGTATTATTTTCCCCATCTGTTAGATAAGTAAACCAGAGTTTAAAGAGGTTAAATATAAAGCAACATAAAAATAACACCGTATACCTCAGAAGCGGGATTTCAGAGGTATGATTTATGCTCTTTTTGTGTTGGAAACGTGTGAATGTGGTTACCGGACTACTTCTCCACTCCTGTTTGTGTGGGTCCCTGTCTCATCACTGGTGAAAGCCCAGGTCAGAGGTGATCTTCAATACAAACTCTGCTCAGATCCTCAAGGAAGTCTTTCCTTTCCTGGCTGTGCACCAACCCCTCCGCCCTGCCATCCCTTTATTTATTCCCCTCTTTTGGTCAATACAGCTGAGCCCGTCCTGCCCAGGGGAGGGAGGCGTTCCTCATGGGACTACCCCTGCTCTGCTTCATGGAGTGACATTTCATCAAGCAGCTCATTATTCCTCTGTTCCTGGATGTGAGCCTTGTGTTCGGGTAAGGGGAAGGCTAGATAAATCAACGTTCAAATTCAGATTACCTTTCAGCTAGTTTAGAAAGCTAACTGGTATACAGATCCCACTTTTTCTTACTCCTTGAAGTATGTATTATTTTTCCTGTCTTTACACTCAGTGACAGTCATTGTTTTGAAATAATGAAGGCTTAATGAAACTGACAGCATTTGGACCTTTTTAGAATATTGCATTAAATTCTTCTTCATTATTCATTTATTAGTTCATCAAATGTTTACTGAGCACCTGTTATGTTCCAAGCACTGCCCCAGGTATTGGAGACTCAGCAGTAAACAATTTAGACAAGGTCCCATTCAAAAGAACTTACTGTCCCTCCAATTAAAAATAAATAAATTATAAATAAATAAACATTCTTCTAAATATTTTTTTTTTTAAAGAGCTTACTGTCAAGTTACATCTCCAGACCCATTGGCAGGAAAAATATGCAACAGATTATACAATAAAGTCAGGCATTGTTAAGAATAATAGCGTTCATTTAGCCTATTATTTTTTAATACTGTGCTTTCTTAAGGTGAAATTAGTGTAGGGACTTCCCTGGTGGTCCAGTGGCTAAGACTCCATGCTTCCGAAGCAGGGGCCCTGGGTTCAATCCCTGGTCAGGAAACTAGATTCCTCATGCAGCAACCAAGAGCTTGCTTTTGCTGCAACTAAAGGTCCCAGTGCCGCAATGAAGATCAAAGATCCCACATGCTGCAGATAAGACCCTGCACATCCAAATGAATGAATACATAGAAAAAGAAACAAAACAACACAACATTGTAAATCAAGTGTACTCCAGTATAATATAAAATCAATGAGAATAAATCTGTCTTTACGAGATCAATCCCGTCAACGTCTCCAGTTTACAGACGGTGCTGCGCTCTGCTTAGTCACTCAGTGACTTTGCGGCCCCATGGACTGCAGCTCGCCAGGCTCCTCTTGAGATACATGCTGTTGTTATCCTTATCTTATAGGTGAGCAAACTGAAGCTCTGAGAGACTAGGAGACACGTCCAAGTTTTCAGAGTTGGAAAATGGTGAAGGTGGGTTTCCAACTCATAGGAGGCTGCCCAGGTTCCAGACCACTCCCCACACTATTAATGCTAGAGCAGCCCAGAGTTCTCAAAGGACCTGGCACTCCGTTTAAACTGCGATGACAAACCATTCACCCTACAGTGCCAGCTCTTCCCTTAACAGAAACCTGCTCAGACTGCCTTCCATTCTGACACTAAAGGGAGAGTTATGTATTAGGGACTGGTATTCTCAAATTGGGTGACTTGTTGCCTCTGGGGGACCTTTGACCATGTTGGGAGACATTTGTTTATAGTCACCACCAGAGGTGAGGATGGTGGGGATGGGTGCCTCTGCCAACTAGAAGGTAAAAGTCAGTAATGCTAAAGTCCTTCAAACCACAGTACAATCTTCCCACAATAAAAAATTTATGTGTTAATATCCTTGCTGTTGAGAAACCCTGGTATAGAGGGAAAAGAATAGTAACCTACAGAGAGTACTTATAGTTTAAGTATGTATACACACCCGACAACACTTACTGGTGTCTGCAATTCTAACCTTGATTCTCAACCCAAATGCGTAATTTTTTTAAGCTCATGCAGCAAAAACATCCGGACAACCTACTCTCTGTGAGATGTCCATAGACACTTTTCATGCAGGAAAAAATAATACGAAGCTGATTCTGCTGTAAAGTATGGCAACTAAGATCACAAGAGCTAGTGTCAAACATTCCCAGATTAGAAACCAGGTTCCAGCCTTCCAAGTTGTATGACCTTCTTTCAGAGATACATCTTCTCTAACCCTCACTGGCTTCACCTGAGGATTGACAAAAATAAAAGTTTTCTCTTTTATAAATTATTAGGGAGTTGAAATAAAATAGTGCATTTAAGGTGCTTAGCAGATCTTGGCATTTGGTCATCTCTCCATGGGGCTACAAAGAGTCAGACACGACTGAGCAACTAACACACACACACACACACACACACACACACACACACACAAACACACACAATAAGTGGCAGTTATCAAAAACAAAGTGGGTCTAGAAGGCCAAAGCTGCTTTCTCAAATTCACTCAGCTCATAAGGACCATGATTCCACATACAACATGAACACCTGCTTAGTGAGTCTGAGTGCAATACCCTCATGCTCATCTTCCATGGTAGATTTTTGCATTCCCTTCTTCCAGGACCTTTGTATCTGGGCTGTAACTCAGGGCACAGATTTGCCTTGCTATTTCCACTGCACAGCTGGATGATTCTCCTCATTTGGCTAGACACACCGTCTTTCCCGGGGCACTGCAGTTGGAATCACGGCTGCCTTTCATTTGTAAATTTGGCCTTTCTGGTTCTTGAGCCAGCCTGACTAAGGCAGATGGCTTACTAGCCTCAGGTCCAACATAGTGAGTACTGGGGACTGAATCCTGCAGCCTTGCACATCCACCTGGTATCTGGCACTTAGGACATCCTCCCCAAACCTGTGTGCACAATATTTTTTTCTGATTTTCCCCTGCTGTCTTAGTTCCATTTGAATGTATGGCATGGTCTGCCTCAGTCTCCCTATCTGGCAGTCTAATTCAATGATGCTTTAAATTGCTATTCTGCCTCAGCACATTCAGTTATTATCCCAACATTCTGCTACCCACTGGTAGAGGGTTAAGACTTCTGCCTCCCAGCTCCTGAGCATCCTTTTATAGATCAAATTGATCCCTCTAAAATAGAGATCTTACCTCTTGTCTCTCCAGAGTACTCGCGTCAAGACCTCATTATGCTACCTTATCCACTGAGTTATTCTTATTATATTTTTCTACAAGAATTTAATCAACCCTGAATATTCATTGGAAGGACTGATGGTGAAGCTGAAGTTCCAATACTTTGGACCCCTGATGCAAAGAGCCGACTCATTGGAAAAGACTCTGATGCTGGGAAAGACTGAAGGCAGGAGGAGAAGGGAAAGACAGAGGATGAGGTGGTTAGATGGCATCACAGACTCAATGGACATGAGTTTGAGCAAATGCCAGGAGATGGGGAAGGACAGGGAAGCCTGACATGCTGCAGTCCATGGGTCGCAAAGAGTTGGACACAGCTGAGCGACTGAACAACAGCAACAAGAATTTAAAATTTAAGGTGTGCCAAGCACCTCGTGAGGTACTTTACAATCATTCAGACTTCTAATGTGTAGAGCAGCTCTGAGACACATTACCTCATTAAACAGAAGAAACATATAAGTAGCTAAGGTCACATGGTTTGTAAGAGGCAAAATAAGGATCTGACATAGTCCTGTTTATTTTCCGAATCCATACTTATCACATTGAAGCTAAGAGATGCTATCTTGGGCTACAAAGCTTCTTGTTCCAGACATGAGGGGATCTACTTCAATAATCAGGTTAATGTACCTAGTCCCTCTTCAACTTGGTCCCTCTCACTTCTCTCCTCTGCCAGTCTCTGAGGTATCATTTTAGACATCCTATCAGAGACCGTTGAACTACGCCATACTCCAAATGTAAATGCACTATCTAAGTTCGCTGCACACTCCCTCTGTCTCCATTAACTGCACAGTTTTCCATCTATCCTTTCTGTGACTATAATCAGGACTTCTCTGATTTATATTGGCCCATTACAACCCATGACCTTGAGCTGGAAGACTTTGTAATCATCGTCATAATCACTAGCGGCAACAGCAACATCATCACTGTCATTACCACCAGCACTACCATCGCCATCACCACCCTTGTCATCTTTGTCGCTTTCATCGTCATCATTTTCATTGTCACCTGGCTTCTATAATGCTCAAGAAATTAAATGACTAATGATGACCAGCTCACAAAGTTCTGTTTGGTTGAAAATGTAAGGCATGGACATACGAAAGGATAAGTAAGAATAAGAACAAGGCCCCTAAGTCCACCAGTATATATTACAAATGCTGGGGAAAGGGTTAAGTTGGAGATGTGGTGGGAGAAAAATCAGGAGGGACTGTGAGTGAAAGGAAGAGATGATAATGAATATGGGTGCGGTTGACCTAGATGTGCAATATCATCTAAAATAGCATAAAGAGGACACAGCAGGAGGCACAGTTGTGTGAATAAATATTAGAGGGAAAGGGATTCATAAGATTTGCAGTCTTTCGCAGGACAATCATTTCGGCTAAAGCCAGATATCTGCTGTGGGTTAACAATCAGGAACAGTATATGAAGTTTGGGACTGAGAGAAGGATAAGCCTTTGTCTGGAAGTTCTCTCCCTAGTCCTGAATGAACATATGACTTAGAGTGAGTAGTGTATACGATTAAATGAAAAAGGTGGTCAAAAATGAGCAAAAGCATCTTTGTGTAATACTTGGTCTTGCTAAACATTTTAATATTTATCTTCATCTGATAATGTGAGCAATCACCTTATAATAAATAATGTTGACTTCCTTATGAGCTAGGTATCATTTTAGGAATGAGAAAACGAGAAATCAGAAATATTAAGGTATTTACTGAGGGTTGTCCACCTAGGAAGGAAAAGAGCAGAACTTGAATCTGGGTCTGCTGGCTTCAGTTAGGAGTACTCAAGAAACCAATATTACATTTCAGGATAAGATGTGAGAAAGGCAAAGTCAAAATTGATTTCAAGAAAATCAGACAGTGGTCTTTCCTAATTGAAAAGTATGTGGGAAGATGTATGTAGAATACCTGGGCTTTGAAATACTAAAATCACAAAGTGCAGGGCTTCCTGCTGACTTGATTGTCCCAGCCTCCCTCACCCATTTTGACAAGATTAGTTATAATAACCTCTATCGCCAGGACTATTAAAAGAATCAGGAAAATATCTATATTACAGTTTGTTATTAAAAAAGAAAATACATATGGCTCTGTGCTTTAAAACAAATTATTGCTGTCTTGGGAATATTTTGATTGGATCAAATTATTTGGTGTCTACTCCATGATCACATTTTTCTCCCCCTATAAAATAGAAACAAAAAGGAAGAACGCTCAGCCAATGTATTTCAATAACAAAGTAGCCACACAGATTCCCCGTGGTGCTGGTAAGCAGCAGAGAAGCAATCAGAAGGAAGGGGAAAAGTTCAGCAGGAACTAGTTTGAAAAATAGCAGATACAGTCTGACAAACGCCAGTCTGCTACCACCCTGCCATGAGTGGCCATTTCCCCTCGGAGTGACACTTTTCAATTATGAGATGGTAGCTGAGAGCATCCTGGGCGTGTCTGCAGCTGCCTGCTATTTCCTTGCCCAATTTTTTACAAACACCAAGAAAATGAACCCTTGTTTCTATAGACACTCTTTCCCAAGTAGTAATAACAAAAGGGCAGGAGACGATATATGCATGTGTATGTGAGCATAATCGGAGTGTTTTATGTATTAAAGAGGTCAGTGAAGCTTTTCTAGGGGAAAAACCCCCGATCTGATTTTGGGGGGTTGGTTAAGGTTAATGTTAACATTAAGATGAAATGAAAAACAGTTCAGAGGGAGGAAAATGAATGCCCATTACTTGAAAGCTTCAAGAAGCACCGCACATTCAGGAACACTAAATAAGCAATTTAGTGTGACTAGGTCAGAGTGTGCAAGTAGGGGTAAAGAACAGGGTTGGGAGAGAACTGTGTAGAGATAAGTAGACCATCATTGATCACAGCTGTTGATAAAGGCTATGTAAAAATCGAGCAATTTAGTGCTTAGAACAACCATTTGCTTCTGGTAAGTGAATATATGCTAAATTAAATTTTGTTAACTCTGTAAATCTTATACCAGACTCATGCTAAAAATTCTGTTATGAATATGGGCTTTTAGGGCTTCCCAGGTAGCGCTAGTGGTAAAGAACCTGCCTGCCAATGCAGGAGACGTAAAGTGATAACGGGTTCGATCCCTCGATCAGGAAGATCCCCTGGAGGAGGGCGTGGCAACCCACTCCAGTATTCTTGCCTGGAGAATCCCCTGGACAGAGGAGCCTGGCGGGCTGCAGTTACAGGGTCACCAACAGTTGGACACAACTGAAGCAACTTAACACACACACATGGGGATTTCAGGTATGTTCCCTGGCTTCCCTGGTGGCTCAGAGGTTAAAGTGTCTGCCTGCAATGCGGGAGACCTGGGTTTGATTCCTGGGTGGGGAAGATCCCCTGGAGAAGGAAATGACAACCCACTCCAGTGTTCTTGCCTGGAGAATCCCATGGACAGAGGAGCCTGGTGGCCTACAGTCCACGGGGTCACAAAGAGTTGGACGCGACTGAGCGACTTCACTTTCACTTTCCCTGACTTCAGAAAGTTTATCATCTGCTTACAGAAAGAAAAAGGGGGGAAAATGTGCATCCATAAAACATAAAGCTAGAGAACCTGAATTAATGTCAAGAAATAAAACAATGTTAGGGGTAAAATCTGCTTGCTGTAGGATATTGGAGGATAGATGGTGATGGGGGTTTAGTCACTAAGTCGTGTCTGACTCTTGAGACCCCATGGACTGTAGTCCACCAGCTTCCTCTGTCCATAGGATTTCTCAAGTAAGAATATTCGAGTGGGTTGCCATTTGCTTCTTCAGGGGATCTTCCAGACCCAGGGATCAAATATGCATCTCTTATATTACAGGTGGTCTCCTGAATCACAACCTGATTCTTTACCACTGAGCCACCAGGGAAACCCCACTGGAGGACAGGAAGACCCCTAACAGATTGAGTCTGCTTGCATGACATCTTAGAAAATATGGAGACCAAGAATAAGTGAGAGTCAGAGAAGAGTTTAGAGCTATGGGGGATGACAAGCAGTGATGACATGGGTCCAGTGTAAGTCTTCCAAATGAAACAAATTTGAGAGATTTGCCTAGTCAGTCGGTGGGTGACTCTTTGAGTGAGAATACTGAGTATAAAGTAGAAGAGAATGCATTTACTTTGGAAGAAAATCCTTAAATCTGAGTTTCCTATCTGTCACTTATTATGGGTATTGGAAGTAAGTCAACTCCCTTTCTTTGGAACAGATACATGCTGCTTTATCTGACAAGCAACCCTCCCCTCCTGGTAGGGTTGTTTTCGTCTCCTGTTCAAACTGTATGTCTGCACAGAACCTGTTATACCCTAAAAAGCTTCATTCAACCTTTCCACTATTGGCCTTATTTATTGGTAAGAGAGATGAGTACCTGATCCAAGCTGGGCTACCCAGAGTCCTCTCCAGGGAATTTATATTCAAATTGCATTAAGAAAGGGCAGTTTGTCTTCCTTTTGTGATGTGAATTGCAAGATATAAAACGAGAAAGCTGTCAGCACCTATGTTTTTACAATATTGAAGTAGATGTTCTGCAATGACAGAAAATAAATACACAGCAAGAAGCAGAAACAAGAAGTATATAGAGAGAGTCCTAGTGGCAGTGAAGTCAAGTTGTGCTGATTCTGAAACTTAAATTCATATATTTCTTCCTTGTGGTTTATGTGTCCGTACTTTTCTTTGGATCTGAGATCCAAAGAAATCTGAAATCCAAAGGATCCTTCCAGTAAATCCTCCATTTTACCAAAGTTAGCACAAGCTGAACTCCTGCCTCTCACAAGCAAAAGAATTCCAATTAATGCATTTCTAAAGCAACTTCCTAGGAAGACATAGCATATTCTTCCTGAGAAAAAATAGCAATCCCTCATCTAAATAGGCTTTTAAAAACTGAATGAGTGTACATGAGAGCATCTTGCTAGATACAAGTAAGTTGTTGCTGTTGTGATTATTATTGGAAGAGAAAAGTAGATAGCTTGGCCTGACTAGAGTATGGTATTTCTGGTAGAGAAGAAGATCAAAGAGTTAGAGGTAAGGTTAAGTTAACTACTGAATGTTATTTTGCTGGAGGACCCAGGAACTTGTATTAGGTTTTTAAACTAACAACTTCTTTCCATAATAATCCCAAAGTATAGATATTTATGTGTGTATGCATATGTATAAGTATGTACAGAAAGTGGGAAGTTGATCAACAATGTAATTGCCTCAATAATTAGTGATCCTCCATGCAGAACTCTTTTGAAATCAGCAATAGCGTATCACTTATCTTCAAGTTCAAATATTGTCTCCCTCTCTCCAAGTAAATATTTTTTCCACCACTGGAAATCACCCAAAGAGTAGAACAAGTTACAGTGAATTTAACAGCATGGAAAATAGTAACAAAACAGCAAATACTTGGATCTTGGCCCCAGAAAGGCAAAAGAGAGCAGCCCACTTTTGGACACACAGTGATCCCACCCACTAGTAAGGCAAGCTTCATGATCCGGAGTCCAAGATCTATCCCCATAATGTCACTCCTCTTTCCTACGAAGAGGGGGAAAGGAGGGACCCTCTGGTCCAGTCACTGTAGTGTCCTCCTGCTAAGTTTTCTCACCCATTTTCTATCTTCTCCCAGCTGGTCATACATCTGTTTACTCTTAAGTCTCAGCTTCCTCCTTTTATACCATAAGAAGAATATCTGCTAGCCCTCTTAATCTTAGAAAGTTGAGATAAATATTCACTCATTAAGGTAAAGCACATAGTAGGTACTTAGTAAATGCACATTGAGCACATAGTAGGTACTTGTAAATGTAAATTTATCTTCTACACAGCATGACTCTAAGAGATGGTTTAATACTTACTAAGATGACATCTTCCATATTGTTTTTATTCCATTTTAGGTCACCAAAAATAGAGTTGGGTATAAGGTTTTTAGTTTCCCCTCTACTATTCCATTGATCTATAGTATTTGCAACAATAAACAACAAATAACTCCATATCTTTGTCAAGTTCAGTGCTCTGGACTGAGTCAGGGAATATTTTGTAACCAACAGACATAGTTCAGCCTATAATTATGATTATTATTAGCTGTAATAATAGATCATAATAGCATCTGCTAACAGCAACAACAGAACTCTTCCTAGGCCTCATTAATCTGGACCTCACTAATTTGCAATGTGTACTTATTTGACAACTATTAGAACAAAGTTCTGCCCAATGTGATCTGAGAGTAATTTTTAATGCAATTCGAAAAATATTTGGTAAAAGCCTGAGTGTCTCACACTGAGCTAGACTCTGATACAGAAATTAAAGATACTTCAGGATACAAATTCAGGCTTACTGAGATTTAAATCTTCTAACTGTTATGTTCACATTCATTTGACCTTGGCTAAATTTCATATTTTTTCATTTATAAAAGGGATATAATAATGAGCTGTTAAAAATAATGCTTTTAAAGTGTGTAATACAAGCATGTAACTAGCATTTAATGCATCATAGTTATTATTTTTATTATTCTTGTCAATGATGATGATGACAAATAAGTCAGGAGGGATATATTTAATACAGATACAGATGGAAACAATTGCAGTATCATAGAGTAAAATGTAAACTGCTGCAGTAGAAATATTTACATAGTGTTGTAGGATCATAAATGAGTTTCCAATTAATTTTATCTAAAAGAGGCAGGAGAGGATTTGCTATCTGCTCAGAGTCTTGGAGAAGGAGTTTCTTTCTGGGGGTTTGAGGAGACAAAGTGATTAAAGTCATAATAAAGAACACTCATTATTCTTGAAAATATAACAATCTGGTGTCATTAAGACAAGGATTATCATAAATATAAAATTCTAAAAATAGGTAAAAGGAAGAGTGTATGGAATACATTAACAAAGTAAATATCCTTTTCCCCCCAGTGTCAAAGCATTTAAGATGCTTTTAAAAACCCTAATAGAATCATTTAAAAATGCTGTGAACTGTGATAATCATACATCCTGTCTATTTACTAAAATTTACTTTATTCCCTGGAAGCACTGCTAGGAATGAATTTATGCTATTGTCTCCATGTGAAATAAAACAAATATATTTATTTGAAAAGACTCATCAGTCTAGATGTCATATTGCTTTTTTTAAAAAATAGAGACTAGGGATAAATTGTCACCATGTTAACTGAAAAAGAAAAGAGCACCCCTTGTAACTCCTGCTTTGTTTCTATACTATTTTAACATTCTTAACACTTTTATCAAGGTATAATTGACAAATAAAATTGTAAGGTATTTAAAGTGTACAACATGATGTTTTGATATACATTGTAAAAAAAAATTGTAAAAAGAATTCCCCCCATCAAGTTAATTAGCACATGGGTCACTTCACACAATTACTTCTTTCTCCCTTTTTTGAGGTGGGGGTGAGAACATTTAAGTTCTACTCTCTTAGCAAATTTCGGTTACAATTCAGTATGAGCAACTACAGTCAGCATATTATACATTAGACATGCAGGCCTTATTCATCTTACAAATGAAAATGTAGATGTTTTATTTCTTTAGAGTAATTTTCTCCTATTAGTCTGGGTTAGTGAGATCTGCCTGTTGATACCATTAGAGGGGACAAATGATGAATTACCTTGAATAAGTTATTTAACTTCTTTTTAGCTCAGTTTTCTTGGCTTTCAAATGGAGACCATGGTATACAGAGATAAACGGGAGCTGGTCTTAATTCTTTTTTGATGTGATCACATACTTTTATACGATTTCTTTCTCTTTTTTTGTCAGTTAATTAATATTATTCATTTTTTCATTTTTATTTATTTTTATTGGAGTGTAATTGCTTTATACTGCTGTTACTTTCTGCTGTACAAGAAAGTGAACCAGCTATAAGTATACATACATCCCTTCCCTGCTGAGCCTCTCTCCCACCACTACCTCCCCATCCCACCCTACGTGATTTCTCTGAGAGAAAATTCTCCATCAAATTCCTTCTTAGATCCCTAGGGATTAATATATGGTTCGTGGTTCATGAACGTCATTTGAAATAAATGGAAGTAGCTCATATGAATGTGGGATAATATTATGTTTAAAAACATCATCAAGATGGTCTCCTTGCTGGAAAATTGAAAAAAAAAATCCTACAAATAACCATAAAGAACAAAGAAATATTAGGAGGGATCCAGTATTTTCTGTCAGCATAAAATCTGTGTTTATTAGGTAGTAACTGGCCATTTCCTTTCACAATGTCTTCAAGAATGACTCAGTTCCCAAGGTACCCAAGGGTTCTATGGCCTGCAGTTCCAAAGAAGATTGAAGAATTATCTCTGAACTGCTACTAATATGTGTATTTTTTTGAAAGTCTCTCAGTCATGTCCAACTCTTTGCAACCCCATTGACTAAACAGTCCATGGAATTCTCCAGGCCAGAATACTAGAGTGGGTAGCTGTTCCCTTCTCCAGGGGAACTTCCCAACCCAGGGATTGAACCCAGGTGTCCCTCATTGCAGGCAGATTCCTTACCAGCTGAGCCATAGGGAAGCCCAAGAATACTGGAGTGGATAGCCTACCCCTTCTCCAGTGGTTCTTCCTGGCCCAGGAATCAAACCAGGGTCTCCTGCACTGCAGGCGGATTCTTTACCAGCTGAGCTATCAAGGAAATATAGTCGAAATCAACTATTTAATACTCTCTGGCTCTATAGAGTCATGGAATTAATAACTGTCTCAAACATGGGAACTCAAAGTCAAGCTTCTTTCAAGATTGGATTCAAAGAAAACGCCAAAAACCACGACAAAACAACGCCACGCTCACACCTTGAATGAGAAAACACTAGATGGGAAATATGAAGAAAACACCATTACTGAGTATGTGCTGTGTTCCCAGAACACTTACGCCATCACAGTATCATGATAAGCCTAGGAGAAAGCACCATTGCCCATCTCGAAGATGACAAAATAAGGTGAAGAGGCGTCAAAGAATTGGTTTAGTCTTACACACAGCATCTGGCAAAGCTAATGTTTAAATCACCATTTTCTTACTTCAAAAGTCTGTTTTCTTTTTTTTTCTTTTTAATCTTAAACAGCTTTACCAAAGCATTCTTGTTGTAACTTAAAATTTACATGAAAGGAGTTGCTGGATAAAACAAATTTTGAAAACTGAGTTCATTCCAGTTGTGTGTGTGTGGAAGTTGCTCGGTTGTATCAGACTCTTTGTGACCCTGTGGACTGTAGCCTGCCAGTCTCCTCTGTCCATGGGATTCTCCAGGCAAGAATACTGGAGTGAGGAGCCAGCCTCTTCTTCGGGGGTTTTCCCAACCAAGGGACTGAACCCAGGTCTCCTACTTGCAGGCAGGTTCTTTACCATTTGAGCTATGAGGGAAGCCCTCATTCCAGGTACACAGACTTAATTGTGATCATCTGCATTGATTCCAAGATGGGATATAGAATATATAACGTATTTTTCAACAGTGCTCTCTTTCGTATGTTTTAAAATCCTTATAGAGATTGAAACCACTTATGTTCATTTATTCTTACATTCAAAAATATTTACTAAATATATGGCTATTGTATGATATACATGTAAGGATAAAAGTGTGGGTAAGAGTCATAATATAAGCACTTGCTGTTGTTCAGTTGCCCAGTTGTGTCCAACTCTTTGCAACACCATGGACTGCAGCATGCCAGGCTTCCCTGTCCTTCACCATCTCCTGGAGTTTGCTCACACTCACGTCCATTGAGTTGGTGATGCCATCCAATCAACTCATCCTCTGTGGATCCCTCTCCTCCCACCTTCAATCATTCCCAGCATCAGAGTCTTTTCTAATGAGTCAGCTCTTCACATCAGGTGGCCAAAGTATTGGAGCTTCATCTTCAGCATGAGCCCTTCCAATGAATATTCAGGGTTTATTTCCTTTAGGATTGACTGGTTTGACCTTCTTGCAGTCCAAGGGACTCTCAAGAGTCTTCTCCAACACCATAGTTCAAAAGCATCAATTCTTCAGCACTCAGCCTTCTTTATGGTCCAACTCTCACATCCATACATGACTACTGAAAAAACCATAGCTTTGACTAGATGGACCTTTGTTGGCAAAGTAATGTCTCTGCTTTTTAATATGCTGTCTAGGTTGGTCATAGCTTTTCTTCCAAAGAGCAAGCATCTTTTAAGTTCATGGCTTCAGTCACCATCTGTGGTGATTTTGGAGCCCAAGAAAATAAAGTCTTTCACTGTTTCCATGGTTTTCCCATCCATTTGCTATTAAGTGATGGGACTGGATGCCATGATCTTAGTTTTTTGAGCATTGAGTTGTAAGCCAACTTTTTCACTCTCCTTTTTCACCTTCATCAAGAAGCTCTTAAGTTCCTCTTAGCTTTCTGCCATAAAGGAGATGTCATTTACGTATCTGAGGTTATTGATATTTCTCCTGGAAATCTTGATTCCAGCAAGTTCATGATGGAACTGCTTCATCCAGTTCATGATGTGCTCTGCATATAAGTTAAATAAGCCAGGTAACAATATACAGACTTGATGTACTCCTTTCCCAGTTTGAAACCAGTCTGTTGTTCCATGTCCAGTTCTTATTGTTGCTTCTTGACCTGCATACAAGTTTCTCAGGAGGCAGGTAAGGTAGTCTGGTATTTCCATCTCTTTAAGAATTTTCCAGTTTGTTGTGATCCACACAATCAAAGGCTTTAACATAGTCAATAAAACAGAAGTAGTTTTTCTGGAATTATCTTGTTTTTTGTATGATCCAGGAGATGTTGGCAATTTGATCTCTGGTTCTCCTGCTTTTTTTAAATCCAACTTGAACATATGGAAGTTCTCAGTTCAAGTATTATTGAAGCCTAGCTTGGAGAATTTTGGGTATTACTTTGCTAGCGTTTGAGATGAGTGCAATTGTGTAGTAGTTTAAACATTCTTTGGCATTGCTTTTTTTGGGATGTGCCAGTCCTGTGGCCACTGTTTTCCAAATTTCCTGACATATTGAGTGCAGCACTTTAACAGCATCATCTTTTAGGGTTTGAAATAGCTCAGCTGGAATTCCATCACCTCACCTAGCTTCACTCATAGCGATGCTTCCCAAGGCCCACTTGATTTTGCACTCCAGGATGTCTGACTCTAGGTGAATTATTACACCATCATGGTTATCTGGGTCATGTAGATCTTTTTTGTATAGTTCTTCTGTATATTCTTGCCACTTCTTCTTAATATCTTCTGCTTCTGTTAGGTCTATACCATTTCTGTCCTTTATTGTGCCCATATTTGCATGAAATATTCCCTCGGTATCTCCAATTTTCTTGAAGAGGTCTCTAGTCTCCCATTCTAGTATTTTCCTCTATTTCTTTGCATTGATCACTTTGGAAGCCATTTTTATCTCTCTTTGCTATTCTTTGGAACTCTGTATTCAGATTGGTGTATCTTTCCTTTTCTCATTTTCCTTTCACTTGAGTTAGTCAATAAATGGTAAAAGTTCACAATTTGCCAGGTAGTGTCAAGACAGTGTTTAGTCTACTATGAGTCTAAACCCAAACAGTATATGTGGAAAACAATTAAACAAACAATTATTGTTATGTACAATGTTCACTACTCATTCATTCAGTGAATACTATCTTAGCATTTACTCTGTATCAAGCATTGAACTAGACCATCAGTATACAGCCGTCAGTAAGTCAGTCCTTGCCCTCAGGGAGCTTACATTTTGGTTGATAGAAAACAATTACAAAATGTATGCTCTAAAGGAGATTGAAAGCAGAAAGGGACGAGAAAAAGTAGGAAAACAGGGGAGATTGGTCATAAAGACAGAGATGAGGAGGTGACAAATAAATTTAGTCCTAAGTGATGAGAAGTACCTAGCCATTCCCAATACTAGTTGTGAAAGCCAGGAAATAGACAGTGTCCAGTTTATATAATATTTTGAGAAATTTGATAAGTAATTAGGACTGTGTTCAATGGGAAACCACTTAGATTTTTTTTTAATATTGCAGTATAGTTGATTTACAATGTTGTGTTCATTTCAGCAAATTGATTCAGTTTTACATGTATTGAGTTGGCCTAAAATTTCATTTGGATTTTTCCACAAGATGTTACAGAAAAACCAGAATAAACTTTTTGACCAACCCTATATATAAAGTGCCCCTGAAACATTAAGTAGGAATGTGGGAGGAAGGAGTCTAGGGTAGGGGGTAGGATAGGAAGGGAGATGAACAATGAGGTTGGTACACTAGATAGGAGTCAAATCAGTTAGAGACTTGTAAAACATGCTACCAAGTTTGGATTTTATCATAATGGAAATGATAAGATATGTAAGTTTAATAGCAGGGGAACTGCAGGATTCCTCTAAACTTTAAGAGAATCACTCCAAATGTTTTATGAAAAAAATCAATTAAATTGAACACAAAAATAAGACTGTGGGCTCCAAATGTATTCAAAACAGTGCACTTTAGGAAACACTGACCCCTCTTTAAGAGAGAACAAAATGTAGGATAAAGCTTAGCCTAACGGGGTATTAACATAATTTTCATGGAAAGATAGCTCTGGTATCAATATTAAGGAAAGGATAAAGGGTGAAATTCGTTGGTGAAAGGTAGAACATGAATTGTGAATGGCTATGACTCTTCTCTCCCATTTTGTAGATTAGAATGGTCTGTTTGGATTGCCTTTACGGGATAATAGGATTGACTCCAGGAATTTACTAGGACTCTCAGCTCTCAATGGCTTCAGTTATCCTTCTCCATTATGAACATTTCAAAAATTTCACCTTCTTTTTCCTTCTTGGAAAGAAGAGAAAGGTAATACTTCTACCACTTACATCTCACATTATAGTTGTTTGGGGTGATTTTCTAAAAGAAGTTAAGATAGTATGACAAGTTAGCAATGTTTCTTCTAGATAAGCTGTGTCTAAAATCCCTGTCATATGGCTGATTCTGGCCTTAATTCCTCCAGTATGTCAAGACATGTTCTGAAATATACATATTTTAGATGAGGTCATTTGATTTCAATTTGGATATTTCTCATGAAAATATAAAATCTCGTTTTCTCCTTCCTCATCCAAAGATAATTAACCTAAGTTACTTTAACAAACTACTAAGCTCATTTCCAACAACATCAGCCCTATTTTGTGTCTCCAACAGACCTACAGAATAAAAGGGAGGACTTATGAGAGTATAATGAAAAATTTAGCAACCCCTCCTCCTCAGTAACGAGGGATGAGAATGTTGGTGAGCCAGAGGCGGGAACTGTGAGTACATTTAATGGTGACATACCATTTTTAGACCCAATTATGTAAATTTATCCTGGAATATTGTGTGAGGATGAGGTGATCATTTTCCCCACTACCACCCACCCACATACACACCCTGGGATTTATAGCAATTATGTCAATTGTCCTATTTATGGTACTTGACACGTTTAATGTAAGAAGGGGACAATGCACCCTATTACCTCTTATTACAATGCAGCATGGTGATGAATGGTATAATAGTGATGATAATTAAAATGTGTTGTGCATACTTAAACATGAGATTCAAGGTTTGAAGAAGTGCCTATTATCACAGCCCCTTTTCCCTGTCTCGTCTTCTAAAGAAAGACTCAATATCTTCCTTTACTAGTCTGCAATTACTTACATGGATCAAGAAAACACTGATATTATTTGGAGTTGACTCCCCTTTGTGCAGTTCTTTCTTTCTCTTTGCTACCCTGTGAGGGACCTCTGAGTGCCCTAAAAATCTCCATCTTTAGCTCTTGCTGCTGACAGTTTTTCAAGCAGAGGTCCCTGAATTCTAGACTCTTCAAAAGTTGTTAGATTTAAATTGTCATAGGAACACTGGGGAATGATGTTAAGGTTCTGACTGTCAGTTTTCTTTCTTCTTACTTTAATATATCTGTCCTTGTTCTGTGACCACGGTCTCTAAAATGTAAATGAGCTGCCCTGAGTTTCCATAGAAGCTAGAATGGACTGGATGACTTTGGTAAATCACTCAAGCTATCTAAAAACCTTCACCACCTTCTCTACAAAAAGAAAAAAAAATAAAATAAAAGGAGGTTGAGCTTATACACAACATCATGACAAAGGCAAAAATATTAAGAAGTCAATCTGTATCAATATTACAGATATGTTATTACATAAATGCTAGATGAAAGTATAAGAAAAAGATTCATATCAGCATGGCATTTGAGAGTAAACAAAAACTTTTTAACAAAAAGTAATTTCTTTATAACTTTCCAACAGTGTCATATATAAAATTTTATGTATTTTCTAAGAGAGGAAACAGGTGAAAATTGACTAAACCCAAAGTCACAGTGCTATTAAATGACTCATTTGATATTGGGAAGGAGTATTTCTAAGTTTGAATGAAGGAGGTAGCCACAAATTTCTATTTCTCTTCTGTGCAAAAGAGATGAAGAAATAGGACTACTGGAAGAGAGAAGAAAGTAGAATTACAAGTGGCACCATAGTGCGATCACCACACGCGGTCAGGCTTAGAGTCACCCTCCTGCTGTCCGGCATCCTGTCATTAGAGATGGTCCGGCTCTCCCGAACTCTCCTGCATGACTTTGTCTACGTTTCCTGTCCTCCTCAAGCCTTCAACTCTCTATGCCCATGTTCAGTCTCAACCAATGCTTCTACATCCTATTTCACGGAGGAAGTGACAGCAGTTAGGAAGGAATTTCCATAAGCTCCCACCTCCCTGTCAACCATGTGTCTGTATTCTCTGGTCCCCCATTTAAATGATGATTTAAACCTTAGCGTTCTTCTCCCTGTGTTTCCTTCACTATGTTCTTCTGTCCAAATCCAATTCCTCCACTTGTCTAGTAGAAACCATCCTCTCTCACCCACTCAAGACATTGTGCTAGCTCTCATTCCTTCCTTTGCTTTAATGTCATTCATTCTTTTCTCTCTTATTCTTATCACCACACAAACATGCTTAGTTAGAATAAAGAAGAAAAAAAAATCTCTTGATTCATGATGCCTTTCCATCTTTTGCTCTATTTCTCTGGTTCCCTTTATTACAAAATTCCATAAAAGTCTTATCTAACACCCCGTTTCCAATCCCTACTTCTCATTATCTTTTGTCGTATTCCAGGTGACTCATGACCACTGAAATTGCTCTTATCAAGGTCATCAATGATATCCCCATTGTGAAATTCAACAGTCAGTTCTTGTGGAGGGGATTCTTTTGTGTTTTCTTCAATACTGTATTGCAAGCTGCTAGACTAAGTCCCCATATATGGACAGTGCTCAGCAGACACCCAGTGAATGAAAAAGTGTACATAAGCCAGACCTGGGCTTCAGTCCAGAGTTCCCCACCTTCTCATTGTATGCCATTGTGGGTCCCTTAATCCTCTCTGAGCCTACATCTGATTATCTTTACAATAGGAACAATAATAATGACCTCTCAGGGATATTGTAAAGGGGAAATGAAATAATGTATGTACATACATTAGTGACAAACAGAAAATGCTTTGTTGTTGCAGGTCTGTTTCAAATAGTGCAGTATCTATTATTTGCAGCAAGGGTGATTAATAAAAAAAGAATTTTCTGAGGATGTTTCAAATCTTTAGAAGTTTGCATTGAGGGCAAAACACATTTTATAGTAGTGTTGATTTGTTTGTGATTAGAATTTCCTGAGGCTGGGACCTCTCAAACATAACTATTGAGCATGCTAAGTAGGTAAGTGTCTCTAAGGTGAGACAATGGGAAGTTTGCTGCATCATTATCTTGTGTGATTGCTAAATCTAAAAGAAATAAAACACATTGCCCATTAAGACTTCCTAAGGGTGCAATGTGGAAGAGAAGTAATTCATTCCAAACGGGTGATGGCTGCTAACTGAGGTCTACCTCTTTAACAGCCTGGAAAGGGTATTGTGTCAGCAATCCATGTCATAGTGGATCGAGGTGACGTTCCCTGGTCTTTAATTAGTGGAACTGATGACCCTTCAGAGGTCAACTGGTGTAACAAAGACCTTTGACTGGTGATCTTATCGTTTCTTTAAAGGCAGCATCAAATATCAATGCTCAGCTTTGATTTACATCTTTCTTACCAATATTTTCATGTTGATTATTTCATAATGATACCAATGGGGCTGATTTGTTTATTTAAATGATGGCTGCTGTCATTTTTTTAGGACTATTTGTGCCCAGAAGCGAAACTTATAGATAAAGAACTGGAATACTGAATCTTGAAGGATGTGGGAAGTTTGGGGACCATCTTTTCCCGTTTTTGACCCTGTCTGGGAGGGATGTTAAGGCAAGGGAAAGGCAAAGACATGGGAAGTCTCTCCTTTATGAAAAACAGGTTGATAGGGACTTCTTTGATGGTACAGTGGAAAGGAAACCACCTGCCAAGCAGCAGACATGGGTTCAACCCCTCATCTGGGAAGATTCCATATGCCAACCAGCAACTAAGCCCATAAGCCGTAACTACTGAATCCACGTTCTACAGACACTGAAGCCCGAACCCTGGAGGCCGCGCTCCACGATGAGAAGCAGCCCGTGAACCGTGACTAGAGAGTAGCTCCCTCTCACCACAGCTAGAGAAAAGGTCGTGTAGCAACGAAGCCCCAGCACAACAACAAATACAAATAATCGGATAATATTTTAAAAACAGATTGATAACAGAGCAATTCTTGTTTCATCAGCTTCGTTTTACATTTATTTTTTTTTCTTTTCCTCACACAAACATGTTCGCATACACACATACATGTACACTCAGGGCACAAATGTATTCGTAGTGGATCCATATTTTCTGCATGTACTTTTTTATCTGCTTATAAATGTAAATGCACACACAGGCATATATACGCATATATACCAGCTAAAATACTTATGCTATACCCATTCAACGAGATGAATATCTTCACATACAGCAGCTAAAGCACATCTATTCCCAACTGAGCACATTTAAGGATACCCATGAAACATCCATAAACTCATACAAAAATATACACAACTCACATATGCTGCTACATCTACCTAAACATATGTGCACATATACAGATATACATATATGCTGAAAAATACCAATTTAGTCACTAGATCTTTATTTTTCATAGGATAAGTACTTTGAAATAGGTAGATATTTTATTTATTTATTTTCCCTTCTGAGCACTGATGGATTTGGAGTATGCAGCTGTGGCAGAATATTTTTTTTAATATGCAGTTATATTTCCAGCATATTACCTTGCAAAAGGGCTTCCCTGGTGGCTCAGATGGTAAAAAATCTGCCTCCAATACAGGAGACCTGGGTTCGATCCCTGGGTTGGGAAGATTCCCTGGAGGAGGGCATGGCAACCCACTCCAGTTTTCTGGCCTGGAGAAATCTATGGACTATTCCATGGGGTCGCAAAGAGTTGGAAAAGACTGAGTGACTTTCATGCATACCTTGCATAAAGTAAATAATCAATAAATATTTGATGAATGAGAGAGTGAATGGATGGGTGAAGAAGTGAATGAATATGAGCAGGAGAGAGTGAATTGCTTTGCATAATAGAGGGCAGAATCTGGCTGCACCATGGGCAATGAGGGAGAGAGGACCGAATGCAAGTGTTGGCCATATTCCCATGGAGCTATTAAAAGAATAAATCCCTTTTAACTGTGGGGCCCACAACCATTGGTCATTTCCCCTTTATGATATCATATTTAACAATGTCACCAGCCCCAATCTTTCCATTTATATTGCTTTGTAGGGAGGAAAACAGGAAGATACTTAAGGAATTCCTTTGACCCCTATGTCCAAATATATTATTATTCTATTTTTGTGAAACAAACTACCCCTTAACTTAGTGACTTGAAACAAGTGATTTATTATTTTTCGTAGTTCATGGGTTGGCTGGGATGGTTTCACCTGGTTTACTCATGAGTCACATTCAGCTGGGCCAGAAGGCCCAAGAGGGCCCTGCTTTCATGCCTGACGGCTGATATAAGCTCTCAGCAAGCGCCCCTTGGTCGTCTTTCCCATGGTCTCTCACTCTCCAGGACACTAGTCTAGCTTCCTTGTGTGGTGACCTGAGAAAATTTCTAAAAATTAAAACACAGCCACTGAAGCTGTCTTGATCAAGTCCTAAGCTCTAAAATCTGCACAGTTATTCATCTGTCATTGTATATTAGTCAAAGCAAGTCACAAGGCCAACCCAGATTCAAAGGGTGGGGAGGAAGTCTCCATCATCTGGAAAGAGAAGCTCTAAGGATTTTTGGCTGTCTCAAACCTATGCATGAAATTTTCCTTATAACTATACTTTCTGCCACTTGGAATTCCTAAACCTCCTCATGTGAGTTCCCATTCATCCTCAAGATGTGCACTTGTTCCAAGGCCAATTAATAGAAGTGGGACACTGAGGTCCACAAACACTGTCTCAGCCTTTTAAGAGAAGATGAAAGTTTGACTGATTCTCTTTGCCTTGGTAGGGATCTGACAGCCAAGGAATCAGGTAGGTATGCCTATTGTAGAAGAGGTTATTTGTCACCAGGACATGTGTCCATTAGAAACTGGATCAAAGCCATGGATTCATTTGTCATAATTCCCAAAGGAGCCTTCATGAGTAATGAGTTCTGGGCTCTAGAGGCTAAGGTCGTTGTGATTAAAATGTATCCTTGACAGAGAAAAAAACCACTGGGTAAGTATACATGTTTTACTACATATTGAAATTACTCCACAAGAAAAATATAAAAATTACTTTAACTCACATTAGAGGCTCTTTCACATATTCGTATATTTCTACATTTTTGTAATCAGGGCACATATTTATTATTTTATGCTCTCATTCTCCTAATTAGCATAACTAATTTCCCTTAATATTATGTATAAACATATATCTTCCTCTTTTGAACTTCCCCTGTGAATATGTAAGATTCTTGCAAGGTATTCACAATATTCCAGTTTGCAATTATTATTGCTATTTATATATGTCTCACTTCCCCTGATTCATCATTGCCATCATTACCATCATCATCACTATTCAGGGCATTCACTGAACAACCACTATTAACCTTGCACCATACACTTTATAGATGCTACCTCCAATGCTCACAAAACTCTACTGTCCCTGTATAATTAATGAAAGAGAAATCTAAGTCTCAGAGAAGTTTACTAGCTTCCTTAAAATTCTGTTGCAGGTAGGTAATGGAAGAGATTTACTTCTACAGCTTATAGTATGATTATAAGCAAATGATGAGAAACAAAAGATAGGATTCAAGTCAAAATAATTTTCAAATATCCCATTATAGCTAGCAGGGTCCATGCATGTAAGACACACTAATACATAATTTTAGATGAATATACAATTTTATAAAATATGTCCATGTATGGGATGGTCATTAGGAGTTTACCAACACAGCATGTAATTATATTTTGTCACAATATGATAAATAAAGTGACAGACTTTAGTTTCTTGTGCTCCAAAATCTCTGTGGATGGTGATTTCAGCCATGAAATTAAAAGATGCCTGCTCCTTGGAAGAAAAGCTATGACAAACCTTGGCAGCATATTAAAAAGCAGAGACATCACTTTGCTAACAAAGGTCCATACAGTCAAAGCTATGGTTTTTCCAGTAGTCACATATGAATGTGAGATTTGGACCATAAAGAAGGGGAGCTCCGAAGAATTGATACTTTCAAGCTGAGGTGCTAGAGAAGACTCCTGAGAGTCCCTGGAACAGCCAGGAGATCAAACCCACCAATCATAAAGGAAATCAATCCTGATTTTTCATTGGAAGGACTGATGCTGAAAATGAAGCTCCAATACTTTGGCCACCTGATGTGGAGAGCTGACTCATTGGAAAAATCCCTTATGCTGGGGAAGATTGAGGGCAGGAGGAGAAGGCGGGGACAGAAGATGAGATGGTTGGATGGCATCACCGACTCAATCGATGTAAGTTTGAGCACACTCCAGGAGATAGTGAAGGACAGGCAAGCCTGTCATGCTGCAGTCCACTGAGTCACAAAAAGTTGGACACGACTGGGAGACTGATCAACATCAATATGATGTCACATAAAGTAGTGTAATCATTTCATTATAGCCTACTTTGCTTGACCATGCCCCTAATGCTGGAAATATCTGCTGACTCCATAGGATAGCCATTATGACTATACAGGTGTCAGTTCAAAGACAGGAGAGCAGAGTAACTAAGAGTCAATGAATCCTATTGACTTTAGAAGAGTCAGTTATCCATCCAGGCCTTTTCATTTTTATTGATAAGTCAGAGCTTATGGAAGTATCATTATCTCGGGGTTGTCACAAATGTTGACAAGAATTCAATCTTACGATGGAGTTTAGTCGCTAAGTCATGTCTGACTCTCTGCAGCTCCATGGACAGTAGCCTGCCAGACTCCACTGCCTGAGATTTTCCAGGCAAGAATACTGGAGTGGGTTGCCATTTCCTTCTTCAGGTGATCTTTCCCACCCAGGGATCAAACCTGGGTCTCCTGCACTGCAGGCAGATTCTTTAACAACTGAGCCACGAGGGAAGCCAGTAAATACTATCAAACATTCAATGGATAGTCAGCCAGACTTTGTCTGGCAGCAAACAAAAGAAAGTATCTGAAGACAGGCATCTTATCTTTGGGTGGGAGACACATGATCAGTCCAGTTCAGTCGCTCAGGTTCCTTGATTCTAGCTTGTGCTTGATCCAGCCCAGCATTTTGCATGATGTCCTCAGCATATAAGTTAAATAGGCAGGGTAACAGTATACAGTCTGATGTACTCCTTTCCCAATTTGAAACCAGTCCATTGTTCCATTTCCAGTTCTAATGGCTGCCTCTTGACCTGCATACAGATGCCTCAGGAGGCAGGTAAGGTGTTCTGGTTTTCCCATCTCTTTAAGAATTTTCTACAGTTTCTTGTGATCCACACTGTCAAAGGCTTTGGCATAGTCAATAAAGCTGAAGTAGACGTTTTTCTGGAACTCTCTTGCTTTTGATATGATCCAGGAGACGTTGGCTATTTGATCTCTGCTTCCTCTGCCTTTTCTAAAATCCAGCTTGAATATCTGGAAGTTCTCGGTTCACACACTGTTGAAGCCTGGCTTGGAGAATTTTGAGCATTATTTTGCTAGCATGTGAGATGAGTGTAATTGTGCGGTAGTTTGAACATCTTTGGTATTGTCTTTCTTTGGAATTGGAATGAAAATTGACCTTTTCCAGTCTTATGGCCACGGCTGAGTTTCCAAGTTTGCAGTCACATGGAATGCAGCACTTTAACAGCATCATCTCTTAGGATATGAAATTTCTCAGCTGGAATTCCATCACCTCCGCTAGCTTTGTTCATACTGTTGTTCCCAAGGTGCACTTGATTTCTCACTCCAGGATGTCTGGCTCTAGGTGAGTGATCACACCATCATGTTTATCTGAGTCATTAATATCTTTTATGTATAGTTCTTTTGTGTATTTTTGCCACCTCTTCTTAATATCTTCTGATTCTGTTAGGTCCATGCCATTTCTGTCCTTTACTGTGCTCATCTTTTGATATCTTTAATTTCCTTGAGGAGATTTATAGTCTTTCCCATTCTATTGTTTTCCTCTAATTTCTTTGCATTGATCATTTAGGAAGGCTTCCTTTTCACCCTTGCTATTATTTGGAATTCTGCATTTAGATGGGTATATCTTCTCTTTTCTCCTTTGCCTTTTGCTTCAAGGAGCGAAAGGCAAGGCACATGATAAAAGCATAAAATAAATGTGTATACAATACCCAGCCAACATAAGTCTTGAAAGCAAACTTTTATATTCGCCATTTCAGATCATCTCAAACTCTACTCAGCCTTTAGATTTTAGTTAATGTAACTTCCCCCAAGGAAGGTCATTTTAAAGCCTCAGACTGGTCAAATTCCTTTAGACTTACATTCTTTGAAAACATATATTCATTTTATATTATTTTATCTACTTGTGTGATTATTTCATTCATTTTTCTTCTTCTCCTAGTTTGTAAATAAGAATCCATAACTATCATATTGTATCTCTAGCATCTAACTACACAGTGCCTAGCAGAAAAATGATACACTAACAAGCATTCATTGACTAAATGAACTTGATGGATAATAGAAATGAACAAGGTCAGTTTTTATTATGAAAGAAAACTTCCTAATTTCTTTTCCTAGAGCTCTTCTACTTCATGACATCATTAAATACATTTCTGGATATTCTCAAATCCCCTTCATGCAATCCCTGTAATGAAGCAAAATTAAAGAGTATCAGAGTAGCAAAATAGGATCTAGATTATTTTTAATCAGCACCAAAAAGAACTTGAATACATCCAAAGAGAATTTCATCATCATTTGTTTTATTTAATTAAAAACCTACAGACAGAGATTAGCTCTCTGCTGTCTTGAGAAGGAATTCTTTAACACAGTAATGATTTATGATTTAATAGACAATGTTTAACCTACTTTTGTCCAGCATCTGAAGACACTTATCATACAATTGGCCGTTCATGTTAATGAAAAAATATATCCTTTACAATAGTCATGTTCACACTTGAATTTAGATGGCAGATGATATATATCAGTCCTAGGGAAAAGAAATAGATATTGAGCAACTGGGAAGAGAGAAGACTTTTTAATTAATTTTATGATAAGAATAAATGAATTAGGTTTCAAATTCCCAACAGTGGACATTTATATATGTTAATATATATAGTGGAAGAAAGTGAAAAAGTGTTAGTCACTCAGTTGAGTCTGACTCTATGTGACCCCATGGATTGTAGCCTGCCAGGCTCCTCTGTCCATGGAATTCTCCAGGCAAGAATACTGGAGTGGGTACCCATCCCCTTCTCCAAGGGATCTTCCTGACCCAGAGATTGAACTCTGGTCTTCTGCATTGCAGGCAGATTCTTTACAGTCTGAACAACCAGGGAACCCATCTCTATACATATGCATATATGAAAAAGTGAAAGCCAAGTCATTCAGTCGTGTCCGACTCTTTGCCACCCCATGGACTGTAGCCTACCATGCCCCTCCATCCATGGGATTTTCCAGGCAAGAGTACTGTAGTGGGATGCCATTTCCTTCTCCAATATGTATATATACTTGTGCCTATATGTGTATATATATATACACACACTCACACACACACATATGTATCTTTGTAAATATGTTTAATTTATGCATAAGTGTGTATAGATAAGTATAGCTATTATTTTGATTTTCCATCATGACTTTTATTCAAAAAGGAAGAAATGAGATGAGCTCAGACAGGAAGAGAATAATAGAGTTTTATCCATTTCCAATTCGTAAGGAGGCAGTTCTTTGCCATTTTAAATGGCTTAGTTTATTTTTAAAAGCAACCAAAAAATAAAGAAAAAAATTAGGTTGATACTTTATCTCCTGCCGTTAGTGAACCTTCAGGAAAATCAAGTACACAGTTTGGGAGAAAATTGCTGCCACTTAAATTTCCCCACAACCCTGCTTCCTATTGCCAGCACACACTTGCAGTATACTAAGTTCTTGCACAACATTCCTTTATGTTATTGATTAGAGCATATATTTTAATTAAAGGCAAATAAACATGTTTTTATGGAGATTTTGCAAAATAAACCACCATAGCATAGTCACTGAGACACAGAATGTTAAGAACCGGAATATGAGGGACTCAGACCACTCCCTGCCCATTGGCCATGCTCAGCAGAATGCAAATCAGGATGCTTCCTAGCTACAGCATTAATTTTGCCTCTAGATGTGTATGCCTTTGCTGCTCTAGATGCATTTGCAAAATTAAAAGTATAATTTATCTCCAAAAGGCAATATTCCATCAGCCTAGTAACTTGGTCCTGATGAAAGAAAACAGCCCTAAACAATCCTTATTCACTGTTTGGTCTGGTCTCAGGGACAGCAGTGGGGTGATAATCTCCATATCCAGGATGGGTTGTGGAGATGTAGGTCAGTTCCTCTTCTTCCTTGGAACAAATATCGGTAACTTAAGCCAGATTTGTCTCTTGCCCTATATTTCACTGTGCATCATCAGTCAAGTGATTCAAAATATATCAACTGTGAGGAAGAGGAGTGAGGTCTCCTGTCACCAGAAGCCTCCAAGGCAACTGTTTTTCCTTGGACTAAATAAAGGTACAAATGGGCACAGGTTTAAGCTATGGGTACCAAAGCAGGAATAGAGAGGGACAAAAAAATGTAGTCTCAGGACTTTCCTTGAGATCCAGTGGTTAAGAATCCACCTTGCAATGCAGGGAATGTGGATTCGATTCTGGGTTCGGGAACTAAGCTCGCATATGCAGCAAAGTAACAAAGAGTGTATGTCATAAATAGAGTCTGTGTGCCACAACAAAAGATCCTGCATGACCCAAGGAAGGTCCTACACGCTGCAGCTAAGACCGGACACAGCAAAGAAGTAAATAAATAGTAGTCTTAAATAGCATCAAGGAAGTTCTGTACAGACCAAGTGGAGTGCTGGAGACTCCAAGGTACAGAGCTCAGGCGACAAGCAGAATATCACATCCCAGGAAGGGGTGTGGCTATTTGTGAACTAGAGGGTGTAAATGCAAGAACGGAGCTGGGAGTAGAGGGTGTATCACCCTCAGTAGTTTGCCAAAGAAGATTTTGAGTCAATACTGTTTCAACTTTGCCAGATTTCTTTGTATCTTTCTCCTCCTCACTCTAGAACCCCGATGCAATTAGGTACTGATTAATATATTTCAATCATGGATATAGCATAGGTTTATTTATATTTGTGAATGTATTGATTTCTTTATTTTACTGTTTGATAGTTATAAGGATTCTTAGCAGTCACTGAGAAAAGAGAGTGAACGGCATTTATCCCAGATCATAAATCAAGTGGAGAAACAGCCATGCTTGGAAAACAGATTAACTGGGTTCCAGTGTAGTCATCCTCTCTTGTGTTCTTCCGATTAAATAAGGAACCAGTCTCATGGTGAATGTGGAAATGAATTAAATGGGATAATAGGCAAGTGATTATGCATTAGGGACTAATGGATGAGTGTTGACCTATTTTTTAACTCTGAAGTTTTTTTAGGGCTGATACTTTAATAGCATTGGTTGAGAGTCAATTGAGATAAAGTGATTGAAGCTCTTAAGATAGTGAATGTCGTCTTAAGATAGTAAATAAAGATAGGTAGTCTTTATTTAATATGAACATAATTCCCTTTTTTAATGTCAGTATATTACTTTTAAAATAGTTTTTGAAAAACCAATGTGGATGGAGCAGTCCCAGAGTGGTGGGAATTATTAAGATTATTTCATGAGTTTGGGCTTTTTTTCCCCTTTATTTTCCACTCTGATTGCCCTTGTTTTAGAGTTAATATGAGACTCTTTCTTTTCTTAGTGGCATATTCATTTACTCATTTACCAAATGTTCTTAAAGCTAAAGTTCAACCCGAGACAAAGGTTTTCACTGCCAGCTTCTAGTATGGGCAGTATATTTCCAATAGCAAAGAGTACCTACCTTGACTTATGTGGGAGGGAGCACTTGTAAATGCTTGAGAAAGATCTTTCATGCATTGATTAGGCAATATCATTGAAGTCCAAATATAGGCAATGACAAAGGGGTGTTATGTTTTGGGATATATCACATGAATATCTGAATATCCACTTCATTTTAAGACTTAAAGCATGTAGGTCATGCCCAGCCCCTTTCCAAGATATAAACATGATGTTTTTTGTTTTTTAATCAATACTGGATACTAAATTTCTGGCTTCTCCTCCAGTTTTTCCCAAATAATTTTAATTCAGTATTTCAAAGGCAGAGTTTTGTGCACATGTCTCAGACCTTCCACAACCAATAAACAGCTAAATGTAAAGAGCCAGGCATAGAACTTGAATCTTATTCTCTCTTAGTGAACTGGCAGATCCTGTAAGTCAGGCAGGGCTAGAAGTTATGTCCAAGAAGGTCATCCAAAAGAGAAAGAAAGGCAGGCTCACAGGTCCGGAGTCATTGAGAAGCAGCAGCAGGGACACATGCTCAAGCAAGGGTGCTGGTGGGAGATTCAGGCAGAGAGTGATATTAAAACTCGAGGGTCAGACCAAGGTCAGCCTTGGCTGCTGGGCAATAATGTAATGCTTGTTATTTCTTCAGCTACACAGGAGGGAAACCATGGTCTGTTGTGTGTGTGTGTGATCTATCATGACTTGCAATTGAGGTGTCATCTGCTCCCTGACATACGACCGACAAGGTATGGCTGGATGAGAAGTTTTGCCCTAGGACTCATAAGGAGTTTGTAACGGATGGAGATGTGGTGCACACAAGAAGAAGAGACACTGCAATCAGGAAGAAGAGACTGGAGTGACGCGGACACAAATCAAGGATGCCAGCTATGCAGGAAGGGTCTAAGAGCAGCCCACTGCCTCCCTGTGTTCCCAGGGAGAACTGTGTGCAGAAGATGTGCTGACAAGCTCACAAATTATACTGCACCCCAAGATCTCAGAGCACAGATGGTACAGTTATCTTCACCCTTGAGGGGTGCACGTTTTCTTGGAACTGCTTAGCTACGTGTGTGTCAGTGGCCCTCAGACACACCGACAGCTTTATTTCAGACCCTACATAGTAAGGGTAGTGGCTCCTTGCTGTAGCAGGAAGCAGCCACACTGCCCATGTAGGCTGCAGAATGAGTGGATCTGATAGCCATGAGCAACAGACACACGCCAAGGGCTGAATCTCCTCTGAACCTCATGTATGCTGTATGTTCCAAGCAACCTGAAATCATGTGTTCATCTCTTCCCTCGGTGGTATGTCCCCACCTTTTGACCTTGGCCACACTCTTGTTATATTTATTCTATCCTGCAGCACAGCCTGATCACCGCATGAAACACCAAAAGCCACCAGAAGCTGAAAAAGGAACAGATTCTCCCCAAGAACCTCCAGAGCAAGTGGGGTCCTGACAACTCGATCTCCATTCAGTGAAACTGATTTCAAGCATCTGGCCTCCAGAACTGTGAGAATATAAACTCCTCTTGCTTTATGTTATGGAATGTGTGGTAATTTGTTACAGCAGCTACAGGAGACTAACACACACTCCGTGCAAGAGGAGAACATATTTCTTTGCAAAGTTGGTTATTTATGCCATAAAAACATTAATCTCCACCATATAGGATATGGCAGGATTAAACGAGATAATTCATATAAGGTGAAGGGAATGGCAGCTCACTCTTGCCTGGAGAATCCCATGTACAGAGAAGCCTGATGGGTTACAGTCCATGGGGCTGCCAAGAGTTGGACATGACTGAAGCTACTTATCATGGAGCATGGAGGGAAGATAACTCAATTTGCAGGTAGCTGGTTAAATATAAATGAACTTCTAAAGTCTGAATATGATTTAAACCTAAGAAAGAGTTGCTTACATTTACAAGTAGTTGTACTACTGGTATTTTTAATGTATTTTTTGAAACACATTTTTATGTTTTTTGGCACATAAACAGAAAAGGTGGAATTACAGTACTTTAACTGGGCAATGCCCATGAAAGCCTGTAGCATAGGTGCACACCATCAATAATGGAAGTGAAAAGACTGGAGAGTTGGGGGAAGCTCTGAGAATTGCTGAATAAATAGAATGTATGTAAATCCACACAATTAAACAAGCCACTGACTGAGAAAATGCTTCTGGAGCTTTGAAGTGTTCTGTGTGCTCTTTCATCTCCTCTTTCCTCTTCTCCTTCTTTGTACATATTGTTAGTGACTCTCTGCACACATAGGTTGCTTGGGAAGATGGGGGCAATGGATGGGCATTGCTGGAATGGAGGGAGAAAAGTTAACATTTCCTTCAGCTACCTCTGTTTTTTGTTTCTGATTCTTAAAATAGCAAACTGGAGAATACATTGAAAACAATATTCTTGAGTGAAGATCTATATTTTTTGTGCATCCCATTCATCTCTTCTTATCTTTTCACTTGTGGACGCTCAAGAGTTAGCTGTATTTATTTAAGCTGTTAGATCTATTGTGTGATCAGAAGCCCTCTGAGAATGGTAACCTAAATACATTTTTTTTTAATCAGTCTGATTTTCTCTTGCACTAGTGACGCATGTACGTGATCAGTTACTGAAATTTGTAACATAGAGTAAGCGGACTTCAACTCTAATAGTACAATAATTTTTAGCTTTCCCCTCTTTTTTCATCCTCAGAGGGTCTTAAATTCTTTCTATAAGTATCTAGGCAATCAATCTACCTAAATAAAATCTGTCTAAATAAAAATATTAATACAAAAATGTATGACACACATATCAGTACATTATGGTTTAGCTAGAGGCAATGAAAATTCTATAGTTGGCTTATTTTTACATTTTTAAGACCCCCTGCCTCACCCAGCTACAATAATCAGAAATTTAAACATTCAATTAACAGCAGTAATTATATTATACATACAATTTAGCTGTTAATCCTTTACTGTGCGTCAGATACTAAAACAAATATTTTAGCTATGTTACCTCATTTTTTAAATTCTTCCAACACCTTGGTGGAATAGCAGTTATTACCACCATTTTAGACATGAGGAAACACATACCCAGAGAGTTTAAATGATTTGTCCGGGACAAAAGAGCTGTAAATGTCAGAGTCAAATGTTTCAGCCATGAACTTTCTGATCTCAGAGCCCATGTCCTCAACCACAACAAGGCTGCATAGCAAGAATGGACAGTCTGGAGAATCTAGGGTAAGTAAACCTCCTTTCTGTCTGTTGGCAAAACAAGATGTAGAGACAGGGGTTACAGAACTAATCTGATACTACGAACATTTTCAGAGAAAGTTCCCAGTCAAGACTTTAGGTTTGAAAACATTCTAGTTTTTTTGTTTTTTTTTTTTAAATCTTTTCTCACGTAAGTACTGAATTTAATTCCACCTTCCAATAAAACAAAAAAGAAAACCTCATACCAACAACACACTTCTAGTTTAGGAGATCTTTCCTGTAAGAAATGTGAACTGCACTGGTGTATACATAAGTTCTTTATATCAAAAACGCCTCATTGTACCAAAAATTTTAAAAAAGTAAAATTGATCTTTCCTGGTACTGAGAAAGCCCGTTTCTAGGATAGTCCAGGGGTGATATTTCTAGAATATTCCCTATTCTCCTTTGCTGCAGATTGACTGCACTGTCACATTTATTAAGCCCCTGACCCAAGGCATTTTATCCCAGGGAATTAAACAAGAGTTCTCCTGTTCATATCTCTTAATTTTATTATTCTCAAGGAACCCCAGCAAAAGAAGAGCTCATAAAAGTTAACTTAGCCAAACCAGCAGCAGTTATGTAAATCTACCTGTTTTCTCCTCCTCAAAATGGGCAATCTCTTCTTGTTCATTCATTCATTCATATGTAATAATCGTCTAATACACAGTATAGTGTGAAAGTTTAAATACCTGTCCTTCAGAGCTTTCAGAGTGAATTAGAAAGACAGACCTGGACTTAAACCCAGGCTCCACTGTGTCCTAGTAGCAGGATATTGGACAAATGACTTAACCTCTTAGATCCTCAGTTACCTTATTTGACTTCACGGGATAGAAGTATTGTTCACTAAGTGTTTTCTCAGCAAAGGACTACTGTTGTAATCTTTACTGAAATTTTGTTGGAGAGAAGACTCTGGGAAAATTAATTTCTCTTTGCCTCAGTTCCTTTATTTATTAAAACTATAGTATTTGGGGAAGATTAAATGAGTTAATACATGAAAACGGTGCCTGGCACACAATGATCATTTAATAGGAGTTATTGTAGATTGTTCCCCTGCATAAGGAAATGGAAACCCACTCCAGTATTCTTGCCTTGGAAATTTCACAGATAGAGGAGACTCACAGCCTACGGTCCATGGGGTCACAAAGAGTCAGACACAGCTTAGCAATAATGATCTATTATAGATTGTCATGTTGAGTGAAGTAAGTCAGAGAAAGGCAAATATCATGTGATATCACTTATATGTGGAATCTTAAAAAAAAAAGGGTACAAATGAACTTAAGTACAAAACAGTTACAAATGTACAAAATAAACTGATGGTTACCACGGGGTTAGGGAGCAGATAAATTAGAAGATTGGGATCGACATATATGCACATATGAAATAGATAACTAAAACATATATAAACATATATAAAATAGACTGCTGATAAGCACCTACGGTGTAGCACAGGGAACTCTACTCAATGATCTGCCATCGCCTTTACGGGAAAAGATCTAAAAAAGAGTGAATATACATATAACAGATTCACATTGCTGAACAGTAGAAATGAACACAACATTGTAAATCAATAAAAATTTTAAAAAATAATGAATCATTGTGATGTATTTTTATAAAAAATAAGTCAAGTTCACATCTATGCATGCATCATTGATCTTTAAAGCAAAGAGCATTTCAAAGTAGAACGAAGTGAGTCAAGACAAACTGCTTCAGGGAAATTTGAAATGAATTGTTTGGGAATTTACAACAGGGTGAGCTTTTCTTCAATATGTTAAAACTGTGTGGAACTAGAAAAGTCTGCTTAAATATAGATCTGAACTATCACACAACATAATGGAGTTAACAGCCACAATTCAGAAGCAATTTTTCCTGGGCTTATGCAGTTTAAATATATTTTTTCCCCTTCTTTTCCATCTTGGGGCTTAGGAGGAGACAATCCTTCATGGAGTTCCAGTCAGCTGTCAACTTTGAAGTATGGTATTTTCCACTTAACTTTCAAGTTATTGATGGGCAAAACATTTCCTCAACTATTTTTCAGCTTGAAAAAAAACTTTTTAGTCACCCTCTCATAATTCAGAAAAAGCTGTTTAGAATGTGTACGCATGTGTTCTTTTGTATGTGTGTGCTTAAATGGTGATCATGTACATGTTTTTGCAGGCAATTTTTGAGTATGTTTGTAAAGAGCACACTTAATCCTTTCATGTTGTCTCACTGTTTATAAACTAATGTTGTATATGTATATTTGTATATGCATAATATTTCTATTGTTATGTGTATTTCAAATTTTTGTGTTCTTTCTCCCTAGTTAAGTGAATTTCAATGTATTTACTTCATATTTCTGCTTGAATTTTCTGCTTAACAAAATGCCTTGCATATAGAATAAAAATAATAAACAGTTGCTGAATACAAAATCATGAATGAAGTTTGCTGGACGAGGGTTGCTTGAGACACTGAGGAAAAAAGATAAAATGATTTGCCAAGCATTTAATTCAAGTTGCACACCTACTAAGTTAAATGCTACAGATAGAAGTGATGGACACAAACGGTTGAGTCCTAGCATTGCTTCTGGGTTGTAAGATAAGGTGAGGTTAAGTTTCCATGATCTGCAGGATAAGTCTGAGATAAGAGAATAGAATTAGGGTATGGTTTGCTAATATGCTATGAAACTACTAGAAGTCAGAGAATGGTCCAAATGCCAGATTAAAAGAAATGTATGTAAGATAGGAGCTTATAAGGTGAACTTAATCACTACTAACAATATTTGCAATCTTGTATAAGTGGTTTCACCCTCTAAAATGTCAGTGTAATTATTTGTAAAACTAGATGTTTAATTCATGTGCTGTGCTTAGTCATGTCTGACTCTTTGCAACCCAATGTATTGTAGCCCACCAGGCTCCTCTGTCCATGGAATTTTTCAGGCAAGAATACTGGAGTGGGTTGCCATTTCCTACTACAGGGGATCTTCCCAACCTAGGGGTCAAACCCAGGTCTCCCGTGTCTCTTGCATTGGCAGATGGATTCCTTACCACTGAGCCACCTGGAAATCCCTGGTTTAATTTATAACATCTTTTTAAAGCATTTCTCCATCCTACTATAAGCTGAAATAGTTTGTTCTACAAGTCATTTGCTATTTTGATTGTTTGAAACTGTATAACAATCCCCCCCCCCACCAAAAAAAGTTTATGGCTAAAAATAACCACAATTCTTTGAAGTGATGGACTCAGCCAGGCAGTTCTTCTGCTCCATGTACTACTGGTGGTTGCTATAGTTGTTTAAGGGATTAATTGTGTTGAAAACATAAGATGGTTTATTTTCATAAAATGAAAGTGAAAGTCACTCAGTTGTATCTGACTTTTTGAGGACCCATGGGCTATACAGTCCATGGAAAGCTCCAGGCCAGAGTACTGGAGTGGGTAGCCTTTTCCTTCTCCAGGGGGTCTTCCCAATTCAGGGATTGAACCCAGGCCTCCTGCATTGCAGGCAGATTCTTTGCTAGCTGAGCCACAAGGGAAGCCCAAGAATGCAAGAGTGGGTAGCCTATCCCTTCTCCAGTGGGTCTTCCCAACCCAGGAATCAAACCCAGGTCTCCGCATTGCAGGTGGATTCTTTACCAGCTGAGCCATTATTGTCATGGCTGGTGATTAATTCTGACTGTTGGCTGGGAGCTCAGCTAGGAATTTCAACCATGTCATTTTTATACAGCCTATCCTGATGGCTTGGACTATTCATAGCATGGCATAGATAGAGGTTCTCAAACATGTGTTCGAACAGGCAGCAAGTGAAAGCTTCCAATCACCTTAAAAATTAAGCATTGGGCGGCACAGTATCACTTCTGCCACATTTTAGTGGTTGAGCAGTCAGTCATAGGGTTAGCCAAACTCAAGGAAAAGAGGAATAAACCTCAGCTCTCACTAGGGAGACAGGCAAAAAAAGTTGTGGACGTTTGAAAGCAACCCACATTTTTGTTCTCTGACTATAAACTACTTGTATTCATTTTACTTGCAAAATATTCTCCCTCTCTCCCCCACACTTTCCTAAGTCTTATCCTGTAATTTGACATAACACCAAGAACAGGGTTTTGTCATCTAAATGAGATCTGGGCTTTTTGGATGGGATTCTCCTCTGTGTGAGACCCAGTGATCTGAAGAGACTACGCTGACCTCCCCGCCTCCCAATATGAAAGAGTGAAGCGAGGACTGGAGAACCACACGTCACACTCCCACCCAGTGCTCTGCTTGTGAATGTTTACCAACCATTCTCCAGGGGCAGGAAGAGTGCGGATGTGTGGGATTCGCTGATTTCTGTGGTATAAATATTCCCACTCTGGCCAATTTCAATACATTAACTTGCCATAAACTGGCCTGAAAAATTCTTGAGAATTTAACTATTGGCTCTACAGAACACTCTATCCAAACGAAGAAAAGGGAGTTAAGAAACAGAAGGCATATGAATGGTTCATAGCAATTCTGAAATAAAGCTGTGCATGTGTTCGCTATTAATTAATTAAAGTGGTCCTCCATGACTCTTGGCTTTTACTCTCTGGGCACTGGCTCTGCTTTCTCCATTAGCCTTTCCTTTCTACAAAGAAAACAAAATGTCCCATTTTGTATCCACTTAGGATCAATAGTCTTCTTCATGCACATAGGAAGTTGGAGATCCACAAATATTTTCTTCATTTTAAACAGTCTCTGAGTCCTTTTACTTTCATGTTTATCACTTGCAGACTCCAAATTGTTAATTCTCTCCTGATCCCAAATAAACCCATCTTTGTTGGGAAAATAAAAAATTGTGTGGGTTTCCTATGTATTCAGTACAGTTTGGCTCAGTCACTCAGTTGTGTCCAACTCTGCAGCCCATGGACTGCAACACCCCAGGCTTCCCTCTCCATCACCAACTTCCGGAGCTTGCTCAAACTCATGTCCATTGAGTCGGTGATGCCATCCAACCATCTCATCCTCTGTCGTTCCCTTCTCCTCCTGCCTTCAATATCTCCCAGCATCAGGGTCTTTCAAAAATCTGAACCCAGAAATCAATTTGAGACTGCTTCTTTCTTGCCTGAGCTGGGAGTCAGAATGCCATGAAACAATGCTATTGAGAAAAAGATAGTCCAAAAGGATACATGCACTGCAGTGGTCATTGCAGTACTGTTTAAAATAGCTAAGGCATGGGGGCAACCTCTGTGTGTATGTGTGTGTGTGTGTGTGTGAGTCACTCAGTCATGTCCAACTCTTTGCAACCCCAGGGACTGTAGCCTGCCAGGCTCTTTTGTCCCTGGAATTCTCCAGACAAGAATACTGGAGTGGGTTGCCATTCCCTTCTCCATGTATGTGTATACACACACACACACACACACACACACACACAAATATATGTATGTATATAATATATTGTAATTTATTTATTAAATAAATTTATATAATAAATGAATTTATATAATTTATTATTATTATATATTTAATAATATATAATATATATTATATGTATAATATATATAGAGAGAGAATGGAATATTACTCAGCCTTAAAAAGAAGGAAATAACGCCATTTGCAGCAACATGGATAGACCTAGAGATTGTCATACTGAGTGAAGTCAGACAGATAAACATTGTATGATATCACTTACATATGGAATCTAGAAAGAAATGATATAAATGAACTTATTGACAAAAAAAAAAAAACAACTCACCGTCTTAGAGAATAAACTTATGGTTACCAGAGGGGAATCATGAGGGGAAGGGATAGTTTGGGAGTTTGAGATTGATACATACAAACCACGAAATTTAAAATGGAAAATAGACAATGACCTACAGTATAGCACAGGAAACTCTGCTCAATATTATGTAACAACCTAAATGTGAAAACATTTTGAAAAAGAATAGATACATGTCAGTGTATAACTGAATCAGTTTGCTGTACATCTGAAACTATCACAACACTGTTAATCAAATATCATCATGTGTATGTGCTCAGTCATATCCAACTCTTTGTGACCCAAGGACTGTAACCCATCAGGCTCCTCTGTCCATGGAATTTTCCAGGCAAGAATACTGGAATGGGTTGCCATTTCCTACTCCAGGGGATCTTCCCGACCCAGGGATCGAATCCGAGTCTCTTGTGTCTCCTCCATTGGCAGGTAGATTCTTTACCACTGCACCACCTAATTAATCACACTCCAATAGAAAATTAAAAAATTTAAAAAAAAAGAATCTTCAAACCTTTCCTTTCTAACAGAAATGGTCTAAGATAAATACTGTTCAGCATATTAGATGCCTCATTGACTGGCTGAGAGGTATCACCTTAAACATTCTTAAGATGCTAACCAAGAGTCTAACCGATAACTCTTGAGACTTGATATTGAAACCACATATCTTTTATGATTATTTCCACTGCCTGGGCTCAGCTAAGTGGTTTTCTGTTCTGTGTGATGGTGACCAGGGCTATGTCCACTGGGAGCCTGATTTGAGGGGAATGCCAAAGTTGGTTTCCTCACAGGGCAGCCAGTGGATACCGGCTGTTGGCTAGGAGCTCAGCTGGGCTACTGTGGCAACACACGGCCAGTCTCTGACTTAGGCTTCTCAGCCAAAGCACCGTGGCTTCAAGAGGAAGATTGCCAAGAAAAAGAGGGAAGAAGCAAACGATTCCTGCCCTCTTAAAGACTATGCCTGTAATTGGCATAATGTCACTCCTTCCTCATGCTTGTGGTGAGTAGTCCCAGGGTCAGCATAGATAGAGTGCAAGGGAGAATTAAAAACTCCAGTTCTCAAGAGAAGAATGAAAACAATTCTGACTGTCTTTAATCCACAAGACAGAGACATTATCCTGCCTGCTTCATGGGTCAGAAACACTTCATTCGAGAGAATAACTTTGTTCCATCATCTGTAAAGAATCTGCTTAGGTTACTCACGTGAGTGTGTTAGTCACTCAGTCATGTGACTCTTTGTGACCCCACAGACTATAGCTGGCCAGGCTCCTCTGTCCATGGGGTTTTCCAGACAAAAATACTGGAGTGGGTGGTATTTCTTCTCCAAGGGATCTTCCTGACCCAGGGATCAAACCGGGGTCTCCTGCAGTGCAGGCAGATTCTTTACTGTCTGAGCTACCAGGGGAACTAGGTTATACTCGGCTGACTAAAACTTGCTCTTTCTCCCTTATTGATTGTTTTAACCACCAAAGTGGGAAAATCTCTCATTTTGGAAAGACGTTATGTGTGCATTCATGACAAGCAGCTTCAGTCGCGTCCGACTCTTTGCAACTCTATAGGCTGTAGCCCACCGGGCTCCTCTGTCCATGGAATTCTCCAGGCAAGAATACTGGAGTGGTTTGCCAGGCCGTCCTCAAGGGTATCGTCCTGACCCAGGGATTGAACTCCTTAAGTGTCCAGCACTGGCAGGCAGGATCCTTACCACTAGCGCCACCTAGGAAGCCCGGAAAGAGATTATACTGAACACAATACCCACCTCAAATAACCATGTACTTGTGCTGGTGTCTCCTCTAATAATCCCCTCCTTGTGGTTTCCATGTTGGATATAATGAATTTCATTCCTCATTTATTAACTATCATCACTCTTAGAGCTAGCCCCCCTTGTCTCTGCAAAGGAAAGAGTATCTCATACGCAGGATAGCTGGACATTAAACTTGCCTCAGCTATTTTCTAAGTGACCTTGAGCAAATCAGTGAACTCTCATCAATCTTCTCATTTATGATATGTTGATAAAAATAAAACAAAATAACACTCTAGTACAATGAGATTGTGGAATCTTAAAAAAAAAAGGTACTGATGAACATTATTTGCAGGGCAAGCATAGAGACACAGATGTAGAATGAACCTGCAGACACTGGGCAAGAATGAGAGTGTAGGATGAGTCAGAAGATTAGCACTGATATACACACTACCACGTGTAAAATAGCTAGCTAGTAGGAACCGGCTGTGTAGCACAAGGAGCTCATTTCGGTGCTCTGGGATGACCTAGAGAGGTGGGATTGCTGGGGGGTGGGAGGGGTAACCAAGACAAAGGGAATACACACACATTCACACACGCACAGCTGATTCTGTACAACAGACACTAACACAACATTATAGAGGGATTATACTCCGATTTTTTAAAATAGAGATTTTGAATATGGAAGTGCTTTTGCAAAGTGTTATATCATGTGAAGGATGACTATCTACGTACTAGGAGCCCTTCTGACGAACCCTCTGGGGTTACAGATTGTGCTTGCATGGAACACTGCTTGGCTGGTGGAAATCTGCCGGCGGACGCTGGCTGTGTCACTGAAAAGGAGCCCTCTGTCCATAGCCGCCTCGTCACCATCGCCTCCGGGAAGAAGGCCACACATCAGTGGGGTCCCCATCTGTTTCAGGCAGCCAGCCAGCCAGCTCCAACCTGTCACCCAACCATCTCTAGCCCAGTTGGTCCCTTCATATTGCATCCTAAACCCCAGTAATTTCAATCTGCTTTGTTGATTGTTTAGGTACTTGGTCTATAGGATACCAAACCATCAGTTTAACTAATTTTGGTGTTGGATCCACCAGGTGTTCCGTAGCTACATAGTCATGTGGTTCACACAGAGAGTGTTCCCTACGGCTCTTTGGGAAGAGGACAAAAACTTTTGTAATGTGTGCCATTATTCCTTCAGAGTCTTAGCGTTGCCACTACAACTGTTGGAACCTAAGAAATAGAATTAACTTCATGCACAGAAAGAACGTCACTGAATCCCCAAGTATAAAACATCATCCTTTTCCCCACATCTTTATTTTCCTAGCCTAGTCCTTTATTTTCCTTGCCTGATATTCTGACCTTTTGCCCTCTTTGGAAACTGAAGGTCAAAACAAAATTGCTGATTAACTCAAAATGGGAAATAATCATTAGCTAGCAATATAACTGAATTAATTGGTTATTACTTGAGCAGTGGCTTCCTAGATGAGTCCAGAAGGAAGAGAACAGAAGACAGGTAAGAGGGTCATTAAGGATGGGATAAGGGAACGTGGCAGTTTTCACGTCTGATAGGACAAAGTAAGTTTAGGAAGAAAGGGCCTCAGTCACTGGGTAAAATAGTAGAACACAGGCCAGTGAGACAAAAGGCAGGTGGGGACGTGCACTTGATCCAAAGCTTCACGGCAGGACTTCCACTAAGGAGATATTGTAGGTAGAGTAGTAGGTGGGTGCAGCAGATAAGGAGCTGACGTTGCTTGGGGAATAGTGGCAGCTGATTTTACTCAGAGCTGAATGTTGTGCTTGCTAGCATCTATCATACTTTCCTCAGGCAAAGTATGGACTGGAGCAGATTGCAAAAGTAGTTACCATGTTTTGGACCAATTTCCATTAACAGATGAAGCTGATGTCCCCACCCTTTGGAACTGGGCTGCCCTTGTGACTGGCTTTGATCAACAAAATGTAGACAAAGAGATGATGGACCAGTTAGAGGCCTAGACTTTAAGAGGTCTTACAGTTTCAGCGTTTGTTGCTCTTATAACCTGCTGTTAGCACGTGAATAAATCCAGGTCAACCTGCTGGAAAATGAGAGGCATGGAACCTAAGTGGCCTGACACCCTCAGCTGACAATCAGTCAATTCCTGGAGACAAGGCTACCTGTCTAACAGTACTGACTGCAGATGAGTGAAACAGCAAAAGAAACAGCCCAAATTGCCAACCATAGAACCATGCACTAGTTAGGTGATTGCTGTCTTAGGGTACCAAGTTGTAGAGCAGTTTATTAGGCACCAACAACTAGCTGATTGAGGGATGCAACACAAATAGATCTGATTTGGGGTTATCGATAATGTGTAAGGGACATTTAACTTCTCTTTCAGGAAAAAATGTGAACTTAGTGTAATGTGGAGGAAAAGATGGCGGTAGTCCTCGCAAGACTTACCCACTTGCACTAAACTCCTCACTCACTGGGAGTTTCATCCTCTTCCACTCGAAGTCAAGAGTCTTTGAAAGTAAGACTATAAGGAGGTGATGATTGACAATGATTTTATCACTTTGTACAAGTAATAGTCACATCTTAAAGCACAGAAGCCTTAACCCAAATTAGTGAAAATGATGGTGAGAATGTCAGGTGCTGAGGTCATAATGATACATAACATAAATGACAGTCTTTATAATGATATGAAACTAATTTTTATTATTGGACACTTTCTATATTTGGGGTGCTGTATAAGGATTTCAGTAGCATGCTCTCATTTCACCTTCACAATAACAATACCAAAAAGTACTGTCCTCATTTTATAGACTGAAACCAAATCTCAGAAAGTCAGAGTGATTTTTCTCAGGTTTATAGTAATAGGGAATGGAAGAACTGGGACTGGGAAGGAGTATCCACAAAGAGTCAGGCCACTCTTCCAAAGGGGGAAAAAAAAAGTGAGAGTTTACAATGTCTCTGATTTCACAATGTGCTGTGAAGAAAATAAACATGGCAAATGATAGACAATAAATGATTGATCACTTTAAATTGGCTGGTTGTGGGTATCACTGAGATATAAAGGATAGGAAAACAGAGATGTGAAAATTCTGAGAGGGGAGAACTGAAATATCAAGTAAGGGGGAAGAGTTAACACACAGGCCATAAGACTGCAATAATCTTGGACTGTTTCAGGGACAGAGGGTGAGGATGGAACATAATAAGAAAAGTAAAGAATGAGTAAGAGATATCATGAAGAAAATCAGGAGCTTGGTTCTTTAAGAGGCATCATGGTCTATTTCTAGATCACACTGAACAGTTTAGGTTTCATTTTAAGTACAGTGGAAATAATAGGAAGACTTTCTTTAGGTCCATTATATAATCACATATATATTTTTTAAAAAATCATACTGCCTTCTGTGTGGAGGATCTGTTTTATGATTATAAGAGTATAAGCAAGGGAACCAATAAAGAATATTAAAGTAATTCCACGGAGTGATGATGGCTTGGGCTATGGCAATAATAGACAGAAAGAAGATACTAATTTGGAATACTATTTTGAATGTTGACTTGATAGAACTTAATGACAGAAAGATGGAGTTCAAAGGGGGAAAAAAATCAAGGATGACTAAGAGATTTTAAGATCAGAGGGTCACATACTGAAAGGAGAATGATGAGGCTAAGAGCAGGTTGTGATGTGGGCAAAGGCACAACATTTCTGTTTCTTTGGAATTCATGGTATTTCATATCCAAGAAAGATTTAGAAAGATAGTCTATATAGGAGTATGATGTTTAAGAAAGCGTCAGAGATGATAACATTGTGGTTACCTGCATATGCATAACATGCTGCTGTTGCTTCATTGCTTCAGCCGTGTCTGACTCTGTGTAACCCCACGGACTTCCAGGCTCCTCTGTCCATGGGATTTCTCAGGCAAGGATACTGGAGTGGGTTGCCATTTCCTCCTCCAGGGGATCTTCCCAATCCAGGGACTGAACTCAGGTCTCCTGCATTGCAGACAGACTCTTTACCGTGTAAGCCACCAGGGAAACAAATAGCTCATCGTGGTTGGATGAGCTCACTTAGAAAAACAGTTCAAGGATGAGATCAGAGATGGCCAGAATTGATCTCTTGGCCACACAAAAAGTTGGAGGTCAGTTTGAGAAAGAATGAACAGTTACAAAGGTAACTGAGAAAGAGAAGCTGGTGAGGGAGGATGAAAGCCAGGAGAATGTGTTATGTGAGAAGCCAAGAGAAACAAAAATATTTTAAGACAAGGAAAATTGCCAATTGTGTCAATGTTTCTGAAAGTTCCAGTAAGAGAAAGAAAAGTGACTGTTTAATTTAGCAACTTGGGGATAATTGATGATTATAGCAATTCAGAAAGTTATTGAAAAGCCTAACTAGAAGTGGGCTAAGAGAGAGTGGAAGGGCAAAAGTGAATTAATACTCTGCCCTCTGCCACATGTCAGTAGGGAAACACTGTATTTTGCAGAAGTGGACCTTTCAATGGGTCTCCATCTAGGTGGCTTGGTAGAAACGTCATAGAGAAATGGATAAAAGAAAGATATACTAATCATGTTCTCTGAGATGGAGAAATTTCAGTGATCCTAATATTTCATTAAACTAATTTTAGTATAATCTTATTATAGGTCAAGCCCTACTCTAAACAATAAAAAAAAGTTTTAGAGAAGTATGAAACTACTTACATCCAGAGGGAACCAACTGACATGTAAGCAAGTAACTGAAACACAGACTAACCTCTGGGTAGGGTAAGTTGCCTTTAAGTAACAGGAAGTTTCATGGGAGAACTTAATACTCTAAGACTTGAGAAGGATAACTGTACTTGGATGAGTAAGCAAGAAAGAGGAGTGGGTGTGTCTTCCAGTATAGCTAAAGTACTATAAAAGTTGGTAAGATCTAAAGAGGTAGGGTAAACTACTCAGTTTAGCAGCTAGCTTATAACTTTGTGTTTGATTAGTAGTTGAACTTCCAGATGTTCAAGCTGGTTTTAGAAAAGGCAGAGGAACCAGAGATCAAATTGCCAACATCTGATGGATCATTGAAAAAGCGAGAGAGTTCCAGAAAACATCTATTTCTGCTTTATTGACTATGCCAATGCCTTTGACTGTGTGGATCACAATAAACTGTGGAAAATTTTGAAAGAGTTGGGAATACCAGACCACCTGAGCTGCCTCTTGAGAAACCTGTATGCAGGTCAGCAAGCAACAGTTAGAACTGGACATGGAACAACAGACTGGTTCCAAATAGGAAAAGGAGTACTTCAAGGCTGTATATTGTCACCCTGCTTATTTAACTTATATGCAGAGCACATCATGAGAAACACTGGGCTGGAAGAAGCACAAACTGGAATCAAGATTGCTGGGAGAAATACCAATAACCTCAGACATGCTGATGATACCACACTTATGGCAGAAAGTGAAGAGGAACTAAAAAGCCTCTTGATGAAAGTGAAAGAGGAGAGTGAAAAAGTTGGCTTAAAATTCAACATTCAGAAAACTAAGATCATGGCATCTGGTCCCATCACTTCATGGGAAATAGATGGGCAAACAGTGGAAACAGTGAGAGACTTTATTTTCTTGGGCTCCAAAATCACTGCAGATGGTGATTGCAGCCATGAAATTAAAAGACACTTGCTCCTTGGAAGGAAAGTTATGACCTACCTAGATATCATCTTAAAAAGCAGAGACATTGCTTTGCTAACAAAGGTCGTCTATTCAAGGCTATGGTTTTTCCAGTGGTCATGTATGGATGTGAGAGTTGGACTGTGAAGAAAGCTGAGTGCTGAAAAATTGATTCTTTTGAACTGTGGTGTTGGAGAAGACTCTTGAGAGTCCCTTGGACTGCAAGGAGATCCAAGCAGTCCATCCTAAAGGAGATCAGTCCTGGGTGTTCATTGGAAGGACTGATGTTGAACCTGAAACTCCAATACTTTGGCCACCTGATGCGAAGAGTTGACTCATTGGAAAAGACCGTGATGCTGGGAGGGATTGGGGGCAGGAGGAGAAGGGGATGACAGAGGATGAGATGGCTGGATGGCATCACCAACTCGAAGGACATGAGTTTGAGCAAACTCCAAGAGATGGAGAAGGACAGGGAAGCCTGACATGCTGCAGTCCATGGGGTCGCAAAGAGTTGGACATGACTGAGCAACTGAACAACAATAGACAATATTAAATATTTAAGATGAAGATAAGCAATAAGTATAATCAATGGATGATTTGATTTGCTAATACAGGTTTGAAGTACTTTACTAACTTAGAACAACCTGAAATAAATCACATAAGTTTTACCCACAAGAAAGAAAAATAAAGGTCAATCTGTGGAAGATCTTGGTCCTATGGACTTTATGGTGATGTAAATGGGGAGTCAGGAAAGAGAATTACAAGGAGACTGTTATTCGTAAGGGCTGATTTGGAGGAAAGAGAATGGAAGTGAGCAGGCCTTCAGTGTGAGGCTACTGAAATAGACCAGATGAGAGCTAATGAGCTATAAAATGGGGCAGAAAGATTTCAAAGAGTTTGAAGGAAAAAAAGAAAAAACAAAAAAAACACATTGCTGGTGGACTGATAGCAATTTATCCTATGGTTAACTTCATGGTGAGTCAGGCTGGTATCGCTTTACAGTGAATGAGTCCATGAGCTGAGGTTTACTGCTGGCTGAAATGTGTGAATGGTGCAAAAGGGTGGAGTTGAGGAGTGATAAGGAGAGACAGGTGTAGAAAGAGAGCACTGAGCCTTCTGCAGGGTGGCAAATCGCAGCGTGTGATGGGTTTATCCCGGAGGATGCTCTTGGCGTTCACTGCAGCCTTTAGAGAGGACTTTGCTTATTTTCATCCCTCTGCTTCAGCCCAGGATCGCCTCTCCTCTAACATCCACATCCTCAGGATGTTTTCCCAGGCAATGGCTGGAGGAGAGCTGGAAAGGAGAAAAATGAAAAGCCGTCTCCTCCTCAAATTGTTCTGATACTTAGTTCGGTCTTGGGGGTGATGGTTCATAAGGCAGTCACACTTAGCAACGTTTGGTTCCACCATGTAAAATGGATAAAAGTATTGCTGTTCTGATTGAAGTTGGGATAAAAGCCTAAACGTCCAGTCTTCTTGGCTGGCCTTACAAGGTCCTCCTAATGGCCTTTGTTGGATTGTAGGAAGTGCAGTTAGAAAACCACTGATCCAGCACCCTCATTTCCATGCTGGGAAACTGAATCTCAGAGACATGAAGCGACTTCTGCAGGGTCCCATAGCTTTTCAGTGGCTTAATAACGGCGGAAATCAGGTCCTAATCCTGCACTTCACTTCACAATAAATTCATTTAATCCAGAGTTAAAGGCTGTCTTTCTGCTTTCCTGTGGTTTCTAACCCATTGTATTAAACATGTCTTTTTTTTTTAATTCTGATGTTGACATCTGGGGTCTCACTGATGGTAGGGAAACTGCCCCTCCCAGAGCAAGTCAATTCCTAGAGTAAACAACTCATCTGTGTTTTACCCTTCATATGCAAACTAACCAACTGAATACCCAACCCCCTCAAACACACACTCTTAGACTCCAATAGTCCTCTGCTTTAATCACCACAAGTCCAGGAGCCAAACCACCTAGGATAACCACTACATCCCAGAGCATGCTGAAATTTACACTAGCCAACCCTAAACTGGCTTACCTGCCTCATCTGTTCCCCCTCCCCCATGGAAACCATAATAAAGGCTTTTGCCCGTGTTTCTTTCCTCTTCTTCCACTTCCTGATCCATCCTTGTATTTCTCCATATGGCCCTGCATTGTGTGGTATGGCCCTGCATTGTGTGGTATGTCCCCTCCTCTTGGGAGCTGTGAGTAGCATGTTGTTTTTTCAGTGGTGGTCATCTCATGATCTGATGGTCTCACAACACCTGAATAATAATAAACCCTACATCGTAAAACACACATGCCTCTAACCCTGTTCTTTTTTGTTTTGTCTGTCTCACCCACTGTGGCGTGAGCCCCTACTTTGCATCTTACATGTACCTGGCACAAAGAGCAAACACATAATATATAGATGTTAAAATCATGCCTCCTGTGAGTTTTAAAATTATGATTAGAAATTTACTTTTCATGCAAAACTTCTTCTAGGCATGATAATTGATCTCAATGAGGTCATTGTCAAGTCTTCCCTGGGAAAAATAAGACATGCATCCGGGTAACTGTTATAAAAAATTATAATATATTATGTCAAAATAAAGGCTCAAATAAGATTCATGAACATCTACCAGAAAATAAAACACTACAGGAAGGTGAAACATGAAGAAGTAGTGATGATAAGCCACTTCAATTGGCAAGTATGAAATAAATAAAGTCATAAACAGAGAGAAACAATGGACCATTTAATTATTTTGCTTCATCGTCGCTGTTCAGTCACTAACTCATGTCTGATGCTTTGAGACCCCATGAACTGCAGCACACCAGGCTTCCCTATCCTCACTGTCTCCCAGAGTTTGTTCAAACTCATATCCATTGCTTTAAACAGTTCAAAATATCAACATTTCCTTTAGGAAAATGTACAAACACATCAGTATGACCTAGAAGATAAGACTCTTCTGCTTTCTGTATCTAACCAACTGTTCCCATTTACTCCTCTAAGAAGGCCTGCCACCATTTTTGGCACCATTTTTAACACCATTGGCACCATTTTTTTCCAACAACATTTGCTCACTTTGTGTCTCTGTATAACATTTTGGGGATTCTCACATCATTTCACATTTTTCTTTGTTGCTATATTTGTTATTGTGATCTGTGATGAGTGGTCTTTGTTAGGGTTGTCACTGTTTTGAGGTACCATGCCCATAAGAGGATATATTTAATTGACAAATGTGGTGAGTGTTCTGACTGCTCCAATGACCGATTGTTTTCATATATCTCTCCCAATCCTTGGGTCTCCCTATTTCCTGAAACATAGCAGTACTGATATTAGGCCAATCAATAACTCTTCAGTGGCCTCCAAGTATTCAGGTGAAAGGAAGAGTTGCATGTCTGTCACTTTAGATCCAAAGCTAGCCATGATTAAGCTTAATGCAGATGGTATATTGAAAGCCAAGATAGGCTAAAAGCAAGTCTCTTTTTTGCCGAACAGTTAGCCAGTAGTAAACACAAATAAAAAGTTGTTGAAGGAAATTAAAAAGGACTCCTCCAGCAAACACATGAGTGATAAAATAAAAAAGCAAAACAGCCTTATTGCTAGTATGAGAAAGTTTTAGTTGTCTGGATAGAAGACCAAACCAGACACAACATTCCCTTAAATCAAAGCCTAATCCAGAGCAGGGCCCTAACTCTTCAATTCTATGAGGTCTGAGAGAGATGAAGGTGCTCCAGAAGATGTTAGAAAGTATCAGAGGTTGGTTCATGAAGTTTAAAGAAAGACGTCTTCTCCATAATGTCAAAGCACAGGTGGACAGCAAGTGCAAATGCAGAAGTTACAGCAAGTTATCCAGAAGATTTAGCTAGCTGAGATCATTTCTGCAAGCAGCTTCACTACACAACCAATTTTCAGTGTAGATGAAACAGCCTTCTTCTATGGGAAGAAGATGCCATCTAGGACTTCCATAGCTAGAATGGAAAAGGCAATGCCTGGCTTCAAAGCTTCAATGGATAGGCTGACTCCCTAGCTTCCCTGATAGCTCAGCTGGTAACGAACCCGCCTGCAATGCAGGAGACCCAGGTTCAATCCCTGAGTCGGGAAGATCCCCTGGAGAAGGGATAGTCTACCCGCTCCAGCTCCAGTGTTCTGGCCTGGAGAATTCATGGACTGCATGCATAGTTTCATGGGGTCACGAAGAGTTGGACACGACTGAGTGACTTTCACTCACTCACTCACTCACAGCCAGTAACTTGAAATTGAAACTAGTGCTCACCATTTTGAAAATCCTAGCGCGCTTAAGAACAATGCTAAACCTACTCTGCCTGTACTCTTGAAATGAAATGACAAAGCCTGAATGACTGAACAGCTGTTTACAACATGGCTTACTGAATATTTTAAGCTCACTGTTGAGACTTCTTGCTCAGAAAAAAAGACTTTTAATAACTATTGTTATTTAAAAATGATTTAGAAGTATTTATTAAAGAAAGAGTCAGATGTTGCAGCAAACTTCATTGTGGTCTTTAAGAAATCGCTAGTCACCTCAGCCTTCACCAGTCACCACCCTGATCTGTCAGCAGCCATCAGCATTGAAGCACCACCCTTCACCAGCAAAAAGATGATTATTTACTCAAGGTTCAGGTTACAGTTTTAGTAGTTTTTAGCAATAGAGTATTTTTAATTAAGGTGTATACATAGTTTTTCTTAGACATAATGCTGCTTCACTGCTAACAGGCTACATATAGCATAAACATGACTTTTACATGCACTGGAAAAGCAAAAAATTTGTGTGATTTGCTTCATTGCAATAATTCACTTCAATGTGGTAGTCTGGACCTGAGCACACAGCATCTCCGGGAAATGCCTGTTTTGTAGCATAAGGACTGGAGTGTTATCTCCTCCTATTCACAGGCTCTACCCATACCTACAGGGAAGTGGATTATACAGAGATGAAGGGCATTTTAGAATACTGCCAATGCACATGTCATTTTTGAACAGTTGTAACACAGACACTGTGATAAATACTATATATACATGAGCTTATTTAAACTGCATAATCATTTTGTGAAGTAGACATTGCTATCCTTTCCTTAAAACTGAAAAGAAAAAAATCCCTCAGACTTAGATAGTCGATGCTAGGGTACCACCCACATGGTACCATCCTTCATCCTTACTTCAGGGTTGAAACCCTAGTCTCCCAATTGCTGGAAGGCATTCTTAGCTGAGTCCCTCCCCAAGAAGTATCATTGGACAAGGAGAGATGTCCACCCAAGGTCATGTTCCCTCTCAGGCGACGCTCATACCCAGTGACTAGACTCTATGGGCTATGAAGTCCTCATCCCAGTCTCAACACAGGACAATACTCACGTGTCATTTCAGCCCCAACAGTCCTCACAGGATGGGCTGAGATCTTTGCTGCAAATTCATTGCCGTTCAACTTCTCCCTCTTGCAAATCCTGCTTCCCTCATCCCTTACCCCTCATGAATGTTGTTCTCAAGAGCACTATGAGCAAGTCTCGTAGACACTAATTTCAGAGTCTGGGTGTGTTCTCAAAGAACCTGATCTAGCACAGGTAGATTTTTTAAAAAAGGTAATAAAAGCTTAGCTCACTATTGAATCCATGTGGTAGCAAACCCACTATGCAACACTGACTCAAGCACCCCTTAATAGACACTTAGGCATCACAAATGGAGACTTTGGAAAATGAGCATGGCTCTTTTGCCTGAAGTTTGAGATGAATTTGGGCACCATATTATTTGCACAGAGAAGAAATGGAAGAATTTTTCACTTTCTAATTGGAGTCAAAGTTATACAACAACACTGCGATTGATTTCTTACAACGTTATCAATTCAAATAATTTTGAGAGTCGGACAAGAAATAATAGACCCCCTAGGCTCACCCATTTTTTAATCTGAAATTGCATCACCGATGTCACTGCCTGAGTGCTTGCACTAATAGAAAACTCGAGCTTCGAGGCTAGTGGTTCCCAAAAGATAGTCCATGTTCCAGGTCAGTGATAGCAGAGTTCTGCTGGCAAGTTACGTGTTCAATAAGTATCTGTTAAATAAATGAATTATTAAACATCACTGTAGGCTTTTTTCTGATAGGAATTTTTAGTGTAATCTGTTGAGCATATATTTTTATAAGTCCTTCCAGATGATTCTGATGCACAATCAGGATCGAGCCAACATCAAGGAGGTTGTTACATTAATTCTTATTATGGCAAAATATATATGGACGTTAATTTGCCATTTAACTATTTTATTTTAAAATGGTGTTAGGACTTCCCTGGTGGCACAGTAGATAAGAATCCACTTACCAATGCAGGGGACACAGGTTTGACCCCTGGCCTGGGAGGATTCCATAAGCTGCGGAGGAGTAAGTGCGTGCACCACCAATACCGGTGCTCCGGAGCCCACACGTTGCAGTTCCTGAAGCTCACGTGCCTGTGCTCGGCAACAAGAGGCGCCACCACGGTGAAAAGTCTGTGCGCCGCGATGAAGTCACCCCTGCCCACCGCAACGCGAGAAAGCCCTTGCACAGCCACAAAGACCCAGCACAACCAAAAATAAGTAAATGATTTTTTTTTTAATTACTAAAAATTTATTTAAAACTTAAAAAGTAAAATGTTGTTGATTGTGGAAAAAACATGTAGCAAACTTCTAAGCTATTTAAAAATGTGCAGTTCAATAAGATTAAGTACATTCATAGCGTTATCCAATCATCTCTACTATTTACTTCTACAGGTTTTCCACCAGCCCAAAAAGAAACTTGTACCTGTTAAACAATCACTCCCCTTTCCCCCTCCTACCAGCCCTGAGGCTGTTCTTCATTATCCTGACCCACCCAAGTCAGTTTATCTCCTGGTAATGTTTATATTTCTTGTTTTGCTCCTTGAGCCTAATCATATCAGACTAAACTTGCCCATCTGGCATGAGTGGAACACTATACATATCATGATTTTTCTCCTCTTGATCTGTTTCTATTTGTCTAAATCCCTTTTAAACTGTGCTCTCTGAAACCTGGCATAGTTTTAACAGGAAGCATAAAGCAGAGCTATCTCCTACCTGGAGGCTGACATTATATTTCTTTAATTTAGCCTTAAATTGTTTTAGTTTTGAGAGTGGCTATTTTATTCTTCTGATACACATTGAACTTGACAACTAATTTTTCATATGTGCTACTGGTAAGTCTCATTTCCTTATGCGTAAAGATGTTTTTAAGAATCTAAATTCAGGACTTTACATTCATCCTTTTAAAAATTGTTTAAAGCACTTCTTTTTTTTTTTCTGCCAACTGAGCTCTTTTGAGATCTAATATTACAATTTAATTATTAGCCTGATTCAAGTGAGTTTCAAGTTCTATTACCAGGCTGTATCTTTCAGGACCTCTGAAAAGATTAAAGAATATATGTGTGTGTGTGTGTGTGTGTGTGTGTGTGTGTGTGAGTTCAGTTCAGTCGCTCAGTCATGTCTGTCTCTTTGCAACCCCATGGACTGCAGCATGCCAGGCTTCCCTGTCCATCACTAAATCCCAGAGCTTGCTCAAACTCATGTCCATTGAGTCGGTGATGAAATCCATCCAACCATCTCATCCTCTGTCATCCCTGCTACTCCCGCTTTCAATCTTTTCCAGCATCAGGGTCTTTTCAAATGAGTTAGTTGTTCACATCAGGTGGCCAAAGTATTGGTGTTTCAGCTTCAGCATCAGTCCTTCCAATGAATATTCAGGACTGATTCCCTTTAGGACGGACTGGTTGGATCTCCTAGCAGTTCAAGGAACTCTCAAGAGTCTTCTCCAACACTACAGTTCAAAAGCATCAATTCTTCCATGCTTAGGTTTCCAACTCTCACATCTGTACATGACAACTGGAAAAACCATAACTTTGACTACATGGACCTTTGTTGGCAAAGTAATGTCTCTGCTTTTTAATATGCTGTCTAGCCTTTCTTCCAAAGAGAAAGCATCTTTTAATTTCATGGCTGCGGTCACCATCTGCAGTGATATTGGAGCCCAAGAAAATAAAGTCTCTCACTCTTTCCATTGTTTCCCCATCTATTTGCCATGAATTGATGGGACCAGATGTCATGGTAAAGCCAACTTTTTCACTCTCCTCTTCTACTTTCATCAAGAGACTCTTTAATCCTTCTTTACTTTCTGCCATAAGAGTGGTGTCCTCCGAATATCTGAGGTTACTGATATTTCTCCCAGCAATCTTGATTCCAGCTTGTGCTTCATTCAGGCATTTCACATGATGTACTCTGCATATAAGTTAATTAAGCAGGGTGACGATACGCAGCCTTGATGTACTCCTTTCCCAAATTGGAACCAGTAAACGTTGTTCCATGTCCAGTTCTAACTGTTGCTTCCTGACTTGCACACAGATTTCTCAGGAGGCAGGTCAGGTGGTCTGGTATTCCCATCTCTTCAAGAATTTTCCAGTTTGTTGTGATCCACAGAGTCAAAGGCTTTGGTGTAGTCAATAAAGCAGAAATAGATGTTTTTCTGGAACTCTCTTGCTTTTTTGATGATCCAGTGGATGTTGGCAACTTGATCTCTGGTTCCTCTGCCTTTTCTAAATCCAGCTTGAACATCTGGAAGTTCACAGTTCACATATTATTGAAGCCTGGCTTGGAGAATTTTGAGCATTAGTTTGCAAGGGTGTGAAATGAGTGCAATTGTGCAGTAGTTTGAGCATTCTTTGGCATTGCCTTTCTTTGGGACTGGAATGAAAACTGACCTTTTCCAGTCCTGTGATCACTGCTGAGCTCTCCAAATTTACTGGCATATTGAGTTCAGCACTTTCATAGCATCATCTTTTAGGATTTGAAATAGCTCAACTGAAATTCCATCACCTCCACTAGCTTTGTTCATAGTGTATATATATATATATATATTACTATGTACTATATACTACATATATATATAAATATATATATATAAAATATGTGCTGAATTTCATAAATCTTGGGAAACTTAATACAATGCTTTGGAATAGCCATCTGTTTAATAACTGACACTATTTCCTTAGAACCTAACACATATCAAGTACAACAACCGTATACTCTGCAGTACTGTGGTGGGTTAGGAAAACGTAATCCCGTTTTGCACTAGTCACTGGGATAGGCTGCCCTTCTGTAATGGCCACTAAATATGCACTGCCCTACACTAATCTCCAGGATCTGTGATTATGGCGATATATAATTATCATGATATAATTCTATTTTGTCATGTTATATGACACAGTTGACTTTAATATAGGGATTACCTTATCTTGTATTATCTTGGCAAACCAGTTGCAATCATGTGAGTCCCTAAAAGCAGAGAGCTTTATTCCTAGTTGTTACAGAAGAGGAGTCAGAGAGATCTGAAGCATGAGAAGGACCCAGTATGTGGTTGTTCCTCTTAATATGGAAGAGAGGCTATGTGAGGTGTCTGTGATTGTACTGAGTGAGCCAAAAAGCTCATCTGGGTATTTTCATAACATCTAAATAACAATGTGCCAGTCTAAACTTTGGCTTCAAAAGGCATCGTATGTTTTCCATGATCCCTTATGCATTTGCCATTTCAGGGGAAGAATGAGTACTAGTTAACCTGCTGACCCAGGGGAAAGGAGACCAATGGAGCAGAACCAGCCAAACCGTCAGCCGACAGAATGAAGCAGAGCTGCCTCCAATATTATAGCCTGAAGAAGAGCTCCTGGCTTAGCCCAGCCTCCTTCAGCCAAAACCCTGTGATTTTTGAGAATAAGTGATTTTGTTTTAAAGCCACTGCAAAATCCTTCTGTGCAATATCATTGTGGCAACAGTTAACTGCTACGTCTTGAGAGTTAAGTAGCAGAGGACAGAAGTGAAGATGGTTAAGAAAGTCATCCATGACCATCAGAGTTAGTAAGCAAAGCAGAGATGGTTTAGTTTTTACTGCAGTCTGACGGCAAGCTCTATGCTCTTAAGCATTAATTGTACTCGTTACAATCACTCTTGGGTTTTTGCTTTAGACTGGGAAGTAGAAGAAGGGGGTGGTGTTCACTTTGGAATTCATCATTCACATCTTACGTCTCTTTATGTGAAATTGCTGTTATTGTGGCCATTCTTTTCTCAAGAAATGAGGTATTAGCAGGGGAACTCGGCTCCCACAAAGAAACAAACACGGTCTCAGCAGCTGTCTGACTGTGACCGAGTCATCCATCGTCCCCCAAGCTGCTCAGGGACAGTGATACAGGCCGCCTCTGAAACAGGCGGGCAGCTGCGCTGGAGCAGGAAGCTGGTGATTTAAGGTGGTGTCTGTTCCATCCCATGCTGCCGCTCTGCCCTCAGAGGAATTCACATAAGTGGGCACTGGATGAGCTCTCCAGGGAGGCGGTCAGCTCAGCCGTACTGAAGCACAGGGAAATTTATGGGGGTGTTTCCAAATGGCTGCCAACAAACCTGAAAGGTCTCTTCCCTTGCTTCACTCCATTTACACCGCTACCATCTAGTTACGAGATTCGAGCGGTGATCCCCAGGGCCTCAGGTCTGGGTTACAGATATGAGAGCCATCCAGGCTTTCATCTCTTCTTTCTTACTTCCATTCAAGGCCTCATATCCCTCCCTTAGCCCCCTTTGTATTGCCCATCCTAATGAGAGTCACTGTGGATAAGATATAGTATCAGAGACATGGATTTGAATCCCAAATAACAATTATTATCATTACATAAATTGCCAACATTATTAAATAGTTGTTAGAAAGCTATTAGTATTACTATCACAGCTAATAATTGTTTAATGTAAAATATAAAATTGTATATATATATATGGCTTCCCTGGTGGCTCAGATGGTAAAACATCTGCCTGCAATGTGGGAGACCCAGGTTCAATCCCTGGGTCGGGAAGATCCCCTGGAAAAGGAAATGGCAACCCACTCCAGTATCCTTGCCTGGAAATTCCCGTGGACGGAGGAGCCTGGTGGACTACAGTCCACAGGGTCGCAAAGTCGGACACGACTGATCATTCATATATGATCAATCATATATGACTGACTCACGACTCACTCACTCATATATGATCAGTCATATATGACTGACTCACGACTCACTCACTCATATATGTGTATATATATGTGTGTGTGTGTGTATAATTTCAGACAATAAGTCTGTGAGGTAGGGAGCATGACTCTCACTCTAAAAAGAAAGAAACTGCAACTCAGAAAATGTAAACACCCTGCCTAATATCCTACAGTTAGTGGGTGGTGAAACTAACCCTGAACTTCCTACTCTAGGCTTTAAAAATCACTTGGCCAAACTGCTTCGATGCCTCACTTCCCAGCTAGAAGCACCGGTCAACTAACCCAATTTCTTTTAGATTTATTTTGTTTTTCTGAAGAAGAAAACCATGATAATACTTCTATTAGTCTGGATTCATTTAGTTACAAGTGATAGAAAATACAACACATACTGGTTAAGGGCCAAAGAAAAATACTGATTGATGTAATTTTGGGGGGACTAGAGACCCAGAGAGTGTCATTTCTCAACACTGTTTATCTTTGGGTTGGTCATGGGCTTCCCTCATAGCTCAGTCGGTAAAGAATCTGCCTGCAATGCAGGAGACCCAGGTTCGATTCCTGGGTTGGGAAGATTCCCCTGGAGAAGGAAATGCCACTCCAGTATTCTTGCCTGGAAAATCCCATGGACAGAGGAGCCTGGTGGGCTATAGTCCATGGGGTCACAAGAATCAGACAGGAGCTAGCGACAAAACCACCTCCACGACCACCACGCCAGTAGAGCCCCTTGTAGGTGGTGTTCATGGCAACTACAGGCTTAGACCTTACTGGTTACAGCAAATCCAGTGACCACATAATGTGTCCTTAATAAAAGTTTTATCCCAAGATAGTTTATTAAAAATAAGTCCAGTAGCACAAGGACAGAATACACTGATTGTACTTGACTTCAACCTCTAGAGAAGTGGGTTGTTGAACTACCTGAACTTCTCATTGGAGAGAGTAGATTGTCCTCTAAAAAAATCAACATGTTTTTACTAGAAGATTAAGGACCCTGGCATTTTTTAAGCATTTAATAATGTATAATCGTATCACAGATCTTTTTACCCTTATTCTTTGCAACATCCCCAGGAGTAAGTTGGGTAGGTATTATTAGAACCATCTTATATCTGAAGAAACTATGGCTTAGAGAAGTTAATGCATTTTTACAGGACCACACACCTAATAAGTTGCAAAGTCAGGAAGCAGACTCAGAGGTACCAACCCCAGATTCTGTGTGCTAATTTTAGGACTGAAACAAGTCATCCTCTTAAGTGGCAATCACTCTCTTAAACAACAGCTCCTTGGGACTTAACCCAGTACTTGTGAGTATAGAAAAAACTGTCTCCATGCACTCCACACAGCAAGGAACTTTGCCCCCACTTATCAGAAACACATCTTTCTGGACTACTTAAAGGTTGAGAATTGCCACCAGCATGTTGAATTTCCTACCTCTTTATATCCCCTCCCAACTGGAACAGTGGGTAATTTGAAAAGACTAGAGCCAAAAAAAAAAAAAAAAATCTTGTCCCTTTGCTGTCTGTCTTATCAGTTCAACAGAGCAGTGGTGATGGCAGCCTAGGAAACATGCTAGCAGACAGATTTTTCTGGGTGAACATTGCATTCTTGGCCCAGAGTTCATCTTTATAGGTATGTTGTCAGGAAGCACTGAGAGATGGAATCTTCACGGGACAGGAATCATCATGAAGAAGCAGCTGTGGAAGCGCATCTCCAAAGACAATCCAGCTGAGAAATCACCCAGTGGAAAGAAAGTATGGAGCGCAATCTATAAGCGGTAAATTTAGGAGGGATCTCACACACACGTCACAGCCATTTACCTAAACACCACTGGAATATTTTGTTGTCATTTAATCCAGTATTGGTGAAGTTTGTTCATTAACACATGGAGATGCTTAGATACGGGGAAAAAATCAGTAGTCCACTGAGGAATTCACATCCACTATCTCCTCAACCCTCAATAACTTCATGAGTAGGTATTATTATTCCCATTTTGAAGATGAGAAAACCAAGTTCACAAGTGTTGTATAAGCAGCCCAATGTTTTAACCACATCATAGAGGAGAGCCCACACGGACTCCCACTGTTCTGTCCTGGCCCCAGACAGTCACAGAGGACCATGAAAGTCACACCCTAAGATGTTAAGACCCACTGTCTCTGAAAACATGGCATTGTGGGTGTTTGTTTCTCTGTTTTATCTCTCCTTTGCTGATAGGATTTTTCTATTTTTGTGATGGTGATAATGATAATAATAAGAATGTATCACCTTCGTCACTCAAATCACTATTGCAAGTCAAATAAAATTTGGTTCATTTCAGTTCAGTTCAGTTCAGTCGCTCATTCATGTCCAACTCTTTGTGACCCCATGAATCGCAGCACGCCAGGCCTCCCTGTCCATCACCAACTCCCGGAGTTTACTCAAACTCATGTCCATCGAGTCAGTGATGCCATCCAGCCATCTCATCCTCTGTCGTCCCCTTCTCCTCCTGCTCCCAATCCCTCCCAGCATCAGGGTGTTTTCCAATGAGTCAACTCTTCACATGAGGTGGCCAAAGTATTGTATAGTTTATATTAAATATTAAAATAAACTTTTCTTTTAACATATACCTACATATGTCACTGAATAATTTGTGATTATTATAAATCAAATAAAATTTACTGCCTATCCATTAACAAATATTAACCACATTTTTAACCATGCACCTGGCAATATTCTATGTCCTCTGGGTTAAATAATGTATAAATTAGACTCTTTTCAAGAGCATGATATCTTGGGCCAACAAGATATGACTCTTATGAATAAACAGTAAGCAAATATTAACATTTTGTGCTATAGGAAAATTTTAGGGAAATAGGAAAAAGATAGGGGAAAATAACTGAGGGAGTGATGGATGAGGGAATTTATTTGTATTTGTCACATGGATAATTGCTAATATTTACAGAAAACCTAAAGACGTAAAGCCCACAACGTCTACTATCTCACTTAATTTGGAAAGTAAGTACTTGGAGTATTTAGGCAACATATTAAGAGCAGCTAATTAGTGATGGAGACAGCAAGAAAAGCTAAGTGACTTCTTGGAAAGTAGATGATGGATGCAAGACAAAAGAAGGTTTTGAACCCAGGCAGGCTAACCCCAAGTCCAAGACTCTTTTCACCATAGAGTGTAGATTCCTGTGTAGCATGTCATGCTTTTGAAAATGTTTCATATTTATTTCATTTACTCTTATTAAGGCAGTTATTTTTTCCTACTACTTGAGTTGTATCTATTTATTTAAATTTAATAGGGATAATACAAGTTTGCTCACACACCCTTAAACTCCATGAGTGAAGTCAACATTACTACTTCTGTGTACTGATAGGATAGCAAATGATCTCACCTTCACTAGTTAGCCAGGATAATCAAACAAATAAAACAACAAATACATATTGAAAAGTCTAGTGCCTTGCCAGATACTAAATTTATATCTTTTGAAAAAATAAAAATATATATTTTTATTATGAAAGCAATAAATGGTCATATTCATTGTTTTTAAAATTGTTTCCTAAGCTATAAATGCTATTCATATAAGCATCCAGGACTGTTATTACTAAGTTATGAGACTGAGCCACATTGACTCTGTATATCAGTCAAATAGCACAGTGCCTGGAATGTAGAAGGGACTTAATAAAAGTTTGTTGATTAAAAACAGAGAACAAAAACAAAATAGACAATATGCAGCAAAGAAAATAAGCTTATCAGAACTTCATCCCCCCAAAATACCCATTATCCGTAATCACATTCCAAAAAACACACTGCATATCTATTGTTATAATTATTTGTGAATGGTTTTTTGCAGTGTTGCTCTGATGCTAAGGAAATTAATTAGCTAGTTTACACAGATTATTTACTACATATCAAGAAAACTACTGTGCTCTAGGATTACAAAAGTAAATAATCCTATGAGAAATCTATATTTGAGGTTTAAACTTTGAAATTATTTTAAAAAAAAACTACATAAAGAAAAGTATTAGATAGCTTTTCCACCTCCCATATAGTTTACAACTCTGTATTTCCATAAATATTAAATTAAGTATATTCTATTCTCTTATGAATACCATAAAATTCTCCCAATCCCCTACCCTCTTTTTATCTAAATATAGTAATGATCTGCTCATTTCTCTTTAACATATGTAGAAATACAATCATAGAATATTTAATATAGAAAAGACATGATAATGAACAGAGTAGTTACTCAAATATTTTTGTTCAATTACTAAGCAACTGAGTGGAGGAAGGAAGAGGATGCCTGTTATTTAAAGAATCCAGTGCGAGGACTTAATGTTTTCTACTGAATTGTAGATACAAATTCTCTGTGTGATCACAATTGGCTACTTCCCTCCAATGCCCCCTCGTACGCAAAGATTTTTGTCAAGATAAGAAAACATGGTTAAAACTGGTGAAAACTGAATTCTTCACTAATATTATGCTTTGAAAAATTGCAAAAGTAATATATGTTGCTTGCAGAAAAAAATTAAAACAATCAGCAGCATGTAAAATTTTTATGTGATTCTCACATCTTGCCCCATCCTGTTCTCATATCCATTACTGCCATCTGACAAAAACCCATTTTTCTATGTATCAATTATTATTTTTATATTTTATAGTACATTTATATCATATAACTATAGTCATAAATATCATTTTTAAGCAGACATGGCATCATATTGTATGTACTGCACTATAAAGAGCTTGTTTCCTTAATCTAAAAGCAATTTCTTGAGTTTGTGTCAGGGTTAAACGATGTCGTGATTGAGAATATGGGTTCTGCCTTAAGGCAGATACAAGCCTCATTCCATACTAGCTATGTCATCTTGCACAATTGATTTATCTGTGAGCTTCAGTTTCCTTCACAGTTAAAGCAATAAAAAATATTCTTTCCTAATGAAGTTGTAGTGAAAAATACTTGACACAATCTGAAATAATTACTACCATTATTTATACAATGAAATATTCTAGAGCATGGATATATAGGTTAAATAGCATTCCCTCCAAATTAATGTTCACCCAAAACCCCAGAATGTGACCTTATTCAGAAATTAAGTTAATGCTGTAGATGTAATTAGTTAAAATAAGGTCATGCTTGATTAGAGTGGGCTCTAATCCAGTGAAGGGTGTCCTTATAAGAAGAGGGGGATTTGGACCCAGAGCCACACAGAAAGGAGAAACTCACGGGGGAACACAGTGTGCTATCGAAGACAGAGACTGGAGGAAGGCATCTGCAAGCCAAGCATCGCCAGGAACCACCAAACGCTGAAAGACGCAAGGACTCTCCCCTAGCGCCTTCAGGGTGAGCAGGGCCGCTCGCCAAAACCTTGATTTTGGACGTCGAGCTGCCTGAACTGTAAGGCAATACATTTCTGTTGTTTTAAGCCAGTTAGTTTCTGGTAATTTGTTAACACTGTCTTAAGAAATTAATACAACGGCTGTATTTCTAGCCATTCTAAAATTGATCCATTTAGAGTATCATTATTGTTTTGTGTGTTGTTCTATACAGTGTTGTGGATATTTCTGTGACTGATTGCAGAAATATATTTGTTGTACTAAGGATAAATATCATATTTAAATTTTTTGATAGCTACTGCCAAATTGCCCTATAAAAGGGTTGTATAAAATTATACTGTGGCATCAGTATAAGAGAGCGCCCTTCTCTATATTCTCACTAAAGATGGATAGTATCCATTTTTGCACATGAGAGCTGTGAAGGAGTATTTCACCACTTATTATAACTCATCTGTACCTTAATTTCTCCCACCTATAAAATTGAGATAGTGATAGCATTTAATTTTTAAGCTGTTGTGAGAATAAAAGTGTCAAATACTTAGAATAGTACCTAACATATAAAGAACAGCTGAATAAATGCTGCTTTTTTCTTTATTAGTATTATGATGATTGAAATGTTCAGGAGGAATAACCAGCTCAGAAACCAACATATCCTGCCTTTAAGAATTCTTTCAAATTATTGGTGATTGTGAACACATCTCGTTCCAGCTGATTTCAAGTCTATTTCTTAGCAAGTAGAGTTTTTCTTGACCTTGATCAAGCAGCTACAAAAGAGATGCCTTATTTCTCTCGTTGCCTCTGGCTAGCTAAGCACCATGTAGAAGGAAATGGCAACTAGTCCAGTGTTCTTGCCTGGGAAATCCCATGGACAGAGGAGCCTGGTGGGCTACAGTCCAAGAATTGCAAAAGATTTGGACATGGCTTAGTGACTAAGCAACAACAACAACAATTGAAGGCCTATTTTTTCTTTCTTTACCTTCCTCTACTCTTCCATTGTCTTCCTAACCTCTTCCTTTTTCCTTCTTCACTCTTTTTCCTTCCTTCCCTCCCTCCCTTCCTTTCTTTCTTTCATTCTTTCAAAAACCAGATTCAGAGAGGCAGCACTGTATTTTGAGTAAATATGTCTCCTCAAAGATATACACTAGACATATAATTAGAAAAAAAAAGATTAATGTCCAAGCTCTGCCTTTAGTGAGCCCATTTAATTGGGACAAGCCATTTAATTACTTTGGATGGTAGTTTCATTATTTATTCATTCATCTATTTATTTCACAAATATTTCTTGAGAGCTTTCTATGGGCTGATATGTGAAGACACAACAGTGAATAAGAGAGATGTAGCAATTGCCCCCATGGGACTTTAATTTTATTGTGAGAGATATTAAAATCTAAAACTCAATGATTTCTTTATTGTGGTGATAAATCTACACTAGGAAAGCAAAAAACCATGGAGCAGGGATGTTTATCTTAGGCTGAAAAGTCAAAGAAAACTCCTTTAAGAATGTGAGTCTGACATCTGAAATATGCCTAAGAGTAATCCAGGCAAAATCAGAGCCAAGGAGAAGTTGTAGGCAGAGGGAACAGGGTATCTGAGGGCTTGAGGCCAGGAGGTATACAGCTCATCACTGAGAATCTGAAAGAAGGTGTGTGTACTTAGAAGGTAAAGAGAGTATTAAGTGAAATGAGAATGGTGGGTAGGCAGGGGTTAGATAGGCAGTTAATAAAATAGGTCAACAATCTAACTCCTTAAATTGTCTGACTCTTTGCGACCCCATAGACTATAGCCCACCAGGCTCCTCTGTCCATGGGATTCTCCAGGCAAGAATACTGGAGTGGGTTACCGTTCCCTTCTCCAGGGCATCGTCCCAAATCAGGGATCAAACCTGAGTGTTCCTGCATTGCAGGCAGAATCTTTACTATCTGAGAATAGGTTAATAGCAACATTATCTAAAATCACACAAGTTGAAAATGTTTTGGGAATTTCTCATTGTAATTATGGGGTGGTGGAGGCGGCAAGACCAGAAGCAGGGAAACCATTAAGGAAACTCTTATAACGCTCGAGGAATGAAGTGATAACATCTGAGTCATGTGTGAGATGAGTCACGTGTGGGAGACATCAAGGAAGAATTTGTTGTTGTTCAGTCACTCAGTTCTGTCTGACTCTTTGAGACCCCATGGACTGCAGCACGCCAGGCTTCCCTGTCCTTCACCCTCTCCCAGAGCTTGCTCAAATTCATGTCCATTGAGTCGGTGATGCCATCCAACCACCTCGTCATCTGTCGTCCCCAGTGGACTTTTATAATAAAAACAATGCCAAGACCACCTAGCGCCCACCTGACAAGTAAGTCTACTCACTCTTTGGTTAGAGGTGGTTGCCTGAAGCTCTTCGGTCAGAAAGATTCTGAAGCTACAACAAGGGAAGGCAAGTGTATCCTGACCGGTGAGCGACAGTGATCATGGGTGTAGGAAGGGTGAGGGGCAGCAGGAATTCCTCATGCATGCCCTGTCTGTCAAACACTTATTTTACAGGCTAATATCTGAGACCAGAGAGATCAAGTGAATTTTGAGGTTTCAGTTTCCGCAGCTTGTTCTAAAGCTGAGACTAGTGCTCTTATCACTTTTATGTTTCCTGCGCTCCCTTTCCAGTTTACTTTGCTGGACCACATCTCATCCTCTGTCATCCCCTTCTCCTCCTGCCCTCAATCTTTCCCAGCATCAGGGTCTTTTCAAATGAGTCAGCTCTTTGCATCAGGTGGCCAAAGACATATGGGCAAATTGGGATTACCCTTTCTCTGAGAAGTATAGAGCAAGTTGGGAGGGTGTACATACAGAGGTCAGGAGAGCAGAAATAATGTTGTACAGGAAAATGATGAGAGTGGTCATAGAAATGAAGAAGTGTATGTGTTGGGCTGGCCAAAAACTTGTTCAGGTTTTTCTGTAGGTTCTTATGGAAACCCCCAAACAACTTTTTGGCTAACCCAATATTATAGCAGAACAATTTGGTGGTAGAATAAAAATTCACTGCAGAATTAGACCTATCTTAGCTTATTCCAAGAGTGCCTTTTCAGGCATTCATAATTTCCAACCCCACCCCCCACCCCCCCGCCATGGGTGATATTTTGATAATGATGCTTAACTCACAGTGCTCTTCTAAGACATCATGAAAGAGCATGTGGAAATTACTGGCTACAATAGAGACCACGGAATTGTTTTCTGTTAAATAGCTTCCTTAGACACGGGCTTTAGTCCCTGGAAAACCACTCCTAGCCTCAGCTCACCTTTTCCCTTTTCTCCCGTATGGGCAGCGTACCCTACCCGGCAGATCCACACACAGCTTCAACTCAGAGCAAGTGACACGTGGGAAGCAGAGATTCAAAGTTGATCAGAATTTTGAAAGACACTTTGCTAGGATATGACCACAGGTCCTAATTTTCCCAGGACAGCCTATTTTCATTGATTGCCCCAGGACCATTATTAGTCTCCTCCTCTTTTACTCTCAAAGTCTGGGTGATAAATTATATGACTATCCCACCCCTTGAGCCTTTTCATCTCTCCCTTTATGTTCTGTTCTATGTTCTTTGGCATCTTTTCCTCTTACATTTCCTGTTTTGTTTTTTTTTTCTTTTTTAAAATTTTGTACTGGGGTATAGTCGATTAACAAACAGTGTTGTGATAGTTTTAGGTGAACAGCAAAGGGACTAAGCCACACATACACATGTATCCATTCTCCCCAAACCCCCCTCCCATCCAGGCTGCCACATAACCTGGAGCAGAGTTCCCTGTGCTGTCCAGTAGGGCCTTCTTGGTTATCCGTTTAAAATATAGCAGCATGTACATGTACCTCCCAAACTTCTTAGCTATGTCTTCCCCCCATTCTTCTGCCCCATAACCATGTTCATTCTCTATGTCTGTGAGTCTCTTTCTGTTTTGTAAGTAAGTTCATGTGTATCATTTCCTTTTAGATTCCCCAAAGAAGGGATGTCATATGATATTTCTCCTCTCTGTCTGACTTACTTCATTCAGCTCGGCACACTCTGTCCATCCATGTTGCTACAAATGGCGTTGTTTCCTTCTTTTCAATGGCTGACCTTTACTTTTTTTTCTATCATGCACTTCAATCTCACTGTATTTTGAGTCTCTTTACTTATGATTTTTTCCTTTCTCTTCATCATTTCCTCCACACATTTTTCCTATAAAATAACTATCCCCACTTATAGTTCTTCATTCCCTTTTATTCTTTTCTTCCTTCCTTAATTCCCATCTTTTTCTGTCTCTGTGTCTTCATCTCTGTGTTCCTCCTACATTCTCCTCCTTCTTGTCTCTTATTCCCATTTCTGCACTAGTTTTAGTGTTTCCATCTACATCACATACAGTGGAGTCTGGGAAAAGCATCCTTGTGAGTGGACGTGTTTTCTCAGTTTACTTTTGGCTTGCAGATATGGTCCAGAAGACAGGTGGCCTCATAGGAGGATGAGTAATGACATGGAAATGATATATTTGTCACAGCTTGCTAGCAACAGAGGAAAGTTTAAAATAGGATTTGAAAAGCAGGGGTGGCCCAAACCCAGAATAGATGGCCTCAAATCACTGATGATTTTAAAATTTTATTTTATTTGCCAAAGGGTTGGAGTGAGGTTACTCACAATTCACCACAGGCTCACCCTCCTTCCGAAATGTAATCACAGAGCAGCACCATCATAAAAATAGAAATAGCTCATGCATCCATTTGTCACCCCTTAGGATACAGCTAATCAGAGCATCCCGGAGCCACAGCCAGGGAGCAGGGACATTAAAGCAAATTTGTGGGTGCCATACAACGATTGAGTTCAGGGTGAGAAGAGAGGGCAGGAGGGGTTCTATGACTTGAGATGAGACATATGACTCAGAAGGGTTTGCATCTTCCTAAAATGTTAACATGCATGACTCTAAACTCTACATTCTGACCTAGGAGTCAGGAAGGCGGCTGCTTCTTCCGATCAGTAGATCATAGGACTGGGCTGCTGACTCCAGCCACTTCAGTTTTCCTGGAGAAAATAAGGGGCCACCCAAGGTGACTGAGGTGATATTGCTAGCTCACATGTGAACCTGGGCTTGCCATTTTCTGTGATAACACACTGCCTTATTTGTCATGAAGAACTACAGGCAAATGTAGCCTGAGGCTCAAAGAATATTAGATTTAGGTCCTTGAAAAGGACTCAAGGACCTACATTAAGATTTCTCAAATTTTAATGTGCAAACAAATTACCTATGGATACTCTTAAAACTGCTAATTCCAATTCAGTGCTGAAACTCTGCAACTCTAACAAATCCCCAGGAGTTTCGGATTCTACTTTTCTCTATAGAACATATTTTAAAGAGCAAGGACTTAAGATGCCTCCACCTTTTTATGCATGGAAGGAAGGATGACTTGCCCAGGATCCCCATATGCACCAACAGAGACTGCTTTAACATGTATGTTGTATTATTCTCACTAGCATGACCCCTAGAATCAGATAAGTTCAAATATAATCAGTCATCCCCGTGCTGCTGGTTTTATCCTCTCAGTTTCTTCATCTGTGAAATGAGATGGATAATTTCACTACTTCTTGAGATTTTTGTAAGAATTAAATGGGAAAATACATAATACATTGATTAGCATAGTGTCTGGTACATAGTATATATTTTCATTATATAATCTTCCTGTATCTTATTACATTCTGGTAAAACTAATGATGAACAGAATTATCAAAAAAATCACACCTAAATTTACTAGATACTAAAGGGAAGAGGATGGCATTACTCACAGACAACTCCCTCCTCTTTCTAAGCATTTAGCAACCAAATAAGTACCCAAATTTCCAAGTGAAAAGTTCGTGGTTCTAAGGACTACAATGCAAGATTGTGTACACTGAGCTACATACATGTCCAATAGCCATCATTCACATCCTAGTTGTAACAAAGTTGCATATTCATCATAGTTTTATGACAGGGAGCAGTGTGCAAAGTAAGAGGTGACTTTTATTTTTTCTGATTTGCACAAAGGTCCCTTTGGATTAGCCTTGGTGCTGCCTTTACTAACCCTCTAGGTACACTCCCCAAAGGGATTTATTCTTTCGTAAGCATCCTGCCTAGTCTTCCTCTCTCTTGGCTCCTTTATTTATCCTCAGAGACACAGGAAGATCATTTTTAAGATTTTTTATGAGTCAAATGCCCATTGCCCTTCTTCACAAATCAAGGCAAAATTTAACTATTTCACCTGCTACCACTTTTCCCACTTTCTGCCATTCAGCTTTCTAAAGAACATTCCTGAACCATGCTTGACTATGAGACTAGTCTCGCTCATCGAGTTAAAACTCACTCACAAGTAAAATATTAAGGATGCCCTCCAGCTTACCTGTACTATGAAGACAGAAGATCCATATCCACATTAATTATAGCATATATTGTACACAAATTATACATAAATAATATTAAACTCTCAGTGAGGTTAATTTTCTTGCTGAGATTATAGATAAATACTGGATAATGTCAGAAGATTTGGGGACTAAATAATATCAAAATTCTGCCTGGGGCCACAGAAAGATCTCCCTGTTGGTACTATCAAAAACAAAACAATAGGCCCCCAAACGAGTCACTGATGATAAGCCCCACATCACTAAACTGAAACATAATTACAGCTTCAGCTGTCTCAGAAATGGCATCTTAAACCAGTCAGTTGGGAATCACCTGATCATCACTAGAGGGATCATTTGCCTTAAAGACTCCTGCCAACCCCTAAAGGAGAGTAACTTTGCACTAATGTTTTTGCCTAGAATAATTTCCTTGTTCTTGCTTCCTTTCTCTTGTTAAAAGTTATTCATTTTGCATAGCTTTTCCAAGCTCCTTTCTCTCTACTAGATTGGAGGCTGCCCAATTTGAATTTATCTTTGCTCTAAAAAACTTTTAGAACTTTTAAAATGCCTCAGTTTATCTCTTAACACTACAAGGCAACGTGATGTTTCTATTAAATGAATTTACATTTGCTACAAACTCCAGTGAAGAACTCTCGTACACTGAACATTATAAGTGACTTTTTGCATCGGTCAACCAGCATTTCATGGTCTCCACCATAGCGAGTTCTATCCACACAGTCTTCCATTACGTTGCCCGACAACATTCTGAATTAGGTGTTATTAACACTTCACCAGGCTTCCCAGGTGGCTCAGTGGTAAAGAATCCACCTGTCAGTGTAGGAGACGCAGGTCTGATCCCTCGGTTGGGAAGATCCCCTGGAAAAAGAAATGGCAACCCACTCTAGTATTCTTGCCTGGAAAATCCCTTGGACAGGGGAGCCCGGCGGGCTACAGTCTATGGGGTCACAAAAGGACCCCATAGAGGAGCCTTCGTGACTAAGCAATGACCACATTTTACCACTAATGCAGCAGCATCTCAGAGAGGTAAAACAGCTTGCTTCAGATCACCAGCATGTAAGTTACAGAGTTGGGATCCCAAACCCGATCCCTAGGATCCTTCTCTATCATATTGTTATTTGTGCTAGATCAGGGCACCCTAAAGATTTGAAGAGACTCGTCAGAGCCTGAATGGGGGGGTCACAGATGTTCCAACTTCTTCCCCACAGTCCTTGCCACCTGGCGCCACCTGGCCCTATGGTTCATTGCCAGGTGGAAAGGCCACCTCATTCCATAACAATCAGAGCTTGGAATGAAAGCAATGAAGTAGACAGCTGTCCTTTCCTGCGTTCTGTTTTCATTGCATTTGCTGCTGAGATAATCAGATGTTCCTTCCAAGCGATAATTTTTTGTTTGTTTACCCTGGAAATTTGATGCCTAAGCTAGGTTGTGCCTGGCAAGAAGAGAATTCAGCAGGGTAGTTGGTGACATCTGAGACTGGGGAGGAAAACTGGCACCAAGAGGTGCATTCACAGCCAGCAATGAGCAGCAGATAAGGTGCAGATTTTTCTAATATTCAAGAGAAGAAAAGTCCCAGATCTCAGACATTTACTCTGAAAATGTCAAGTTCTATTACCAAGAACAGAGGAACCACCAGGCATAGACTCAGAAGATCTGAGAGCACCTCTCTTGCCTTCTCTCACTCTTCTATCCTTTACCTGTAAAAGAGAAGGCTAACATAACTCTGTAATCATTAAATTTGAAAATGTATTTGTTTAATACATAGATATTTATTAAGCGTTTCTGTGTATCAGGCACCAGACTAGTTGCATCAGAGACAGTGGAGAATAATGGTAGCTCTTCACCCAGAGGTTATAGCCTTCTGAACATCACAGTAATGGTCAATTAATATTTGTATTATAATGTGATAGTAGAGACACTATTAGAATTCTTCTTGAAACTCATTGCATTCTGCTTTTAGGAGGCTAGAATCTCATTTTCTCCCAATTCACTGATCTCAACATATTTCCAAACACAAAATATCTTTAAAATGGCTTAAAAGTTCTGGCCCTATTATGTTATTGTTCTCTTCTTCTCTGAGTCCACTATGATCACATGATCAAATAATGCTAAGCATGCTCTCCTGCCTAAGGTCCAGAGGGCTTTCTTGCCTTCTACTAGAAAGGCTCTTACTCTCGGAACCTGCATGGGATATCTTTGCACCTCAGCCTTGTGCTCTAATTTCACTTTTTCAGCATGTCCTTCCCCAACTACACTATTTAAAAATGCAGCTCTCTCCCCACCATTATTACCCATCCCTTGCATTACTTTTCCCCGATTCAATCAGCACTGCCCAAGATGCTTCCCTGGTGGCACAGTTGGTAAAGAATCTGCCTGCAATGCAGGAGACTGGGGTTCGATCCCTGGGTCAGGAAGATCCCCTGGAGAAGGAAATGGCAATCCACCCCAGTATTCTCGCTAGGGAAATCCCGTGGACAGAGGAGCCTGGCAGGTTACAGCCCAAAGGTTTGTAAAATAGTAGAACAATTTGGAAACTAAATCACAACAACAAGACACTTTATGTAACATAATAACAATCATATAGTCAACTAATAACTACAAATTCTTCCTCAATAAGGAGAAGGGTCTTCACCTGATTCCATTTAGGAATATATCTCCAAATAGTAGTACACGTACTGGAATATAGTAGGTGTTTGATAAATATCAAATGCAGATAGGGATTGATGGATGAAAGAAAGAATGAGTATAGTGTTTTAATAGCAGGGCCACATTTTGTCCTGGGTTATTAGGAACTGTTGGAGAAGGAAATGGCAACCCACTCCAGTATCCTTGCCTGGAAAATCTCATGGACAGAGGAGCCTGGTGGGCTACAGTCCATGGGGTCACAAAGAGTCAGGCATGACTGAGTGACTAACACACATTAGGAACTGTAAGGTTTTCGTTTAGCTGTCAAAAAAGTTATATAGCTTTTATAGTGTTTTAATAACCTCAATTATAATTGCAATTATTATTACCATTATTAGAGTTAGTAGGTTGATGTGGAATCTGCTTTAAGTAACTAGATTGAATCGATTTCATGCTGACTGCATTTCCCACCTCCCCACATAATCATAGTATAAATCATTCAGTGTGATAAAATGAATTTCCTTCAGTGGAGAAAAGTACCTTTTCCTCTCCTATGTATATTATGCACCACCAAATGGGGCTCTTAAATACATTTGATAGAACAACAGAAATATGCAGCATCCTAATACAAGCTAGCAGAAGTTTATTAACATTTGCATATATTATAGATTCTCTCTTGCACATTTTGAAAAAGACGTGTTATGCATTTGATCAGACTCAGAAAAGCCACACAACAGAGGTTAATCTTGTTTTGCATCCTTCTCATTTATTCTAAGGACAGCTCCAAAACATATTACATATATTTAATAAGCTGGACAATGTTCTTGTGATCTGGGCACAGACCTTAACATTATTGCACCAGGAAAGACAGTGGTTTGCTGTGGAAATGAAATGGCCATGTTGGGAATGAAACTGAGGCCCATAATGTCATGGAAGCATTATTGTATACCTCCCGGAAATTCTGCTTTCATTTTCAAAAATGCACAGATCAGTTGGAGGGGTGATGGTTCCTCTTTGTGAGGAACATGGTTGCGTACATAGCTGTGTCTCACTGTTACGCCTTTTAAATTAGCCTGAGACACTGACTTGGTATGACTGCCGAATAAAGAAATAGTGTGACTTATTATCGGGGCACCAGTGATGGAGGAATGACTCATAGATTTTACTCTGGTTCTGTATTACAGCCAGAACCTTCAGAATAATCCATTATAACCTCCTCAGTCTACATCTATAGGCATCCAAAAGGAAAAACAAACAAATAAAAGCAGCAGCAAAAAGCTCAGTTAAATATTACTTTTGAAGAGAAGCATCACTTAGAATACACAGTCCTTCAGTCTTCAGAATTTTCTGTTGAAATCGATTAGTCTGACTCACCAGGTGATCACGGACAGTTCTGATTTTCTTTGGTTTTCTCTTTTTATTGAAGTATAATTGACCTATAACATCATGTTAGTTCCAGGTACACTATACAGTGATTCTATATTTCTATATCTTGTGAAATGATCACCATGCCAAGTCAAGGTACCATCTGTCACCATACAAAGTTATTACAGTATTACTGACTTTATTCTCCATGGTTTGCATTTCATCCACATGACTCATTTATAACTGGAAGTTTGTACCTCTTAATCCCCCTCACCTATTTTATGTTTTAGTTCTAATAGTTTTTTGGGACGTCTTTAGAAGTTTCTATATACGGTATCATGACCCATGCAAACAGTGGCAGATTCACCCCTTCCTTTGCAATTTAGATTATTTTTGTTTCTTTCCCTTGCTTAATTGATTTGTCTAGAATATCCAGTGCTGCTGCTGCTGCTGCTGCTAAGTCGCTTCAGTCGTGTCCGACTCTGTGTGACCCCATAGATGGCAGCCCACCAGGCTCTGCCGTCCCTGGGATTCTCAGGGCAAGAACACTGGAGTGGGTTGCCATTTCCTTCTCTAACGCATGAAAGTGAAAAGTGAAAGTGAAGTAGCTCAGCCATGTCCGACTCTTTGCAACCACATGGACTGCAGCCTACGAGGCTCCTCCGTCCATGGGATTTTCCAGGCAAGAGTACTGGAGTGGGTTGCCATTGTCTTCTCCGGGAATATCCAATACTGTGTTGAAATAAAGTGGCAAGAGTAGGCATCTTTGTCTCATTTCTGATCTTGAAGGAAATGCTGTTAGTTTCTCACCACTCTCAGGTGGCCTTAGCGGTGAAGAATCTGCCTGCCAATGCAGGAGATGTAAGAAATGGAGTTCAATCCCTGGTCCAGGAAGATCCCCTGGAGGAGGGCATGGAAACCCACTCCAGCATTCTTGCTTGAGAAATCGCATGGACAGAGGAGCTTGGTGGCTACAGTCCATGGGGCCACAAAGAGTCAGACATGACTGAGTGACTTTCACTTTTACACTACTGTATCTGTGGCACTTTATGGCTCACCAAAGTACATCACATATACCGTCTTGCCTGATGTAAGAACTAAGTGGTTTTTCTGTTCTGATTAGCAACAGAAAATTCCCATGAATACTGGTAGGAAAGAGAAAAAAAGTTGCCACAAAAGTGTAAGCGTATATATAATAAAATTAGTGTCCACATTTTGGTCTCTAATATAGTCCACCAACTAACAAAAGACAAACAAAACAAACAAGACTCTTGGAAAAGAGGATGATTCTTTGGCTAAGGCAGGATATATACAAGATGAGCCTGGAGCATCTTGTGATAGTAGAAAGTGAAAAAGTGCTAAAGTGAAAAAACACCCCAAAAACAAAAAACTCTGATGAGAGTACAGCCATACCTTGGAATCCACAGATTTGTTCCAGGAACCCCTGCAAGGACCAAAATCCACAGATGCTCAAATTCTTTATATAAAACAGCATAACATTTACATCTACCTATATACATCCTTTGGTATACTTTAAATCAAGTTTTAGTTTTGGGAAATTTCTGGAGGTTTTTTTTTTTCATATATTTTTCATCAGCAGTTTGTTGGATACAAGATACAGTGGGGTAACTATTTCAAAGGGACACAAGAGCCAACTGCAAGGACTCTCACTGTTTAAAGCTGGAAAATATTTAGCAACAAAATAAAGTCATATTGGACCATAACCCAAAGTGAAAAATAAACATTTGTTGGTCAATAGTGATACAAACAAAGGTTGAATAAATGGATTAATGGGAGAAAAAAAATAAATAAAACAAATACAAGGCTTCCATGCAGAAGAATATTAAATAATTTATGTAGATGCTCCATCATCACAGCTCCTCCAGCTTCAAGTGTGGGCTGCACATAGCAACTACCTTGGAAAAGGAATAAGTAGGACATGCCAGGGGAGAGACATGGCAAACTTAACCTCAGCTGGTTGATCAAAATCAAGAGCAACAATAATAATTCCTGTTGATAGCATGTCACTTTGATAAGTTATGATTAAATGGCACTTGACCTCTGTGGTCTTGCTTTCCCAAACGTACAACCCCATCTAATCATGAGAAGAACATCAAAGAAATCCAAACTTAGAGGCCTCCTACAAAATAGCTGTCCTATCTTTGATTGCCATAACAAAAACACGAGTGGCTTAACCCACAGATAATTGTTTTCTCACTGTTCTACAGGCTGCAATTCTGAGGTCAGGGTGCCGACATGGTAGAGTTCTGGTGAGATTATCTTCTTGGCTTGCAGGCAGCTGCTTCTCACTGTATCCTCCTGAGGGCAGGGTGGGGGTGGTGAGAGAGACAGGGTACAAACTCTCTGGCATTGCTTCTTTTGAGAATACTGATTCTACCTTGAGAGCCCCATATTCTTGACCCCATCTAATCCTAATACCTCCCAAAGGCCCCATCTCCAAATACCTACACACGGGGTGCTAGGGCTTCAATGTACAAATTTTGAGAGGGACATAATCAATTCAATTTATAGCAGTTATGGTAAAGAAGAAAAACTGTCATAGCCGAGAGGAACCTAAAGAGGTAAGATGACTAAATGCATTGTAGTACCCTGAATAGGACTCTGGAACAGAAAAAAAGGAAGTTAAGTAAAAACTAAGAAAATCTGAATAAAGTATGAATGGTAATTGACAATACAGACTGAAAGTAACGGGGTGGAAAAAAGATATTCCTTGCAAATGGAAATCAAAAGAAAGCTGCAATAGCAATACTCACAACAGACAACAAACTATACTTTAAAATAAAGATTGTTACAAGAGACAAGGACGGACACCACATAATGATCAAGGGATCAATTCAAGAAGAAGACATAATGAATATAAATATTTATGTACGCAACATATCAGCACCTCAATACATAAGGCAAACACCAACAAACACAAAAGAACTTGACGGTAACACAGTGATAGTGGAGGACTTTTAACACCCCACTTACAACAATGGACAGGTCATCCAGTCAGAAAATTAGTAAGTAGGCCCATACTTATAATGACACATTAGACAAGATAGACTCAATTGATATTTATAGGTTATTTCATCTGAAAGCTGGAGAATACACTTTCTCCTCAAGTGCACATGGAACATTCTCCAGGATGGATCACATCTTGGGTTACAATTCAAGTCTCAGTAAATTTCAGAAAACTGAAATTGCATGAAGCATCTTTTCTGACCACAACACTGTGAGATTAGAAATCAATTACAGGAGGAAAAAGTTATAATAAAACATAAACACACGGAGGTTAAACATATGCTACTAAATACCCAAAGATCACTGAAGAAATCAAAGAGCAAATTAAAAAATGCATAGAAGCAAATGACAATGATAATAATATATAAATATGTTCATCAATTATTACAAATATACTGTATTAATGAAAAAGGTTAATAGGAAGAACTGTCTGTGGAGCCTGTGAGAATTCTGGGGACTCTCTTTGTAATTTTTCTGTAGTTCTAAAACTCTTCTAAAAAATAAACCTTATCTTTTAAAGTACAAAATTAGAAGGTCATTTAAAAAGCCCAAACCAGGATATGCTAGTTAACTGCAGATCCTTTTCTCATTACAAACCATAATCCCTTTTAAATATCCTGTCTAGTCTATCTGCTTTGAGACCATTGGGTGGCAGAGGTCTCTACAGGTTAATTAAGCTGTTGTCATGTGTGTTTTTTAGCATATACATTTGCATACAGTGCCCTCTTTCTAATTTTTTTAAATTCTTTTTGGCCATTTCAACCTTTGCCCCCCATTTTACCATTACAAAGTGTTGGTTAAGTGGGAAAAGTCCAACTGGCCCTTTCTAAAGCTTTTATTACTAGGTAGACCTGGTACTCTACAATCTTTATCACTATGCAGCCATCAGCTAATTAATCTGTATAGTACTCTTCTGATGGGACTATTCTATTCACTTTTTTCACAGCGTAGAAAACTAACAGCTAAGTGACTTTTCCAACCCTGGTCTGTAAGTTCATTAGAATGTTAACTAAATTCTTAATCCAAATTTTCTAGCATAGGCAAAAGAGAATGCTGGACTTAATGCGGAGTACCTCACTCATGTCTGACTTTTTGCAACCACATAAGTTGTAGCCTGCCAGGCTCCTCTGTCCATGAGATTTCCCAGGCAAGAATACTGGAGCGAGTTGTCATTTCCTTCTCCAGGGGAATCTTTCCAACCCAGGGATTGAACGGGCATCTCCTGCATTACCAGGTGGCTTCTTTAGCTTCTGAGCTACCAGGGAAGCCCTTCTTAAAGATATTCTAGGTCATGCCATTCAAGCATTTACAATTTTTCTCTCAGAGTATCTGATGGGTCATTCCAGGCATCTTGGAATATTTCCAGTGATGAAGAACTCACTGTCTCACAATGAAGCTCAAGACAGAGATCACTAAAAACGGTAAATAGGTATGGAAATAGAGTTTGCTGCCACGGTCATTATTGCTGTTTTAGGCAGTACTGGCAATGACCTGAAATATGCTTCCCTATCTCTTCAGTTCTATGGATCTAGTTGTGACACTTAGAGCAATACAAACTAAGTCATTTTATTTTTTAATTAAACTTTTTATTTGTATTAGAGTATAGTAGATTATTGGGTTTCCCAGGTAGTTCAGATGATAAAGAATCCACCTGCAATGCAGGAGACCTGGGTTCAATCCTTGGGTTGGGAAGATTTCCTGGAAAAGGAAATGGCAACCCACTCCAGTATTCTTGCCTGAGAATCCCATGGACAGAGGAGCCTGGAAGGATACAGTCCATGGGGTTGCAAAGAGTCAGACACAAATGAGCAGATTCTACCTACAGCTGATTGGCAATGTTGTGATGGATTCAGGTGAACAGGGAAAGGACTCAGCCATACACACACGTGTCCGTTATCCCTCAAACTCCTCTACCATCCAGGCTGCCGCATAACTTTGAGCAGAATCCCCTGGACTATACAGTAAGTCCTGTTGGCTATCTATTTTAAATATAGCAGTGTGTCCATATGGATCCCAAACTCCCTAACTACCCTTTCCCCCAGCAATGATAAGTTTGTGCTCTAGGTCTGTGAGTCCGTTTCCGTTTTGTAAAAAAGTTCATTTGTATCATGTCTTTTTAGATTCTGCATATAAGGGATGTCATAATGATGTTTCTGCTTCTCTGACTCAAAGTGAGTGAAAGGTTGTTGCTGAACCACGAAAGACGCCGGGATCCTTGGCCTCTGGAGGAGAAGAATTCAATCCGGGGCCAGAGACAAGGCTTGATTGCTCAGAGCTTTTGTGTAGTAGAGTTTTATTAAAGTTTAAAAGAGATAGAGAACGCTTCTGACATAGACTGCAGAAGGGGGCAGAAAGAGTGTCCCCTCACTAGTGTTAGCAATAGAGTTATATACTTTTAAATTACTTATTACAGTGAATCAAAAGGATGTCTGGAGGTTGTAAAGACCTTACTAGACCCACTCCCATAATTTACATTTTAAGATAACAGGATTAGCTAGAAGGTTTTTTCCCAGAGACTGTCCTCAAGCAGGATACTTTATTGTTATATAATCCTAAGTAACGTAGAGGAAAAAAAAAAAAGTTTGTCCTTTCTTTCTCCTTGAGAACTCTAGACCCCTTTCTCCTTGGGGACCCCTGGACTTCTTATTAACCTGCCTAGGATTTGACTCTCTCATGAGTCACTTTTGAGGTGGCTAGATGTTGCAAAAGGGCCTCTGTCCATGGGGTTTCCCAAGCAAGGATATGGAGTGGGTTGCCATTTCCTTCTCCAGGGGATCTTCCCGACCCAGAGATCAAACCTGGGTCACCTGGATTGCAGGCAGATTCTTTTATCACTGAGCCACCAGGGAAGCCTGCAAAAGGACAGTGGTCTATAAAGATGACAGTGTGAGAGTCTAACTTCACTTTTAAAACAATCAGAAGATAGGGCTTACCTGGTAGCTTAGTGGTAAAAAAAAAAAAAAGTCTGCCTGCCAGTGCAGGAGACATAGGTTCAATCCCTGATCCAGGAAGATCCCAGATGCCGTGGAGCAACAAAGCCCATGCACAACTACTGAGTCTGTGCTCTAGAGACCGTGCTTCACAACAAGAACTGCAATAAGAAGCCTGTGCATCACAACCAGAGAAAATCCTGAGCAGCTTTGAAGACAGCACAACCAAAATCAAAATTAATAGATACAGTTTTCAAAAAAGAAAACAAAGATGATTTACAAAAGAAAAGAGAATTTAAACCACTGATTAAAGAATAAAACCGGAACTAATAATACAAAATAATCATTAGATATATGCTTCTAAAATAATGAATTTGAAGATATTCATGGTAGTTATGTTTGTAACACCAGTGGACCAGAGGTAACCTGGCTTTATTTCAATAGAAGAGTATTTGAATAAATTATGCATTTCCCTAGACTATCTCAGGACTGACACACTCAAGACAGGTAACCGTGACTTGATTGCCTCCTTCTAGAGAACGGAAGGAAATCATCAAGGACAAATGAAAAGAGGCTTGAGTTTTGTGGTAGACTCTTTGTTCTCATTACATTATACACTTTTCATGCCTTAAATGTTTAAAAATTGCTTAACCAATTCAAAATTTAACTTGGAATTTATAAAATATAGGGACCATAGGCAAATATCTGAAAACCTACACAATTATGAAGAGAAAAATATCCTTCATTGTTGAATGGCTTAAAATCTTGCCTGTTGGTCCTATGTTGATAATTTCCATCTAAGTCTTCTGGATGTGTTTTAAGTAACTTATGTCTTGCTATATATATTAATTTACCTAATTTATTGGCTTTCCATACATCTTACATACACGCATATTTTCCATTTCATTTAAAACCATTATAAATATTTTAATGGTACCTAATATTTCAAAAGAATGCATCACAAATAAATTAATATTTTATTGTTTATAGAACTGGTTCCTTAATGCTTTGTTTGTGTTTGGTATTATTTCTCTAGGATAGATTTCCAGGGATGAAGTTCTGGAGTCAAAATGTTTAAGCATTTGCAAGATAACTCATACATTTGCAAAACTGGTAGCATTTGTTATAATAAGGGTCATAGGTGTATTTCTTTAGGAGATGCTCAAGGCTGTATGCACTTTAATAAAGCAGTAATATTTTATTTGAATTTAATGACCATTTTCTAAGTGCCTATTTCCATACAAGAAGCTAAGGAGAGAGAACTGGGCAGGGAGAGAGGCAAAGAGAGAGAGAGAATGTAAGCTTTAGTCTGCTTGTGTTTCTGGTATGTTCTGAGTATGTACAAATACTTTTGATGTCATTCAAGATATGCATATTTGATAGATACCAAAAACTCTCTGGTAAAAAAGTTTATATGTACGTATGATGATGTGTGAGAAATTTTAAGAAATAGTAAACTGTTTAAGACATTTAAAAGTAAGGTTGGTATAGTTTTATTTTTTTTGGTATAGTTTTAAAATAGAAATATCTTTAAGAAACTTTCAAGCATTATATATTCTATTTATTGCAACTAGAAAATATATCTTTCTGAGAATACATCACACTGATTTTATTGTGACTTAATAGTTATAGCTTAGAAACTATATTTTTCTAGAGAAAGATGAAAACTTATTAATGTTTATAAAGGATCTTACAGACTTTCTAGCATATAAAAGGAAAAACTGACCCATAGTCTCACACACTATTTACTTACATCTCTGAATCTTTCATTTTCATCTACAAAACAAGGAAAGATAACATTTATCCTAACAGATATTCTGAGGCTGGAAAGGGATAATTCAATTAGCCTATAGCATGTTGCTCAACATATAATACAAGCTTAAGCATCTTCCAGACAAATCTTTCTCTTTTTCTCAAATGAAGTCCTGCAACATTTGAATGTGACCACGGGCCTTCCTCAGAGATACTGGGGATTTGGTTCCAGACCACCTATTAAAGTAAATCTTTCAATAAAATGAGCCACATAAATTTTTGACTTCCCAGTGCATATAAAAGGTATTTTTACATTATCTGTAGTCTATTAAGGGTGCAATAGCATTAATATATATTTTTTTAAAGTACATAATTGAAAAATACTTTATTACTGAAAAATGCTAGCCATCATCTCAGCCTTCAGAAAGGCATCATCGTTTTGCTGGTGGAAGTTCTTGTTGATGGCTGCTGAATGATGAAGGTGCTGGTTGTTGAAGTTTGAGGTGGTGGTGGCAATTTCTTAAAATAAGACCACAGTGAAGTTTTCTGCACTGATTGACTTTTCCTTTCACAAACAATTTCTCTGTAGCATGCTTTGCTGTTGGAGGGCTTTTACCCACAGTAGACCTTCTTTCAAAACTGAAGTCAATCATCTGGAACCCTGTCACTGCTTTATCAACCAAGTTTATGTAATATTCCAAATACTTTGCCATCATTTCAACAATCTTCACAGCATCTTGACTGGGAGCAGACTCCATCTCAAAGAACCTCTTTCTTTGCTCATCCATAAGAAGCAACTCCTCATTTCCAAAAGTTTTATTGCTAGGTTGCAGCAATTCAGTCACACCTTCAGACTGCTTCTTTTTTATTTTTTAAGAAAAAACAAAACAAAACTTCTTATTTTGTATTGGGGGATAGCAGACTAACAATGTTGTGATAGTTTCAGGCGAACAGTGAAGGGACTCAGCTATACACATACGCATATCCATTCTCCCCCAAATTTCCCTCCCATACAGACTGCCAGGTAACACACACTTTGCTTTTAATTCTTGTTCTCTTGGTATTTCCACCACATCTGTGGTGACTTTCATCACTGTAGTCTTGAACCCCTCAAAGTCATCCGTGAAGGTTGGAATCAACTTCTTCCAAACTCCTGTTACTGCTGCTATTTTGACCTCCTCCTATGAATCATGAATGTTCTTAATAGCATCTAAAATGGTGAATCCTTTCCAGAAGTTTTTCATTAACTTCACCCAGATTCATTGGAGGAATCACTATCTATGGCAGCAACAGCCTTACAAAATGTATGTCTTAAATAATAAACTTGAATGTCAAGATTACTCCTTGATCCCTCTGCTACAGAATGGATGTTGTGCTAGCAGGTATGAAAATAACAGTAATCTCACTGTACATCTTCATTAGAGCTCTTGAGTGACCAGGTACATTTCCCATGAACACCAATATTTTGAAAAGAATGCTTTTCTTTTAAGCATAACTCTCAACAGTAAGCTTAAAATACTCAACAAACCATGTTGTAAACAGATATGCTCTCATCCAGGCTTTGATGCTCCATTTATAAAGCACAAGCAGAGTAGGCTTAGCATAGTTCATAAGGATCTTAGAATTTTCAAAATGGTAAGCCAGCACTGCTTTCAATTTCAAGTTACCAACTCTGTTAACCCCTAACAAAAGAGTCAGCCTGTCCTTTGAAGCTCTGAAGCCAAGCATTGACATCTCCTCTCTAGCTATGAAAAGTCCTAACTGGCGCCTTCTTCCAGTATAAGGCTGTTTTATCCACATTGAAAATCTGTCCTTTAGTGTAGCTGCCTTTCCTCATTATCTTAGCTAGGTCTTCTGGATAATTTGCAGCTTCTGAATCAGCATTTGCTGGTCCACTTTTCATTTTTATGTTATGGAGATGGCTTCTTTACTTAAGCTTCATAAGCCAACCTCTGCAAGCTTGAAACTTTTGTTCTGCAGCTTCCTCACTTCTCTTAGATTGAAGAGATATAGGGCCTTCTCTGGGCTTCCCTGGTAGCTCAGCTGGTAAAGAATCCACCTGCAATGCAGGACACCCTGGTCTGATTCCTGGATTGGGAAGATCCTCTGGAGAAGGGATAGGCTACCCACTCCAGTATTCTTGGGCTTCATGGTGGCTCAGATGTTAAAGAATTCACCTGCCACTGCAGAAGACCTGGGTTCGATCCTTGGGATGAGAAGATCCCCTGGAGGAAGGCATGGCAACCCACTTCAGTATTCTTGCCTGGACTGGAAAGTCCCCATGGACAGAGAAGCCTGGAGGGCTACTGCCCATGGGGTCACAAAGAGTCGGACGCGACTGAGCAGCTAAGCCCAGCACATCACAGAGCCTTCTCTATGCTAGGCTTTGTCGTGAGCAGCCTCTGTGATCCTCTATCTAGACCACTGCAACTTTCTCCATACCAGCAAGAATGCTGTCTTATTTTCTTATCCTTTGTGGTCACTGCATTAGCACTTTTAATTTCCTTGGAGAGCTTTTCTTTTGCATTTACCCATTGGCTAGCTGGTTCAAGCAGCATTGCTTTCCACCTGTTTCAGGTTTCAACATGCCTTCCTCGCTGAACTCAATCCTTCACAAGCTTTTGGCTTAAAGTGAGAGATGGGTGACTCTCCCCTTCACTTGAACACCTTGAAGCCATTGTAGGTTTATTAATTGGCCTACTTTCAATATTGTTGTGTCTCAGGGTATCGAGAGGCCTGAAGGAAGGAGAGAGATGGCCGGATGACCAGTCAGGTGAGGAGTCAGAGCAGAGGCAGCATTTATGGAGTTTGCAGTCTTACGTAGGCCTCCTTCATGGCACCCCAAAACAATCACAGTGGTGACATCAAAAATCACTGACCACCGGTCACCACTGTCATTTTTCAGTTGCTAAGTCACGTCCACTCTTTGTGACCCCGTGGACTGCAGCACGCCAGGCTTCCCTGTCCTTCACTATCTCCCAAAGGTTGCTCGAACTCATGTCCACTGAGCTGATGATGTCATCTAACCATCTCATCATCTGTCACCTCCTTCTCCTCCTGCCCTCAATCTTACCCTTTTCCAATAACAAAGGTAATAATAATGAAAATTTTTGAAATATTGGGAGAATTACCGGAATGGAGAGACATGAAGTGAGCAAAGGCTGCTGGAAGAATGAGGCCAACAGACTTGCTCTATAAGGTTGCCACTCACCTTCAATTTGTGAAAAAAATAATAATAATTACTATTATTTGCAAAATACAATGAAGTGAAAGTGAAGTCGCTCAGTCATGTCTGACTCTTTGTGACCCCATGGAGTCTATCAGGCTCCTCCATCCATGGGATTTTGTGCAAAAACCAAGGTATGCCTTTACTTGCTACCCTTATATTTTCCTTTCTAATTGAAAAATGCAGCCATGGTCTTCCTCCTTTTCTTCTTTGAAATAGCTTCCAGGCCCTTCCCTGTGGAAATATTTTAGTTTAACAACTCTCCCATTTCTTCATTTATTTGCCACCTGTAACAAAAATCTTAAAACCTAAGATGTCCTTAGCATCCAGAAATTGTCACAAGTCTTTTTATAAAATTATTTTTATTTCTCTTCTTCAGTGCTATTAACCTGAAAACATAATCTATGAGAGTGAATTCTGTGGAAGTTAAATACAGTTCTCTCTTTTTATAAAGTACACTTTGCCAACTGCCAGGGCATATGCATCTCTGAAGTCTTTAGTGTACTTCCTACCATGACTTGTCTATCCCTATCATGAAAAGCTTTCAGCATCCATTTTCAGGTAGAGTCATTAAGACAATCATTTCAACCAGCTAGCACAACTCCTCTGTCCAGAATCTCACTTGCCACTGTGTTGCTGACTCCCTCAGCCCTGTTAAACATTCCCCTGGTTTTATTAGAACTAATTGCTTTCACACTAACCGGAGTGGATCATCTCTTGATCTTTACCTCCCAGGATAAATAATAGCAGTAAGCTCTCTACTCCCCTGACTCCTATTTATTAATGAGTAGATAGACGCTAGAGATGATAGGAAGTCCTGGCCCTGTGCCTCTCTTTGTGATATTTTGGTGAATCCTCTAACTTTACCTGGGACACTATCGTATCACATACCCCGGTACTGCCTTTCTCATCTGAGGCAGGTAGCAATAGCAAGGACTGCCTCTTACCTAGGTTTTTCCCGGGCTTCATTATATGTAAATTTTCTCCAAGAAAACAGACCACATCTAGGGAAGGAAAAAATGTTAAAACCTGCTGAGTCTTGAACTTAAGATCCTTTTTTTTTTTTTTAATTTGAGGAAAATATGTTTGCTTTTTAAACTTGACCCTAGTTTGGGATTCATTCAGTTTAGTCGCTCAGTCGTGTCCGACTCCTTGCGACCCCATGAACTGCAGCATGCCAGGCCTCGCTGTCCATCACCAACTCTGAGTTTACCCAAACTCAAGTCCACTGAGTCGGTGATGCCATCCAACCATCTCATCCTCTGTCATCCCCTTTTCCTCCTGCCCTCCATCTTTCCCAGCAGCAGGGTCTTTTCAAATGAATTTGGAATTAGCAGATGCAAACTATCATATATAAGATGTATAAACAACAAAGTTCTACTGTATAGCACAGGGTACTAAGTTCAATATCCTATGATAAGACATAATGGAAAAGATAATGAAAAATATAGTATATATATATATATGTATGTGTGTGTGTGTGTGTGTGTAACTGAGCCATTCTGTTGCACAGTAGAAATTGGCATAACATTGTAAATGAACAATTATATATATATATATACATATATATACATACAAAAAAATAAATACTTAAATGAACTTAATCCTAGGCTTCCTGTTGGAGCTAAGAGAGCCATGATTCGGTTACCTTTTCTTTCTGGGAGGGAGCAGCAAATGGTATCCCGTTTTGAAAAGTCTAGAGGAAGGCAGCTCCCCTGTTTGCTGTCTAGTCACTCAGTTGTGTCTGACTGTTTGCAACCCCATGAACTATACCACGCCAGCCTTCCCTGTCCTTCACCAACTCCCTGGGCTTGCTCAAACTCATATCCATTGAGTCAGTAATACAATCCAATCATCTCATCCTCTGTCATCCCCTTCTCCTCCTGCCTTTAGTCTTTCCAGCTTCAGAGTCTTTTCTAACAAGTCAGTTCTTCGCATCAGGTGGCCAAAGTATTGGAACTTCAGCTTCAGCATCAGTCCTTCTAATGAATATTCAGGACTGATTTCCTTTAGGATTGACTGGTTTGATCTCCTTGCAGTCCAGGGACTCTCTAGAGTCTTCAACACCACAGAACAAAACCATCAATTCTTTGGCGTTCAACCTTCTTTATGGTCCAACTCTCGAAGCCACACATGAGTACTGGAAAAACCATAGCTTTGACTATACGGACGTTTGTTGGCAAAATAATGTCTCTGCTTTTTAATACACTGTCTAGGTTTGTCATAGCTTTTCTTCCAAAGATCAAGCATCTTTTTATTTCATGGCTGCAATCACCATCTGCAGTGATTTTGGAGTCCAAGAAAATAAAGTCACTCACTGTTTCCATTGTTTCTCCATCTATTTGCCATGAAGTGATGGGACCAGATGCCATGATGTTAGTTTTTTGAATGTTGGGTTTTAAGACAGCATTTCCATCCTCCTCTTTCACTTTCATCAAGAGGCTCTTTAATTCCTCTTCACTTTCTGCCATAAAGGTGGTGCCATCTGCATATCTGGAGTTATTGATATTTCTCCCAGCAATCTTGATTCCAGCTTGCACTTCATCCAGCCCAGCCTGTCACATGATGTGCCCTGCATATAATTAAAATAAACAGGGTGACAATATACAGGCTTGACGTACTCCTTTCCCAGTTGTGAACCAGTCTGTTGTTCCACGTCCCCTCCGTCGTCCATACCCAAATATCAAAGAAAAGGGGTCTACTGAAAGATCACATAAATTTATAGAAAAAAAGACTCCTGTTTGCTTTTTTTTAATTAAAGCATAGTTAATGTGTGAGCTTCAGGAATACGGCAAAGGGATTCAGTTATATTCAGTGTGTGTACATGTATACATACACACACATATACGTACTCTTCTCCAGATTCTTTTCCATTATAGGTAATTATAAGATATTGAGCATAATTTCCTGTGCTATATAGTTGGTCCTTGCTAGTTACCAATTTTAAATATAATAGTGCCTGATTTTAAGTAGGTCCTGATTCTTCCCATAGCTACAGCCCCTTAGCCTCACACAAAGAAGTTTTTAAGAAGCTCTGTCCCTATTCTTAACACCCCTGCTAAGTTTTCTGGGTCTTTGCTTCTTTATTTGTCTGTTAATGAGGTGGAATCTTTATATTATTTAATGAAATACCCACCACTGTCACACACAAGCCCAAAATTTATGGTGGGTTGAGCATTATAGACATTTACTTCTAACTCAAATAACCTCAAAAATTCACTTTCCAAATTGATGGGCAGTTCAGAAATGAAGTATCTTTTCATGTTTTGCCATCATGACTGCCAATCATGCTTCTCAAAGATGGTCTACTTATTTGAATGAAAGGAAATGGGGAACAGCATGAACACTCATCCTTAAGGAAGTCTTATGGGCTCAGCATGAAGTAACACTAATCAATCCTCTTCATGTTCCACTGGCTAGTATTCAATGACATGGACACAAATAATTGTAGGAATGCTGGAAAACATGTGCTCAGGAAGAAGAAGTCTTTTAGTAAAGTACTAGCTTTCTGTTACTGGAGAAGGAAATGGCAACCCACTCCAGTGTTCTTGCCTTGAGAATCCCAGGGATCAGGGAGCCTGGTGGGCTGCCGTCTATGGGGTCGCACAAGGTCAGACATGACTGAAGTGACTTAGCATGCAAGCAAGCTTTCTGTTACAGAGTCTACAAAGTTCCACCTCACGTCCCACATTCTGGGATATCTGTAGGATAAGTTCAGTTCAGTCGCTCAGTCATGTCCGACCCTTTGCAACTCTGTGAACTGTGGTATGCCAGGCCTCCCTGTCCGTCACCAACTCCCGGAGTCTACCCAAACTCATGTCCATTGAGTCGGTGATGCCATCCAACCAACTCATCCTCTGTCGTCCCCTTCTCCTCCTACCTTCATACAATACTGGATACAGTATGGGGCTTCCCTCGCTTCCCAGGTGGTGCTAGTAGTAAAGAACCTGCCTGCCAATGCAGGAGATATAAGAGACACAGGTTCCATCCCTGGGTTGGGAGTATCCTCTGGAGAAGGAAATGGCAGCCCACGCCAGCGTTCTTGCCTGGAAAACCCCATGGACAGAGGAAACTTCCAGGCTATAGTCCCTGGGGTCACAGAGTCAGATATGACTGAGCACACACACATGCACCTATCAGGGCTTCATTTTAGATATATACAGGAATATTTATATATTTATTATTTTATTTATTAATTTTCTGGTGATGCTAGGTCTTCTTTGCAGCACACAGGCTTCTCTAGTAGTGGTGGGAGGGTTTAACTGACCCGTGACATGTGGGAACTTATACCCTGACCAGGGATGGAACCCACATCCCCTGCATTGGAAGGCAGATTCTTTACCACTGAACCACCAGAGAAGTCACTACAAGACAATATATACATTTTAAAATTTTATTTAAGATTTCTCTTTTCTTATTTCTCTGTCTCTTAGATCTCTCATAGTTGGAATTACATAGATTAGTCTTATACCGTTCAAAACAGAATTCTTTGGACTGAAACAACTTCTCTGCCTACATCCAGCTAGTCTGACTCCTTTATCACCCTCTTAGCTCCTAATTTTTGGTTGTGCTGTGGCAGACAAAACTTTGGGGACTCTCATAATTTATTCTTAAACTGATTTTCTCTGGATTCTACGGATTTTAATTTTATAACTTTCCCTTCAGGCAGTTTCTAGCTCACTCTATTTTTTTTTCCCTTAAAGTTCATCAAGCCAGCAATACCTGATATGATCTCCAGTGAAGATGTCAAACTTAATTATAGGACTATCATCCTGTCTTAGCCCTGCAACCTCCTTTAATGCCACTGACGGCACCAATGTTTTACTCAAGACAGAGTCAAAAATAGCTCCTTGTCTTGTAAGCTTTAGTGTGAGCTCTTTCCAAAATCAATTGTTTATGGCACTGTGGAATTAGTTCCACAAACTGTGCCCCGATGTGACATCCGTCATCTTCATTTTATCGCAGCCCTCTGTTTCCCCAAGGTTGTGAACGTGCAGTCGCTCTGTCTGTCCATTTCCTCTGCATTGTGCACTTCGATTTAGGGGAATAATACACAATGGGGTTAGAACGCCGGCTCTGTCACTTACAGGACGTGTGACCTTCAAGATGTCATTTAACATTTGTGAGACTCTATTTTCCCATTTGCAGAACAAAAAAAGGACAATTATACCTGCTCAATGGTGCTATTTTGTCTATTACATGGGATTATACATGCTAAAAGCCCAGCACATTTCCTAGAAATAAGAGGCATTGAATGATTTTTCTCTTTCTTTTTTTTTTTTTTACTTGGTTGAAGAGGCCCATAAAACCAAATTCATGGGTTCAATTCTGTATGCCCTATGGCAGTACACCAAACTACATGTATCAATGAAACCAGATTGAGTTTTTCCAATCTAATATTAGGTTTGGAAGGATTCTAAAAAATAATTTAGTGTAACCTCTTACCTACGCCTGTATATAGGGACTGTCTCGGTGAACTGTAAGGAGCATAAAGGTAGGTCTGCAGGTCTGTACTCAAAATGAGTTCATAATTTAGAAAGGAGAATTGGGTGCCAGCCAGTGTCTGTAAAAGGGAGGGCTTATTTCTGATTAGTAAGAAGCAAGTAGAGTTTCTTGGAGGAGATTGCATTTAATCTGAGCCTTGATGAATTAGTAGAATTTTGGCAGGTGGGCATGGAAAACTACTATATGTACAGGGTATTTAATTAAGGTTTAAGTGAGATTGTTTGAACCTCAAGTTGTAAACTCTCAGATGATAAGAAAACCCCTCAACATGGCCTCTATTCTTCATCAGAAATTCCATTTTAAGACAGATACAAAGGACAGAGATTTACCATCCTTATTAAAATTTAACAATCAAAGTTTCAAAATTAATACTTTCGTAACTCACTCAGATAAGCCCTTTTCTGAAGGACGTATTTTACCCATGAATGGAGGAGATCTGCTTCTTCATTGTCACAGCAGTGCTTGGTCATAATTATATTTGCTCTATTTACATATCTGTCCCCCCACTGTGTTATGAATTCACTTATTATGTATTGAGTATCTACTTTGTGCCAGATATTTCTATAGGAACGACAGAAGGCAGAGATCCCTGCCCTCATGAAGGATGCATTCTACTGTGGAGAGACATTAGAATGCATTTATTTATGTGACTAAAATACATATCTATTATGTCACACAGTCATATAACCTATGAAATAAAAACAAAAGGAGAGAGAGATAAAGATACCCAGAGGGAGCTTCAGTGGAGGAAACAGCTTGAAGTTGTAAATCAGAGCAACAGGGCAGGTGTCCTTGAGTAGCACATTTCATTAGGCTTGAGAAAGGGAGAGATAACCCTTGTTAATACCAGTGAAAAGAAAATTCCAAGCAAAGAGAACAAGTACAAAACTGCTAAGATATGACTGTTCTTGGTGGGTTGCCAAACAGCTAAATGGCCAGACAACCGAGAGGAAAAATGAGCAAGGATAAAAGTAGAAGGAAGTGATAAAACATTATCTTAGGGAATAATATGGTTTTGACGGTGGGAAGACTAGAAGGACCTTGTAGATGATTAAATGGACTTTAATTTTGCAGTGAGTGAAGTGTGGAACCAATTCAGTATTTTAAACAATGAAGCTACCTATTATGACTCATATTTTCAAATAATTATTCCTATCATAATGAATTTAGATTGGTTGGGTACGGCAAGAGAGGGCAAATATAGCAGGCAAGGCAGTGATCCACGTGAGAGAAGGTGGTGATGCAGCGATGGAAAACAGCATGGGAGAAAGGATTCTGGACTTCTTGTGATAGCAGAGCCAATGAAATCTGTGATGCATTTATTGAATGTAGTGGTATAAACAGAAGGAAGCCAAGGATTAATACAAGGAAGAAAACACCGCCAACTTGGATGGGAAAGCCTATGTGAAAAACAGATTTGGGGAAAAGAGTAGTTCAGTTTTGGACCTCTGATTTGAAATATCAATTCTAGATTTATGGATATAAGGAGTAAGCAGATGGATAGATACATGAGTAAGAGGACAAGAGAAAAATCTAAAACAAAAACACACATTTGGACATCTTTAACACACAAGACAGTAGTTTAATCCAGGTGACATATGAGATCGCCAGGAGAGCAGTGCTGACACAGAAGAGAAGGGGAAAGAATGAGCCCTCAGACACTTGAACCTTTAAAATATAGGAAGAAGAGGAACCAGTAAAATAAATTTTGTAGCAGAAACCAGTAGATAATTATGCAGTAATAGCAGAAGGAAAATCAGCCGAGGAGTAAAGGAAGTCAGATGACAAGTGACCAGAAGGGGCGAGAGAGAGGAACTGGGTAAATATCCGTGAAAGAAGAGCTGGACTGAGACCTGACCATTGGCTTTGCCCCCAGGGAGGAGATCATTGGTGAACTTGGCACAGACAACCTTCATAAAAGAACAGAGGCCAAGACCACATCGCAGTGAACTCAAGAGCAAACAGGGTGGCAGGGATCAAAGGCGACGAGGCTCAGCACCTTTTCTGAACACATTTTTTCCCTAAGGGGAACAAAGAAGTAGGGCCTAAGTTGAGTCTTCATCTTCACGTCAGAGAATTTTCACAGCAACCGGAACAATGCAGTCACTCACAAAATGGTTTTGAATGAATAAAGAAAGAAAACGGGGACCATATTAGTTAGATCCAACCCATTTGGCTCTAGTGGAAAGAATGGTTAATGCTTTCTCCTCAGCACCCACACTCATTCAGATGCCCCAAACTTCAAACTTTAATCTTAAAAAATATAAGGCTGTCTACTAAAAATATTAAAAAGTATAAAAAGTAAGCTATTTTTATTCTTTGGCACTTGTTTTTTTTTTTTAGATTCACATTGAAACTTAAGTACCTTATATAATTGCCTCCTAACTGGTCTCTTAACATCCATTTTCTTACTCTTCTAGTTCAACTTGTAAAAACTGCCTGATGACTGCGTCTCAGGCCACTCTTCACTTGCAGTGTTTCTGCTCTTACCTAAAGAATAAACTTCACAGTTATTGTCTCCATCCATGTGTCAGCCAAATGAAACTGTGCTCTTCTCTTTGTCCTAGAAGTACTCTGATTTCTCCTCATCACATTTTAACTTGTTCTGTTCCCTCTTTTCTATTGTTTTTTTTTCTTTTTATAGTCTAATTGTCTCTAAATAATTCATGGAAATGACCTCTCTCCCTTAGGTCTCTCTTCATTCGACACAATTTTCCAAATGCCCCAACTCTCACAGAATGTTTTGAGGATGTTTCTGGTGACCTTTCTTGTTACTCTATAGCATGTGTTACAGTTATTTGCATATGCTATTCCTCTTTCCCCATTCATCAGTCAATTCAGTCGCTCAGTTGTGTCCGACTCTGCGACCCCATGGACAGCAGCACGCCAGGCCCCGCTGTCCATCACCAACTCCTGGGGCTTGTTCAAACTCATGTCCATTGAGTCAGTGATGCCATCCAGCCATCTCATCCTCTCTTGTCCCCTTCTCCTCCCGCCTTCAATCTTTCCCAGCATCAGGGTCTTTTCTAATGAGTCAGTTCTTCGCATCAGGTGGACAAAATATTGGAGTTTCAGCTTCAGCATCAGTCCTTCCAATGAATATTCAGGACTGATTTCCTTTAGGATTAACTGGTTTTATTCCCTTGCTGTCCCAGGGACTCTCAAGAGTCTTCTCCAACACCACAGATCAAAAGCCTCAGTTCTTCAGTGCTCAGCTTTCTTTATGGTCCCACTCTCACATTCATACATGACCACTGGGAAAACCATAGCTTTGACCATACAGACCTTTGTTGGCAAAGTAATGTGTCTGCTTCTTAACATGTTGTCTGTATTCATATATGAATAAGATACTGTTATTTAACTTATTTTTTTCTAATTTTTTAAGGGCAGATTTAAAACTTATGTTGGTTAGAAAGACCATAGTCAAGGTATCCAGATTCCCACTCTATTACCAACTGTTTTTATCTCCTTTCTTTAACCTACAAAAATTAAACTATAGTAATGGACAAAAAATAAACTATGAATGTTAAGGATTATGATGCTATAATATATTAATATAGTGATGCATGCTAAGTCACTTCAGTTGTGTCTGATTCTTTGTGACCCTTTGGACTGTAGCCCACCAGCCCCTCTGTCCATGGGATTCTCCAGGCAAGAATACTGGAGTGGGTTGTCATGCCCTCCTCCAGGAGATCTTTCAAACCCAGGGATCAAACCCACATCTCTTAAGCCTCCTGCATTGGCAGCCTGGTTCTTTACCACTAGAGCCACCTGGGAAACCCAATATAAAGATATTAATTACTATTAGTAGTAATACCCTACAACAAAACCTATTAATATTATGACATGCTGGTATCCTTCTAAACCCTTCAACCTCCAATGATCCTGACCTCCTGATACCCATGCACTTGGGTTGTTAGTTCCCTTCTACATCAAATAGGGCTGACTTTGTAAGTAATTGGATGTTACAGAAATCACAATGTAATTGTGACATCTAACATGTAATCTTAAAAGATGTTAGGATTTTGGCTTTGATCTCGTTTGGATTGCTCACTCTGGGAGAAACCAGTTGCCATAACAAGGGGACATTCAAACAGCCTATGGAGGGGACCATGTAGGATGAAGCTGAGGCCTTCTCCAGCTATTACCAATCTGCTGGACATAGGAGGTAGCTACCTGGGAAGCAAATCCTTCAGACCCAGTCGAGACTTCAGATGACTGTAATTACTTGTAACATATCTAATTCATCTGCTGCTCCTTTGGCTCACTCTGTGACATTGGGTAGATGGCAGAACCTTAAACTTCTAAATTAACAAACGAGTTGAAACAAACCATAACAACACGTTCTTGGTTTGCTGTTGCTCTGAACCTTTACGTTTTGGGGTAATTTGTTACATGACAGTAGAGAACTAATTCATCTGCTGCTCCTTTGGCTCACTCTGTGACATTGGGTAGATGGCAGAACCTTAAACTTCTAAATTAACAAACGAGTTGAAACAAACCATAACAACACGTTCTTATATATGGAACGTTCTATAACCACACATGTCCTGTGTTAGCGTATACCAGGGAAAATGATTCAACATCCCGAGAACAGCCTCGGTGCATGACCATTCATTTATTCTGCAATGGCCTCTTGCCGTATCTAACTCATTGATCCTTAATGCTATTTTTGATATATTGCCGGATCCATCCATAAACCCACTCCCAGAATGTTCTATGAGGCTGGCATAATGCTAACTCTTTAAACCACAGTAGAAGAAAATGCTTCTAATTTATGCCACCTTTTATTTGCTAAATAATTTTGATTTTAATACTCCATCTTGACCATATCAATATCCTTTTGCTACTAGCAATTGAAAACAAAAGTAAATGTTTCATTTCTCTTCTTGGCCAGCTAAAGAGGAATGCTCACCACTCTAGGCCTTGATATGAATGGAGAGATTTATGGTTAACTTCATAAGAGAAGGGATTTACTGTATTTGAAAGAACTGGATTTGAAAGTCTATAGACCTGGATGCCGGTTTCTACTCTATCACTGCTAACCTGAAAATCTTTGGCTAGTTGTATGCGTGTGTGTGTCAGCCTAGAAGAAGCTATTCCAACACTTTTTTTTTTTTTTTTAAAGTTACACTAAGAGTGTTGATGGCTCAGATGGTAAAAGAATCCGCCTGCAACGCAGGAGACCTGGGTTCGATCCCTGGGTCTGATTCAATCAGAAAGATCCCCTGGAGAAGGGAGTGGCTACCCATTCCAGTATTTTTGCCTGGGAAATCCCATGGACAGAGGAGCTTGGCAGGCTATAGTCCATGGAGTCACAAAGGGTCAGACAAAACGCAGTGATCAACACCTTCCCTTTCAAAAGTGTTGGAATAGATTTTTCTAGTCTGTCACACATATAGAATAACTGGGACTGCGCTGAGTTCCCCGGTAACTTACCGCCCAGCAGAGGACAACAGTCACGGCATCCTTGTTACACGCAGCTTGCAGTCCACAGCTCATGCGTGCTCGCTCTCAGCCGTGTCTGACTCTCTGCGACCCCACGGACTGTTGCCCATCAGGCTTCTCTGCCCATGGGATTCTCCAGGCGTGAATTCTGGAGTGGGTTGCCATCTCATCCTCCAGGAGATCTTCCTGACTCAGGGATCAAACCCACGTCTCTTGTGTCTCCTGCGTTGGCAGACAGATTCTTTACCACTGAGCCCCCTGGGAAGCCCCCATAGTCCATACTTACAGGACACTGTAAGGTCTCCTTACAAATCTTTATGTATATGAAAAACCGAGTTGAGTTAGAACATTGGATATGAGTGGGATGAAAACAGACACTAAAGTGCATGATAGCAAGGCAATTTCAGAATCGTTTGTTCAGATCCGGAACAAACATAGTTATCTAAGAACAGATATTCCTAATCCAGATATCTATTCAGCAGATATCGGAATTGGCAACTTCTTGGGTTACTGCAAGAAGATTTATTTGACCATTTTAACTCAGAAAGAAGAACTGGCCCATTGCATTAGCTACATCTACCATGGCCACAGGATCAGGCAATGATAGGATGTATAATAGTGATACACTAGACCTAGACAGGAGCCAAAGAGATTTGGGGATAAACGGGCTCTTTGAGTTCCAATGTTTTCATTCTACAGATGAAGTGATAGAGAGCCAGAAAAGTTATTTGAATTGCTTAAAATTCATACTACAATTTAATCTCAGAGCTGTTTCTAAAATTCAAGTCAGTTTGACCCTCCCGCCCACCCCCATCGGTATGCTTTCTGCTTTGTGCTTCTGTTTCCAATTAAGAAGGTAAAGAAGAAAATAACAGACACAGAAAGGTATAACTCATATGCTGATTCACTCCTGCAAGGTCAAGTTTTTATCCTTACCCCATACTCTGACTGAAAAATAAACATATATGGGTTAAAGGGTTAAATAACTTTGTAAAAGAAAGAATAGGACAAATGAGTCTGGTTTCAGGAAACAAAAGCACTTTCTAAGCAGAAAGTGGTGAAATAAATTACAAAGAAAAATGATAAATTTGACTACATGTGAATTTTAATGCACCATTTATCAAAAGTAATATAAATAAATTTAAGGTGAAATCAGAAAAAAAAGCACACTAACCTTGATGGGTAAGGTCTTGATGTTCTAATAGTAATAATAAAAAAATGAATACTTCATTTCAAAAGACAAACTATGATAGAAACAGGGCAAGGATCCTGAATAAACCAAACTTATGGTACAAACCGTGAATATATTCTGAGTCTCATACGTATATAAATGTTTGAAGTTATATAAGATGTTATCACCTTCCCCTATCAAATGTGCAAATATTTAAAATTTAGCAACTGTCATTCTCAGGATCAGTGAGGCTGCAGGAAAGTGAGAACTATTGCGATGTTAGCAGACTGCATTTTTTGTTCTAAATGTTTGCTGCCATTCTCTACCCATTCCATCTATATAGGGTTCCTGGCTATACCCTTTTCTATGGGAGAAGTATCTTTCTCATCTTATTTTGGGGAGCTTGACCATGTGACTCGCTTCAGCCAATGGTATGTAGAAAGTGGCCTGCTCTATATGTGAACGGCAGCACGAAGGGGTATCATGGACTTGTACCACTGCTGTTTTCCCAGATGCCCCAGCATCCCCAGGTAGAGCTGCTGCTTTATCCTGGATTCCAGAAAAAAGAGGATACACAAAGACAAGAGCCAAAACCGATCCAGAGTACGTGAATACTGTGAGCAGGAAATCAGCCTTGGTTGTTGAATCCCCTGACATCTAAAATGTTAATGTTGTTTTTACTGCAGCATAACCTAGCAAAAGCTAATAAATATAGTAGGAATATAAACAGCACAACACTTACTAAAAAAAACATTTTAACAATATATATCAGGAGCCTTACAATTAGCTGACACTATTGACTTAAAGATTCCCTTCCATGACACTATGTGTCAAGAGGCTCACAGCAATATAACCCTTGATGCTGAAAACTGGAAGCAAGCCAAATGACCAAAATTAGGAGAATGATTGAATAAATCATGATAAATACATAGTCTGGAATGTTACAGAGCCATTTAAATGGTATTTACAAGGAATATTTAATGGCATGAAGAAATAGTCTCTATGTAACATGAGGTGACAAAACTGTGTACAATTTGAAAATGTAGAATGATGCCAGATTTGTAATATATACAAATATGTGTGAAAAAAGCTTGAAAGGAAGTATATCAAAAATCTTTTCAGTGCTTATTACTTGATGGGTGAGAAAAAAGTTATTTTATTCTCTTCTTCATATAGTCTTGTATTTTAAAAAATCAGGAACAGCAAGGGTGCTTCTTTTTTTTTTTAATCAGAATATATATAAAACCACCAGATTGACCTTATTTTTGCACATGAGAGAATAAACCTTAAAGAGATTGAGTAGGTCCTGGGGGAGCCAGATTAGAACCTGGTTCTATATATGATTTTAACTATTTTACATGTATTGTTTTACAATAAAACTATCTTGACTGTAATGTTTCTGCTCAAATATCTTTATCATGAAGAAGAAACTCTTATATCCACTAACCTAATTAACACTTTATAATAAAATTATACCAAAACCGGAACAGAAGCATAGGCCTTGTTATTTTATAATTCAGATTTCTAATATTCATTCATAAGTTGACTCAAAAACTCTTTATTTAGAATCTCTCAGGTTCTAAAGACTATGCTAGGCATAGGAGACTAAATAGCAAATAGGAGAAAAATGGACCACTCCCTCACTAAGCTTCAGCCAAGTACATAAATACAATAAAATCTTTCTTTATCATACCACCTTCCATTGCCATTATTCTCTTTATTTCATCTTTAAAGCATCACTCCAGTCACCAGAATGATTTTTACATGATAAATGGATAGTTAATGCTATTTGCCTATATTTATTATTTTGTTTGATTTTTAATTCCTGAACTCACCTGGCAGAATGCTAGCACTTTTCTCTGTAAGCTATAGGACACCATTGACTTAACAACAGATAACAAATGTATCTTAAGCTTTATAATGTAATGTTCGATAAATCTATTAATTCACCTTCATCTTACCCCACTGATAGTCTTATGCCGGGAAAGACTGAAGGCAGAAGGAGAAGGGGATGACAGAGGATGAGACAATTGGAAGGCATCATCGACTCGATGGACATGAGTTTGAGCAAGCTCTGGGAATTGGTGATGGACAGGGAAGCCTGGCGTGCTGCAGTCCATGGGGTTGCAAAGAGTCAGACATGACTGATTGAACTGAACTGATCCTTCCAATATTTACTTTATAAAAAATGCTTCAATAGTGCACTGGTGTAGAATAAGAGCAGATAGACAAACAACTGGTGTTTGCATGTTTCTCTTTTAAGAATGCCCTTCCTTACGTGTTCCTAATAAACCCATCTTCCCCTTTGAGAGGATCCCTGGCACTTTCTCTATGAAGAGATTTTGCACCAGTTTTCCTTGCTGAGCATTCAGACCTCACTATATACATATTAGCATTGTAGGGCTCTCCTGACAAAATACTGCAAACTGGGTGAGTTGAACAGTGGAAATTTATTTTCTCCAATTTCTGGGCCCTGAAAGTTCACGATCAAGGTGTCCGCAAATTTGGTTTCTTCTAAGACCTCCGTCCTTGGCTTCCAGAGAGCCACCTCCTCTCTGCGTCCTCAAACGGTTGTCCCTTGATCTCTGTTATCTGCGTCCTAATCTTTCTCTTTTTATAAGCACAGCAGTTGTATTGGATTAGTGTCCACCCATGTAGCCTCACTGCAGCTCTTTAAAGGTCTCATCTCAAATATATTAAGATTCTGAGGTACTGGGGATTAAGACTTCAGCATACAGATTTAGAGGACCCACAGTTCAGCTCACAGCAGTGACACTGGTTTGCTTCTCTGCCCTTCTGTCTGATATGTGAACTCACCCAGTGGCAAGGGCATCCACTGGCAAAGTCAACCATTAATGGCCAGTATCTGGTCCATTGTAGGTATTTGATCAATGTTGGCTGGAACAATAAGACCATGGAGTTGCAGAGCATAGAACCAAAGAGAGTACAGAACAGAAGGAGGAGGAGATGAAATGAGAACCTCAGGGAAGGTGGCACGTCACGTGGACTAAATGTTTAGGAAAGGGTGGGTGTGTGCCCACAGAAGATAGAACCCCATCCCAAAGTAGAATAATGTATCCAAAATCATGGATGTTGACATGACTTGACAGATTAATGGAGTAGGAAGGAAAATCAAGACTTTCAGTACGGGTGGTCACCTCCCAGTTCAGTTCAGTCACTCAGTCGTGTCCAACTCTTTGCAATCCTATGAACGGCAGCACACCAGGCCTCCCTGTCCATCACCAACTCCCGGAGTCTACCCAAACTCATGTCCATTGAGTCGGTGATGCCATTGAGCCATCTCATCCTCTGTCGTCCCCTTCTCCTCCTGCCTTCAATCTTTCCCAACATCAGGGTCTTTTCAAACAAGTCAGCTCTTCGCATGAGGTGGCCAAAGTATCGGAGTTTCAGCTTCAGCATCAGTCCTTCCAATGAACACCCAGGACTGATCTCCTTTAGGATGGACTGGTTGGATCTCCTTGCAGTCCAAGGGACTCTCAAGAGTCTTGTCCAACACCACAGTTCAAAAGCATCAATTCTTCCCCACTCAGCTTTCTTTATAGTCCAACTCTTACATCCATACATGACGACTGGAAAAACCATAACCTTGACTAGATGGACCTTTGTTGGCAAAGCAGTATCTCTGCTTTTAAATATGCTATCTAGGTTGGTCATATCTTTCTTTCCAAGGAGCAAATGTCTTTTAATTTCATGGCTGCAGTCACCATCCGCAGTGATTTTGGAGCCCCCCAAAATAAAGTCAGCCACTGTTTCCACTGTTTCCCCATCTATTTGCCATGAAGTGATGGGACCAGATGCCATGATCTTAGTTTTCTGAATGTTGAGCCTTAAGCCAACCTTTTCACTCTCCTCTTTCACCTTCATCAAGAGGCCCTTTAGTTCTTCTTCACTTTCTGCAATAGGGGTGGTATCATCTGTATAACTGAGGTTAATGATATTTCTCCCGGCAATCCTGATTCCAGCTTGTGCTTCATCCAGTCCAGCATTTCGCATGGTGTACTCTGCATATAATTTAAATAAACAAGGTGACTATATATAGCCTTGACATACTCCTTTTCCTATTTGGAACCAGTCTGTTGTTCCATGTCCAGATCTAACTGTTGCTTCCTGACCTGCATACAGGTTTCTCAAGAGGCAGCTCAGGTGGTCTGGTATTCCCATCTCCTTCAGAATTTTCCACTGTCCGTGGTGATCCACACAGTCAAAGGCTTCAGCATAGCTAATAAAGCAGAAATAGATGTTTTTCTGGAACTCTCTTGCTTTTTCAATGATCCAGCAGATGTTGGCAATTTGATCTCTGGTTCCTCTGCTCTTTCTAAAACCAGCTTGAACATCTGGAAGTTCACAGTTCACGTACTGTTGAAGGCTGTTTTGGAGAATTTTGAGCATTACTTTGCTAGCGTGTGAGATGAGTGCAATTGTGCCGCAGTTTGAGCATTCTTTGCCATTGCCTTTCTTTGGGATTGGAATGAAAACTGACCTTTTCCAGTCCTGTGGCCACTGGTGAGTTTTCCAAATTTGCTGGCATATTGAGTGCAGCACTTTCACAGCATCATCTTTTAGGATTTGAAATAGCTCAATTGGAATTCCATCACCTCCACTAGCTTTGTTCGTAGTGATGCTTCCTAAGGCCCACTTGACTTCACATTCCAGGATGTCTGGCTCTAGGTGAGTGATCACACCATCGTGGTTATCTCAGTCATGAAGATCTTTTTTGTACAGTTCTTCTGAGTATTCTTGCCACGTCTTCTTAATATCTTCTGCTTCTGTTAGTTCCATACCATTTCTGTCCTTTATTGAGCCCATCTTTGCATGAAATGTTCCCTTGGTATCTCTAATTTTCTTAAAGAGATCTCTTTTCTTTCCCATTCTATTGTTTTCCTCTATTTGCAGTGATCACTGAGGAAGGCTTTCTTATCTCTCCTTGCTATTCTTTGGAACTCTGCATTCAAACAGGAATATCTTTCCTTTTCTCCTTTGCTTTTCGCAGTGAGAAGCGGCACGCGGTCACCTCTAAGTCGTCTAAGATAGGGATTCCTTCATCATCTACCCAAGTTACTCAACCTCTCCTTCAACATCCCTAAACATGAAGAGTACGAGTTTCAGCTGCGGGCCGGAAACTGCCATGGTGTTTACCAAACTTTACTCATTCAAATATGATCCGAATGAGTTTGGCCACATTTGCATACTGTGTCTCCTTTCCTTAACTGATACTGCTCATTTTAAATGAACTCTCATTTTTCATACAGTGCATTTAAAATGGAACTTAATATTATTACCACAACTCCTTGAAAATCATCATCTCTTGGCCTCAATAGAAGATATAGGTATATAGAAATCTACAAGCATGTTTTTTGATGTTCAGTTTCTCCGTCATGTCTGACTTTTTGAGACCCCATGGACTGCAGCATACCAGACTTCCCTGTCCTTCACTACATCCTGGAATTTGCTCAAACTCATGTCCATTGAGTAAACTCCAGGAGATAGTGAAGGATATATGGAAATCCATAACTGTACATGTTATTATTAACATAACTACACACACACACACACCTAAAAACGTGGCATTTACTACAAAAGCTAGGTAAACCACACTTTTGGGAAATTTATTAGAGTAAACCTCTTTAAGGGAAGATTAAATCAGCCCATTTACATTTGGCTCTCTTAATAAAGGCAACGTGTTCAAATTATTACAGGGAAGAAATTCTGATTTGGTGACGGTAGAGCATGTGCCGACAAGCAGTTGGAAGAGAGTCAGTGGATGGAGGAAGTCTCCCTGGAGTTACGCCTGAGTGCAGTGGCCAGTAGAATATCATCATCGTGGAAACACTAACAGCTCAGTCCCTTTACTTGGAAACAGGTTCCTCCTAGTTCATGCTTTAATTCAAACTCAAAAATAACAGAACTTTATTTTAAGTGATTAAATACAGATTAAACATTTCCCTTACAATCTGATTTCCTCTGTAAATTTGCTCAACAAATCCTTTCTCCATAAAGAGTAGGGAGGGAAATTTCTAACCAGCTCCAATTTGAATGAGGACTTAAACTGTTTTTGCTTAAGAGACTCCTGAATTTCTCTATGTGTGTGTTCTCAATCATGTCTTGACTCTTGAACTGTGGCCCTCCAGGCTCCTCTGTTCATGGAATTTTCCAGGCAAGAATACTGGAGTGGGTTGCAATTTCCTAGTCCAGAGGATCTTCCCAACCCAGAAATCAAAGCTTCATCTTCATCTCTTGCTTCTCCTGCACTGGCAGCCAGAGTCTCTATCGCTGCACCCCCTTGGAAGTCTTCCGAATTCCGAGCTAATTTCAATTTGCTCTGTGGCCTTGAGCAATCATTTTGTTTCACTGAGCCTCAGTTTCCAAGCCTGTGAAACAATAGGATTGCAAGTAGACCAATGGTTCTGAGAACGTGGTCCCCAGAACAATAGCAAGGATACCAGTGTGGAACCTGCAAGAAATGCGCATTTTTGGGCCCCACTCCAGATACACCGCATCAGCAACTCTGGGGTAGGTGAAGCCATCTGTGTTTTAGCTAGCCTTCCTGGTGGTTCCGATGCTGAAGTTTGAGAGTCATTGCACGGGAGGATATGCAAAGATCTCTCTGCCCTGCCATCTGTGAAGAGCTGCGATCCTGTGGTCTTTGAATGAGAGGGAGCAAAAGAGACCCTGTGTTACCAGTAGGAGGGAAAGCTGGCTGAGTTGAGCTGCTTGAAGAATGAATGTGTTCGGAGGAGGAGAATCACCTGGCCTAACTGATGACTACAAATCCCAAGGGGAGAAAATCCTGGGAAGGGTTTCTCTGGCCACCTGGAAAGGAAGCAGGGACAATATGGGAGAATTCTCTCCTGGCGCTTTGGGATGGGAAGAGAAGGCAGATAACGTCTTCATTAGGAACAGCTTGGCATGCATCATGCATCGTGTATATAAACAGAAGTGGTGTGTTATTGGCCCCAGGAATGGGGTTCCCAGAGATATGAGAACTCCCATAAGCCACTGTCCTCATTTTTTTCCTTCTCCTAAATTTTGGTTAAAGGTAGAATTTGGAGTGACTTGGTAAACGATGGGGAGGTAAATCAATGCAAGACCAAGGGGAGAGAAAGTTCCACAACAGCTGAGGCCACATGGCACTTTCTGTCCCACAGATTCCTGAGGGAGGAACGCTTTTCCCAGCAAACAAATTCATCTCAACCCCAGTGGAGCCTGCGTAGACGCAAACTGTAGCATGGGTGGGGGCTGGAGAGGCAGTGATAGGGAGGAGGAAAAGGCAGAGAGGAATTCTGGCGCCATCTAGTGGCCGATGGAGCAAGGCTCTGGTCCTAACAGACACCCAAGGATGGCTGGCACAAAAGCCTCTTGTTTAAAAGAAAGCCTTTAATACAGTTTAATTGCCAACCCCCAGGGAATTAAACTCCCCGCCATCCATGAGCACAGAGTGACAGCCCAGATAGTAATGGCAGAGATTAGTGGGCAGAAGGCCGCAAGTGGATCAAAGAATCCTGAATATATTAACAAGTCTTTTCTGTTGAAAGGCATTCCACCCTTTACACGTAAAATAGCTCATCCCAACCTGAAGTTAATATTGAGATGCAGGCAGTAAGGGAAGAGCCAGTCTCCCTTTTGTAGGTGAGAAAACTGATGCCCAGAAAGATGTGACTCGAGGTTCCACAGAGCAAATGGCAAGGGTAAAATGACAACCCCAAAGAGTTCTGCCCTTTAACACCAAGCCCACCATTCTCTCAGCCACAGTAAGAAATGCTCTGGCAAGCTCGGGGTATATGAAACCCAGATGTTAGTCCCTTCTCAGAGGCATCACTAGAATGTCCCATAAAGTTCATGGTTTTCAAATGCCAGGATCGAAATCATTATCTCTACCATTTTTTTTTCCCCGTTAGGATCTCTTCTGCTTTCTGTCCTGAAGATTATAGAGATAAACGGTGTCCTTTCCCTTCCAGGGTCTGTAAGGGAGTTGGGGAGGCAGGATTTAAGCACAGTGAACAAATAGGTAAGATGACAGGATCCTATGGAAGGACCTACCAGATTGGTTGGAAGGGAGTGCCCCTGCTTAGATTCCTTACGGCCAAGAAAAAGGCGGGGCTCTTCACCAAAGGGAAAACAAAGCTCTCAACTGAGCAAATTGAGAAGGAGATACTTGGCCCCCCGGACCCGCTCTGCCCCTCCTCTGATCCTCCACTGCAGAGTACCCCCTCCTCCTCCTGCTTTGCTTCACCTCCTCAAACAAAAGGTTTGTTGTTGTTGTTGTTTCCTACACAACCAGGTAAATTAATGTGTCGTTTTGTCCATCAAAGCTCACCGATCGCTCTCCGTGGCACCCTGGTCAGAAAACAGAAAGCTTCCCCTAAGGCACAGACCCTCGCTGACCCCAGGCCTGCCGGTTGCTCCTCGGCTCGCCGCTTCCTGCATCACTCACACCTCTCCGCCACGCCCACCTGCAGAGACATCCGGCGGGAGCCACGTCAGATGCTGCTTCTGCTGCTACCGTACCGCTGATGTTTCTCACATCAGAAAAGAAGTCTGTCCTTGAAGGGCTGGCATGCGCCTTCAGGCTCTGTTTAAGTCTCACCTTCTCAGAGACCCCTCCTTCCACCTCACTCACTATGCCGCTCTCCCTCCATTCTCTAAGACCGCAGCCGCCTTCGCTTTTCTCTTTCTTCTTGGTTCCTACGTATCCCGTGAAACATGATTTCCCCCGTGGCCCCCTATTTCCTATGCATCACCCCAACTCGGACGCAGGCTGGGGTAGAAGAGACAGTGTTTGTGGTCTTTGCGATACAGAACTGAGATCAGGGTACCCCAGTGAACATCTTCTGGCTGTTACCAGGACTCAAGACAGAACCGTATCCGTGGATGTGCATTGAGTAAATGTTCTCACTTCACTTAAGGAAAAGGTGAATCAGAAATTCAGTAGGGAAAAGCCGGTCATTTCAGTAAATAATACTGTATGGGCTCATGGAGATCTTCCTTTAATAAAAGGGGATGTAGAGCAGCTACAACTCTCAATTACTGCTAGGAGGCTGTGGATTAACACAGGCACCTTGGTAAACTGCCAGGCAATATCTCCTGTAAGTGAACATACTTACCCTATGACCTCACAGGTCTTTTCATGGTCACATACCCAAAAGCTATATGCAGGAATGTTTCCCCAGAAAGGGGTCTAAGAAGGCCCATAGCATAGCCATTCGTAATAGCTATTAGCACTATCACATAGGTTCCTAATCCCCAAGTTGGAAATAAGCTGAATGCCCATAAATAGTAGAATTAGTACATTTTGATACATACACAGAATGAAGAATTTACGAATGAAAAAGAACAACTTACTTTTATATGAAACCATTTTGATAAATCCCACGAGCTTAATACCTGGGCAACACAAGCCATATGCTACGCAGTACGGAGTATTGTTCCCTCTAGTTAAAGTTCAAAAACAGAAAAACACTAATATCTGGTGATATGAATCAACACAATGCTGAACTTGAGGAGAGAGGACAGCGATGGACCTGGGGGTTGGGTAAGAGTTCAGTGTCCTAATGAGGGTCCCTTCCTTAATCTGGGGGCTGGCTCCCTGGTTGTGCTGCCTTTGTGGAAAATCATCAGGATGCACCCTTGGGGTCTGTGCACGTTTCTGTGTAGGTATTACACTTCAGTGACAAATAAATCACATTAACAAAAATTTCTTTGATAAAGGAAGAAAGATGGAAAGGAGGAGGGGTCAGAGGCAAGGTAGGAAGGATGGAAGGAAAGAGGGACAGGGAAGGAGAGAAAGAAAGGAAGCAAAGGAATGTTGATTCCCTTTTCTTTCTCATCAGACTGGGGGTCCCCCCACCACCTCATGCTACACGGGACCTCATCATCAGCCACACCCAGTTCTGCCATCACCCATCCTCACCTCCTCCTGGAAGTCTGGGTCAGCACTGCCACGTGGGTCTCCACTCCCGGCCCCTTCCTCTACGTGCCGCCTCCCTATCTAGCAAAAGTAATGGATGCCTCAGGCCAAACCCAGATGTTTTAAACTAGTTCCCTTCTAATCTTCCATGGAAAGCATGCCTGCAAAGAACACAGGCTTAGCGGTAAACTGTCACTGCATGCGGGCAAAGTCACTCCAGTCGTGTCCAACTCTTTGCAACCCATGGACTGTGGCCCGCCAGGCTCCTCTGTCCGTGGGATTCTACAGGCAAGAATACTGGAGTGCGTTGCCATGCCCTCCTCCAGGGGATCTTCCGGACCTAGGGATCAAAACTGCATCTCTTCCAAATTGTCACTAACCTGGTAAAGTCAGACAGGTGCATGATCAGGAGGAAGGGACACTGGAATCAGGTCACCTGAGGAATGGTTTCATGCACCGGGAGAAATTCAGTCTGAGAAAAAGGATGGGCGAATGTGTGCTGGGGACTTGCTCTCCTCAGCCCCTCATTCCTACCTCTCATCACCTCCTCAGAGGAAACTCCCACAGCCCAGGTCTTAGGAACTGACAGTTTAAAAGTGCCCCAGGTTGTTTTGACTAGATTAGGTTATAATGATAGTCCAAATCAGCGAGACACAGATTTTTTAAAATTTATTTATTTGTTTTAATTAGAGACTAATTACTTTACAATATTGTGGTGGTTTTGCCATACATTGACATGAATCAGCCACAGGTATACATGTGTTCCCCATCCTGAATCCCCCTCCCACCTCCCTCCCCATCCCATCCCTCAGGGTCATCCCAGTGCACCAGCCCTGAGCACCCTGCCTCATGCATTGAACCTGGACTGGTGATCTGCTTCACATATGATAATATACATGTTTCAATGTTATTCTCTCAGATCATCCCACCCTCACCTTCTCCCACAAAGTCCAAAAGACTGTTCTATACATCTGTGTCTCTTTTGCTGTCTCGCATATAGGGTCATCGTTACCAACTTTCTAAATTCCACATATATGCGTTACTATACTGTATTGGTGTTTTTCTTTCTGACGTACTTCACTCTGTATAATAGACTCCGGTTTCATCCAGCTCATTAGAACTGATTCAAATGCATTCTTTTTAATGGCTGAGTAATATTCCATTTTGTATATGTACCACAGCTTCCTTATCCATTCGTCTGCTGATGGGCATCTAGGTTGCTTCCATGTCCTGGCTATTATAAACAGTGCTGCGATGAACATTGGGGTGCACATGTCTCTTTCAGATCTGGTTTCCCCGGTGTGTATGCCCAGCAGCGGGATTGCGGGGTCGTATGGCAGTTCTATTTCCAGTTTTTTAAGGAATCTCCACACTGTTCTCCAGAGCGGCTGTACTAGTTTGCATTCCCATCAACAGTGTAAGAGGGTTCCCTTTTCTCCACACCCTCTCCAGCATTTATTGTTTGTAGACTTTTTGATAGCAGCCATTCTGACAGGCGTGAGATGGTACCTCATTGTGGTTTTGATTTGCATTTCTCTGATAATGAGGAGACACAGATCTTGCTGCTATCAGACTCACTGAGGGAGCTTGTTCAAAATATAGTCCTCAATCTTACTCCAAACTTATGGATTCAGAAACTCTGGGATCTATACAATTTAGCAGGATTCCTAAGTTGTTCTTCAATAGCAGAGCACAGAGGTTAAAAGCATCTGTTATAAATAGTCAGATTTTTGTTGAAATTTCAGTTTTAGCACATCCTGTTTATACAGATTTGGGCAATTTATTTAACTTGATCAGCCCCACCTTCCTTATCAGTAACATGGAGACGATAATTGGGTTTATCTTTTAGTGCTGCTTTGGGTTTTAAATGAAACGCTGGGCACAATGTTTGACAAGCAAAGTGCTGAAAAATGTCAAGCTCTGTGTCCAGTACTGATGCGAAGTCAGTACAGGTGTTTGGAAACCACTATTTTAAAAGACTTCCTACCCATCACTTACACATTGGATGCTAGCATAGTGATTATTGGCTTACACTGTGTATTGACACATTCCCACATGTATGTCCCCACGTGGAGTATTTTCCTATTAGATTGTAAGTTAAATGAGGGCAAGGTTCAGATCTATTTAGTTTACCATTACACCAGATACATTTACCTTTTTATGTAGCACTGTGCCTAACACACTATAGGCATGAAAAAATAATGTTGCATGAAAGAATACCTAAATTAATGATTGAAGTATGGGCAATCATATACTATTATCACTCAGGGTTACTTGACCATACAGTTCAGAGCTCAAAGGAAAAAAAATAAAAACTGTCTGGCAAAAATTTTCTCTGGAGAATCTAAGACTCAGGATTGCCAATTTCTAGTAATATAAATACAGGATACCTAGTTACATTTGAATTTCCGGTAAGCGAAAAGCAGTGATTTCTGTTATAAATGTGCTCTACACAACAGTGAGGGCATACTTACACTGGAAAAATGGTTATTATTTTTATTAGAAATCCAAACTCAATTAGGCATCCTGTGTTCTGTGTGGCAACTCTAAAGACCAGTCTAGTCTAGGGCTGGAAATTAGGAACTATTAAATAAGCTGAGGGTGGTAGTTTAAAAAAAAAGCAACTCAGATATTTACTGTATAAAGATCTGATTAACTGTGTGTGGGGGTGTGTGTGCGTGTGTACGTGTGTGTATAAGAGAGAGAAAGACAAACAGACTAGGCTACAAAAGCCTTTTATGGCAACAAGTCAAAGGTTAGAATTTTAGCCAGTACATTTAGTTTCTTGCCAGTTTTCCTACAACAGAAGGGTTTCAGGATCTCAGCTAATCCTTTCTTAGGCTGGCTTCACTGACTAAAATGGAGTCTGTGTTTTAGCTAACAAATAATTAGCCTTCATAAGAGATGTGTAAACAAATCATTGACTCATGAACTTTCTAATTGTTCACACCTATTATTTGATCTAAGCTCATAATGCTGCCGTAAAAGAGATTCAAACACCGCTGGAGGATTAAATAGATTACCTTTAGGGTCCTTTCTCCAGTTAAGAGTCACACATTCATATACATTCGCATGCTTTCTTGTGTAATCTTTATTTTCAAACACGTTTTTGAGAAACACGCTGTCCAGAAAAGGGCGTTAAATAAAATGTTTAAAGGGGAGTTTTGTGAGACTAGGAACTATACCTCGAGCTCCTGTGCATCCTCCCAGTGCCCATGATGACCACGTGATTTAATGCTGTCTTAACTCTCCACCCCTTGCCCTCTTAATCCCTTACACTGCTCTATTTTTTCCTTTCTTATAATAACATTTATGAACTTCCAACCTACTGTAAAATTAACAAATTTACGGCATGCATTGGGCTTTGCTGTTGGCTCATATGGTAAAGAATCTGTCTTTCTCTGCTTAGAAGAAAAATTTGTCCTCAACAGATGGCCGATCGAGGCACAGACTCTGTCTTAAGTGGAAAAAAGAACAGTTCATGACAAGAATATCTAAGACCCAATTGCCCATCTAATATGATCTTTACCCCCTGCATGTCAGAAATTCCTAAAAATGACCTGGCCCTGCAATATTCTTACACAAAGCAGCACCTCCCATTTCTAGTCTCTGCTCCCATGAGTAATTCGGTAGGAGGCAACAGAAGGTATGGAGTAAATAAGGTTCCAATGACCTGTGTTTCAACTCTGGCTCTACTAAACAGCTCTGCAATTTCAAACCAATCACATCAAGGTTCATTTTCTCTTCCATACAATGACAGGATTGTGCCAACCGAACCCAAAGACACCTTCTATATCTAAAGGTATTCTGACTTAAAACTCCTGAAATCTCACATCAGTGTTACAATGACCAGAAATGAGAGGCTGAAATAAAAAATAGCGCATATCTCTGGAAAGAGGCAAGGTAAACGAAATAATGACATCACAATAAACCAGACAAAGCAGGACCCATTAAAAAAGTCTGTTGATTTTACACCTTGTAGTGGGCCAGCTCTTTGTATAGCTGAATCTACAAGTAGGAGAAATAGTACACCGCTGCCAACCATTAGAAGCAGAAAATATCGATTTAAAGTAATTTGTTACAATTACTTTAATGCATAATTTTGTATAGTCAATTACTCCATATTTATGATATAATAGCGCCTTGTTTATAATAATGACAATAATAAATTCTAGGACTCATCGAGAACAGAGAGCATGCCAAACACAGAACTAATCATTTTGCACACAGTATCTAATTTGAAGCTCAAAAAAGTCCCTGTAGAGGTAGTGTGTATAATCCCCATTTCACAGACAAAGAAGCTGAGGCTTGGGTAAGGAACCAACGTGCCCAATAACACATGATGTGTAAACTAGAGCTTGGAGGTTGAGCTCAGGCGTCACCAGGGCATGTACCCTGAACCTCCTCGAGTGCTTGCTCCCTGCTCTGGTGGTAAGCATCCAGTGTCTTGGGTAAACACAGTCTTCCTCCATCACTAGTATGGAACACACATCCTTGAAAACAGGCAGAGATATTCCTCACTCCTGCCTTTGCTGAGTCCAAGGGAAAGTTTGGTCCATTTATAGTGAGGGCAAAATATCTGTGTTGATAATTTGAAAACACATGATATTTAGCTTTATCTCTTTACCTACATCTCTTTACCTACATCCTGAGAGTTGTGCCTATGTCTTATCTGACTTCCCTACTTGTGCCGAACAGTGATCAGATGACACCTGAGAATTTAGTTACATGCATTAAATTACTTAACTGGTGAGTTTTAAGGACTTTTTCAAGTCCTTAAAGAAGAGGAGAGGAAGTTTGGGGATGATAAAAATTTAAATATTGGCTTAGGTTATATATATATATATATATGAAAAGAAAAGATTGAAATAATCCTGGAAACACTGACTTAATACAAAATTGATGTTAAAGACCATTAAGAGAAAGCCCCTCCATTTAAAAAAAAATTCATTCACGGATATATTCATTCACTTCATAGATAGGTGTCAGATGCTGGAATTCAAAAGTGAACAAGAAAAATGAAAAATGTAGTGTCTGTCCTGAGGTCTCAATCTTGTCTTATGCTGGTTCCTCTAGCCAGGAGCTTATAATGTGTTTGTGAGTGTGAGTGAGTGAATGTGTGTGTGTGTGTGTGTGTGTGTGTGTGTGTGTGTGCAGATGGTGGAGGCATAAAGGAATGCTGACTTATAGAGTGGAATGAAATGCTACTGTGAGAAAACTTCAGAGACTTGTGAAACCTAAGAAGTATATAGCATGTATCTCAGACTTGGGATAGGAAAATGTTGATCAGAAATGACTTTCAGCATGAAATGATATCTGAGTTCAGACCTGAGAAGGAAAAGGAGTCAGAGAGGGGGAAATGTTAAGGCTGACACTACGTGCCAACCAAAACGTTCTTCTCCTCCCCTCAACCCCGTTTTGTTTTATTTTTGATTCAGAGAAGTTGGGTGTAGGATCCAAGTCTACCATGGGGACTATGGCTTTCTAGAAACAGTCTGTTACTATCCGTTTAGGCAGAAGCATGTGTCCTCAGTCATATCTGACTCTTTGTGACCCTGGAGACTGTAACCCACCAGGCTCCTCTGTCCATGGGACTTTCCAGGCAAGAATACTGGAGTGGGCTGCCACTTCTTCCTCCAGAGGATCTTCCCAACCCAAGGATTGAGCCCGCATCTCCTGCGTCTTCCTCATTGCAGGTGGATTCTTTACCCGCTGAGCCACGAGAGAAGCCATCTGTCTAGAGAAGGCACAAAGACCCTGTCTGCTTCATCTGGAAGTCTGCTTTATGTCTCTGAAAGTTGTCGTGTAAATGGCAGCTGCTGCAGCTATCTTGTGACCACGAGGAACAGGCCAACAGAATCATGAAGCCAACCTTCTCAGAGCCCTTATATCACTGACTTCCTGAATCAGTACTCAGCAAGCATTCATTTTTAAACTTATCCTCAGTGATTCCTGTTACTTCTGGAAGAAAACATTTCCAATCAGATGAGGGACTGAAGGATATAAAGTGGTTCAGATAAAGGGCTTGAGGGTTAAAAATGCATGAACATATTTCAGGGTGTGAAAGAACTTTCAGAGGAGTGGGAATGATTACAGGCAGTTGAGGTGGATTGATAAGAGAAGAGAGGGACCATAGCTTGCTCAGCTTTTATTCTCCTTAGTTAAAAAAAAAAAACAACTTAAGAAGGAACAATTTTCTGTTGGGTTCTGTTCTGGGCACTGGGGATAAAGCCCAAATAAAGCAGATAACAATCTTTCCACCCATGGAGTTAGCATTCTAGGGGGGTTAGGAAGTGCTGGGCATGGCGTAGTTTCAAATAAAGCGGTCAAGGAAGAACTCATTGAAAGGGGACCACTGCACAAAGATCTAAAGGGGATGGAAGAGCAGACGAGGTGAAAATCCGACAGAAAAACAGTCCAGGGAGAGGGATCAGAAACAGCAACGCACTGAAGAGAGGCTGCCCCTGGCACTTGCAAGGAAGGAGGAAAAGCCTGAGCTGCAGAGGAAGAAGTCCTAGGAAGTAAATTCGGAGAAGTCGTGGGGAGGGGTGCGGTGTGTAGGACCCTGTAAATCATTGAAAGGTTTCTGATTTTTCTTTCAAATGAGCCACAAATATGTGGGGTGGTGAGGGGGGTTTGATCAAGGAGCAGCATGAGGTCTCACATCTCACAGAATGACACCGGTTAAGTTCAAACCAGACAGAGGGGAACGAGGGCAGAAGAACAGAAAGCAGCTGGGGAGGTTTCTCTCATAGTGCAGGTAGGTGGTGTGAGTGGTTTGGCCAAGGCTGAGCTTGGTATTATAAATGTGGTGTGAGAGTTCGGGATTTCCGTCTTTTCTGATGACTGAATGCCAGGTTTGATGATGGACTGAATGTGAGCTATAAGAGGAAAAGAAGAGTCAAGACTAATTCCAAGGGATGTATACTGAACAACTGCAAAGGTAGATTTGTGATTTATAACATTGGGAAATATTGTGGAGAAATCAGAGTTTGGTTTGGGATTTGTCCATCAAAGTGTCATTTAGGTGTGTAAATGGAAATGCCAAACACGTGAATGGACGTATGAATCTGCACTTTAGGAGAGAGTCTTAGGCTGGATTTGGAAGTGCGAGCAATCTTCCAGGTAGAGATATACTTAAAGCCACAGGACTGGAATCATCAGGAGGGTGAGAGGGGAAATCAGGACTTCAAGGACTGACAGTTGACCTATTTCAGTGATAAGAGATGCCAGAGATGAACAGAAACAAGCAAAAGAGACCGAGAAAGGGCACTCTGAAAGAAAAGGCAGGAGTTACGGTAAACCGGAAGCCAGTGAAGAAAGTGTTGAGAGTGAGGAGTGCGTTGACATCATACCTTGAGTTAGTTAAGGCTGAGTTTAAATCTCAAATCACCAATTCTAACTCTAAGCACAGGGGGAAATTTTGGAGTGGAGTCACCAACCTCAACTTGCTTCAGTCACAGATTTAACAAATCACTGCACTGCTTTCTGCTCAGTAACAGAATGTAGAAAGGGTTAGAACTGAAGTCCACATTCTGAAAGTAAGAGAAATAAGAACACTGTCAGGATTAGCGGATGTTTAGATCATAGTACGTTTTCCTTTATTTTAAGATTAAATATTTATTCTACAGAAAAGGCAGAGATAGCTTTTCCTCCCAGTTGATGAGCCAAGACTGCTCAGGAAGCATACCAGCAGGATAAGGCCCCGGCGAGTCTTTATCACACAGCCATGCGTGTCAAGGAATGCGAGAAATTCCTAAGATAGAGAAGGAAAAGAAAAAAAACTAGTCTCAGCTTTGTTCATCGTTAATGAACAAGAAGGAAAAGAGAAAGCCATCTCTCTCCAGCACAGAGAAATGATGGAACAAGGCGCTCTTGTCATACCATTCCCCATGCTTCATAAAATAGGAGTAACTTTGGCAACCAGTCAAAACGAGAGAGGAAATATGCAAAGCACACACGTAGGCTTCTGCACATGCAGGGTGAGATAGGAGAAACGGGAGCTTCAAGTCTGATTTGCTGAGGATGGGAAACTAAACTACTGTGTGTGTGTGTGTGTGTGTGTGTGTGTAAATAAATTCTGGATCTTGTAGCAAAAGTCAAACATTCTCTATACTGACTGCCTCAGTTTGTGCTTTCATGCACTCCTCTTGGCTTCTAAAAAATTAAATTATCTTTTATCAACCTCCTTTGTATCTGGTATCTGGGAATTTTGGCACTAAGAGCATTCAGGACAGGACTATACTGAACTTTCCCTTAATTTAAGAAAGTCCTTTCATTTTCCTAAAGAGGTCAATTATGTTAATATTAAACAGATCAAGATAGCTTACTATTTTCAAATATTTCCAAAGCACATTAAAAATATCTAGTTATACATAATGGTTGACAGAATAATTATGTATGTTACAATAAATTTTTAAAATAGGTAGGTTCCCTAAGGACATTCTATCCTACCACACTTGACTAGGGCTATTTAAACAGCAACCACAAAAGGTTATACCTGGAAGAGGCTATGGTGATAAAATTGAATTTTGTTGCGCCTAACAGATATAAAATAATTTTGTTTATTAAAAGCACTCTATGCATATCGTTTCCTGTTGTTGTAATTGCTGCTGCTGCTAAGTCGCTTCCGTCATGTCCGACTCTGTGCAACCCCATAGATGGCATCCCACCAGGAATAATACTTACTGTCAAAGTCTGATGGAATTTTTACAAATTCTGTGTAAGTTAAAGAGACTTGGCTCAAGTTGTGAATTTGTATTGTGTGGAAAGAATATGTTTCTGATATGATCTGCATTTCTACTGAGGTTAAGGTCAAATCTCAAAAAAACACCAAGTTTAGAGAAAAACCTTAGAGAACATACAACCCAAACCTTTCATTTGACTTAGGTCACAAACTACAGTTCAGAGAGGATGAGTGACTTGCCTAAAGTCTTACAGCAAATTAGAAAAATCTGTAATTATATTTCACTTATTAATAATAAGGGCCTAACTCAGATATATTTCAATAATATTTCTTTAAAAAGGGCAAACAGTCACATGAAATGATGCTCAGTATAACTAATCATTCAGTTCAGTTCAGTCGCTCAGTCGTGTCCAGCTGTTTGCAACCCCATTTACTGCAGCACTGCAGGCCTCCCTGTCCGTCACCAACTCCTGGAGTTCACCCAAACTCATGTCCATTGAGTCAGTGAAGCCATCCAACCATCTCATCCTCTGTCATCCCCTTCTCCTCCTGCCTTCAATCTTTCCCAGAATTAGGGTCTTTTCAGATGAGTCAACTCTTCGCATCAGGTGGCCAAAGTATTGGAGTTTCAGCTTCAACATTAGAGAAATGCATATCAAAACCACAATGAGGTACCAACTCACAACAATCTGAATGGCCATCATCAAAAAGTCTACAAATAATAAATGCTGGAGAGGGTGCATGGAAAAGGGAACCATCCTACACTGTTTGTGGAATGTGAATCTGTGCAGCCAGCTTGGGAAACAGTGGAGGTTCCTTAAAAAACTAAAAGTAGAGCTACCATATGATCCAGCAATTTCACTCTTGGGCATATACCTGGAAAGAACAAAAACTCTAACTGGAAAAGATACAAGTACCTCAATGCTTACATCAAAACTATTTACAATAGCCAAGGCATGGAAACAACCTGGGTCCAACAACAGAAAACTGGCTTAAGAAGATGTGATGTGTGTGCATGTATAGACAGATAGATGATAAAGAAAGAGAGAGACATTTTTTTTCTGTGAGATTGTACAGAAAAGGCCAAACAAACTTTCTGGCCAACCCAATATTTATATATAAATACACACACAATGAAATCTTAGCCATAGAAAGAATGAAATATTGTCATTTGCAGCAACATGGAGGAACCTAGAGAATATTTTACTAAGAGATGTAAGCCAGACAAAGACAAACATTACTTATCACTTCTTCACAGAATCCAGAAAAGTAATACAAGCTAATCTGTATATGAAACAGATGTACAAACATAGAAAACAACTTGTGTGTACCAAAAGGGAAAGAGAAGTGGGGAAAGGGTATATTAGAAATAGGGAATTAGCAGATACAAATTTTATACAGAAAATAGATAAGCAAAAAGGATTTACTATATTGCTCAGAGAACTATATTTAATATCTTACAATTACTTATGGAAAGTATTTTGGAATATATCAGAATATGTATGTATGTATGTGTATGTCTCTCTATATATACATATGTGTATATATATATATATTGAAGTGAGTGGAGTGAAATGGCAACTCACTCCAGTATTCTTGCCTGAGAAATCTCATGGACAGAGGAGCCTGATGGGCTACAGTCCATGGGGCTGCAAAGAGTCAGACACAAGTGAGCATATACACAAACATATATATGTGTGTGTGTATATATATACAATTCCTTTGCTGTATGTGCCTGAAACTTACAGAGTATTATAAATCAATTATACTTCAATTTAAAGAAAAAATGAGTAAGGGCAATTTTCTTAGGTAAGTCCCTCTTCTCTGAATTTAAATTCAGTCTAGCTGAACGTATTCCAAGACTATTGTTCTGTTTTCTTAGAGTTTGCCAGGACGTAAGGTGGTACCTTTTATCGTTCTGTGGTCTATCCATGATGATAACTGCTTAGGTGTGTAGACAAACTCATAGTTTCCATTTATGAAACATTCACATCCATTTTCTAACCTGAGCCACTACACAAGTATAAACAGATGGAATTAACTTGATCTCAAAAAGGAGGAGAACTGAGGCTCAAGTTTAGAGACTTCTCTTTTTGGACCTAGCAAGATCATGATGAACTAAACTGAATTCAAGTAGATGGTTCTAAAAGAATCAAGTGACCTGAATCCAGTTTTTAATTCCAGGACTTAGACACAATTAAGCAGCAATGTCCTGCAATGCCCTGTGATTTGAGGTCTTCCAAATCCATTCAATTCCTCCCTAAGGTTACTGATCCAAAAGAAGAAGCAAATGAGAAAACCCAGGTTTAGGTTTGTCTTTGTAATTTATATGCATATGATGTTTGAGCTCCATCTACATTATGCAAAAATATCTATCTATATCTATCTATCTATATTTTTTCCCCAAAGCATCCCTTCTTCCAATGAGCTACTAAATAAGATGGTTTATTTCACATGATTGATTACAGGAATCCTACTCATATATCCAAGGACTGACATTTTAAATCACATCTTCTTTTCAACTGAAGAGAATGAAATGATTTTCATATCTTGACATGATTGATTATTTGGAAGCTGAAGCAAAAATCTATAAGAGTTCAATCTATGGCTCCCACCAGCTGATAGCATATTATCAAACCTTATTAAAATCATGCATGACTTGCAACTGCAGCTTTATTTCTGACAGTAAGCAAACATAATGGCCTTCTGCCTTCAGATCGCACTTTTGTATTAATGTGGTGGTTGATATATCTATTTATGAAAGGATTATAGGTGATGTAAATTTTACCTTTACAGATAAATGGTAATTCCTTTGTGTTTAAGCTCCATAAGAGACTGGGGAAATCTAAAATAGTCATGAGGCTGAATGTTTATCGGAGCCAGATCTATAAAGAGTCTCTTATAGCAAACTGCTAGTCCCAATAGGATATCTCTTCCTTGTATTTCTGAGAATCTCTTCCTTTAATCCAAACCCTGAGAAGTATCTCAGCTATAAAGATAAGCCATCAGGGTATATAAGCTGAAATTTATATACTCTGGTGTAAGTCGACTTATTGAAAGAGAAGGTTTCAGTCATCTGAAGTTACATAGAAGCATAGGGAATGTAGGGACCAGCCAGTGGTCTGAGAGTTGGCGCATTTGTGGGAAAATCAATGCTTAAGTTATCATTTCCCCCTGCTTTAATTATAATTCCAATTTTCTTTTCAGATGGTGCAGATCAAATAAAAATGGGTCGGGTCTTTTCATAATAAACACCACCCCATAAATCTCGGCTCTGTCATTGCAGGACTCTACCATAGGCAGCCAACCTAGCTCCTTTGTACCTAGAGTTCATTTCTGTTGTGATGTTTGTAGGGTTGAAGAGGAAGTTTCCTAGTAACCACATAGATAAATCCATTAAGAGGACACCCAAATAATTCTAAAGGAAGCCAAAAATTCAACCTGTGACTCTGCTAAGAATTAAATAAGGAAAAATGTCCCTTTTAGAAACCTGTGCAGTAGACTATAGAAGGATAGTCTATATACTGCACAGAAACCTGTGCAGTATATAGAAGACATCTTGAAGGAAGGATCTATGTCTCCTTCATTTATAAACTCTACATACCTCCTAGAGATGGACAGTGAATTCTCATCCTACAAGCACTCTTGTAAGTACTGGAGATTTGATGGTGAATAAGAACAGTGTTGACCATCTGGTGATGTCCATGTGTAGAGTCTTCTCTTGTGTTGTTGGAAGAGGGTGTTTGTTATGACCAGTGCATTCTCTTGGCAGAACTCTATCAGCCTTTGCCCTGCTTCATTCTGTGTGCCAAGGCCAAATTTGCCTGTCACTCCAGGTGCTTCTTGACTTCCTAGTTTTGCATTCCAGTCCACTATAATGAAAAAGGACATCTTTTTTGGGTGAAGGTCTTGTAGGTCTTCACAGAACACTTCAACTTCAGCTTCATTAGAATTAATGGTTGGGGCATAGACTTGAATTACTGTGATACTGAATGGTTTGCCTTGGAAATGAACAGAGATCATTCTGTCATTTTTGAGACTGCATTAAGTACTGCATTTCAGACTCTTTTGTTGACTATGATGGCTACTCCATTTCTTTTAAGGGATTCTTGCCCACAGTAGTAGATATAATGGTCCTCTGAGTTAAATGCACCCGTTCCAGTCCATTTTAATTTGCTGATTCCTAGAATAGTGACATTCACTATTGCCATCTCCTGTTTGATCACTTCCAATTGGCCTTGATTTATGGACATAACATTTGAGGTTCCTATGCAATATTGCTCTTTACAGCATCGGACCTGGCTACCATCACCAGTCACATCCACAACTGGGTGCTGTTTTTGCTTTGGCTCCGTCTCTTCGTTCTTTCTGGAGTTATTTCTCCACTGATCTCCAGTAGCATATTGGGCACCTGCCAACCTGAGGAGTTCTTCTTTCAGTGTTGTATAATTTTGCCTTTTCATACTGTTCATGGGGTTCTCAAGGCAGGAATACTGAAGTGGTTTGCCATTCCCTTCTCTAAGTGGACCACATTTTGTCAGAATTCTCCACCATGACCCGAAATCAGATTGATTATATTCTTTGCAGGCAAAGATGGAGAAGCTCTATACAGTCAGGAAAAACAAGACCGGGAACTGACTGTGGCTCAGAACACGAACTCCTTATTGCCAAATTCAAACATAAATTGAAGAAAGTAGGAAAAACCACTAGACCATTCAGGTATGACCTAAATCAAATCCCTAATGATTATATAGTAGAAGTGAGAAATAGATTTAAGGGAGTAGATCTGATAGACAGAGTGCCTGATGAACTATGGTTGGAGATACGTGACATTGTACAGGAGAGGGGAGCAAGACCATCCCCAAGAAAGAGAAATGCAAAAAGCAAAATGGCTGTCTGAGGAGGCCTTACAAATAGCTGCGAAAAGAAGAGAAGCCAAAAGCAAAGGAGAAAAGGAAAGATATATCCATCTGAATGCAGAGTTCCAAAGAATAGTGAGGAGAGATAAGAAAGCCTTGCTCAGTGATCACTGCAAAGAAATAGAGGAAAACAATAGAATGGGAAAGACTAGAGATCTCTTCAAGAACATTAGAGATACCAAGTGAACATTTCATGCAAAGATGGGCACATAAAGGACAGAAATGGTAGAGACTAACAGAAGCAGAAGATATTAAGAAGAGGTGGCAAGAATACACAGAAGAACTGTACAAAAAAGATCTTCATGACCCAGATAATCACGATGGTGTGATCACTCACCTGGAGTCAGACATCCTGGAATGTGAAGTCAAGTGGGCCTTTAGAAAGCATCACTAAGAACAAAGCTAGTGGAGGTGATGGAATTCCAATTGAGCTATTTCAATTCCTAAAAGATGATGCTGTGAAAGTGCTGCACTCAATATGCCAGCAAACTCAGAAAACTCAGCAGTGGCCATGGGACTGGAAAAGGTCAGTTTTCATTCCAATCACTAAGAAAGGCAATGCCAAAGAATGCTCAAACTACTGCACAAAGGCACTCATCTCACACACTAGTAAAGTAATGTTCAAAATTCTCCAAGCCAGGCTTCAACAACACATGGACTGTAAACTTCCAGATGTTCAAGAAGGTTTTAATAAAGGCAGAGGAACCAGGGGTCAAATTGCCAACATCCACTGGATCATCGAAAAAGCAAGAGAGTTCCAGAAATACATCTATTTCTGCTTTCTTGACTATGCCAAAGCGTTTGACTGTGTGGATAACAACAAACTGTGGAAAATTCTTAAAGAGATGGGAATACCAGACCACTTGACCTGCCTCTTGTGAAATCTGTATGCAGGACAGGAAGCAACCATTATAACTAGTCATGGAACAGATTGGTTCCAAATAGGAATGGAGTATATCAAATCTGTATATTGTCACCCTGCTTATTTAACTTATATGCAGAGTACATCATGAGAAACGCTGGGCTGGAGGAAGCACAAGCTGGAATCAAGATTGCTGGGAGAAATATCAATAACCTCAGATATGCAGAGGACACCACCCTTATGGAAGGAAGTGAGGAAGAACTAAAGAGCCTCTTGATGAAAGTGAAAGAGGAGAGTGAAAAAGTTGGCTTAAAGCTCAACATTCAGAAAACTAAGATCATGGCATCCAGTCCCATCACTTTACGGCAAATAGATGGAGAAACAGTGGAAACAGTGGCTGACTTTATTTTCTTGGGCTCCAATATCACTGCAGATGGTGACCGCAGCCATGAAATAAAAAGACGCTTACTCCTAGGAAGAAAAGTTATGACCGCCCTAGATAGCATATTAAAAAGCAGAGACTTTGATCTGTTACTTTGATAACAAAGGTCCATCTAGTCAAGGCTATGGTTTTTCCAGTAGTCATGTATGGATGTGAGAGTTGGACTATAAAGAAAGCTGAGCACCGGAGAATTGATGCTTTTATTTATTTATTTATTGAATTGATGCTTTTAAACTGTGATGTTGGAGAAGACTCTTGAGAGTCCCTTGGACTGCAAGGAGATCCAACCAGTCCACCCTAAAGGAAATCAGTCCTGAATGTTCATTAGAAGAACTGATGTTAATGCTGAAACTCCAATATTCTGGCCACCTGATGTGAAGAGCTGACTCATTAGAAAAGACCCTGATGCTGGGAAAGACTGAGGGAAGGAGGAGAAGGGGATGACAGAGGATGAGATGGTTGGATGGCATCACCGACTCAGTGGACATGAGTTTGGGTGGACTCTGGGAGTTGGTGGTGGACAAGGAGGCCTGGCATGCTGCAGGCATGGGGTCGCAAAGAGTCGGACACAACTGAGCAACTGAACTGAACTGAACTGAAGAACAGTGTGTAGACAACAAAATAATCAAGAGAGTGAAATAAAGAATGACGTATGCTCTGTCAGAGAATACTAAACCTTAGTACAGGAGTACAAGCAAAAGCCTCAGTAAAGGATGTTTCATAGATGTTGGAAAGATGAAGTGGTACCCTGGCAGATAAGGTGAAGAAGCAGGGAGCAATATCCCAGGAAGAAGGAGCAACATGTAGAAAGAATGGCTAGTTTGATAGACATGGGCCAGATGAGAAATGGCCCTACAAGTCGTGATGAAAAAGTTTTACCTTATTTTGAGGTATATGGGATGTCATCAAAGCATCTTAAGCCAGAAAGTTACATGACCACCATTGTGTTTTATAATGTAGCAGGTACACTGTAAGCAGTTCTAGAGTAAATTAATGAAGGAATGAAAACAGTCCTACTAGCAATGATAAGAATGACTAACGCTTTTGGACATTTCTGATTCTCCAACTTTTCTCTATCAAAGTACTCTTTAGATAAAATTATTTAGATAGACATTTCAAAAATGAGGGGGCTTCCCAGGTGGTGCAGTGGTAAAGAATCTGCCTGCCATTGCAGGAGACACAAGAGGTCTGAGTTTGATCCCTGTGTCGGGAAGATACTCTGGAGGAGCAAATGGCAACCCATTCCAGTATTCTTACCTGGAAAATTCCATTGACGGAGGAGCCTGGCAGGCTATAGTCCATGGAACTGCAAAGAGTTGGATAGAACTGAGCATATGTCACACAGGCAACATCTGAGTGGGGTTTCCTGGTGGCTCAGACAGTAAAGAATCTGCTGCAATGCAGGAGACCCAGCTTCAATCCCTGGGTCAGGAAGATCCCCTGGAGGAGGAAATAGCAACCCACTCCAGTATTCTTGCCTGGGGAATTCTATGGACAGAGGGGCGTGGCAGTCTATGGTTCACGGGTCACAAAGAATCAGCCACAACTGAGCAACTAACACTTTCAAAGCTAAGCCAGAATGACTTCCTCATACTTCAGTACGTGAGAGAAGAAAAAAAAGATGAGGAAACTGAGACCCTTACAAATTCAAAATGTCACAAATCTAGTTAACTATGAACCACCATTTGATACAAATCATCCTGTTCCCAGTTCCCCAAAATTATAAGACTCCCTAAAATCCCTAAAACCTGATAAAAATATCAACTTGGAGTAAAACTAACTGTAAATCTCAAGTGCTGAGGAAAATCAAAACTTCTGTTCACTTACTCTTTTATTAACTTAAAATGATTTTATTACTCAAAATAACTAAATGAATTACTTGAAAATTATGGCAAGAGATGAGTTAATATTTATTAAGTGGGTGTTGACTGCTTTGTATAAAAGTTTTGCTATTCCCATTGTTGGTTTTGTTTGACTGCTCAATTTCTGTTTGATTTATGTGGTTGGTGGGATCAACAGAAGTTTGACTGTCGACCTGAGTTAACTGTCAAACAGAAACACTTCGAGTGGAAACATAGCCATATGCCAGAGGCGATCATGACAAAATGTGCCCTTGAGAATTTAATGGGAACATTGGAGAGAATTGTAGGCTTTCACAGAACACAAATTGGGGATTGAGTATGTCGAATCTAGAGATTATTTCTACAATCTGGGATAAAAAGAGTTGTGCTGAAACCGTATTTCATATTTTCCTCTTGTAACGTTTGCCTCTCTTCCCTGTACAAACTTCTCTACAATCATGGCTGTATCTGTCCCCTTCATCATGATGACGCACATATTTATGTTGTCAACATTGACATCACCGCTCAGAACTCAGCTCACTTCTCCACATGCCTGTAGACCTTGCCACAAAGATGCTTCCTGCTCTCATTTTAAGTAGTGTCAAGATTTGCTCCTCATTCTACCTATACAAACTTGTCATCAAATCCTCAGAGTCGAAATTTTAGAACTACCTTTGTCTACATCCTATCCAAATTACCACCATTCACATCTAAGGGATTTCTAAGACCAGTTAATTCTGCATAGTTAATGGCCCTGCCCCAAGTACCTTCTTTCTATCCCCATTGCTGCTGCCATAATTCAAAGCTCCATTGTGGAAATAATTAGTATACAATGACATGGATTGTTTTTCTTATCCTTGAAGATCTACCTCTTCAAAAGTTTAAGCATTTCCCCCCCATTATCTTACTAAAATAAGATCAAGTTATATCCACACAAGAAACCTGTAAATGAATGTTAATGGTGGCTTTGTTTGTAATAACCTAAAATGAGGAACTGCCCCAGTGTCTTCCTTTCAATAGAGGAATGAACAGATAAACTATGGTACATCCACACAATATAATATTATTCAGTCTTACAAATCAAGGAATGAATGACACATTGAGTGAAGTGGATAGATCTCAAGGGCCATATGCAGTTTCTTTGTAGTGATAGAACAGATACTTCTGTATCCCGATTTGGGTGGTGGTTATAATAATCGTTATATGTGATAAAATTGCAAAGTAATATATACCAAAGAGAGAGAGAAGTGCACATAAAAACCACTGGGCTCCAAATGAAGTCTGGTTTATTTAACAGTATTGAATCAGTCTGTTTCCTGGTTTCAATATTGTACTGTAGTTATATAAAATGTTGGTTTCCCAGGGCTCAGATGGTAAAGAATCCACCTGCCAATACAAGAGACTGGAGTTTGATCCATGGGTCAGGAAGATTGCATGGAGGAGGAAATGGTAACCCACTCCAGTATCTTTGCCTGGAGAATTCCATGGACAGAGGAACCTGGTGGGCTACAGTCCACGGGGTCACAGAGTCCAACAGGACCGAACGAGTAACAGTGACTGACTGTATAAAATCTTACAACTGGGAGAAATTTGATGAAGGACATGGAAGCTTTGTACTCTTCTCATGAATTCAAGTCCTAAATTATTTCAAAATAAAAAGCACTTTAAAATTTAATTGTATTCTTTCTAATCTCTTCTCAAACTTTTATCCTTTTCCTTTGACTTCAGAGTAAGATCAGTGTCTCTCTCTAGCTTCACTCTTCCAGGCTCCTTATAGTTACTTCATTATACTGAAAAGTCATTCCCTGCAGAGGCGCAGTACTCCTCTCATCTGTGTATTTTAACCTATGTTATGCTTAATTTGAAACGATATTTGGTAGGCATTATTTTATGAAATCCTCACAATAGCTGTCTGTTAGTTCTCACTTTTCCCATCTTTATAGCTGAAGTCACTGAGACTTAAACAAGTTAGATCACAGAGCTGGCAGAAAAAGAAGGATTTAAACCTGGTCTTTTTGACTCCTCAGTATATGTATTTATCGGTACTGATGTTTAGATTACTTGCTTGTGTGCAAGACCAACACGGCCCATGCCTTATGCTTCTGAGTTTTTGTGTTGCTATATTGAATAAAGTGAGTATTCACTAAATGACTGTGGAATGAAAGCGACCTTAATCCCATGATATAGCATTTTGGACACATACAAATCATCATTTTGCAAATTGAGGTGAAAGGGTCTTATAAGTGTAGATAAAAATTTTAAATAAAAAAAACAACTGCTTAATTGAAACAAGCTAGTAAACTGAGATCAGTGGGCAAGACCCTGTGTGTCTGTAAGAGCCTCTCTGGGTGGAGCCATCAGGAAACTCTTCCACCCGCTGAGATGTGAGCCAGGCTGGCAATGAAGGGCTTGGCACCAACAACATGAAATTTCTTGTCCATTGCTTCCTGTGAAGGCATCCTCAATTTTCACAGCCCAGGACAAGATATAAGAGAAATGAGTCAGCAAGGAGTCCAAGTGTGAAACCTATAAGCAAGCAGGTCCAGGAAGCCCCACAAAGTCCTGTGTGGAACTTGACATCAACTTTTCGAAATTAAGACAGATTCCATCTGTAGGGACCAGGTCAATCGATAGCATTTCAATCTCAAACATCCATCTACCTATTAATCATTGACAACATGGCATGGTAGAGTGAATCTAAACCACTCAAGAACATACACACACACACACACGCACACACACTCATACACACAGTACTGCAGTTTTATGTGCTTGGTGGGGTACTTTGAACACTTACAAAGACTCATTGTACAAAATCTGTGGTATAGAAGGCAGTGACCAGTTTGAAGGCCAAAAAACTGTGTAAAACAATCTTAAGCCAATTATTTTATTTTCTGACCCTTTACTTTTTGGCTAACAAACCTGAGCAAATAATAACTGCACTACTTAAATTGAAATGTAAAAAAAAAAAATCAGAAACTATAATTATGTGAAAGTGTCATATTGTAAAATTAAATATCAGATATGAATATAACTATTTGGCCTACTGTCAGCAAAGGTAACAACCTTTGCAAACTATTAAGCATTGAAGGAGTTGTGGAACCCAGAAGAAAAAAGTGGTTTCCAATTTCCATGTCTTCTCCAAATTCAATCTGGCCTAACCGTATAGAAATTCAGATGACAAAGTATAGTGGTATTAGGACCATTTCAAACTATTCTGCTACTCCTTCTCACATAGCTGGGGTATGGGCAGAGCCATATGACTTGTTTTGGACAATGAAGATATAAGAAAAATGGTGTGTAAACACTCCCAGGTGGAAGCTTTCTTTAAGATCCAGAATGCAATGTGCTATTTTCCTCTTCTGCTACATTGACACTGGAAATGCATCTAAAGGTAGAATCTAATGAGATGAAACTCCATTAGTCCAAATGCCTGAGCAACTACAATAGACACACTCCCCCCTGACCAATTTTGTACATGCAGTGTGAATAAGAAGTAAATGTGTTAAGTCTCCGTGGTTTGGGGCTGATTTTTCACACATAATACAACCTATCTTGATCTACACACAGTATTTAAATACCATGCTCTGTCCAGCTTCAACCCCCCCCTCCACTAGTGGATTAGTTTCATAACTAAATGAGGTATTTTAAACACTGACATATTTTAAGAAAACCATTGAATGAGACTGTATCTTACACATGGTGTATAACACATAAGACTCCAACTATCATGCAATACTTTTCTCATATCAAGACTTACGTATAATTCTCCTCCCCTTAAATCTGAGCTGGTCTTAGTGACTTGCTCTACTCACAGAATGTGGTGAAATTGACATTCTTGAGTACACAAGTTGCACGTGTGCATGTTCAGTCACTTCAGTTATGTGGGACTCTTAGCAACTGTATGGACTGTAGCCCTCCAGGCTCCTCTGTCCATGGGATTCTCCAGGCAAGAATACTGAGTGGGCTGCCATGCCCTCCTCCAGGGGATCTTCCCAAAGCAGGGATCAAATTGATATCACCTGCATTGCAGGTGGGTTCTTTAGCCACTGAGCTACCCAGAAAGCCTATATAAAAGGTTAGGTTCTAATAAAACCTAAAGCTTCTGCCCATGCCTCTGGAATGTTCCTTCAAACAACTCATGCTTAAAAGCCCAAGTCTCGTAAGGAAGCCACAGGTGTGAGATTTTCAGTTGATGACAATTGCCGGTCTCCTGGCCCCAGATAAGCATCAATTTTCAATTATGTGCATGAGCCATCTTGGATATTCAGCTAAGTCAAGCCTTTAGATGACTGCAGCCCCAGTCAAGGTCTGAGGGACCCTGATCAAGAACCACCCTGCAGTGGTACCTGTGAGATATGAGATGCTTAAGAGATATGGGATAAGAGATCCTTAAAAGAGAATAGTAAATTGTTTTAAGTCACTAGGTTTTAGACTCATTTACTATACAGCAATAGATAATCTGAGTTCTGTGGAATATGCTTAATATTTATATGAAATGGAAATAATGCATATTGCACAAGATTGTTATAGAGATTAAATTCTGTAACATACGTAATATGCTTTGTACAGTGTCTTTAATATAAGATGCATCAATCAAGATATTCTTGGTCTTGGAAGGTTAAACAAAAAAAGGAAAATAAAGAACTTCAGGCATTAGTGAATTAAAATAACAAGTTTTACTTCTCTTTCATTCTATTTGTGTGTCAGGGTTGACTCTGGTTGCTCAGGAACCCAAGACAATAGGGTGTGATTGTTTTGAACTTTGCTGATTCCTCTGCAAAAGGAAGAAAGGTGTCCTAGGGATTTGTGTTATACACTTGAATGTGCTGGACTCTAAGCAACACAGATCACTTGGCAGACAATATGTGAGCCTCAACTGCAAGGCGCTGCAAGTAAAATCCTACCATTTGCACTAAGAATAGGTGGGAATTGAAGCCTTTGTCTAACAGCATGATGACATGCTATGTGGTTTTTCTCCATAAAGTTATTCTATCCTAACATATCATAATTTACTTATTTATTTTGTTTTTGTCTGTCTCTCCATACTAGAATGTAGGTTCCCTGTAGGCAGATATTTCTGTCCATTGAGTTCACCTCTGTATACTAAACACCAGAGACAGCAGAACTTGGGCACAGTGGTTACTTATTAATATATGAAGGGAATAGGGGTTACCAGCATAGGAATCAGCAGCAGCAGCAGCATTTCATCTTCGTGATGGTAACCACATAAATTACATTTTCAAAGATAGTAAGTACTTAGAGAGGTATAGCCTAGATAATACAATGACAAATATGAAAAATAAGTACAAATGTCTAAAAGGCTTTAACTTAAAGTATTCTGAATCATTTTTACCATTCCAAATCCATAGTACTATCAGTAATAGATACATGAGTTAGGTAGTTAGAATAGAGGGAAAAGTTCAAAATGGCAGTTAAAAAGCGGCAGCTAAAAGGTAGACAAAGAAAGGAAAAAGCCCATGAAAAGAGGATGACAGAAAATTCTGAAGACGAGTGGAAGCCTCTGGTGGGAAAAAACACACTTCCTTCCTCATCAACAGCAGGTACAAGCCCTGTTTTGCATAGGGCAGGCCCCAGGAGGAGGCAATAAAAAGTATCAAAAAGGGAAGACAAGAGGAATTGAGGCCACTCCTTTGGGGTCAGTCTGCCCTCACCTCTTGAGGGTGTACAATCTGCTGCCTGCTTAATAAAATCTTGAGCTGTAACACTGGTCCATTGTTTCAAATCTTTGCTGCAAAGAGACCAACCAAGGAAAAGAAACACACTCACCACTCAGCTATCGAGTACAAATGTTCTGGTATCAGGCAAACCCAAGTTTAAATCTTGGCTGCCCAAATCATTGTCTCTGCGTTTTGGGTTATAATGGTATTAAGCCAAACCCTCTTATTATGGGGCTTCCCTTGGTAGCTCAGCTGGTAACAAATCCACCTGCAATGCAAGAGACCCCGGTTCAATTTCTGGGTCAGAGAGATCCCCTGGAGAAAGGATAGGCTACCCACTCCAGTATTCTTAGGTTTTCCTGGTGGTTCAGATGGTAAAGAATCCGCCTGCAATGCAGGAGATCTGGGTTCGATCCCTGAGTTGGGAAGATCCCTGGAGGAGGGCATGGCAACCCACTCCAGTATTCTTGCCTGGAGGAACTCTATGGACAAGAGAAGTCTGGCAGGCGACAGTCCACGGGGTCACAAAAGTCAGACATGACTCTTGTGATTTAGGTTATAAACCAGTGGTATTAAACAAAACCCTCTTTTCATACATCTAACTCTTTTCATTTTCTCATGGTGGCTCAAAAGCGTAAATTCTCATGTTTTTGGAATTATCACTCTCTCTGCTATTTCTCTGATTCTAGGTTCTCTTCTAGGCCCTCCTGCCCTCTCTTGATTTAGAGAAATACATCAGTCCAATTTTCTCAATGGTCCAAACCAATTCAAGTAAATAATGTTAGCTGGATGCCGGTATCTTCTCTCTGATAATTAGCACACCCTGCTTTCCTCCACTGTGGCCTCCACTTGGCAATACGTGACGGGTGGATAAAGAGGTTTCATATAGAACATCGAGCTCTGAAAGGCAAAACTGGGCAGAAGTAGGTTGTCTCAAATCAGAAAGAAGGGATCATCAAATCATCTGCCATCCTTTTATAACCAGCTCTATGGTATGTGAAATTAAGAGAATAGAAAATGTTTTACCAGTAATACACAATGTTTTCCTCATGCACAAAGTCATCTCTGGTTTACTCCAGATCACCGAGCTGCACTCTGCAGAAACGTTTAAAACATTGTACATACAAAAATAAAGTCTCTATTTATATGTTCGAAAACAATGGTAGTCAGGTTTTTTTTGTTTTGTTTTTTGAGATGTAGGAAAGGGATGATGTGCTGAAGGTTAACTTTGCACAGAAAAACACTTTTGTTGCCCTCCAAAGATAAGCAAAATTTGGGAACAAAGAAATTCTGATTAATCAGTTTCCAGCAATATCAACCCTTTAATTAGTCTATACAGCTAATAATTTTAAGAGGCAGATGGTACCAAATAGTAGCTAAAGAATGTGATACCAAGGACATTTTCTTTAAGTCAAAAGCAAGGTCCTTGACTCATAATATGTTTAATGCCCTTGATAGTATATATCTCTCCCTCACCCCTGCTGTTTCTTTCACTGGCCAAAATTAAGAAAAGCATAATTTATAAATCTGTGCTTATATGATACTTTTGTTTGTTGAAAATTTATCTGTATGGGTTTCTCAACTGCAACCTACAAAAATAGGAAATTCACGTGATATCTACCATGGCAGGACAGATGTAACTCCACCTATGACTAGATCAAAAGATTTAGCTGATGTTGTCACAACTTTTTGTTTTTGTATCTCTCTGGAGTGTAATCTCTCAACTGTGGTTTCTTCTGTATAACAGATTTTTCTCATGTGGTGGCAGATATGGCCCTTGTCAACCTTAGACTTACCTGGGCCTTAGTGCCCACTATCTCAGAAAGAAGAACTGGCTCTTTGTAGATGGTTTTAGGTTTGTGATTGATCTGGCTTCAGCTATATTTCCTTCTAGAGTTTAGCCAGAGTTTTCCAGGCCTGTGTTATAGCCTTATCACTAACAACCGGCATAGATTTAGATACACTTGAAACTCAATACTGAGAACGGGAGTGGATTTTGTATGTAGGACAAATGTATTTTCAGTACATTCTTTCATGAGATTATCATAACAGCTTCATGAGAAAAACATGGACAGAATTTCTAGAAAAGGTAAGTCAGGAAACTAGAAAGTTCAGTCTCAAAGCCAACAAGCATTGATGTATTTCTGACTTCTCTAAATTTAGCTCTGTGCCCTCAGTTAAACTTTATAACTTATAATGATCTTAGTTCTTTGTCTCTAAAATTATTAATAATGCAATGTGCATGATTGTGGTATGCATTCAATTAGATATGAAAAGAAAAAAGAGCATTGCATGTTATAATTACCCTGTGTAATAAACAACTTCAAATTTCAGTTACTTAAAACAAGTGTGTTTTTCATTTCTATGGGTTGGCTATAATTCTGCTCTGATTGAATGGACTTGGATTTTGGCTTATACGTATGTTCACATCAGCTCGACATGTATCCTCATTCTGTGACCAACAGCTACCTGGGGTATGTTCTTCCTATGGCAGATGGCACAAGCATAAGAGGATGAGGCAAACCATATAAACGTACTTAAAGACTTCTACTCACATTACATCTGCTGACATCTTATTGGCCAAATCAAGTCACATGGCCAAGCCCATCCCTGGAGTAGGCAATACACTCTCCCTAGTCTGGTGAGAGGCACTGAAAATTACTTGGAAGAGTTTGTGCCTATATAATTTCCCCAAAGAGAAGGAATGAAGAATTGGGAACATGAACCCAGTCTACCACAAAACCATAGTTGGCAATAAAAAATGTTAGATTCATCATTGCAATTCATCCTGGGAAAAAAACACTGTAGGCTTTAGGATAGGGAATTTAAGATTAGGAAAAGTGCAAAAAATTTCTTTATTGCCCATGATTCTGTTCTCTCCCCTGCAACACTAGGTTTCCTAAGCAGCTTGGCTCCTGGCTTCTGACCCTACTAGTACTTCACTTCTGGTCTTTACATCTTGGCTTCACACCTTCAGAACCTGCTACACCTGACCTGGATCTTCTCTCTTCTTGGCTCACAACACGGCATGTCTGTCACAGTCACTTCTGCAGCCACAGTGCCTGCCACCCAGGAGGGGGTTGATAAATAGTCACAAACTCATTTAAAAGAACAGTCACTCAACGGCAAAGATGTAACCTACCCCAAATTCACTCTTCCATTCTTCCTTACTAATAGTATGATAATTTGGGTGTAGAAAGAGAGCAACGAAGAACTAAATTAAAACTCCATTTTCTATCCTTCCATGTAGCCAAGGAGGGGGGCAGTCAATGAAATGCAAATGGACAGTATCAGCAAGGGCTTCCAGATTAATTTTAAAAGGAGTTCTATCCCTTTGTCATTTCCTTTCTTCCTTCCTGCAACACAGACTTCACGGTTGGAGTCCTAGTGGTCATGTTTAAGGTGTAAACAGGCCCTAGAGATGGTCAAGTCCAAAGCTGAAAAGTCCAGGTCTCTGATGACTTTGTGAGCCCAGGACTATCAACCTCTGGATTTCTTTAGTGTGAGAGAAGAATGAACTCAATTTGTTCAAGCCATTATTGGAAAGAGGAGGTTCTAATGCTTGCAGCTGAGCACAAGAATATCATACATTCCCGGTAAATGTTAATTGAATCTGATTTTGAAAGTGGGGATATAACTGGATTCTCACTGTAAAAGGATCAGAGGCAGAAACAGAATCAAATCGGGGTAAAGTGCTTTCTTTGGTCATGATGAACAGAAAGCCTTGACACAAGCAAGATTACATCAAGAGTTACCATCACCCCCTTTTTTTTCATTTCTCTCTGGTATTACTTATTGTGTGCTTCCTATAGACAAAATGCTGTACTAAACCCCTTTATGTACATTATCTAATTTAATTCTCAAACCAGTCCTTTCAAATACACAGCATTATCTCTGTATTATTTAATAACAGTATTTACAACAAAACAAAGGACAGATTAGTGATTTGCCCAAGGCCATTTAAACAGATCCAAAGGTAACTTGTTTAACTGCTAAATTCCACTGACATTTTAAACTCTGTACATATTTTTTAATGAATAAATATTGCTTGAAAAACAACCAAGTATGTCAAAAGTAAAACAGTAAGTAGAGACATTACTTTGCCAACAAAGGTCCATCTAGTCAAGGCTATGGTTTTTTCAGTGGTCATGTATGGAAGTGAGAGTTGGACTATAAAGAAAGCTGAGCACCGAAGAATTGATGCTTTTGAACTGTGGTGTTGGAGAAGACTCTTGAGAGTCCCTTGGGCTGCAAGGAGATCCAACCAGTCCATCCTAAAGGAGATCAGTCCTGGATGTTCACTGGAAGGACTGATGCTGAAGCTGAAACTCCAATACTTTGGCCACCACCTCATGCAAATAGTTGACTCATGATGCTGGGAAGGATTGGGGGCAGGAGGAGAAGGGGACGACAGAGAAAGAGATGGTTGGATGGCATCACCGACTCAATGGACATGAGTTTGGGTAAGCTCCAGGAGTTGGTGATGGACAGGGAGGCCTGGCATGCTGCAGTTCATGGGGTCACAAAGAGTCGGACACAACTGAGCGACTGAACTGAACTGAATAATAATCTATGCTCCTAAGCACTGTGGTATGCTCTTTTTAACATACTATGTCTTGAATAAGAGTGACTAGCCACCAAGGAATTTGGGTCAGTTTCTGTTCCAGATGATCAGGAATGAGGCATAAAGCCACAGTACCCACTGATCACAAATAATAATAAAAATAACTATAGTTACAGCTCTCTGAACATGAATTAATTCAATTAATAAATATTTATTCAATGTTGACTATGTATTAGGGTTGTTTTTCAGTCACTCAGTCATGTCTGACTCTTTGTGACCCCATGGACTGCAGTGCACCAGGCTTCCTTATCTTTCGCAGTCTCCCAGAATTTGTGCAAACTCTTGTGCATTGAGTTGATGATGCCATCCAACCATCTCTGTCCGTCCCTTCTCCTCCTGCCTTGAACCTTTCCCGGTATGAGGGTCTTTTCCAACGAGTTGGCTTTTTGCATCAGGTGGCCTAAGTATTGGAGCTTCAGCTTCAGCATCAGTCCTTCCAAAGAATATTAAGGTTTGAAATCCTTTAGGATTAACTGGTTTGATTTCCTTGCTGTCCAAGGGAATCTCAAAAGTCTTCTTCAGCACCACAATTCAAAAACATCAATTCTTCAGTGCTCAGCCTTTTCTTTTTGCCAAACTCTCACATCCAGACATGACCACTGGACTACGCATTAGGCACTGTTCTAAGCCCTTCGGGTATATAAACGAATAAAAGAGACAAAAAGCAGTGTCCCTGTGACTCCTATAATTTTAGAAAATGCCACTGAATCCTTAGGTGCAAAGCTACGGCAGGTTCCTCCCATTAGCTCTCCTAAATTCCCCAGTCTTTCTACAATTAGGCAGTGTGGTGTCATGTAACCAGCTCTGGTCAGTGAACTGGTATCAGAAATAATGTGTTACTTCTGGATTGACTGAAGCAGTGAATAACTGAAGCATGTATGTATGGTTTCCCATTTTTCCTCTTCCTCAACAAAGCTTAAAATCACATTTGAGACCTGTAACTCTGAGTGCCTAAGGCCCTATACAGAGTTGGAGCCCATGTCAACCCACATGGGATTGGATATGAAGCATGATCAAGAAGATAACTCCTTTGCTCACTAGTAAGTCACCAAGAATTTCAGGAGTCTTTGTTATGCCTGTGTAACACAGCCTGTGCTGACTAATACAGAGGTGTATTTCTTACCATCTCTATAGCCACTGCTCTTAAACAGTAGTCTGTCAACAGAGATTACTTGAGTCAATATTACTGTCCAAAGCAAAGTTTTAAAAGGGTCTAAAGAAAGGAACAATTTCTTATGGCTTGTAACATCAAAAAAGATTTTATGGGAAAGGTGACATTTAAGCAAGGAAAAAATATAATATTTTGATGAGATCTACAGCCATTTGCCTTCAATAGACCTGGGCTTGATTTTCAGAACTACCACCTACCTTAGAAAAGTTATTTAATCTCTCTGATCCCCAGTTTATCTATCTCTATAACAGGGATAATGCCTACTACTTAGTATTTTGTAAGGATTAATGGGGAAAAAAGCTAGCAAAACATTCATACAGTGCTGATCACAGTAAGAAATAGACAATAATTTGAAAGTTTTGTATGCATGGTGACAGCGATGGTGGTGAGATGTATGTACGTAAGGATGGGGTCTTACATGGCAAACAGGCATAGTCATTTAGGTACAACTTCCAGAATTAGCTTAGTTATTACACTTAACATTTATGCAGAATTTTACAGTTTCAAAAACATCTTGGCCCATGTCATCTCGTGTATTCTCTAGATCAACTCTCTGAGAGTTTTTTAGGGCTGTTAAAATTTAACAGATGTGCTTACCAAGGTTCAGAAACATGCAAATGATCACCAAATGGAAGTGCTGGATCTGAAACTTCTATTGTCAACACTTGGTGCTTTTCCTAGGCTTCTAAGGGCCATATATGAGGAGCTTAGTACAAATTGCAGAGCCTTCTTTGCTAGGTACTCTTACTGTCCTCCTTGGTCAAGGTTTACTCATGCAACAGTGCCTTTCCTGCTGTATTTGTGAAGTTCTGCCTCAGTTAACCTGATCTCAGACTTCAGAAAGTCCACTTAATAAAATGGACTGCAAAAAGAAGTGAATGTCTAAAAGCCTCTTCTCTTTGTCCTAGTGACTTTAACTTGCAAAATGCCAATAAACACAAGTCATTGCACCAACTCTTTGAAACCTCTGGGTTATGTTAACAGGACACATGTTGGTTTGCAAGCAACTATACTTGTTGACTGTTCTCATATGTAAGACACAACCGATACTGTTGTGAGCCGGAGGTGCAGAAGATCTCTTTGATTCTCTCAATGAGAGCAATTTAAGATCCACCTGCAGTATTACTGCAGTTTCACATCTGTGAGTGTTGAGATGTCCTCAAGAGGTGAATGCCTTCTGTAAATGAGGACCAAGTAAATATGATTTTTATAAATTAGGAAAGTGTCAAAGGGGAAAACTAAGGCAGCCATAAGACATTGAATCCGGTTTTGTAAGGACATTTCCTGGTTTTGTAGGACTTGAGAAACTGAAGATGCCTCTTTTCCATTCCTCTCCTCTTTGCCACAAACTGATTATTCAAAATGAGAAATGTCACCACCTTTAGAAGATGCCTCTTTCTGAGGGTTCCCCCCATCTCATAGGACTGGATATCTGGCTCAAAGTAGACACCCAAGAATCTGGCCAATGATCTATTAGTTATCTCTTCTAACAATTTTAAATGAGACATGAGAAACTTGAAAAGTGGGGTTATTGAGTCATATTTATAGTAAAGCGCTGAAATAAGAGACTAAAAAACACTGTTTTTTGTCCTGAAACTGCCTTATTCCTCTGGCTTTGCTGTTGAACTTGGATCAAGTGAGATACACTATTATCCTTCCGAAGTTTTTTCTTTTTTCATTTACTTAAAAGACTGTAATAAACCTTTATCTTTTCCCAACCTCATTGTCTTTAAGACACTAAAAATAACAGTAATTCAAGATAAATGCTTCTCTCTTTTCAGGGGCCTCTCCTCCTCCAAACTGCCTGTGCAACCAGGTATAAGCACTGATCCTTCTGCCTCTCAAATCCATTCTCCATTTTATATGTTCCCAAAGCTCTGGCCTTCACCTAGGCTTTCATCTCTTTTAACACGTGTAGATAGCTCTAGTCTTGCCTCTTCTAATCAAGCCTCTACCCCAAAGAATAAAGTGAAAGTGAAGCCGCTCAGTGGTGTCCGACTCTTTTGACCCCATGGACTGTAACCTACCAGGTTCTTCCATCCATGGAATTTTCCAGGCAAGGGTACTGGAGTGCATTATCATTTCCTTCTCCAGGGGATCTTCCTGACCCAGGGATTGAACCTGGGTCTTATGCATTGCAGGCAGACACTTTACCATCTGAGCCACCTGGGAAGCCCCAAAGAATAATCAGTTTTAATAAGAGGAGAAATTAACCTAGCATCACAAAGCTTCCCATTTGTGCAGAGATTTTACATTCTCTGCCTTATTTAATCTTCCCTAAGAAATACAGGCTGGTTTTCTTGTTTTTATCTTTATGCCCATTTTGTAGATAAAGAAACTGAGGCTCAGAGATGTTAACCTTCTCCTGATCACATAGTTGGCAAATGATGAAGTTAAGTTTTAGACTCAAATAAGGTGAGTCAGGGGCCCAAGCTTTCAACCATGTTAAATTTCCTTCCCAGGGAGATGTGAGCGTAAACATATTTTAAGAACCTACACTTTAAGTGAAGTTAGAGATAGGATATGAATCCAGGTCTCTCCAACCTGTGACCTTTACACTATATTCTGTTTTGCTCATGATATTCCCTCGAGTAAAAATTCCTTTGGCTACATGTTTCCTATTGCCAATATCAAGACTTCACAATTTGACTGTAACTAAACTTCCCAGCCTTTATCTCCCATCATCTTTGCCTTTTTGCCTTCTCTAGCTAACCATCTAACCATTACTACATCTCCATTTTCCCTTGTCATTTCCCCTTTCCACATTTCAAGTTAGCAAAATCCTCTCTATCATAGTCCGGCTTAAATGTTTATGAAAGACATGAAAATTTCCCATTAAACTCCAACTATTCAACTCTTCTGAGGCAAGGAAGAGGCCACTCCAAAGTCACTTAATATAAAGGATAATACATGAGAAAATATGATGGATGGGGGTTGCAGGGGAAGGATAAAACAATCTTAGTTAATTATTCTTAACTCTCAGGGAATGAGAAGGAGTTTATACAAGTGAGGTCCCTGAAGCTTAATCTTAGCTCTTGTTTCTGACATTTGTTCCCTGGAGTTGGGAATGGATTCTAATGGATCCATTGAATGGATTCTTTTTTTTTTTTCCTTCCATATCTCAGTAACTAAAATTCCATTCATTGAGCACTTAATAAATACTCAATAATTGTTTTACTCAAGATACTTTGGCTGATTTTTTTTTTTGGTCAAGAATCTAAGTATGATCTGCATTATTTAACACATAGGTTTAAAATGAGTTTGAATAATCTTAATGACAATTATAATAGGGAACAGCCTATTTCAAATCTGAAGCCTACTGTTTACCATAATCTCTAACAATTTTGTGTTTCTGAGTCAATAGTTATTTCACAGTGGGGGTTGCATGTGATTTGAGACAGGAGAAGAAGAACAGTAAAAGAGGAGTGAGGAGGGGAGAACAAAGAGGAGGAGGAAAACTACAAGGAAAAATGGGAAAAAGCAAGAAGAAAAGAGGAGAGGAGATGGGGAGGGGGAGAGAGGGGAAAACTATTTCGGGGCGCTAAACACACACATTGCCGGAGGAAGAACTACATTAAGTTTACTATACGCCAGGCACCTTACTATGTGCTTCACTTTCGCTTGGTCCTTTAATTCTTATAAAGGTATAGTGAGATGAATACTTCTACCACCATTCTGCATGGGAGAAATTTAGGCTTGGAAATCTTGAGAAAGTTCTCAGATGGTCCAGTTTGATCAGCGCCAGAGCTGGGGTTGAACTCTGGTCCATCTCATTTTGTGTTCTTAATCCTTCTGACTCATCGCCTCTCTTCAGTCCTGGTGCCACTACTACATCACACTGAATATAAGCTCTCCGTCTTCCCCATTGTGCCACTAGAGGTATTTGTAGGAAGCAACATATTTCTCCTTAGTTGTTTCTTCTCCAGCTTAATACCCCCATTTTTTCAATAGACTCGCACACGATGTTTGACTTCTGTTGAACTTTCAGGTCCCTGGCCTCCATCAACATCTCCATCCCTACAGTTTTCATGATAACTTTTGAGATTCCCAATGTGTTACTCACAGCTTCTTCAATAGACACTTGCCAACAAGTTTTCTTGTTTCAGAAAAGAAAGATGATAAATTTTCTCTCTTTTCATTTGATTGAAGACAGGATGAAGCAAAAGACCACAGCAGAAATCCCACTTAGAGACAATATAGCTTTGGTGGTAATGAAATCTGGGTTCTAACCCTATCTATACCACTTGATTTTGGTGAGGTTATTTAGAATCTCTAATATTTAGATAGTCTTTCTATAATATCAGATATTCTTTTCTATGAATAGGGAGTTGACAAGAGTAAGCAAGATAGTACATGTCAGGCAGAAGGCACATGGGAATCTCTAAGTAAATGGTCCTTATCATTATTCTCATTAGATCAATACCTTCCCATTCTCTATCAAACAGCATGAAGCTATGTTTATTACTGAAGGACAATCTCTGTCTTTGTTCTAAACCACAGAATAACTTGTGGTTTTCAAAAACCTTATAATACATAAGCTAAATAGACGTAAGGAGTTTCCCTCATGATTTAACTTTAAATCTAAACCTAAAGAAACAGTATCCAAGGCAAAAGGAAGGATTTTCCCCCAGGATCACACAGGTAGCAGTGCTAGGAGTAGAACCCATGATGTTTGAGAATCGATACAAGGTACTTACACCTAAGTTAGAAATTCTCAAGATTCAAACTCAGATGATAGAATGATGTTGGTTAATAGATTACCAATCCAGGTATTTGATCTATTTCAATTTTTTTCTTAAATCAAAAACCAAGAATCAGTTCAGTTCCGTTCAGACGCTCAGTCGTGTGTGACTCTTTGCTACCCCATGAACCGCAGCATGCCAGGGCCCCGTGTCCATCACCAACTCCTGGAGTCCACCCAAACCCATGTCCATTGAGTCGGTAATGCCATCCTACCATCCTATCCTCTGTCATCCCCTTTTTCTCCCACCTTCAATCTTTCCCAGCATCAGGGTCTTTTCAAATGAGTCAGCTCTTCGCATCAGGTGGCCAAAGTATTGTAGTTTCAGCTTCAACATCAGTCCTTCCAATGAACACCCAGGACTGATCTCCTTTAGGATGGACTGGTTGGATCTGCTTGCAGCCCAAGGGACTCTCAAGAGTCTTCTCCAACACCACAGTTCAAAAGCATCAATTCTTCAGAGCTCAGCTTTCTTTATAGTCCATCTCTCACATTCATACATGACCACTGGAAAAACCAAAGCCTTGACTAGACGAACCTCTGTTGACAAAGTAATGCCTCTGCTTTTTAATATGTTGTCTAGGCTGGTCATAACTTTCCTTCCAAGGAGTAAGCATCTTTTAATTTCATGGCTGCAGTCACCATCTGCAGTGATTTTGGAGCCCAGAAGAATAGTCTGTCACTGTTTCCATTATTTCCCCATCTATTTGCCATGAAGTAATGGGACCAGATGCCATGATCTTAGTTTCCTGAATGTTGAGTTTTAAGCCAACTTTTTCACTCTCCTCTTTCTCTTTCATAAAGAGGCTCTTTAGTTCTTCACTTTCTGCCATAAGGGTGGTGTCATCTGCATATCTGAGGTTATTGATATTTCTCCCGGCAATCTTGATTCCAGCTTGTACTTCCTCCAGCTCAGCATTTCTCATGATGTACTCTGCATATAAGTTATAAGAGACAGCAAAGAGAAAATTTCCGAACAGAGGCATTTGAAACACTTCCTCACCAAGTCAGCTAAGATCCCCTCATCTAAGGTTGGCCATACTCATGGTGGGCCCAGCCCATGGTGACAAAAACCAGATGACCTGGGGTCTGGACTTGGCTCTGCTATTTGTGAAGTGACCTTGAGAAAGTCCATTTACAACTTTTAGATTATTTTAACATCTATACAATGAGTAAACTAAAGCACTCATTTAGCACTCATTTAGGTGAGATGATTCACTAATATAATGCATTGCAAAAGTTTCTTGGTTTTAGTTTTATCTTTCATTAAAATAAATTCACATACAATTAAGTGCCCAAATCTAAAGTATAAGGCTAAATGAATTTTAACATATCTAGACAATTTCTTTTCTTTGCAAATAGGATGGGATACTATCTCATACCCTCCTTACTTCAAAGAATTCAACTGAGATCCTTTATTTGAAATATGAAGTTCTAATAAAAACACTTTAAAATTACATGCTTACCAAATATGAGGTTTTGATAAGGTACCATTATGTCATAAGATGTCCTGTTTAATCTTTGCAAAAATGCTGTGATGTATGTATTATTACAAATACCTCCATTTTATAGACAAGGAGTGAGTGTTAGGAGGGGTCAGATAACTTGCCTAAAATCATACCCCTGAGCTGCAAACCCAGACTTACTTTTCCTCTAAAGATAACCAGTATAGCTGATGACTGAGTTGCTGTATGAATGTAGACAGGTCTCGTAACTAAATCGGGCAGGGGCAAGATTTTAGAATCCTAACACCCTAAATCATATTATTTTAGTCAAAGAGATATTACAGCATATCAAGTCCTATTCCCATTCAAGACATTTTATCAGTAAGGATTGTTTACACTTTCACTGAGGTAGAGGTAAAAAAGTGTGGGTTGGAAGAATTCTTGGTTTTCTCTGGGGAAAGACAAATAAGATGAAACCATAAGAGACAGTCTTCTTTCCTGGGATCACCAATCATGTCCAAAGAATAGGCTTATCCTAGGACCACCTGCAGCCTTCCTTTCAATTAATCAGCCTTCGGGTTCAGCAGAGTGTGGGTTACAGGGTTATCCAGGGAGGTGATCAACGGTGCCAGCTTCCTTGTCTTTACACAGTCACTCTAGGGTATTCATAATTGGTATATCCAGGATCTAGAGAACTGTGCAGAAAGAACATGCTGGGATTTATCTGGCAAGAGAAAACACTCCGGCTGAATCTGAAATGAGCTGTGTTTGCAGGCTTCATCTGCCTAGTAAAGACCCAGGGGAGGTAGAAATAGTAGAAATGAGAAGGGCCCAAAAAACGAGGCCTTAGCTTGGCAGGATTTGTAGCTTATCCATGAAGACAGAGGAGGCTTGAGAAAACACACAATAATATTAATTAATAAAACTTGCAACTTAATAGTTTACAGAATGTATTCACACAGACTACCTAATCCTCTAAGGGACACAGGGAGGTTGCTATATCATTGACCGTCTTCATTGGGCAAGGATAGTGTGGATCAGAGAGGTTGCCGGCGCTACACAGCTAATGAGAGGCAGTACCTGGGCTCCCTGTTTCCCAGGTCAATTCGTTTTCCATTATGCTGGATAGTTGTCAAGGATTCAGAGAGAAGAGCATCCTGAATCAAAACCTGAAGTGTGGAAAAAGCAAAAAGATAGAGTGAATAGCAAGATGCTATAACCCACCAGAGAGACAGAAAAATGTCTTAATTCAAAGCTTGGGACAGAGAGGAAGACAAAAGTGATATATTCCAGAACAACACAGATTAGAGTGGAAATTAAATGGCATCTCGCAGGGCAGAGCAACACACTAGACCCAGGACAGCCCTGCTCTGTGGTGGATTCCACCAATTAATTAATAGTTATGTGACTATGTGTAGGTCACACAATGCCACTGAGCTTCTGGTTCTTCATTTATACACTGAAAAGAATGAAGGAGGAAAAAAAAGAGAGAAAAGATGAAAGCCAGGGAAAGTTGGAGGGAGTAGGAACGAAAGTAAGTGAGGAATTTAATAAAAAGTGTTTACTTTAAATAAAGTTCCTATACTTTGTTTAAATACAGGAACAAAGTATACAGGTGGCACAGCAGTAGTGAGAAAAAGAATATAGAACTTTGCCCATGAGTAGAGCTTGGAGCTTTTTGACTCATTCATACATTCATTCACTTATTCATGTTTATGTTTATTCATTAAGTTACTCATTTGGCCATTCAATAAATGATTTCTGATCATCAATTTGGTACCAAGATACTAGAAACTGAAGACAAGGAGGTGAGTAAAACATAGCTTCCCCTTTCAAGGAACTCTTAGTGGGAAGATGGACAAGTAAACACATAAATTCGTATCAGGCAGGCCAAGTATCTGGAGACCATGAACGCATAGAGAAGACCTAGCTTAATTCTGTGTCTGGCACATGGACAGCTGAGAGTTTTGGAAGAAATGAGATTGGTTAGAGTATGTGTCTCCTGGAATAAATGACAGATCAGGATGAACAGAATGATGGTTTTCTAATTCACCATAGAAGGGGTGTGGGAGAGAGGGCTGAGAAATTCATAATGCCTTTTCAGTATGAGAGCATAGTGGAATGTGTAGGCGTGCATACTAAGTCACTTCAGTCGTGTCTGACTCTGTGTAACCCTATGGACTGAAGACTCCCAGGCTTCTCTGTCCATGGGATTCTCCAGGCAAGGATACTAGAGTGGGTTGCCGTGCCCTCCTCCAGAAGATCTTCCTGACCCAGGGATCAAACCTTTGTCTCTTACATCTACCAGCACTGGCAGGCGGGTTCTTTACCTCTAGCACCAACTGGGAAGCCCATAGTGGAATACATACAGAGTAAAAGGTGAGAAAGATGAGTTTAAAAAAAAAAAAAAGTTTAGCCATGCTACCAATTAGAGAGAGGCAATGAGGCTGAAGCTGAACAGGTTGGAAACTGGATCAGGACATGTGGACTTTATCCTGAGGACAAGGAGAAGTCGATGAATGATCTTAACCTGGGTAAAGATGTGATCACAGTTACATGTTTAAAAGACTGTTCTGACCTCATTAGAGAAAGAATTGAAGCATGATGTGTCTAGATGCAGGAAATCTAGGTTGGGAGGCTCATCGCCATGACGCAAATGGAACTGATCTAGACTTAAACTCAGATAAGGCTATGGAGTGCCACCAGACTCACAGCGCATGGATGTGTGGACCTGACTTAAAAATGCTCTTCAGACTGGCTATAGTCTCAGGTCTTCAGGCTCTCTGATTACCTCTGCTACTCATCACAATGAATGACTGCAATGATGCAATGCTTTTTTATTTTGTTTTTTTTTTTTAAATAAAATATCTTCAGTTTTAATAGCATTTTCCACGTTTCTACCTTTTTACTATTCTCCACTGGAAAACACCTATTCAGATTATTTTGGGGTAAACATTTCTTCCAGAATAAGCAACTGAATACATCCCTCTCATTGGATGCCAGCTCCCTGAATGGCAATGATGGGAAATCCCACATCCCCCACTTCCCTGTCGCGCATGATCCATCTCCACTCAATTTTAAAGAAACAAAAGATGTCTCAAGGACTCCTTTGGAAAATAACCATTCAGTAGGATGTGACTAGGCTGTTTCCATGGCAATTCAAGCTTTTTTTACACTGTGATAATTTCTGAAAATGGAAATTTTCTTTTAGTCTCCTAATGTTATTTCCTTTTGTAGTGTGTAGGTATTCACACTCACACAGAGGCAGTTTGGGTCAAAAATAAAGTAAAATAAAAGACTTAAATCTCTTGGTTATTTTTCTACTTCTTACAGCTTACTAGCCTGGGGAGACTGTTGAGTCTTTTAAGGGATGTATCAAATAGAGTGTCAATGTGGAGGTGGAGAAAGGATTATCCTAGTACTTAGACTTTAAAAAAAAAGAAAGGCATTTCAGGAAAATACAATACTGTGCATAATACCACCACTTCCAAACTCTCTGGAGCACACATCATGCCCTCCAATGGCAGTTTATTCCCAACTAAATCCTTACAAGGCCAGGGAGGGGGAACCTTAGCCAGGCAGATAAATCCAACCCAGAGGAAACAGGGTCACCTAACCAGCAACTTTCGGCTCCACCGCCATATTTAGAGTTTGAGCATTATGTGGGCCTTCCCTGGTGGTCCAGGGGTTAAGACTCTGTTCTCCTAATGCAGGTGAGCTGGGTTTGACCCCTAGTCAGGGAACTAGATCCCTGGGCTGCACCCAAGAGTTCAAATGTCCCGACGGCAGAGTCCTCTTGTTGCAACTAAGACCCAACATGGGCAAACCAATATTAAAAAAAAACTTTTTTTTTAAGGAGTTCTAGGATTGTGACAAAAGTTTATTTTCATGTCATTGTTTTAAGCTGAAACCTCCCTTCCAGCAGGGATTCTTGATGAGGCAGTTTCAACCCCCATGGAACATTTGGCGATACTGGGGGCATTTTGTGTTGGCACAGCTAGAGAGAAACTAGTCAGGAATTCTGTCAAACATTCTATAGAGCTAATGACAAGCTGGGGCTTCCCAGGTGGCACAGTGGTAAAGAACAGGCCTGTCAATGTAGGAGACTTAAGAGATGTGGGTTCAAGGACAACAGTGTGGAGATTCCTTAAAAACTGGAAATAGAACTGCCATATGGCCTAGCAACCCCACTGCTGGGCATACACACCAAGGAAACCAGAATTGAAAGAGACACATGTTCCCCACTGTTCATTGCAGCACTGTTTATGATAGCTAGGACGTGCATGCAATCTAGATGTCCATCACCAGATGAATGGATAAGGAAGTTGTGGTACATATACACAATGAAATATTACTCAGCTATAAAAAGGAACACATTTGAGTCAGTTCTAATGAGATGGATGAAACTGGAGCCCATTATACAGAGTAAAGTAAATCAGAAAGAGAAACACCAATATTGTATATGAACGCATATATATGGAATTCAGAAAGCATGCATATATATGGAATTAACGACAATCCTATATGGAAGACAACAAAAGAGACACAGATGTAAATAATAGACTTTTGGACTCTGTGGGAAAAGGCAGGGGTGGGATGATTTGAGAGAATAGCATTGAAATATGTTTATTACCCTATGCGAAATAGATGACCAGTTCAAGTTCGATGCATGAAGCAGTTCACTCAAAGCCGGTGCTCTGGGGCCACCCAGAGGGATGGGGTGGGCAGGGAGGTGAGAGGGAGGCTCGGGAGACACATGTGCACCTATGGCTGATTCATGTCAATGTATGGCAAAAACCACAACAATGTTGTAAAGCAATTAGCCTCCAATTAAAATATATTAATTTAAAAAAAGAGAGATTTGGGTTCTATTCCTGGGTCAGGAAGATCCTGTGGAGGAGGGCATAGCAACCCATCAGTATTTTTACCTGGAGAATTCCATGGACAGAGGTGTCTGGCAGGCTACAGCCCATAGGGTCACAAAGAGTCAGACATGCTTGAGGCGACTTAGCACACACACGACAAACTACCCATAACCAAGAATGATCTGGTATAAAATGCCACTAGTATGGACTTTGAAAAAAATAATCTGCCTTAGAAATTAAGGAAGCTACTAACATATGGATAGTATGGTCAATGGTTAAGAAACAGATTTGCCCTCAGGGTTTGAATTGGGAAAGAAAGTGAAAGTGTTCGTCACTCAGTCATGGGAAAATGTATCTAAGTCAATCAGTACATTGAGAACAAAGGAGCCCAAAGACTCATTTCAGTTTCTGGAAATGTCAAGACTTAGGTTTTCAACTGGGCAGGTAAGGGAAGAAATCCAGGAATCTATGGACCAGATAAGTCCATTCATTTCTTCTTTCACACATTATTGGAATTTTTTTTTCAATAAATGTCAGGCATTGATCCAGGCATTAAGAACTCAACAATAAACAAAGCAAAGGGTCCTGACTATTGATCTAGTCTGGCAGGAATTAGAGATAACAATAAACAAATGCACAATTAATATTTAATAACAGTGGTAGTAAGTAATAAACAAATACAGAATTAATACTTAATAACAGTGTTAGAAGTGCAACTTTTTTTTTTTTTTTGAGTAGAGGACCTAATCTAGAAGGGAAAACTTCCGAGAGAAAAACTACTTCATGTATTTATTTATATTTAAGATTTTCTTTTTTTTGATGTGAAATATTTTTAAAGTCTTTATTGAATTGTTACAATATTGCTTCTGTTTTAGGTTTTGTTTTGCTTTATTTTTTTTGACTGTGAGATATATAGGATCATAGCTCCCTGGTTAGGATCGAACCTGTACGCCCTGCATTGATTGGAAAGTGAAGTCTGAACCAATGGACTGCCAGAGAACGTCCTGAAAAATAACTTTAAACTGAAATCTGATTGATGAGTGAAAAAGTGATAGTGATGGATGTTGGAGCTACATCTCTAAGGCCAGCCGCCAAACTGGTCGAGAATGTTTCAATCACCAATACTTTTTGAGTTCAGTTATTTTAACAACTCCTAGAAGGAGAATGAAATGTTGATAAAGACACAGCAAATTAAGACTTGAAATGAGGATGAGCCAATTTAGAAAACTGTCTAGTTATGTACTAGAACCTGTGCACAATGTGCGCTAGAGTTTACACATTGACCATAGTTTCAATAAATATTAAGTTCATCCTCCTTGCTAAGCAAAGTTTTTGTTATAATTTTTTAAAAGATGTGGATAAACTGAACGCTGATTCAATAGGATCCCAGTAGCCCTATAGCTTATGGGGAACCGCCCCCCCCAAACTTATACTTGGATATTCTTGTTTTATTGTTTCCCTGGTGGCTCAGATGGTAAAGAATCCACTTGCAATGCAGGAGATCTAGGTTTGATCCCTGGATTGGGAAGATCCCCTGGAGGAGGGCATGGCAACCCACACCAGTATTCCTGCCTGGAAAATCCCCATGGACAAGAGGAGCCAGCAGGCTACAGTCCATGGGGTCACAGAGAATTGGACATGACTAAGTACACACATTCTTGTTTAATTAAGCTGTACAGAAATAGCAGTCAAGGACGTGTGATAGTAGTTGACATACTCTTCTAGCTGGTGTTAGTAATATTGCTTCTTTCTATAATATTTTTTGGTTTTCATAAGCATTTTACATGCATTGCTCAAATATTTTAAGTAAAATTTTGTATTGAGGTATGTGAGCTTCCCTGGTGTCTCAGTTCAGTTCAGTTCAGTCGCTCAGTCATGTCTGACTCTTTGCGACCCCGTGAACTGCAGCACACCAGGCCTCCCTGTCCATCACCAACTCCAGAAGTTTACGCAAACTCATGTCCATTGAGTCGGTGATACCATCCAACCATCTCATCCTCTGCCATCTCCTTCTCCTCCTGCCCTCAATCTTTCCCAGCATCAGGGTCTTTTCAAATGAGTCAGCTCTTTGCTGTCAGGTGGCCAAGGTATTGGAGTTTCAGCTTCAGCATCAGTCCTTCCAATGAACACCAAGGACTGATCTCCTTTAGGACAGACTGGTTGGATCTCCTTGTAGTCCAAGGGCTTCTCAAGAGTCTTCTCCAACACCACAGTTCAAAAGCATCAATTCTTCGGTGCTCAGCTTTCCTTATAGTTCAACTCTCACATCCACACATGACCACTGGAAAAACCATAGCCTTGACTAGACAGACATTTGTTGACAAAGTACTGTCTCTGCTTTTCAATATGCTGTCTGGGTTGGTCATAACTTTCCTTCCAAGGAGTAAGTGTCTTTTAATTTCATGGCTGCCTCAGTGGTAAAGAATCTGCCTACCAATGCAAGAGACTCAGGTTTGATTCCTGGGTCAGGAAGATCCCCTGGAGAAGGAAGTGGCAACCCACTCCAGTATTCTTGCCTGGGAAATCCCATGGACAGAGGTGCCTGGAGGGCTCTAGTCCATGGGTTTGCAAAGAGTTGGACACAATTCAGTAACTAAACAACAACAGCAAAAAGCATACATACAGAAAAGTATGCAAATTATAGATAGATAATTTAATTAATTTTCACAAGGACATTTACAAATCTGCCAGTCAGATCGAGACATGAAATACTACAAACATCCCAGAATCCTCCTTTGTGGTTCTTCCTGGTCAACATCACCACCAGGATAACTACCACTTTGGTTTGCATCAACACAGATTAGTTTTGCATGTTTTCAAAACACCATTTAAAATACAGTATTTTATTGTCTGCGTCTGGCTTTTCTTTCCTAAAATGGTATGATGAGTTCATCCGCTTTGGTATATGAGGTTGTTAATAATCTTTGCTTTGGTGGTCGTTCAGTCACTATCACGTGTCAGACCCTGGCAACCCCGTGGACTGTAGCCTGCCAGCTCCTCTGTCCATGGGATTCTCCAGGCAAGAATACTGGAGTGGGTTGCCACTTCCTTCTCCAGGAATTGAACCTGGGTCTCCTGCCTTTCAGGCAGATTCTTTACCCACTGAGCTATGAGGGAAGATTATACCACTTCAGCTGTAAACTTTGAATTGTTATGATTTCATTGCCCGTTCACTTTGAAAGGTTTTATTGGTTTCCATTGTGATTTCTTTACTGATATTTGAATTATTCCAATGTGCATTCCTTAATTTCCAGATGTACATTATTTACTTATGATTTTGTTATTAATTTCTATTAGGCAGCACTCTGTACATTTCAGTCCTTAGACTTCACCATCTCCAGTGATAGAAGGCTTTGCTAGGGCTTCCCAGTTATGGTTTCCTTCCCTTTTCTGATGATGAGACCTTCAAAAGACAGTATTCTACCCTATGAGGACTCGATAGTTTTACTCAGACAGTAACGTTTCAAAGGTTGTTTTATATTTGTGAGATTTTTTCATGACCAGAGATTCTTTTATCATGTATAAAAGTCACTAGAGGCATATGCATAATTTATTAAATATATATTTAACTTATTAAATAAGTGTATTTAGCTCACGTCATAAGGTAGTACAACATACATTATTCATCATTAAGTAAATGGCACCCTTGGTGGGGAAAGCTCCTCTTCGGAGACACATATCCAAGGAGTTCATATTTGTTCATATCTTGTGAGCACCACTGACAGATTTTGGTCCAGAATATCTTTTCAGAGCAGTTTTATAATTAGCAAATAGAGATAATGTCTCCCTCTGGGGGAGAGGACAGTTTTCTTTCTTTTTTTTTGGTATAATGAAGATGATGTCTCCAGTTAAAGACCGGGCAGGTTTGCTTGCAGCCACTTATACTATTAGGGTTTCCTAAACTTGAGATTCCTTAGCTAGGATGATTCAAAGCTACTATGGATAAAGCATCTGACTGGGCTGCTTTCATCAGCTTTGTGAGACTCAAGTGCCAAGAGGAACTGATGTTGATAGAAACTAAAGCTCATAATGCTTGCTGTGCGTTGAATAATAAAACCCTTTACCTTTGACCTGGGAGTTTCACGTTTTCTGTTATCATCTGTGAAATTGTGTCAGGCTAACTTGTTCGCTTGCAAGTAGGGTGACATCTCAGGCCCTTCCTAGTCCTTAATAACTCCAAAGACAGCATGTGTGATATTCCTGGGACACTGGTTACACTTTGATCATATATGTGGACATAATATGGTCTTCCCAGGTGGCACAGTGGTAAAGAATCTGCCTGCCAATGCAGGAGACCAGGAGACGCGGGTTCAATCTCTGCGTCAGGAAGATTCCCTGGAGGCGGAAATGGCAACCCATTCCAGTATTCCTGCCAGGATAATCCCATGGACAGAGGAGAATGTTGGGCTACAGTCCCTGGGATTGCCAAGAGTCAGACACGACTGAACATGCACACACGCGTGGACATAATACAGGGATAAGACAATTTGTCTTCCTTGTTACTTTGCCTTTATTTGCTATCCTAGTGTATTCACTTTTATAACAAATGTATTATGTTAATATGTATTGTAAAAAGATTATAGAAAGTATTTTGCCATCCAGGACTCTTTTCTCTAGGGTAAGAGTTTTTAACTTTTTTTTCCTTTTAATTTCATGGACACCTTTGGCCACTTGGTAAAGCCCATGGGTTCCTCTACATAGTAATATTTTTAAATCCATGAAAATACAGAATTTCAAAGGCAGTTAATGATATTGAACCAGTTATCTAAATATTTAAAAATCAGTTTGTAATCATAGTAATATATTGCTTTTTATTAATGTATGAAATAAAAGCTATAGAATGGAACTAATAACTACCATAATTGCCAAGAACACATAGTGCAAATAATATTTTAAAATATCTGCAACAACTGTAATATGACATGAAAATATCTGTGATACTATTAAAGTTACTATTAATGCACAATCACTGCTATTATTAATGTAACTTACTTTCTACATTTTCTACACCTAATAAATGAAGGTAATGCTACATTTGAATTCCAGGGTAGTAAAAATAAATATAATTTTTTCCCTTATGATTAACAGGCTCCTTGTTTAAAATCTCTGTCCTAGAGTCACTGGAAAACTGTAACATAACCTTGAAAAAGCCGGAGCAAAGCAGAGTGTATTGACTGAGTAGTAGTATTCTCCTGAAGTTAATGTCCTCCATAGAAGAGCATGATGTGACTTCTCAAGTACATCTAAGTTTACCTTTTTGACCCAGGGTCATGTAAATGACGAAACCCTTTCAATTTCCAGAGTTAACAAGAGGAAAGATTTTTTTAGCTTTTGCTTTGCTTTTTTTTTAACCTCTGTTATTACTAGAGTATCATATGCTTTAGATCCAGATGGAGTTATGACTTAGGACTCTTCAATGATCACAGACTTTCTGGAATCAAAACTTGAGAAATTCAGAACCTTTTATTTTTCTAATGAAGGACTTAGATCTTTAAAAAAAAATTTTTTTTTTTCTGACGTGGATCATTTTTAAAGAAGTCCTTTATTGACTTTGCTAAAATATTGTTTCTGTTTTATGTTTTGGTTTTGTGATCTTGAGGCATGTGGGATCTCAGCTTCTCTATCAGGGATGGAACCCATACCCCTGCATTGGAAGGTAAAGTTATAACCACTGGACCGCCAGGGAAGTCCCAGAGAGTTCAAAATCATTTAATTTTTGTAGGTCAGAGAGAAGTGTAGTGTCTGACACAAATATTAAGCATGCATCAAAAAAACGTAAGACAGATTCTTCCCAAAACAATTAGCTGGATCAATAGGAGGAACAAAAGGAAAGGCATATTTATAGAGACTTTTAAGTTATTCTGTCTCATGTTACCTGTCAACCTATTAAAAATGATTTGGGGTGAAGATAGGAGAGAATTTTAAAGCGTTTTGTTTGTATAATTTTACTTAAATCTGATTAACTACTAAGCCTCAAAAACATGAATACACGTCAACAGATTTTATTTTAGTGTTGGTTTTTTTTTCCTGCAAAATTATTAAAGAGCATGCACACATAGTCTTTTTAGTTTCATACAAATTTCCACATAAACTAATACATAAAATCTTCACAACCATGCATTTCTCAGCTAAAGGGAAACACAAACCTAAAAGTTGGGTGTTAAGTTTTATTTGAGGAGGTTACTAAGGACCATACTCCGGAAGATAACCATTCAGATAGCTCTGAGGAATTTCTCCAGAAAGGTAAGGGAGAAGCCAAGATATTTAGGAGTTTTTGCTGAAAAAAATGTAGTTGACTATCTAAAGATTATTGCTAACCACAAAAGCAGACATCTCAAGTTAATGATTTTAGTGTTTTACTATACATGGAAAGATGCAAGAGTCTGGGTTCATTGAAATTATTCCTTAGATATGCACTGTAGCTATCTAGGTCCAGTTCCCAGAGCACAGAATGTTTCCTGTTTTGCTCCATCCAGAATTCCTCTCAGGGTGTAGCTTTGAGGTGCTGCAGCAGCTGATGGCTTGATGAGGGGCAACATTTGTTGTTTACCGGAATGGAAGGCGATGTTTCCTTTCTAAATTTTTGGAATAGGAAGTGTTAATCTTAAACTACAGATGAAGACACTGACATTCAGAAATTTGGTATCTTGAATAAAGTTACTAAATCTAAGCCTGATCATCTTTCCTTGACCCTGCTGTTCTGGTGCCTGGCCATCTGAAAAGTCTCTATTCAAGAAGCTTAATTCCCTTTCTTGAATTATGTGAGTTGAATTTTACTTTGGAAATTGCTCACATAATATTAAAATAACAGTGTTAATGACCATTATAATAGCAACAATAAAAACTTCATTGCACAGAGCGGTCACATAAGGTAAACAGTGAAACCAAAATGCATGTCCAGATAGAGTGGCTTCAGAGCCCTTAGTCACTCTTGTGAAATCTTTGCTTTGCTTTGTCCTTGCTCTCTGAGGGGTCCAATGCCCTTCTCAACATTCTTCCATTCTCCAGGCCATTACCATTAATCAATACAAAATTCTCCTTCATCTCAGATCATAAATCACCAGGCTACCCTAGTGTTGCCAGGTAATGGCTCTGATGAGCTAATTCACACCAAGGTGTGAATGAATAATGATGGTTTTATAAGTTTTCCACTTGGGAGTCTGTTTGCATTTTAAAAAGGGCCACAAACACTTCTCCAGTGAAGTGTGAAATATGGAGATTTCTGAGACTCTTTTCAGTCAGATGAAGGGAGAAATAATGTTTGGTCAAGAAGGATTAAGCACCTCTCAAACTACCTGGTTTGCAAAAAATTGGGAGAACTAGAGGGGATATGGAGGCTAGAAAGAGGAAGGCAAAAAAGAAAAAAAGAAGAAAGCCAGTTCTTTCTGACAGGTGTTGGTGAATCATACTTGTCTTCACAAAGGGAATTCCTAGCTACCATTCACCCCAGAATAGATTTGTTGCATCTGCTCAGGTGCTCCTCTGGGTAGATATTTATCCTATTTTCAGATCATTAACACAGTAGAGCAAGGTTTCTGACATCCATGACTCAGCTACCTCTCTTGGTCTGTAACTCTATTACAGGTTTCTAGAAACTTTCTTTCTTCCTTTCTCTCTTTTTTGATGTTTGGGGATTTGGTGATGAGGTTCCCCGCCCCCCTTCATTGGATATAATTGACATAAAACATTGTGTAAGTTTAAGGTATACAACATGTTGATTTGATTCATATATTTATTGCAAAATGTAAATTCATTCCCTAATGAGATGGTTTGTCCCCTTCTGTAAAGATTCTACATTTAAACTAACTGAAATTTAAAAAAAAAAAAAAAAATAAGAAAAGATTTCTGGTCCTTCAAAGTACTCTATCTTAACGAGTTTGGAAGTTGCAGGCATAGGGAAAGTTTCCATTGTTTCATATATACCTTAGCTTTCGCCCTGGAAGCTTTTACAGCATGACCCTGTGATGCAAAATTGAACACCACTGATAGACTCATTGGATGTGTGGACAATGGAATAAAGCCCTTTCTTAATACTCACTTTTGAAGTTGTTAGAAATTTGGTATCATTATCAGAGGAACTCCTCTCAGTGGGAAACTAAAGTGAGAACTAAACACAAGAAACAAGCTCAAGGATGATGAAAATGCCTTGTTTGTTAATAGTTGAATGAACACTCTCTGCTCCTGCTGAAGAGTTCTCTGGCTAAAGACATCTGGGGATAGGCAGCCCAAGCTTAACACCTACATGCTGCTTTCTACATCATCCTCCTTGCTGACTGTAAGACTCTTAAATTCCATCAGAGCTAACTCTTGTCTAGCGTCCTAATCCAGCTACAGGAACGGCAAGGCCACACCTACATCAGTCAGGCTCAAAGGGGACGGCTCTGCTCAAGGCTGTGAAAACAAAACAAGAAGCGGGTCTAAACTTGAACAGGTTGAGTGTAACACCCACACTTAACTGTTGGTCATTCAAATTTTCGGACATTTTATTAATAATAAGATTAGTAACATTTAGTCCCTTGAGTAGAAGCTAAAAAGGACCATGAGATGAGAGCTCAAAAACATATTTCTTAACAAAAACGTCAAATGAAAACCATTTGACACTATTATTTTTTAATGCATTTATAAATTTGGGGATCCTCTTCCCCCACTAAAAAATGGAGGGAAGTATAGTAAAGTTAAATACAAAATCTTTTCTATTGGCTTAATGGATTTATAGACTCCTCTAAAATTTATTTTTCTTCTTTCTTTTACCTAATGTTTCATGGCATTTTTATGTTAAAAGAAGAATTGTTATATTTATTTTATAAAGGATTCAGTGTTAAATCTAACAATGCAGGTAAAGACATTCAGCTCTGTTTAGTGCATTGATTGTGGTTAAGATTTAAATTCCTTGTCCACAAATTATAAGCCACATGACTCAGAGTGAATAGTTTATCTGTCCTTATTCTTCTCATGTGCATCATGCAATTAAATAGTAGGGGATGTATACTGAGGATTAAATAAAATAAGATAAAGAAATATAGTACATATTGCATGCTAGACCCTCAATCAATTATAGCTATTCTTATTAACACTACTTAAAAACAACTTCAAGACACATGTGGATTCCATGTTGCTCTTGCTTGTATTCATCCGTTGGCAGAGGTGGGTTTAGAGCAGGTAAAACAGTTTGAAAGTTACATATAAAGAAATTTCAATTCCTTCAAAGCCACTCATAATGGTCTTTTGGAATATGCTGATGCAATGTTTTGAAATCCCTATTGGTTGTGGCAGAGAACAGTGGCATAAAGTCTGGAGCCAAAAAGCCGTGATTTCAACTCACCTCTAGAACTTACAATTTATGTGAACTTGAGCAAGATATATAATCTCTGCATTGCACATTCCTCATCTGTAATATGTACATAATAATATTACCCACCATATATAGAGTGTTGTGAGGATTAAATGAGTTATTCATTTTTCTACTTAGAGAACTGTTAAGGACATAGTTTCTCTTATTGTTAGAGACATTTTACTTATGAATATAATATATAAGATTATATTTTATTTTTAGTCAAAAGGCTAATTCAGGATTTCATTAATCTCTGTTGTATATTGGGCTCTGAGACTCTATGTGAATATGGACTATTAGCATTTACTAACATGAATCTGTCTACTTTCTTTTGTTTAAAAAAAAAAACAATAAGGTTAAATTAATAAACTTTCAGCAAAAGGTGGGTTTGAGATGATTGGGTGGATTAAGTAGGCATTTTGACAACATGACTTCTACTCTGCTATGTCTAATTGTGACGTTTAGTGGACACCCTTGTAACTTAAGATGTCACTTTTAAAAAAATTTTCCTAATGAAAAATTATTTTTTTAAAAGAGAATTACCTGTCTAGTGAAAAGTAAAAACAAACAAACAAACAAACAAAAACTACATTGTTCTGTATATGCCACACTGAAAGCTATAATGTCAGACATTTCTGATTGGTGATGTAATCTAATACTCTTCATAAGACTCAGGTTGGATCAGGGCATCTCTGATTTTTAATTGATTGAACTGAATTGATCGGTGGACTAGTTCTCTCAAAGACTAGAAATACACATTCACACAAGGGCAAGTTGTTATCATCACTGTTGTAAAGAAGTAATGATATATGTGTTATATATAGGTTTTAATTTATTTTAATATTTGATTATGTCTACCCCAACACATGCCTCTGATGCCCTAATGCATCCTCTTAAACTCCAACTGAAACTCCAGATACACTACCTGAAGGAGTTCACAGAAACTACACTAGTGTGAAGAAAAGCAACATGTGAACAAGCAAAGATCAAAATTCCGAAACCTCGTATCAGCCCAGCAGCATGTTCACCACCTTCCGGGAGGACTTTCAAAAGAAATCCTCAGTTCTGCCAGCTCCCCTGAGATTAGAGCTCCCTCTGGCAGCTGCAGGTACTAATACCTATTTACAACTTCCTTGAGCCTCCTAGGAATCATTTCCCTACTTGCTTTTAGTTCTTCCACTTCAATCCCACCTACTTTCAGCTGGAAATCCTAGTCTTCCGAGTCTCACTCTGAACTTCCTCCTACAGAGGATAAGCATAATGCTGCTCTATCTCTCTTGCATTTTCTTCCCATTCATTGATCCAATGTTCCTCGTTTTGCTTAAATCACACAGCCTTGGTTCTTAAAGGAGCTAGGTACTTAGTCACTTAGAATCCATCTAAATAAACAACAGAAAGATTTCTTACAGGGTTTTTAAAAGACTCTCTTTCTAAGACAGACTATGATGTCCTGGTGTAGAATGGAGATTGTAAATGCTTCCCATAAAACCCAGGGTTTATTTTCTGCCCAATGCCCATTCAGTTTTATTGTTCGTTTCGGCGTGTGTAGTGGAGTTCTCACACTGTACACCTCGACTGCCTCTGCCTGCATAAAACATGATGCTCTACTTTGAACAATGCTGGAATACATTACATAAATTTCCCCTTGATATCCAGCATGTTTTCTACTCTAATAGAATCTGAGCAGAATCACAGCGCCTTTCCCCGAGTGTTCCTGTTGTGCTTCATAACTCTCCCTTCTGTGAATCCAATAACCATCTCCAAGGGAATTAGAAGGGATACGTTTCAGTGAAGGGTGGAAGCAGCTCAAGAAGGCAGAGCCAGAGATGATCTAGCAGGTCGTTACATGATAGCGTGAAAGCACACAGGCCAAAGGATCACCTTTAACTCCTCAGAATCCTTACAGGAAAAGGACATTTGGGTCATAGTGCAGAGTGAACCTCCAATCCTTCCTTGTTTCAAACCTGACTGTAAATGTTCTTGAATTATTGGGGTTCCTTCCTGTGGAAGGTAACAGTTTACCTCATACCTATTTTCAAGTCTCATATCAATTTCCCAGGTGGCGCTAGTGGTAAAAGAACCCGCCTGCTGATGCAGGAGATTTAAGAGATGTGGGTTTGATCCCTGAGACAGGAAAATCCCCTGGAGGAGGGCATGGCAACCCACTCCAGTATTCTTGCCTGGAGAATCCCACGGACAGAGGAGTCTGGTGGGCTATATAGTCCATGGGATCTCAAAGAGTCAGACAAGACTGAAGTGACTTAGCACCAACTTGCAGTCTCTAACGGAGGCAAATCGACTTTTCCAGACTCCTTTCTGACTAGAGGAAGGCAAAAGAGGTGTAAGTCAGCATCTGTTATTATTTATTAGCGTTTCTTGGAAAGCTTTTACAGCCCTGATAAAAAGAAAAGGAAAAGCTAGAAAGGCACCGTCCTTTACCAATCAGATGTCGTCTTGATAAGCTGGAGCTGCAATGCCTGCCCATCAGGCCCCACAAGAAAAAGACCACGGTTATCAGAGGCACCAGCCTTGATATTGTTGAGATATTGAACAGCAGTCAACTAGTACCTATTTCCAGATATCTTTCTTGTTAAAGGACAATATATCAAAGAAAAATCTGATTTGAAGCCAGGTATATCATTTTATTACTTAATATTTAATGTTTTATTAATTGCAATAAAAAGCTGTTCTGTTAAACTTTCATGACATTTAAGTAGAACTAACTTGAAAATATCTTGCTCAATATCTAAGGACTCTCAGGGTTCTGCAATCTTTCTAAATACCAAAACTTTACACAAGGTCTGGAAAATCTCAGTAAATCATAAGACCCAGTTTCCTAGAAAAGCATGTAGTAGAAATAGCATCACACTGGCTTCTGCTCTCTTCACTCTCATTGTGATCTTGAGGGAGCAAAGTTGCTCAGTCGTGTCTGACTCTTTGCGACTCCCTGGACTGTAGCCCACCAGGCTCCTCTGTCCATGGGATTTCCCAGGCAAGAACACTGGAGTGGGTGTCCATGCCCTCCTCCAGGGGATCTTCCGGGCCCAGGGATTGAACTCACGTCTACTGCATTACCACTGGGTGGGTTCTTGACCACTGAGCCACCGGGGAAGCCGAGTGGTAAAGAATCCACCTGCCAATGCAGAGGACACAAGAGACTTGGGTTCGATCCTAGAGGTCCACAGTCCTTGAGGTCACAAAGAGGCAGACGTGACTGAATGCACACACACAACATTATACTCTGGACCTAAGATTCTACAGTTTCATCTCAGGACCTAGAGTTTACGATAGGTTTGTCATTACTGCAAGTTCTGCCTGTCAAGGTGGCACATGCAATAGCATGCTGAGAATGTGGGAATTTGTGTTCCAGTATCATTGATGATATTCACTCATGGCATTCAGTTTTCTAAATTTCATTTTCTCACCAGCAAGAAACAATTGAGTAAATCAGAGACCATTCTCATGACTCTTAGACTAAATTCAGTCTGCAACTGTGGTTTTTGTTGTTTGTTTGTTCGTTTCTTTCTTTTTTTGCCTGCAGAGGTTTTTCATTTCGTTTTTTTTAATATATGGGATTAGTCATATAATATCCATATTTCTGGATTCTTTTGAAAATTCAGTCTATTTGGCAATACTGGGCCCACATTCTTCCATGAAAATAATCACCCAGAGTAGAGAGTCTGCTGCCCCATTATGAACCAAGCTCACATCTTTTACTCACAACACTGCCTACTAGACCCATTTTACTCACTTAATGTTATATGCCCAGTGAGCCAAAGCTATTTGAATTGTTAGGCCTTGGAATAGAAAATGGCTAAAATCCCTTTCTAACTCTAAAACCATCTCTAAAGTCAACCCTGGTGTAAACTGAAAAAAAGTTAGAGAATTTGACTCGCAGGCTGAAGGACATGAGGTCTTAAGCCCCTTCCAGCTCTAATATTCTAGCATTCCGTGACAAGCCAAGATGTTCCTGAGACTTTGATGTATTGCTCTGATGCATCACTGGGCCAGCCAGCCTTGAGCTGGTCTTAGAAGTCACTAAAGGGAGCAACACTTCACTTGTCACCATTGATCTGGGATGAAAACATTGATAGGTTAGAATCAGGGGTTGCAGGTACACCCTTCTCTGCAGTTTTAAATAAACACAATCAGTCTACCCAGCACTAAGCAACTGTTTCTAAGGCATGTTTGTAAATGTGTTTATAAAGCAAGAACCTCCAATCCATCAGGCCTCAAAGAGCTAATCAATATATTCCAATCTGATCTCAGAGAAGTTTTGCCGCTGGGAAGTTTAATTTATTTCAACTCATGGCCATGAAAAAATGAGCAGCCATGGCATTTTGACAAAATAGAAAAAGTCGACTACGTTGTATCCAGCAACAATTCCATTTCAATTTTCCATTTTATCTGAACAAATCATCCCACTGAATGGAATGGCCATGAAAACTGATCAGGCATGGGGCTGGTCTACGGGCCAAGGTACCGAGAGTATATACAGATGACAGTTGCAAGAGGTTTGTTACTCATGACCATGCTTCCCGTTAAAATATTTCTGGAGAGGGAATAGGAAGCCTGAAAAAGAGTTTTGGTATGTACTCTACTAGATAAATGTCCTTTTAACAGCACTGGTATCTAGATATAATCACTTCCCATAGCTAGGGTGTTTGCCCCTGAAAAATAAATTCCCCTGGTGTCTGTAAGGTATGGATATCAAGTACCATTTCCTTTTAGATTTTGGCACAGTAATGACATAAACAAATCCCGAGAGAGTATTTCTTATTTTTATGTGCCTGAAATAGAATCCAGGTCTATCATATATCGAAAGACAGCATAGCTTTCCAGCTGGCCCCAAGGGAAATATGCAGAGTGGTAGAAATGGAAATGTGTTATCCTGGGGACCCTGCAATATTTCAGCCTGCATCAGTGGCATATGTTTGCATAAGTGATACATCAGTCGCCACTTTTCTTATGCAGATTCAATAAACAACAGTGCCCATTGTGTTTAAACCATAAAGAGAGTAAGTCTGGAAAACAAAGATTAGGTGAGGTTAGAGACTGAAGAAGGCTAATGGGAAGGCACTACTTCTCAGGCAGGACCTGTTTCAGAACATTTATCCAGAAAATGAAATAAGTTAGGGAAGAGTTCCAGAAAGCATAATTGTAGTTAAGCACCCAGAGAGAGATCTCATTCCTTGCAGGTACAAAGATGAAGTCACAATGGAGAAGGGGTGAGATGTCCTAATTCCCTCCTGGGCCCTAAGACAACTTTTCCATCAGAGAAAAGCCTTGGGGTGTGATGTCCAACTGGAAATTGTAACCAGGACCAAGAAAAGCAGTCAGATTTCTTTTGAGGTCTCCCTGGATTCAGAGTTACGAGGCTATAGGAAGACTTCTGTCAACTAAAAAGAGGCACAACGTGAATGCCACGAGTTAAGTTTTATTTGGGGCAAAATGAGGACTATAGCCCAGGAGGCAGCACCTCAGATAGCTCTGCCTCCAAGGAGGCAGTGGGAGGAAGGTCAATAAATAAGATGTTGGTGAATGGGGAGTCCAGTGCAATCAAGTGCCTACTTTACATTTTCTGCTAGCCAGGAGGAGCTGATATCACCATGAAGGGATTCAGTGCTTCTCTGGATATGAGGAGATGAAAGGATTGGGATCATGAAACCAGTTCCTGAAAATATCGAACTATCTATAGACCAGTTCTACCAGTTTCCCTGGAGCACAGAGTGCCTCACTCTCCAACCTGGGAGTTCAGCGTTGAAGGGCAGTAGCTACAGTGGCACAGGAAGATGGGAAATACCCTTTTGGTGTTCAGTCACTGGCAAATGCTCTTGGCAGCTGCCAATTTGTAATTCAGACTTCATTCATTCACTCAGTCGTGTCCGACTCTTTGTGACTCTATGGACTGCAGCACACCAGGCTTCCCTGTCCATCACCAACACCTGGAGCTTGCTCAAACTCATATCCATTGAGTCGGTGATGCCATCCAACCATCTCATCCTCTGATGGCCCCTTCTCTTCCTGTCTTTGATCCTTCCCAGCATCAGGGTCTTTCCCAATGAGTCAGTTCTTCCTATCAGGTGACCAAAGTATTGGAGCTTGAGCTTCAGCATCAGTCCTTCCAATGAATATTCAGGACTGATTTCCTTTAGGATTGACTCGTTGGTCTCCTGCCAGTCCAAGGGACTCTCAAGAGTCTTCTCCAACACCACAGTTCAAAAGCATCAATTCTTCAGCACTTAGCTTTCTTTACAGTCCAACTCTCACATCCATACATGACTAGTGGAAAAACCATAACCTTGACTAGACGGACTTTATTGACAAAGTAATGTCTCTGTTTTTTATATGCTGTCTAGGTTGGTCATAGCTTTTCTTCCAAGGAGCAAGCATCCTTTAATTTCATGGCTGCAGTCACCATCTGCAGTGATTTTGGAGCCCAAGAAAATAAAGTCTCTCAATCTTTCCATTGTTTCCCCATCTATTTGCCATGAAGTAATGGGACTGGATGCCATGATCTTAGTTTTTTGAATGTTGACTTTTAAGCCAGCTTTTTCACTTTCTCCTTACACTTTCATCAAGAGGCTCTTTAGTTCTTCACTTTCTACCATAAGGGTGGTGTCATCTGTATATCTGAGGTTATTGATATTTCTCCCAGCAATCTTGATTCCAACTTGTGCTTCCTCCAGCTCAGCATTTCTCATGATGTACTCTGCATAAAAGTTAAATAAGCAGGGTGACAATATACAGCCTTGACCCACTTCTTTCCTGATTTGGAACCAGTCCACTGCTCCATGTCCACTTCTAACTGTTGCTTCTTGACCAGCATACAGATTTCTCAGGAAGCAAGTAAGGATGTCTGGTATTCCCATCTCTTGAAGAATTTTCCACAGTTTATTGTGATCCACACTATCAAAGGGTTTGGCATAGTCAATAAAGCAGAAGTAGATGTTTTTCTGGAATTATCTTTCTTTTTCAATGATCCAACGGATGTTGGCAATTTGATGTCTGGTTCCTCTTCCTTTTCTAAATCCAGCTTGAACATCTGGAAGTTCATGGTTCATGTACTGTTGAAGACCACTTGGAGAATTTTGAGCATTACTTTGCTAGTGAGTGAGATGAGTGCAATGTGTGGTAGTTTGAACATTCTTTGGCATTACCTTTCTTTGGGATTAGAATGAAAACCAACCTTTTCCAATCCTGTGGCCACTGACCTCTCCAAATTTGCTGACATATTGAGTGCAGCACTTTCACCGCATCATCTTTTAGGATTTGAAATAGCTCAACTGGAATTTCATCACCTTCACTAGCTCTGTTCATAGTGATGCTTCCTAAAGCCCACTTGACTTCACATTTCAGGATGTCTGGCTCTAGGTGAGTAATCACACCATCATGGTTATCTGGGTCATGAAGATTTTTTTTCTTTTTATAATTTTCTGTGTTCTTGCTACCTTTTCTTAATGTCTTCTGCATCTGTGAGGTCCATACATTTTCTGTCCTTTACGGTGCCTGTCTTTGCATGAAATGTCCCCTTGGTATCTCTAGTTTTCTTGAAGATATCTCTAGTCTTTCCCATTCTGTTGTTTTCCTCTATTTCTTTGCATTGATCACTGAGGAAGGCTTTTTTATCTCTCTTTGCTAATCTTTGTTACTCTGCATTCAGATGGGTATATCTTTACTTTTCACCTTTGCCATTGTAGTTGACAGGCAAGTGCCAATTTGTTGTTGGCACTTCCTGGGGATTTCAAAAGCAATGAAACATGGAAGGAGGGACACTATATTTGAAACAATAAAATATTAGCTGTAGCCACTACTTTGCCACTAATTTCCAACATGACTTAACTTCTCTGCAGTTGTGCTTCCTCATCTCTTAAGCAAAATTATTTCATTAATGGGTTTCAAGAGCTTATACAACTCAGAATTGTCACAATCCTCATCTGTGATTTCCCATATAACTCCACATCTCTATTTTCTATTACAGCACTTGTGGGTTGGATATATAAATTAATTTTTAGGATGACAACTGCATGGGTTAATTCCAATTCTATAAATTTCAACCTCTGCAATGTTCTTTCATAAGGAGATGTCTATTTTCAAGGTCATGATGTAGAATTGCTATAGAGTTGATTTACAGCATTTATATTCTCCAAAAGTAGCCAACCTCATTCATAAGTTTTCAAAGGTTAGAGCAGCATGACCAGAACAGATCTGAAGAGTGACTTGTTTTAAAATACCCTTTGTCAAAAGTGAGAATTTATCCCTGGCACTACATGTGGGTTCTTAAATAAGAATCTACTGACATCATCTACAGAAGTAGGTTGAGTTGATTATATATTCAGACTATATTGACTGAAAGCCTCTGATCATTTTCTAGGGAACTCAGTTACAACAGACCTTACATTATATACAATGCAATGCTCTTTTGATTAAAAAATATTTAAAAGATACTAAAATATATATCAAAGCTATGGCATCAAGCATAAAGAAATGTGCCTTGTGATTTGTTTGAGATCTGTGAGATTGAGATTACTATTAAATAATTATATCTAGTTTTCCTCTCTGCATTCTTGGGAGGTTGGAGGCTAACCAGAAAAGGTCAAGAGAATTATGCTGGTGACCTGAAGAATAAGGTCATTGAAAAGAAAAGCTAAAGAAATTTTAGATGTCTACCCATAAGAGACACGGATGAGTTATTTGTCTCTCACTTATATGCATAAGAAAATACATATAAGGAGAAAAAAAAACATATATATGAGAGGCATGGGAGTCAACTTTAGTTCTCTGGGGAATAAACAGGAGGACTCAAACTAATTTAAAAAATATACACTTAGCAAGATGCTAAGCTTGATGCTATGTTTCGCAGAGAATTGAAAAAAAAAAAAAAGATAAAGCTAAATACTAAACTCCTTGGGGAGAGAGATAAAATATTAGTTAGATCTTTAAGTTCCACCAGGGAAGCTTCCCTGGTAGCTCAGAGGTTAAAGCATCTGCCTGCAATATGGGAGACCCAGGCTTGATCCCTCGGTTGGGAAGATCCCCCGGAGAAGGAAATGGCAACCCACTCCAGTATTGTCACCTGGAGATTCATGGACGGAGGTGCCTGGAAGGCTACAGTCCATGGGGTCACAAAGAGTCGGACACGACTGGGCAACTTCACTTTCTTTCTTTCTTTTTTTTTTTTTTCTTTAAGCTCCGATATAGGGGGTCAGCCTAAAGCATCTTTTATGACTTTGAAGAATTTTATTTACAACAAACGAAACTATAAGCAAAGTGAAAAGACAGCCTTCAGAATGGGAGAAAATAATAGCAAACGAAGAAACAGACAAAGGATTAATCTCAAAAATATACAAGCAACTCCTGCAGCTCAATTCCAGAAAAATAAATGACCCAATCAAAAAATGGGCCAAAGAACTAAACAGACATTTCTCCAAAGAAGACATACAGATGGCTAACAAACACATGAAAAGATGCTCAACATCACTCATTATCAGAGAAATGCAAATCAAAACCACAATGAGGTACCATTACACGCCAGTCAGGATGGCTGCTATCCAAAAGTCTACAAGCAATAAATGCTGGAGAGGGTGTGGAGAAAAGGGAACCCTCTTACACTGTTGGTGGGAATGCAAACTAGTACAGCCACTATGGAGAACAGTGTGGAGATTCCTTAAAAAACTGGAAATAGAACTGCCATATGACCCAGCAATCCCACTCTGGGCATACACACTGAGGAAACCAGATCTGAAAGAGACACATGCACCCCAATGTTCATCGCAGCACTGTTTATAATAGCCAGGACATGGAAGCAACCTAGATGCCCATCAGCAGATGAATGGATAAGAAAGCTATGGTACATATACACTGTGGAATATTACTCAGCCATTAAAAAGAATACGTATGAATCAGTTCTAATGAGATGGATGAAACTGGAGCCCTCATACAGAGTGAAGTAAGCCCAGAAAGATAACATCAATACAGTATAATATGCAATATATGGAATTTTAAAAGATGGTAATGATAACCCTATATGCAGGACAGAAAAAGAGACACAGATGTATAGAACAGACTTTTGGACTCTGTGGGAGAAGGCGAGGGTGGGATGATCTGAGAGAATAGCATTGAAACAAATATATTATCAAGTGTGAAACAGCTTGCCAGCCCAGGTTGGATGCATGAGACAAGTGCTCAGGGCTGGTGCACTGGGATGACCCAGAGGGAGGGTGGTGGGAGGGGGGATCAGGATGGGGAACACATGTAAATCCATGGCTGATTCATGTCAATGTATGGCAAAAACCACTACAATATTGTAAAGTAATTAGCCTCCAACTAATAAAAATAAATTTAAAAAAAAGAAAAAAAAAGAAGATAAACAATGTAAAATATAACATACCCTAGATGGATCGTCTGCACCCATGCGTGCTCAGCTGTGTCTGACTCTTTATGACCCCATGGAGTGTAGCATGCCAGGCTCCTCTCTCCATGGAATTTTCCAGGCATGAATACTGGAGTGGAATGCCTCCCTTACTCTAGGGGATCTCCCTGACCCAAGGATTGAACCCATATCTCCTGCATTGCAGGTGTATTCTTTACCACTGAGTCACCTATCTCCTGCGCTTATACTATATTCATCCTGGGTCCACGTCTAATTGTAATAAATTTTGTGGGAGGCAGAATAACAGCTCATTGTTTGGGCATGAAGTCTGGGCTTAAAGGACTCCTTAGTTTCCGATATACTTACTATTTATGCCACCTGCAGGGAGGAGCTTAATTAGACCAGTTGGCCACATCTAACTGGGAGGGCCACCACTGGGGATGGTTTCATAATGAGTCACACCAGATGAGTTTGTCTTCTTTTATATGCAGCCTGTATTTCATTGGTGTATCGATCCCGTGGACAATTAAGTTGTGAACAGGACAACAGGGTTGATTTCATTCAACACAAGTTGCACAAGCCTCTTCAATATAATTCAGACTCTCACTCACTGCCACTGTCTAAGCCAGACTTCGCTCCTCCTACCCACTTAGCTCTCTCCTAAGGGAAGAGGTGCTGCATTTTCCTCTTGGTGTGCACCCAGAATATATTCAATACCTCGTACTAAGCTTGACATTCAGGCAGGCCTATTCTTCTTTAAAGGAAGAATCCCAGTTTCCTTTTATTGTGTTTCTTTTTCTGCCTTTGGTATAGTCAGGCCCCAGGGCAGATGGCTTAACTTATATCTTTCTCTTTCAGGGCAAGGAGCTGGTTGTGTAAATGCATTAAAGAGTCTTTTTTGCTCTTCCCACAGGCAAGAATGAGCATGGTATTCCTGAGAAAATGGTTCTTATTTGATTTGGTAAATAGCTAGTTAGGGATTACTAGGCACCTGTAAAGCTATTATTAGTAATATGAAAATTTTCAATTTACTTTTGTATAATCTCTTCTGTTACAGTATCTTTCAAAACCCTTTGGGAAGAGTTGTTTAACAGAGTATGAGTTGATATTCCTGAATCTCTGATCATAATATCACCATTGCATGAACTTACCCATGAATTTTTCCTCAGAGATCTAAGTTGGCACAACAGAATACAAAGAACGTTATGTAGGAATATCATGGCACTATATTAATTCAAATTGGAAGCATGTGCAGTGAGACAGTTTTAGGCATGTCAGATTATGTTTGTTGATTACCAAGACCTTCTTACCTCGTGGAGTAACTGTGTGCTGGTTAATTTTATATGTCAACTTAACTGACCACAAAATGCTCAAATTAAACAGTATATCTTAGTGTGGCTGTGAAGGTATTTCTGGATGAGACGACATTTGAATGTGTGGATTTAGTGTAGGTGGGCATCATCCAATCCATTGAGAACCTGAATAGAACAAAAGGTGGGGGAAGGAATTTGTTCTTCTTTCCTGTCTCACTATTGAGCTGAAATATCTCATCTTCTCCTGCCCTCACACTGGGATTGACTTCCCTGGTTCCCAGACCTTTGGACTCAAACTGAATTGCACCACCTGCTTTTCTGGGTTTTCAGCTTACAGACAGCAGATTGTGGAACTTCTCACCTTCCATAATTGTCTGAGCCAATTCTTCTAAATAAATCTCTCAACCTCCCACCTCTACCCCAACCCCACTTTCATCTCCTTCTGGTTCTATTTCTCTGGAGAACCTTGACTAGTTTACTCTGGGAGGATTTTCTAAGTCCCCCAGTATGATTTTATTTATTTATAAATTTGTCACACCACATGGCATGTGAGATCTTAGTTCCCCAACTAGGGACGGAACCCCTTGCATATGAAGCAGAGTTTTAACCATTAGACCACCAGGGTAGTCTAGTGTGACTTTTATTACTATAAATATACCACTTTTATACTACATATATACTACTTTTATACTATACATATACTATGTTTCACTACTATAGATTACTACATATACAACTGCCTTTAATACCACCTTTAATAATATGATCAGTACTAATTTTTTTTGTGAGCTATGAATGTTCAGAACAATTAAGCAGGCACTACGGATTTCAGAGAGACAGCAATGAGCAGCAACTGGAAGCAAGATAGGGACTGAACCCTGGTTGTGGCAGAGAGAACCCCGAATCCTAACCACTAGATCCTAAGGGTGAGGGCCTAGAGTCTGGGTCCCAGTTCTTATCTATCTCTAGGGTAAAAAAAGAAAAAAATGACAAGAGACAGAAGATAGAAAGGAAAGTTAGATGTTTATTAGAAAAGCAGAGTACATGCAAAAAACAGCATGGGTGAGCTCAGAGAAAGGTCATCCTTGGGAAGTTAAGTCATTTATAAGGGGGTAGTCTTCTGGGTCTTTGTTTTTCTCTAGTGTATCATTTGCTTTGTAATTTGACTCGGGGTCTTCTATTCTGTGTGTGTGTATCCTTTAGCCAAGATGGACTTCACTGCAAGGGCTTTTCGGAAATTCATTTCAGTTCAGTTGCTCAGTTGTGTCCAACTCTTTGCAACCCCATGGACTGCAGCACACTGGGCCTTCCTGTCCTTTACCAACTCCCGGAGTTTACTCAGATTCATGTCCATTGAGTCAGTGATGTCATTCAACTATCTCATCCTCTGTTGTCCCCCTCTCCTCCCGCCTTCAATCTTTCCCAGCATCAGGGTCTTTTCCAATGAGTCAGTTCTTCACATCAGGTATTGGAGTTTCAGTTTCAGCATCAGTCTTTCCAATGAATATTCAGGACTGATTTCCTTTAGGATTGAGTGGTTAGATCTCCTTGCAGTCCAAAGGACTCTCAAGAGTCTTCTCCAACACCACAGTTCAAAAGCATCATTCTTTGGCACTCAGCTTTCTTTATAGTCCAACTCTCACATCCATACATGACTACTGGAAAAACCATAGCCTTGACTACATGGACCTTTGTTGGCAATGTAATGTCTCTGCTTTTTAATATGCTGTATAAGTTGGTCATAACTTTTCTTCCAATTAAAACTTATCATTTAATTTCATGGCTGCAGTCACCATCTGCAGTGATTTTGGAACCCCGCCGCACCCCCCAAAAATAAAGTCTGTCATTGTTTCCACTGTTCTCCCATCTATTTGCCATGAAGGGATGGGACCAGATGCCATGATCTTAGTTTTCTGAATGTTGAGTTCTAAGCCAACTTTTTCACGCTCCTCTTTCACTTTCATCAAGAGGCTCTATAGTTTTTCTTTGCTTTCTGCCATAAGTGTGGTGTCATCTGCATATCTGATGTTGTTGATATTTCTCCTGGCAATCTTGATTCCAGCTTGTGCTTTATACAGCTCAGCCTTTCTCATGATGTACTCTGCACATAAGTTAAATAAGCAGGATGACAACATACAGCCTTGATGTACTCCTTTCCCTGTTTGGAACCAGTCTGTTGTTCCATGTCCAGTTCTAACTGTTGCTTCCTGACCTGCATACAGATTTATCAAGAGGCAGGTCAGGTGGTCTGGTATTCCCATGTCTTTAAGAATTTTCCACAGTTTGTTGTGACCCACACAATTAGCAAAACTTATGCTCTAGTGTTTTCCTTCCTTTTTGACACCTGAAGAGTCTTTCTGCACATATGCAGCAACTAAGGTCTCCCCGACCCCATGGATGAGAATATCTGACTTCTTTATCTTTTACCCAAGAAGGACTCAACCCTTTCCTGACCCTGCCATTACTGTTTCCTTAAAGTGTCCACAGGAGACAAAGCCCAGCTATTTATTCTGTTCCTGTTGTTATTTCTACCCTGGAGTATCAACAGGAGGCCTGGCCTAGAGACCGTCTATCTCCTGCTGTTGTTGTCCAGTCACCCAGTCTTGCCTGACTGTTTGCGACCCCATGGTCAGCAGCACACCAGGCCTCTCTGTCCCTCACCATCTCCCTAAGTTTGCCCAAATTCTTGTCCATTGCATCAGTGACGCCATCCAGTCATCTCATGCTCTGATGCCCTCTACTCCTTTTGGCCTTAACCTTTCCCAGCATCAAGGACTTTTCCAGTGAGTCAGCCCTTCACATCAGATAAACAAAAGACTGGAGTTTCAGCTTCAGCACCAGTCCTTCCAACGAGCGTTCGGGCTTGATTTCCCTAACATTGCCTGGTCTGATCTCCTTGCTGACCAAGGAGATCTACTCCTACCTCTCTATCATAAGGTCGTCTAAATTAACACTTAACACCGAAGAATTGGTGCTTTTGAACTGTGGTGTTGGAGAAGACTCTTGAGAGTCCCTTGGACTGAAAGGAGATCCAACCAGTCCATCCTAAAGGAGATCAGTCCTGGGTGTTCACTGGAAGGACTGATGTTGAAGCTGAAACTCCAGTACTTTGGCCACTTGATGCGAAGAGCTGACTCATTTGAGAAGACCCTGATGCTGGGAAAGATTGAGGGCAGGAGGAGAAGGGGACGACAGAGGATGAGATGGCTGGATGGAATCACCGACTCAATGGACATGAGTTTGAGTAAACTCCTGGAGTTGGTGATGGACAGGGAGGCCTGCTATGTTGCAGTCAATGGGGTAGCAAAGAGTTGGACACGACTGAGTGACTGAACTAAACTAAAATTAACACTTTAAACAATTCATGGGGTAGGTATTATCATAACAAGCATTTGAAGCTTATGACAATTTTCCTCAGTCACACAGATGCAGTAATTTATTACTGCATTACCCAATCATTTCAAATTCAGTGGCATATAAACAAAATATATTAATTATTATCTCTCCTGATGATCTCGCCTGGGCTCAGCTAGATGGTTTTCACCCTGGGCTTTGGGTGTAAATTTAGGCATTGGTTACACCAGTAATGATCTCTAAGTCTTCTTTATTCACATGTTAGGCCTCAAGGCTAGGGAAGACCCAACAAGTTGATGACTGGAACAGATGGGGCTTCTTCAGTTCAGTTCAGTCACTCAGTCGTGTCTGACTCTTTGTGACCCCATGGATCTTAGCATGCCAGGTCTCCCTGTCCATGACCAACTCACAGAGTTTATTCAAACTCATGTCCATTGAGTCAGTGATGCCATCCAACCATCTCATCCTCTGTCATCCCCTTCTCCTCCTACCTTCAATCTTTCCTAGCATCAGGGTTTTTTTCCCAATAAGTCAGTTCTTTGCCTCAGGTGTCCAAAGTATTGAAGCTTCAGCATCAGTCCTTCCAATGAATATTCAGGACTGGTTTCCTTTAGGATTGACTGGTTGGATCTCCTGCACTCCAAAGGACTCTCAAGAGTCTTCGCCAACACCACAGTTCAAAAGCATCAATTCTTCCCCACTCAGCTTTCTTTATCGTCCAAATCTAACATGCATGCATGACACTGGAAAAACCATAGCCTTGACTAGATGGACCTTTGCTGGCAAAGTAATGTCTCTGCGTTTTAATATGTAGTCTAGTTTTGTCATAGCTTTACTTCCAAGGAGCAAGCGTCTTTTAATTTCTTGGCTGCCGTCACCATGGGACTCCTAGGGCATCTTTCTCTGTTTTTCTGTGCTATCTCCATGTGGTGGCTCAGGTTTCAAGGTAGCCACACACCCTACTTGGGGGTCACAGCTACAGAGGTGTGTTTTTAACAGAGAGTTGTGTGGAACATGCATCCCATTCTATGACGTAGGCTTAGAAGTTACACAGTGTCACTTTGGTGATATTCAATTTGTTTAAAGCAAGTCATTAAGGGCAGCCCATATTCAAAGGGAAATGAATTAGTCTCAACCTCTTAAAGAGATAACATAAAGAAGCAAGTGCTAAAACTATTATGTGAATTCAGGTTTTCCTGACTCATCTGTTCCTAGGCCCACTGACTCCACTTTTAGAAGTTGTTCTGAGGTTTGCCAAAGGTTTACCTGTCTACTTATCCCACGTGGTCATACACTCAGTTGAAGTTGGCGATTCAGTTATAATGATCTCTTAAGGTCACTGTGATCTGACAAGAATGCTCAATGTGTGTTCTTAAATCCAAGAATCTTCAGAAACTGCACTTTTAGTGAAAGATATAAAGACTTTAATACCAGGATACATTGCATTTGTCTAAAAAAAAACCCTTCTTTCCTAACACATTTCTGAATTTCTCGCTGTCTCTTCCTATCTTCAACTTTTTTCTCAGTGTGCCCCTTCCCTCATTATCTTCCTTTATCTCCCTCTTCTTATTACATATAATGTATAGCCCATTGGTGTGGTTTTTGCCTCCTTAGCAAGGCTTATAATCAATCCAAAGGAAATTAATTTTTTATGTAAAATTCCCCAATAGACATGGTTCCTTAAAAATCAAAATATATTGCATCCATACCCTTCCTTCTGACAATGAATCTTCTATTCCTATCAAAAAAGTAATCAAGTTTTCCTTGAATGATTTATTCTCTGTAGAGCCAGCCTGCTTATGGCTCATGGCTCTGTGATCACTGAGGCACTAGAAGATTTCCTGATTCTTTATATTTGTTATGGTACTTTGCTGAACCGTGAATTTCTATGAAAGGTTGAGAAGATGGTGATTGGATTTCTTTTCTATTTGGAACTTCTAACTCCCTTAGTGACTGGCTTTGCATACATTTTCAGAGGTCCTTCTAAATTTCTACCCAACTTAAAATGGATGAAAATAAAACAGAATGAAATCACAAATTAAATGCATCAATGCCTCTTCCCTCCTTTTGCATAAGAATTAAAAAGCTGAATGAATTCTTACTTTCCCACCTTTCCTAACATCCATAAACACCCTTATCTATTGTTGTCTGTATACCAAAGTCTCATCGAGGTTTTCTGTGAAACCTTTGCAGCTTGGTCCATAATCCCTATGTACTACATGTGGGAGATCTGGCTTGGAACCAAGAGCCCTGGCTCTTCATAGTTCTGACAAGCCATTTAATGTTTCTGAACTTTAATTGCTTCATCAGTGAAATGGGGAGAATAATTTCTCAAAGCCTAATTCACAGGGCTTTTTTGAATGATCAATGAAATGTTTCTTACCTTTTGTTAAGCCACTTCTTCTACTGCATGAACATAAGAATGTCATACATTCTCTAAATGTAATTTCAAGGTTTAAATTACACTAAATATTAAATTACATTAAATATTATGACATAAAATGAGTGTGTATGTGTGGGTGACTCCTTGAGAGGAATTTCTCTAAAGTTTTCAAGTTTTATAAACTGATAAGCAACCTACATGTACAAGCTTTCAAATATATTTTCCTATAAAATCACAAAAATTTGTAATACAGAGTTTATTACTTCCATTTTAAATTTAGAAAGTTCAAGATTATATTATAATAAGAAGCAGAGCTAGTGGTCAAACTCCACTTTCCTGGTCATAACATAATGTAATATACTATTTTATATTATAAGGACTTACCCGATGGTTCAGTGGGTAAAGACTCTGCTGGGAGACCTGGGTTCAATCCCTAGGTTGGGAAGATCCCCTGGAGAAGGAAATGGCAAACCACCCCAGTATTCTTACCTGGAAAATCCCACGGACAAAGGAGCTTGGTGGCCTACAGTCCATGGAGTTACAAGAGTCAGAAATGATTGAGCAACTAAGCAGGGAGAACACAGAATATTATATTATAACTATTCCTACTCTCCCTCAGAATATTTAGTATCATTTGTCTGTACCCACCATGTAGAATCTTGAGCCATGAATTCTTGATTTGTTATGCTTCTGTTTTTCCTGGAGAGTAAAACTCATCTCCCAAATAGGTTGTAAACTTTCTGAAAGGAAACACACCTCTGTTTCCATCTCCTCTAGTGCTAGCTTGGTACTGAAAAAGGCCCTATTCTTCAACTATTTTAGTTTTCTTTTTTATCACGCATGTGGCACAGTTTCTCCTCCCATATACCCCCATAATCACGATAACCTGCCTGAATCACTTATCCTACCAGATGGGCATATAGACACCTGTGTCTTTTTAAACATCAATTTTCACAGCATGGACAAGGCAGATAATCAAACTCTGTGTCTAAAGCCCGTTCAGACCACTCTGTGTTTCTCTACTTGAGTAGCGAAAGGGGTATTTCAGATCAACCCAGTGAAGCTTTAAACACTATTCTCTGAGGCAAGAAGAAACAAAGCTTTCAGTACATCCAGGAGATAGAAACTTCACAGGAACTGAGAAGTTTAAAACAACAACAACAGCAGTGAGTTCCACAGGAATATAATGCAATTGTTAGTTCTCATGACCACTGTTTCACTTTCAAACATTAAACGTTTTTAATCTGCCACTTCACCTAGTAAAGCTATTGTGATTATTTCATGTGTTCCCATTTCCCTGCCAAAGGTAAGCATGAGGAATACCTTTCTGCATCCTTTCATACCAGCAGATTAAAATAGAAAATTTGTGTCTATGAAAGGAATGCAGGTGGATTTCAAATGATTATCAAATTACCCTTGAAACAAGCACAACATGATAACTATGACACTTTTCCTTTTACAAAGTGCTGTTCATTTTAGTGTCCTTTCAGATGGATTGTTTTGCTTTGCTCATCAAAAACAAGCACATTCAATGAGGTTATTGGGGACTCAAATTATGGGTAAGAAAATCAAGTTATCAATAGAATAGACCGATGCAACTCTTAAAACAGCCAGGATACAAATTATAGCATTATGAAAAGAAATACAATATTTTATGAGTACACATTTCATGACAAATAACTGTAGGTAAATATCTAATATATTTTATTTTATTTAGACCTCATGATTCATGCCCAAAATTAACATTTCTCCACTGAATGTATTCAGGAAACTCATAGCCTTGATGCAGTATACCTCTTCCTCTTAGAACCACTGCTCACCAAACTGCAGATAGGATAGTAAAAATGTTGCATTTGAAAGATTACAGTAACAGGATATATATTCCAGATAAATGTGGGATTCATATATATATACATGTATATATATTATATATATATATATATAATGGGGTTCATCTAAGAAATGGGACTTGGTAATGGATCCCTTTGACCAGAATTAACTACTTTTCCCAGAACTTTTTTTCCCCTCCTTTTTCCAGGTTCAGGTGTACCACAAGCAATATTATCCCTTGACATCTGGAGAGCAGAAGTGAAATAGCAGTTATTTTGGGCTTTATGCTCCAATAACTGCCTGAAGAGGTACTTTGTACCCCACACAGGTTGTCACTCGCCTGTTGGTTAACCTTGTTGGTAGCAGGTGACAGCCAGGCCTGCAATTATTTAACTTTTCCTGGATCCTCTTTTAGCTTCTACTTCAGGACCAGTGTGGTGTGCTCAGCTCTGAGATGAAGATCAGCTTCTCCTGCAGGACACCCACTTATCACAGATGTGGCATTGAGAACCGACCTGGGTTTCAAATCCTTCTCAGGGATTCCAGCACATCTTTACTCACCTCCCTTAACATCTATTTCATCTACCTGTGATGACACCCATATAGAGAGTGTTTAACCAGGGCCACGACTGGGCAAAGTCCAATCCCTACTGTAAACAAATCCCTATAGTTCCACCTCCCTGACTAAACCCTGCTGACACATGACTTGTCACTGAGAGAGATTCTAGAAGAATGATATCTTAAGAATGAGTTTTCTGGACTGTTCTAGTTTATATATTATTTTCCCTCGATCTTGTGTGATTTAAAAATTTGACTCACCCCCATTTCTAGTGCTTAAGGAAACTCAAGTAGTCCATGTGGTGTAGTGGCAGAAGTGTTATGCAAATTGTCACCTGCAGACCTGTAATCAAATGCCTATAGAAAACAAGCCTCACTAAGTACATGTTGCCAAAGACTATTTTAGTCAAAATAAGGCATCTAATGGCATTGACTGATTGGTTCTAAATGTACAAGAAACATGGGGGAAGAAAATGGTGAACATGCAACTTTAACTTACCAGCGAAGACCTGTATAACAGACCTGAAATTTTCTATGTTTGTCCTAAAAGTAACCGGTATCTCTTATGACTACAGGGTCTGGATTTCTGAAAAGCAAACCCAAAGTCTGATATTTCAGGGAGTTGAATTACAATGCAAACTGAGTCCCCAATCTCCTAGAGATCTCTGGTATTAAAGGTCGGGCATTAATCAGAGATTAATAAAACCCTAAAATTAGCAATGGGGCATAGGGGTATATTCCAATAGTTCTGGGGATTTGGGACCTCTAAAATTTAACAGTAGAAGTAACTTCCCCTCCTGAAGAAGCTGTAATTGTCTCCAAAAGACCACTGGTCCTACACAGGAATTACTTCTACTGTCTCTCTTTGCATCTACAAATATACTTAAGTTCCATCAGGCCTCAGAGAAAGAAGAACAAAGTATGACCTATGCATAGGTTTGATGCATACCAAATTACTGATTTTGCCAACAATAATCCCACTGACCTGGAAGTTGAGACCAACAGCTGCCACTTTGAGCTTCTCCCGTCAGTGAGTCAACAAGGAGACAGTAGGGTACTTGTAGTGACCGGGATGAATAACCCTGATTATCAAGGAGAAACTGACTTGCAATGGGACGAAGAAGGAATATCCCTAGAAGGCAGAAGAGCTTTGTTTATTTCTTAGTATTCCCATGTCCATGATTAAGTCAGACAAAATCTATAATAACTAATTTCAGGCAGGAATGATACTGGCCCTGACGCTTCAGGAGTGACGGTCTGAATCAGCCAATTACCTAAGGACCACTATAAATTGAGGCCTCCCCTAAAGACAATAATACACTATGGAACCAAGAGAGGAAGAAGGTAGTTAAAAATACCAGATGTGACCACATTACCAATTAAATAGTTATGAATATTACATCTTAATTTTGATATGACTGTGTGTATGTATTGTTGCTGTCTTTCCCTCTCCCAATCTAACGCAAGGTACATTTCATTGTTAAGTCATAGGATATCAAAAGGAGCATGTGACTCAGTTAGGACAATGAAAATAAACCGAAGGCTAAGAGAAGGTCTTTGTGTCCTCCTTTGGGGAAATGGTTAGCAAATATTAACATAGCAGACAACTGTCTTAACACAATGTAATGCAAAGCAAAATGATTTTGTAAGTTTCCTAATTTGGAAAGAGTGGACTGTGGTAGCTTTGTGAGGTGTCAACTTGGCTAGCAGAACTGTGTCCCAGAATTTCCTTCTCTGTAGCTTTCCGGTTAGAATGAGCCATAGGGGAAATCTTTTTGCAAGATTTGGAGGGCAGAAATGAAGCAGTAGGCATGTTAGGCTTTAGAATGGAAGGCTGGGGCGGCTGCTTTGCGCTTCACACACCTTGACACTCATCTACTGGTTCACCTCCTTGCCGTGGACAGCAGCTCCCCGCCTTCAGCTGGATGCTTTCCCAACTTCTCTGGCCCCTGGGCCAGGAGAGTGCTCAGCACCATGATGAAGGGTGCAGCTTCTCCCTCACAGCGCCCGCTTAGCTCAGCTTGGACGAGGAAGACTGACAGCAGGTTCCAGAGTATCCCCATGGGGTCCACCTCAAGCTTGTTTCCACCTGAGTTTGGCAGGTCCCAGCTTGGCCTTGCTCTCCCTGACCTTTTATCTTTCCTTTCTAACTGCCTACATTGCAGACTTCAAGGTCCAGAAACAGATGTAAAGACACAGCCCAGAGAGACTGTTTAAGCTGCTCCCTGAATGACATAAAGTCATACACGTAATGCAAAAATTTCTGAATATTTGCTCTTCTTTTGCTGAGCTCTGACTGATACAGTTCTTTGAATTAACTCTGGACAATATCCTTTGTTTCTGTTTTTCACATAGTGCTTCTTTGGCAATAATATTTTAAATTTAATTAATATTAACAACTACTCTGAGAACCCAGTTGTGTAACATGGAGACAATTTTGGCTATGTTAGGACCCAGTGTGAAAATAGAAATCATAAATATAAAATGTCCTTACAGATGGCTAATAGGCACATGAAAAGAAGCTCACCATCGCTAATCACTAGAAAAATACAAGTCAAAACTACAATGAGGTATCACCAAGTAATGGTCAGAATGGCTATTACTAAAAAGGCTAGAAGTAACAAATGTTGGACAGCGTGTGGAGAAAACGGAACCCTCCTACACTGTTAGTGGGAATGTAAAACGGTGCAGTTACTATGGAAAACAGTATGGAGGCTCCTCAAAAAACTGAAAATAGAGTTGGGATACAATCCAGCAATCCCATTCCTGGACATATATCCAGATGAAATTATAATTCAAAAAGATACATGCACCCCTATGTTCACAACACTATTTACAATATCCAAGACATGGAAACAGCCTAAATATCCATCAACAGATGAATAAATAAAGAAAATGTGGTATATGTATATAACGGAATATTATTCACCATTAAAAAGAATGAAATAACGCTATTTGCAGCCACATGGATGCAACTAGAGATTATCCTACTAAGTAACCAAAGTAAGTCAGAAAGACAATTACAATACCATATGATATCTCTTGTATGTAAAACCTAAAATATGACATCAATTAAAATATTTACACCACAGAAACAAATTCACAGATATAGAGAACTTGTGCTTCCAAGGGAGAGGGGGTGGGGGAGGGACGGGTTGGGAGACTGGGATTAGCAGAATGCAAAGTATTATATTTAGGATGGATAAACAGCAAGGTTCCACTGTACAGCATAAGGAATTATATTCAGAATCCTGTGATAAACCATAATGGAAAAGAATATGAAAAATTATATATATACAACTGAATCACTTTGTTGGACAGCAGAAATTAAAACAACATTGTAAATCAACTATACTTCAACAAATTTTAACAAACTGTCCTGCACCAAGTAAGCGTTCAATAATGATAACTGTCAGTATTACAAACAATGAATATTAGCGTCTGCTTAGTAGTTACAATCTCTAAAAGTCCCTTACTATATAACCTTTGCTCTTCTAATCCTCAAGAAAACTGTGTGGCATAGATAAATATTATCAGCAATATTATTATTTTTGCTATTATTATTCCCATATTACAGGTGTTAAAAAATATCCTCAAAGGCTTGTATGACATTTGGCCAGGGGTTTTTGACTCCTAAGGAAAGAGATAGAACTTCTTAACCTCTTGTGGAATGTTCTGCCCGCATTAAACGCAAATCCTCTGTTTATTCTGATGCCAGAAAATGCCGAAAGCAGAAACAAATGTGTTGATTCTCTTGCTCCCCCAACTGCCTTGCATCCTCATGCTCTCAGCTTTGATGCGTCCTTCCCGGTCATATTTGATATTGCTGCACAACATCTTTTTTATGTCAAGGCTTTGCTTCAAACACTCCATTGCCAGTTCGACTTGTCAGAAGTCGGAGGGAACATGTTTTAAGCATTCAGCGAGCATTCTTCTGAAAAGAAAACCACTATTTCTAATAAGCATTTGAGAGTGCAGCGGATTGCAGAAACTGTTTTCTAAGATCTGTCACAAATGATTTAGTTTTATTAGTTTTAATGGCCCTTAGCCACGGGCATGGAATATAAGTGAAAATTAAGATATTTTTCATGAGATGAAAATAGATTTCAATCAGAGAGAGTGTTTTCCTCCCCACCTCTTCCTTTTTGCTTACTTATTTCATTTCTTTTGGCAGATGATTCTGGTTAAAAGGAAACCACTGTGAGACATGGGAACACAGGAATAGTCTTCCATGAGAACAAAGCTCTGCTTGTATTGGAAGCTTCTCCGTTAATTGTATACAAGTTCGCTGCTTTGGCAAGCTCATAGGCAGAGTGGCAGAGAAAGGGGCTAATGTGTTAAATTGGAATTTTATCTTGGGTAGGAACAAGCGGTGAATATTTTTATTCATAACTAAAGGTTTGTCTTCCATGATAGTAGGCCCAGGAACAAATGAAACCCATAAATTGCTCCTAATTAATAATACTTCTTTCTTACCGCTTTTGTCTACACTGTAGCTGTTCTTCCAAAGTTCCATTTTTTTCTCTTCTTTCTCATCCCTCATCACTCACTGAAGAAATACTGTAATCAGAACAGGACTTTATGGTTTATTCTTCATAAATAAGTTAAGTGCATTTCTGAGAGAGGTGGATGGTTTGTGGCAACCCATCCCCGTTGCTTATTTCTGTGTAAAGTGTGTTGGTGAACGCAGGCTGGTGACGAGTGTGAGATTTTCTGTTGTACAAGCTGTGCTCAGCATCTTTCCATCCTCTATGCCAAAGTAACCACGCAGTTCAAAGGATAACCAACAAGATCTGAAATAGGACTCCGGGAGTTTCCATGGCCTCTCCCATCCTTCCACTACCTTTATAACCTTGGGCAAGCAATTTCAACTCCCATGCTATACTTTTATCTTTTGCACAGCATAAATCTCTAGGAGGGTTTCCCTGGTGGCTCAGTGGTAAAGAATCCTCCTGTCTATGCAGGAGAGTGGATTCAGTTCCTGGGTCAAGAAGATCCCCTGGAGAAGGAAACGGCAATCTAACTCCAGTAGTCTTGCCAGGGAAATTCCACGGACAGAGGAACCTGGAGGGCTAAAGTCCACGGGGTCTCAAAAGAGTCAGACATGACCTAGTGACTAAACAGCAGCAGCAACAAAATCTTGGGAAAGAACAAGATCACACATCTGAAGCCAAATAAAGGACAAACTCCTTGCCTTCATGAAAATTACAATCAAATGTAGAAAGACAGCAGTTAAGCAATAATGGCAAAATTAAACTGCCCTTTATATGAATATTAGGAGGAAATAATTGTGAGGACCTTTCTCTGTAGCTTGTAGATGCCTGTCTTCTGTGTCTTCACATGGTCTTCCCTCAGCACCTCTCTTAGCCCTAATCTCTTATAAGGACACCAGTCACGTTGGATTAGACCCCAACATAATGATTTCATTTTAACTCAACTTTTTAACAACCTCATATCAAGTCATATAATAAAACACTAGGGATTAGGTCTTCAACATAAATTTGGGGGTGACACAATTCAATTCATGACTGCTATGAAAAAAAGTCTAAAAAGACAAGGCGTGCTGATGGGGGGTTCAACATTAATGAGAATATTCAGGGCAGGCTTGACTGAGATGGTGACTTGTCACCAGTTGAGAAAAACTGCAGGAACAGAGGGAGTGAGCATTGTAAATATCGGTGGAAGTGTGATTAAACAGAGGGAATAGTCAATCCAAAGGCCCTGAGGTAGGAAGGACGAAAGAGTTAGTGTGTTGGCCAATGTGGCTGTGAGACAATGGAAATGTGGCCAGTGACATAGCAAGACCACAGCATCTTTGAGGATCTTGTGGATGGTTGAAAGGAACTGGGCTTTTGCTCTGAAAGAACTGGAAAATCATTGGAAGGTCTGAGCAGAGGAATTGATCAGACACACCCTTCCAAACACTGATTCAGTTTATTTTGAGATTAGACTATAGTCTGCAGTTCTCAATGTCAGCACCATTGATGTTGGGGAAGAACTGAAGATGAAATAACATAATAAAGAAAACCATAAAGTGGTATATAATAGGAGAGGATCATCATTTTAAACAAATGTCCCCTGAGATAACTAGTGCTACACAAGAGGCTTCCTGAGGAAATACTCCCAGAAAAACCTAGTGAGGGAGTGAGAGCTTAGAATAGGGCAGAAAATGATGTCATGAAATGGAGCAATTTCAAGAAAGAATTCACAGAGGGAACCCACAGGGAAAAACTCTAGTGTCATTTGTTATCTGAATGTGTGTACCTGTGGCCAAGGAGCTGTGCTCTGAAACTCCTACACCAGTCATTGGCTAAGAGCCATCACACGCAGATGGAACCTCCCAAGCACTTCTGAGTATCTGTACTTTCCAGCCAAATGCAATGATAACCCAAGGGCCACCCTCCAAATTGAATCACAGGTGTACTCTGTTAGAAACAAATCTCACAGAAGCCAGGACAGAGCACACAGAACCTGTACAAAGGTTCCAAGGAGATCTTGGCAGACCAGAAATTATTCCACTATATCACATTTTGTTTCTTTTCTTGTTTAACATCATCAGCTTCTTTCATTGGGATTTTGACTTCCTATTGTCCTATTCCTAAGATATCGGCACCATCTTTATTAAGCTTTTAAAGTTCTTTCATTATTTTCTGTTTTGATAATTAGAATAAAATTTAGCCTTATTTGTGGAAATTTACACCACTTATGTAAAGCATGTCTGTGGAGATTTCAAGCAGTCAAATGTGTCTCTTAACAATCAGTTCATGACACCCTCTATCTTTCCTAATACAACAGCATGATATATGTGTGCATATAAAATATATTTATTACAGTGATAATTTATGTTTATAAATGGTCATATGTTTTATATATCATGTGAATATACTATATAAACTACAACTTAGAACGTATGGTGGTGGTGGTGGTTTAGTCGCTAAGATGTGTCCAACTCTTTCGACCCCACGGACTGTAGCCTGCCAGGCTCCTCTGTCCATGGGATTTTCCAGCTAAGAATACTGGAGTGGATTGCCATGTCCTTCTCCAAGGGATCTTCCTGACCCAGGAATTGAACCAGGGTTTCCTGCATTGCAGGCAGATTCTTTACCAACTGAGCTATGAGGGAAGCCCTTAGAATGTATATATAGTAGATATTTTCAGAAATAAAATTAAGTAAAAAATGCAGAGTTATTGGCTACCTTTTATGTAATATACATTTGATATATGATGATTTGTTGATATTTGGATTAGCTGTTTAAACTATCTAAATAGATTATCTTGCTGGCTTGGATATTTAATAAAAGATATTGATAGTTTGAGTTCATTAAATTCCACTTAAGAATGTCATTATTGCCATTAATTATCCTTTAAAAATCCAAATTCAAAAGCCTGAGAAGAAACAGATTGAAGCTTTCCAATCACTAGGCACTCTCCTAATGTATCACCCTTCTGTAATCTAGGGAGGAAAAACTGTTAATGCATTTTCTTGTCATATTCCAAAAAACCAGCCATCTTTAATGAAGAGGAGGGTTACTCTTCAGTTAAATGTCACTCAAAGAAATTAGTCTTTATTTTCCCTGGTATCTAGTAAAATATGTAAAATGCCATAGGGTTTTTCTTTTCTTTATAGGTCCCATTGTTTGTTCTTAACATCGCAGGTACATGTTTATGTACGCTTTTGTCTTTGGTCTGCTGTAGCAGTAGTTGATGGATTTTAAAGGTGGATATTTGGATTTTAACTTAAGGGAAGGAAGAGTTCCCCAAGCCAACTACATTTCATATCTTCAGCATTTAGTTTAAATTACAGTCACTTTAAAGACTGCTGCAATAATTTTCTATAGCATTTTAGATAAAAGTTCAGCAAATAATTAAAAGGAATTTATTTACATCTGTTATTATCTCTTATATATACATCTTTTGGGGGGAACCTTGGAACAAATACTGACTACATAAAATAAAATGTAACCATTTCTATCTCATAACCACACATTATTCAACATTATTTAGGTCTACCCTAAATATCATCAGTGAAAGTAGAATGACTTATGCAGAGCCAAACTGATAGATTCCCAATTACACTGTAATCCTTAGTCAATTCACTGGAAGGCACAAAATTTATCAAGATAAGAAAATTATTGAATTATCAATAAAGGACTCTAATCATTGGTTCTAACATATTTTCACAGTATTTTAAACTGAAAATGCCAAGTATGATATATTTACAAAGTCAATAACCTTGTCATCAGAAAACTTAGTCCTTACCTCCGTTTCTGTCACTCACTAGTGATACATTAGCCAATTATTTTTGATATAACTAACTTATAAGATGTGGACAGATATAAGTACTCTTAAGACTGTTGAAAGGATGAATGAAGTGCCAAAAAGCAGCTTCTCTAAAACCTAATATGAAGAGTAACTATGCAATGTAGTGTGCTCACATCTAATCTATAGTGTCTATATTGAAAGTCCTAGCATTAGCTGGTTATGCTAAAAATTAGAAATTATGTTTTCATTTTTCTCCAATATTTACTCACATTCAATATTGGATATACAAAGACTAATAAAAACAATGCTAATTTTTTAAAATGTCCCCAATTTAAAAAAATAATTTATTTTTTATTAAAGGATAATTGCCTTACAGAATTTCGGTGTTTTCTGTCAAATCTCAACATGAATCAGCCATAGGTATACATATATTTCATCCCTTTTGAAACTCCCTCCCATCTCCCTCCCCTTCCCACCCCTCCATGTTGATACAGATCCCCTGTTTGAGTTTCCTGAGCCAGACAGCAAACTCCCTTCCCGTTGGCTATCTATTTTACATATGCTAATGTAAGTTTCCATGTTACTCTTTCCATACATCTCACCCTCTCCTTCCCTCTCCCCATGTCCACAAGTCTGTTCTCTATGTCTGTTTCTCCACTGTTGCCCTGTAAATAAATTCTTCAGTCCCATTTTTCTAGATTCTGTATATATGTGTTAGAATATGGTATTTATCTTTCTCTTTCTGATTTACTTCACTCTGTATAATAGGTTATAGGTTCATCCACCTCATTAGAACTGACTCAAATGCATTCCTTTTCATGGCTGAATAACATTCCATTCTGTCTATATACCACAACTTCTTTATCCATTCATCTTTCGATGGACATCTAGGTTGCTTCCATGTTCTAGCTATTGTAAATAGTGTTGCAGTGAACAATGGGACACATGTGTCTCTTTCAATTTTGGTTTCCTCAGGGTATATGCCTAGGAGTGGGATTGCTGGGTCACGTGGTGGTTTTATTCCTAGTTTTTTAAGGAATCTCCATACCATCTTCCATAGTGGCTGTATCAATTTACATTCCCACCAAAAGTGCAAGAGTGTTCCCTTTTCTCCACACCCTTCCCAGCATTTATTGTTTGTAGACTTTTTGGTGAGGGCCATCCTGACCAGTGTGAGGTGATGTCTCATTGTAGTTTTGATTTGCATTTCTATAATAATGAGCAATGTTGAGCATCTTTTCATGTGTTTGTTAGCCATCTATATATCTTCTCTGGAGAAATGTCTGTTTAGGTCTTTTCCCCACTTTTTGATTGGGTTGTTTGTTTTTCTGGCACTGAGTTGTATGAGCTGCTTATATATTTTGGAAATTAATCCTTTGTCAGTTGTTCCATTTGCTATTATTTTCTCCCATTCTGAGGTCTTTTTTTTTCCCCTCTCACCATGCTTATAGTTTTCTTTGTTGTGCAAAAGCTTTTATGTTTAATCAGGTCCCACTTGTTTACTTTTGTTTTTATTTCCATTACTCTAGGAGGTTGGTCGTAGAAGATCTTGCTTTGATTTATGTCATCCAGTGTTCTGCCTTTGTTTTCCTCTAAGAGTTTTATACCTTCTGGTCTTACATTTAGGTTTTTAATCCACTTTGAATTTATCTTTGTGTATGGTGTTAGGAAGTGTTCTAATTTCATTCTTTCACATGTAGCTTTCCAGTTTTCCCAGCACCATTTATGGAAAAGGCTGTCTTTGCCCCATTGTATATTCTTGCCTCCTTTGTCAAAAATAAGGTACCCATAAGTGAATGGGTTTATTTCTGGGCTTTCTATCTTGCTCCCCTTGTCTGTATTTCTGTTTTTGTGCCAGTATCACACTGTCTTGATGACTATCACTTTGTAGTATAACCTGAAGTCAGGAAGCTTGATTCCTTCAGCTCCATTCTTCTTTCTCAAGACTGTTTTGGCTATTTGGGTTTTTCTTATATATAAATTTATTTATTTTAATTGAAGGCTAATTACTTTACAATATTGTAGTGGTTTTGCCATACATTGACATGAATCCGCCACGGGTGTACATGTGCTCCCCATCCTGAAACCCCCTCACACCTCCCTCCCCATCCCATCCTGTTTCTGTATGAATTGTGAAATTTTTTGTTCTAGTTCTGTGAAAAATGCCATTGGTAATTTGTTAGGGATCACATTGAATCTGTAGATTGCATTTCGTAGTATCATCATTTTCACAACATTGATTCTTCCTACCCAGGAACATGGAATATCTCTCTGTTTATGTCATCTTTGATTTCTTTCATTAGTGTCTTATAATTTTCTGTGTACAGTTCTTTCATCTCCTTAGGTAAGTTTATTACTAGATACTTGATTCTTTTTGTTGCAATGGTGAATGGGATTGATTCCTTAATTGCTCTTTCTGATTTTTCATTGTTAGTGTATATAGAAATGCAAGTGATTTCTGTGCATTGATTTTGTATCCTGTAACTTTGCTAAATTCACTGATTAGCTCTAGTAATTTTCTGATACTATATTTAGGTTTTCCTATGTACAGTAACACGTCACCTGCAAACAATGAGAGCTTTACTTCTTCTTTTCTGATCTGGATTCCTTCTATTTCTTTTTCTTCTCTGATTACTGTAGCTAGGATTTCCAGAAATTATGTTGAATAATAGTGGCAAAAGTAGACACCCTTGTCTTGTTCCTGATCTTAGGGGGAATGTTTTCCATTTTTCACCATTGAGAATAATGTTTGTTGTAGGCTTATCATATATGGCCTGTACTCTGTTGAGGTAGGTTCCTTCTATGCCCATTTTTTGAAGAGTTTTACTCATAAATAGGTGCTGAATTTTGTCAAAGAGTTTTTCTGCATCTATTGAGATGATCATATGGTTTTTACTTTCAACTTGTTAATATGGTATATCGCATTAATTGATTTCCATGTATTGAAGAATCCTTGCACCCCTGGAATAAACCCAACTTGATCATGGTGTATGAGCTTTTTGATGTATTGCTGAATTCTGTCTGATAAAATTTTGTTGAGGATTTTTGCGTCTATGTTCATCAGTGATACTGGCCTGCAGTTTTCTTTTTTTGTGTTATCTTTGCCTGGTTTTGGTGTCAGGGTGATGGTGTCCTTGTAGAATGAATTTAGAAGTGTTCCTCTGGAATTTTTTGAAAGAGTTTTAGAAGGATAGGCATTAGCTCTTCTCTAAATGTTTGATAGTATTCTCCTGTGAAGCCATCTCGTCCTGGGCTTTTGGTTTTGGGGAAATTTTTTATCACAGCTTCAATTTCAGTGCTTGTAATTGGGTTGTTCATAATTTCTATTTCTTCCTGGTTCAGTGTTGGAAGATTGAACTTTTCTATGAATCTGTCCATTTTGTGCAGGTTATCCATTTTATTATCATATAGTTGTTCATAATAGTCTCTTATAATCCTTTGTATTTCTGCAGTGTCTGCTGTAACCTCTCCTTTTTCATTTCTAATTTTGTTGATTCTTCTCTCTTTTTTTCTTGATGAGTCTAAGGGTTTGTCAATTTTGTTTATCTTCTCAAAGAACTAGGTTTTAATTTTATTAATCTTTACTACTGTTTCTTTCATTTCTTTTTCATTTATTTCTGCTTGGATCTTTATGATTTCTTTCCTTCTAGTGATTTTGGGGTTTTTTCTTCTTCTTTTTCTAGTTGCTTTAGGTGTAAAGTTAAGTTGTCTATTTGACCTTTTTCTTGTTTCTTGACGTAGGATTGTATTGCTATAAACTTCCCTCTTAGAACTGCTTTTGCTGCATCCCATAGGTTTTGAGTTGTTGTGTTCTCATTGTCATTTGTTTCTAGAAATTTCATGATTTCCCTTTTGATTACTTCAGTAATCTGTTATTTAGAAACGTGTTGTTTAATCTCCATGCGTTTGTGTTTCTTAGAGTTTTTTTTTTTTTTTTTCCCTTGTAACTGATGTCTAGTTGCATAGCATTGTGGTTGAAGAAGATGCATGATAGTTTTGAAGAAGCTTGAAGATGCTTCTGTTTTCTTAAATTTACTAAGGTTTGATTTGTAACCCAAGATGTGGTCTATCCTGGAGAATGTTCCATGTGCACTTGAAAATAAGGTGTATTCTTCTGCATTTGGAAGGAATCTCCTGAAGATATCAATGAGATCCATCTCATCTAGTGTATCATCTAAGACTTGGGCTTCTTATTAATTTTCTGTTTTGATTATCTGTTCATTGGTGTGAGTGGGTGTTAAAGTCTCCTACTATTATTCTGTTATTGTCAATTTTTCCTTTTACGTCTGTTAGTGTTTGTCTTATATATTGAGGTGCTCCTATGCTGGATGCATAGATATTTACAATTGTTATGTCTTCCTCTTGAAATGATCCCTTGATCATTATGTAGTATCCTTCCTAATCTCTTGTAATCTTCTTTATTTTAAGGTTTATTTTGTCTGATATGAGGATTGCTACTTAAGCTTTCTTTTGCTTCCCATTTGCATGGAATATATTTTTTTCATCCTCTCACTTTCTATATGTGTCTTGAGGTCTGAAGTGGGTTTCTTGTAGTCATTCAGCCAGTCTGTGTCTTTTAGTTGGAACATTTAATCCATTTACATTTAAAGTAATTATTGATATATATGTTCCTATTGCCATTTTCTAATTGTTTGGGGTTGATTTTGTAGATCTTTTTTCTTCTCTTATATTTCTTGACTATAGAAGTCTGTTGAACATTTACAAAAGCTGGTTTGGTGATACTGAATTCTCTTAACTTTTGCTTGTCTGAAAAGCTTTTTATTTCTCCATCAATTTTGAATGTGATCCTTGCTAGGTACAGTAATCTTGGTTGTAGATTTTTCCCTTTCAGTGTTTTAAATATACCCTGCCATTCCCTTCTGTCCTGCAGAGTTTCTGCTGAAAGAACAGCTGTTAAAAGTATGGGGTTTCCCTTGTATGTTACTTGTTGCTTCTCCCTTGCTGCTTTTAATATTATTTCTTTGTGTTTAGTCTTTGTTAGCTTGATTAGTATGTGTCTTGGCATGTTTCTCCTTGGGTCTATCCTGTACGGGACTCTTTGTCCCTCTTGGACTTGATTGACTATTTCCTTTTCCATGTTGGGGAAATTTTCAACTATAATATCTTCAAAAATTTTCTCATACCCTTTCTTTTTCCCTTCTTCTTCTGGGACCCCTATAATTCGAATGTTGGTGCATTTGATATGGTTCCAGAGGTCTCTGAGAATGTCCTCAGCTCTTTTCATTCTTTTTACTTTATTCCGCCCTTCAGAAGTTATTTCCACCATTTTATCTTCCAGCTCACTGATTCGTTCTTCTGCTTTGGGTATTCTGCTATTGAGTCCTTCTAGAGTGTTTTTAATTTCAGTAATCGTGCTGTTTGTATTCTTATTCTTTAATTCTTCTAGGCCTTTTTAATTGATTCTTGCATTTTCTCCATTTTGTTTTCAAGGTTTTTGATCATCTTTACTATCATTATTCTGAATTCTTTTTCAGGTAATTTTCCTATTTCCTCTTCATTTATTTGGCCTTTCTAGTTTGTTCCCTCATTTGTGCAGTATTTCTCTGCCTTTTCATTTTTTTTAAGTTATTGTGTTTGAGGTTGCCTTTTCCCAGGCTTCAAGGAAAAGTTGAATTCTTTCCTTGAAGAAGGTTGAAATCTTTCTTCCTTTTGGTTTCTGTCCTCCTAAGGTTGGTCCAGTGGTTGAGCTTCATATAGGGTGAAACTTGTGCTGAGTTTTTGTTTGTTTGTTTGTTTTTCCTCTGATGGGCAAGGCTGAGTGAGGTGGTAATCCTGTCTGCTGATGATCGCGTTTGTATTTTTGTTTTGCTTGTTGTTTAGATGAGGCGTCCTGCACAAGGTGCTACTGGTGGTTGGGTGATGCCGTGTCTTGTATTCAAATAGTTTCTGTTGTGTGAGTTCTCACTATGTGATGCTCCCTAGGGCTAGTTCTCTGGTAGTCTAGGGTCTTAGAGTCAGTGCTCCTACCCCAAAGGACCAGGGTTTGATCTCTGGTCAGGAACGAAGATTCCACAAGTGGTTTGTTATGGCATTAAGTGAGATTAAGACAAATATCTAAAAATAAGAAACCAAAGATAAACCCCAGGCCAATGGCAGTTACAAAATCAGGCAAATAATAATTAAAATAATGGACTATACACATATACATATACACCCATGAACAAAGTGAAAACAGTCCAACAAAAAAACAGTAGATTGATCTGGCAAACAAAGGAAATCAAAAATTATATTTACCAGTTAAGAACAAAACTAACTTAAGCACAAACTGGAAAACAATACTAAAGCAAGGTGCCAAGTGTGGGATAAAGCAATGAAAACAAAAGTAGCAAATATGTTGAGAGGAAAAGAAAGAAAGAAAGAATATATATGTGGAGTTAAATGGAGATAGGTGAAGAAGATTTATATACATTAAAGATTGACTGCAAGGAGAAAAGAACAGTAGGAAAGGCAAAGAAATAAACATAGAAAAATATAATAGGTTTTAACAAATTAAAATTATAAAAAAGAGAAAAGAGAAAAACATGAGGAAGAAGAAAGAAAAAAAGGGGGGAAAAGGAAAACTCCCACAGAGTTGCAAAAGCCCAATGCAGAGGCATAGGTTTATAACAACAATAGAAAGTGTGACTGAATATACACATATACATATACACCCATAAGCAAAATCAAAACAGTCCAACAAAAATGAAGTACAACAGATTGACCAGGTGAACAAAGGAAACCAAAAGTTGCATCTACCAAAAGAAAACTAATTAAAGCACAAACAGGAAAACAAAACTCAAGCAAGGTGCCAATTGGGGAATAAAACAATGAAAATAAAACTAACAAATATGTTGAGAGGAATGGAGAGAAAGAAAAGAACAAAAGAATAGATATGCAAAGTTAAGTAGAGGTAGATAAAGAAGATTTATATACATTAAAGATTAACTGCAAGGGGAAAAGAATAGTAGGAAAAGCAAACAAAGGAATAAATGTAGAAAAATAATAATAGGTTTAAAAAATTAAAATTAAAAAAAGAGAAAAAAAAAAAAGAATGAAAATTCCACAGAACACAAAAGTCCAACTTAGAGGCAGAGGTTTATGACAATAATAAAAAATGTGATTGAGGCAAAAGGAAAGAAAAAAAAAAGTTCAAAAGCTTAATTGGATTTCTTAGTGTCAATAAAGTCAACAACTACAATGGGGTGGGGGGAGGACAAAGAAAAAAGAAAAAAAATCCAAAAGAATCTACAGAACAAGTCAAAACATAAGAATAATAAATGTTTTCCTTGAGTCACTGCTGTGAGAGTCCTTCCCTCGCTGGGGTCACAGTCCACCCCCCCTCCCTAGGATGCCCTCCAACACTGTGCTGATCTCTGGACCTGCTGTGGGGGCAGCTCAGAGTCTAGTCTGGTCCTACTCCTGTGTGTTCTTGCCTCCAATGTCCACAGCTATCAGAGCTAGTAGGTTTTCTTCTGTGGGAGCTCTCAATGTCCTTTTATGTATTCCATAGACACAGACTCTGCCTACTTGATCGTGTGGGTTTAATCTGTGGCTTCTACAGCTGGTCAGAAAGTTTGGGGTCTTCTTCCTTAGCCACACTGCCCTTGGGTTTCAACTGTGGTTTCATTTCCATCTCTACATGTGGGTCATCCACTGGAGTTTAGCTCCTGCGGCTGCCCTGGAGGACTTGGGTCTGCCCCGTGAGGGCCAGGTGTGGAGGTGGTGCAGCTGCTTGGGTCTCAGGGGTTCTGGCAGCACCAGGTACTCAGGGCTGTTGGAGCCTAGGGCAGCAGGAAATACAGTGCTCCAGGTGGGTATGGCAACCAGCATTGGCCGATATGCTCCAGTATTCTTGCCTGGAGAACCCCCTCTCTGACAGAGAAGCCGGGCAGGCCACAGTCTACAGGGTCACAAAGAGTCGGACAGGACCGAAATGGCCCTGCGCGCATAAACACAGGACTTTTTCCCCTTTTTTGCCTGTGGCAGCTCTGCCCCAGTGAGAGTTGAGTGTGAAGGTGGCTCAGCTGCTTTGCTCGCGGGGACCCCAGCGGTGCAAAGTGTGCAGGGACACAGACTGCCTCCGCCCCAGGAGTTATGGCCCTATCAGAGTCTTTTTTTGAGCTTCTTGTAGCTGGTGACCAGAAGGCCTCTTTGGCCAGTCTTGCTCCTTAGCTCAGCCCATTCAGGCACTTAGAGGAATTCCTTGCCTGGGGTCCTTCTCTGTTGTTCAGGCGAGTCAGGCACATAGAGGGGCCCCCCTGGCTGGGGTCCTACCTGGTAGATCCACGCATCAGGCACTTAAAGGGGCGCCCTGGGCGGGGGTCCTACTCTAGTTCAGTGCGTCAGGCATTTAATGGGCCAGCCTCTCTGTGGTTCAGCTGCCAATGCTAGTGTGTGCGGAGAGAGAGGCTATGGTGATGACTCCACCCCCTACGCGTGACTCAGCAGTATTGCCTTGCCTCTATGGCTGCCCAGCTCTCCTCCACAGGCATTTCCCACCACAATCTCCTCCCTCACATCCCCATGATCCATCTCTCCACAGTCAACAGCAGCCCTCGCCCTGGGATTGCTCCACAGTCCCTAATCTCCAGCTCCTAGCCACTGCCCCTTCCAGGAGACCCACGTATTTCCTGACATATGTATGGCTGCAGCAAGGACTATCTTATTCTCATTCCATTTAGGCTGCCACAGGTCAGCTGTTTCACTCTCAGCCTTAAATGTATCTCCTCTGACTCAGACAATTGTCCTGCTGTGGGGATCAGACCCCTGCTTCAGTTCCCCTACCTGCCGAAGGCAGGTCCAGTCCTACTAACACTCCTGTTTTTCCCCCTAGTTCCTTTGTCCTACCGAGTTTTGCATGGTTCTATATATTCTTTTCCACTGGTCAAGTACTCCTGTCCACTCTCAGCTGGTTTTCTGCATGCTCCTCTGTGTCTGAAGGTGTATTCCTGATATACCCATGGAGAGAGATGTACTCCACGTCCACCTACTCCTCTGTCATCTTGTTCTCCATTTTTTTTTTTTTTTTTTTAGCAAATAAAGAGAAAGCCCATAGAGCGTATGAGAGAGAAGAGAGTTGCCAATTAAGTCTTTGAATTTCATATGATTTCACTTCTCATCCTAAATCTAACTATTAATTCCACATTCCTAATAGAATGAGAATAACTAAATTATTCCAAGAAATGTTACTATATTTTTAAAGCAGATGGGAATTAAATTGAGTAGAAAGCTCAAGAGAAAAATTTTTCTAGTAAGATTTAATGTCAAGTTTCATACACCAAAAGGTCAGAATAAGGTTTGTTCAAGTTTTTTGAACTTCTTAGCAACTTACATGCTCAAATCATTTAAATTTATGTAACAATCAATCATTTAATTGTCAGTTTAGAGAACAAAACTTATCCAAAACCTCATGGTTTCAAGCCTGATTAGGCCTGTTTCTGGAAACCAAGAAAGGTAGTTGCAAGTCTACATAAATTAATGGGTCCTATTTAATCAAATGGGGCTTCTCTGGTGGTTCAGACCGTTAAGAATTTGCCTGCAATACAGGAGATCCGGGTTAGATCCCTGGGTCAGGAAGATCCCCTGGAGAAGGCAATAACAACCTACTCCAGTAATTTTGCTTGGAAAATTCCATGGACAGAGGAGCCTGGTGGGTTGCAATCCCTAGGGTTGCAAAGAGTCAGACATGACTGAGTGATTAACATTTTCACTTTTACATTTGAACCAAACAGTAGAAAGGATATTGGAGCAAGATGCACAAGATATTAAAAAGAAACCAAGTGTTATTACTCAATAGCTGTAGGAAATCTTGGACATAATAAATCTATTCTGGCACTCAGTTTCCCTATCAGTTAGATAAAATAGGAAGTGACATATATAACTGAGATCACCTAAATTTAATTATCTATAAAGCAACAAGTCTATACCTATCTACACATAATTAGTTATTTATGACATTTGAAGACCATAAACGTTTTGTTTCTTACTCTTCCTCATCATCTCTCTTTAGCATTGCTATTCAGGGACTATATCATTTTCAAGTACTACATTTTAAATCAATGATCATTTCACCAGGCTAAAGCTAATTTGCAATCATTGTCATATCCAAGATTGAAATTTGAAGCAATGAAAGATGGGAGAGTGGAAGAAAGAATACCTTTTGGGAGTGTAGGATTCCAACTCAGAAAGTGCTGGCAGATTTTAAAAATTCATGGGGTCACTTTAGACCTTGATAGAGTAACTGGCACTAAATCAGTTATTTTGCTATAAACAAATATAAAGCTGTACAAAAGTTTTCAGATGTTGCTAACAGAGTGTACAAGCCTGTGATAGGAGATAGACGGATACCATGATAGCTCCAGCTTTTGCCCTGAAAAAACTTTGCAGATTGCAGGGCATGTGGGTAGAACACAAGTATATTTTTTCTGGCCTGATGAAGTTAGAAGGAAACGAACAAAGATATGGCTGCTGAGAAGGCTGAATTTGTGGAAAAGAATAGCAGGGAAAAGGGAGTGGCATAGAAAAGATGCTTTAGAAATTTGTACAGGCAATCATGGATTCAAAGCTATGAATACTCATGGATTCGAAGCTATGAATACAAATGATTCAACTCCATGAGGCCCAGCAGGAAACAAATACTGGGAAGCTGTGAGATGACCAGAGAGTCAAGAAATCAGACATTACTGGGAAACAGGCATTCTGATGGGCCAGGTTGGAGAAACCTCACTAAATATTATAGGTTTTCAATAAAGACACTGAAGGGGGTCACAATTAAGGAATAAGAATAGCTTCCCTGGTGGCTCAGATGGTAAGGAGTCTGCCTGCAGTGCTGGAGACCTGGATTTGATCCCTGGCTTGGGAAGATCTCCCAGAGAAGGAAAGGGCAACCAACTCTAGTACTCTTGACTGGAGAATCCCATGGACAGAGCAGCCTGGCAAGCTTCAGTTCATGGGGTTGCAAAGACTCGGACACAACTGACTAACACACTTAACCTTGAACTAAGAACTCTTCTGGAGAAGGAAATGGCAACCCACTCCAGTATTCTTGCCTGGGAAATCCCACGGACAGAGGAGCCTGGCTGGCTACTGTCCATGGGATTGCAAACAGTTGGACACGACTGAGCAATTGAGCAGGCAAGAACTCTTCTAGACTCACTGAAAAAGTTACCACAATCAAGGCTCAAAGGAAAATACTAAGACATCAAAAAATTACCTGCCAGAAGAAAACAATTTCTAGAAGAAAACTACAATATCAGAATTTTAAAAATGTAGCATCTACATGTCCTACATAAAATAAATGAATAAGTATACACATAAAGAAGCAGAAAATAGTGAAATAAAATGAGGAAAACGATAGTCAGTAAAAACAAACCCAAAGATAATATTCTATCTTGAATAGAGATAAGGATGTTATAGAGACACAGACTAGATAAAACAGCTATTAGCCAGATGCTTAAAGATTTAAAGGAAAATATGAATATGATGAGCAAAAAGATGAGAAATGTCAGTATAAAAATGAACTTTCAAGAAAAAAATGAACTTTCAAGAGAAACAAATAGAAATTCTAGAAAAGTATAAGATCTGATATGTAAATGTCAACAGATACATTTAATAGAATATTTCAAAGCAAAAAAGAAAAGAGTGGTAAGACCAACTTCAGGGTAAAAGAAACTATCCAAACATAAGATCAAAGAGAAAATTGTGTGAAAATAGGAGAGCAAGACTGTAGAGATCTATGGATAAATATCAAGTAGTCTTCAATAATTTTAACTGGAATAGGAGAAAATCTGCATAAAAATATTTGAAGAACCAAGTGATAAAATATTATACACTTGATTAAAAAATTATGAATATCTGGAGCAAGAAAGTACAATATACTTCAAGCAAGGTAAACACACACACAATCAAAAACACACACATGCAAAATCATACCATAATTACATTGTTTAAAATTAATAAAAAGTACCTTAAATGAAGAGAAAAACAATATACTATATAAAGGAGAAAAAAGTAAAATTAATAACAGAATTAACTGCACAACCATAGATAATGAAACACTTTTACAATTTTGAGGAATAAAAATACCTTCAAAAAATAACTTAAAACCATTGTTTTCAAAAGACTCTTCAAAATACCACTTCCTAGTGCTGAAGATGAAATAGAGCCACTTTCAGATAAACAGAAGTCAAAAGAATTTTTCCTGACAGAACTGTGGTATTAAAAAAAAAAAGTTGTAAAAGAAAATTCTCCTTCAGGCTAAAGCAAAAAGCCACCAGTAGGAAAGAGATTTAACAAAAGAATAAAGAGCCAAATATAATACAATACCAAATACAAAAAACACCTTGGTAAATATAAAATAATTTTCTTTTTGTTATCTTTAAAAGATAACCTCATAAAGCAAAAATAATGGGGCATTGTGATTGATCACATGGAAAAGGTAAATATATAGAAATAACAGCTCAAAGGACAATAAGGAAGAGAGGGAAGCACTGTATATTGCTTTAAGCTTCTAAAATATTAATCACTATAAATAATACTACCTAAAAGTATATTTTGATAGAGTAAAACTACACATTTTGAATCTTAAAGCAACCAATAAAAATTAAAGATTTATGTTATTTATTGGCTAACTTATATCAAACTTAAAATTAAAAAAAATAAAGCATTTAAGAGAAGGCAGGAAATAAAGGGAATAAAGAACAAATAGGATATCTAGAAAAAATCAATATAGTAGACTTAAATCCAATAACATCGTTAGTTACATTAAATGTAAATGGATAAAACATTATTTAAAAAGTAGATAATATCAGATATAATATTTAACTGCATGCTTTCTACAAGAACACATTTAAAATAACACACGGACAATTTAAAAATAAGATAATGTAAAAATATATATATATACACACATACATATATATCTCAAACACTAATTTTAAGGAAGCTGGAGTGCATATGTCAATATTGGACCAAAGAAATTGTGGATTACAGAATATTATTAGAATAAGCCAGGGCATTTCATAATGCTAAAAGTTGATTCATCAAAACAACGTAAGGACATTTGAAATGGGATCTTCTATAAATATCAAACCAAAAAAAAAAAACCAAACAAACATTGACAGAACTGAAGGAAAATAAATCTATATTATCATGTTTCAGCATTCTTTTCTTAGTAATTGGTGGAATAATAGGTTTAAAGTCAGTAAAATATAGAATATGTATGTAATACCACTATTACTGCTTTGATTCAACTTCTTATAGACTTCTTAGCCAAGAAAAATTAATAATAAAAATGGGAACTTTTGTTTTGAGTCAAGATGGCATAATAGTAGAGCCTGCATTTACTCCCTATTTGAAACAAACAAAATGAAAAATACAAACCTGAAAACAGTGTTTTCAAGATACAAGGCAACAAAGGAGAATGACTTCTAAAGATTAAAAACAAATAAGCTGAGCCTTACTATTGACCAGCTTGCCGATTTGAAAGTTTTCAGGGCATGGCAGAAAGACTGGGAATGTATGTGAAGCCCAGTGGCCTCTGAATTTAGCAGATGGAGCTGAGAAATTCCGAAGTGAGTAAAACAGCTAGAGTTAACAAGACAAAGTCGCATAGAGGAGACCGCCATATTGAGAGAGTTCTGGAAGCTTGCAGAAAGTTCTCCTTGAATATTCAGAAGATTGTTGATCAGAGCACATGTGTAAGAAAACTACCTGGAGCCAAGAGAATGATCATCCAAAGGATTGGAGGGCTGAGCGACTGACCACAAGCACAGTCCTCATGCGGGAACAGGCACAGTACTCATTCACAGCCAGCTAGATTGGAAAACCCGAGCGTCATAGCACTTAGGCCAGAAAATTAGAAAAGGTATTTGAAAGAAGATATAAAGATGGCAAGTAAGTACAAGAAAAAATACGTTATGTCAAATATGTCTGCAAATCAAAACCACAGTGTGGTATAACCACACACCTATTAGAATTAGCTAAAATTTAAAAACTGACCCTATCAAATGGTAGTAAAGATGTGGAAAAACTGAATTTTTATATACTTCTGGACAGAAGTAAGATGGTGCAACCACTTTGGAAGACAACTTGGCAGTTTCATATGATCCAGTCAGTTCTACTCCTAGATATTTAACCAAGTGAACACAAAGTATTTGTTCATCAAATATCTGTACACACATCTCCTTAGTTAAAGTAGGCATAAGTGAGAAATAATCCAAATGTTCCTCAACAGATAAATGGATAAACAAAATGTGGTTCATTTGTGCAATGGAATACAACTCATCAGTGAAATAAACTGCTCTGTGAGAATAAACTTTTGATATATACAACATGAAATGAATCCCAAAATGATTATGCCAAGTAAAATAAATTTTAAAAACAGTTGCTATATAATTCCCTTATACAAATGTCTAGAAAATGCAAATTAACCTGCATTAATAAACATTAAGGTGGATGTCTGTGGACAAGTAGGTGGGTTTCAGGAGGGGGAAAAGCAAGAGAATACATAAATGCATGTGGAAATTTTAGAGGCAGGCTTTGAGTTCACTATCTTGATTGTGGTGATAGTTTCATGGGTATAAACATACATCAAAACATAGGATAAAATCCCCGGAACTTTGTGATAGACAAAGATTTCTTTGAACATAAGAAGAACAAAGAGTAAATGATAAAATATTAAATTGGGCTTCATCTAAAGACATGGTTAATAAAAATTTTAAAAACCTGGCTATTTGTAGAAAATAGTGTAAATACATATATTTGACAAAGGACTTTCCAGAAAGTATTACAAATACTTTTACAACTCAATAATAAGAGCAAAACCATCCCACAAGGTGGGAAAACTACATTAACAAACACTTTAAAAGGGAAGACAACACAACAGCTGACAATGATATGATTTTTTTTTTCAACCACATTAGTTATTAGGGGAATTAATTTCAAAACACCTTTCTAGAATAACTAAAATTAAACAGTTTGGCAATACCAAGTGTTGATTCAAATATACATAAACTGGATATATAATCGGAACCTGATAAGATTTAAAATGGTATTTTGGAGAACATTTGGTAATTTCTCATAAAACGGAGCATACTCTTACTACATGACTAAGCAAGTGCAATCCTAGGTCTTTACCCACAGCAAATGAAAACATGTTTAACACAAAAAACTGCATAAATATTCATAGCCACTCTATTCAAAATAGCTACAAATTGGAAACAACTCAATGTCTAACATCGTAAATGCACAACCAGATTATGATATATATGGTATACGCATGAAATGGTGTGTGACTAAGCTTTTAAAAATATTACTCAAAACCACGACAAAATGAGTGAATCTCACAATTATGACAAACATAAAAAGTACATGCTCTACTGCTTCATTAATATAAAGTTATAGAAATGTCAAAAAATAACTATAATAAAAATAATCTCAGTTTACCTGAGGTGAATGGTACAGTAGGTTGTTTGGAAAAGGATATAAGAAAACATGATATGGGGTGATAAAACCATTTTATTAAACTAGTAAGGTGGTTATATGGGTATATACTTTAATCAAATTCTTCAGAGTGTACATTTAAATGGATGGTTTTATTGTACGCATTTTATCTCAATGAATTTTATGTATAATTTAAAATGTATATTGAAGTTAGAGATGATAATTAAACTATTAGTGTCAAATGACACAATAAGATGAATTATCTCATCTTGATATCTTACAATTTTGAAAAACTTACTTATGTATCAAAATTTCTCCATATTACCATATAAATGTTTATAGGATCCCTTTCCACTCACAGAACCCTGACTTCTTACCACTCCTTCCACATTTAATCTTTTCCAACAGAGTCAAACAGCAGAGACATGGAGAGTAATGCAACAAACTGTATAACACACGGTGTAATTGAAATGGACCATAATCACTAATATTAAAGACTGTGAATCACTCTAATAGAGCTGTGTTCAACAATGAAAAATTATGTGCCAGAAAAGTTAATGCTGATTTTAAAATGAACAAGAATGAAGTGAAATGGAACCTCACCTGTTATTCATGAAGGTCAATTTAACGTGATCCCCTGACCCACCCAGCATCACACCTTTGTGATTACTATTGTATACCTGAGTATTATCTTATAAACTAATAAGAGCATAGAATAACCAGCTGGTGATTTTGTTTAGAGCTGAGCCTAAATATCGCCCTAACTAGCATCAAGTTACACATTCTACTGGTTTCAGTGCAAGGAAGTTCCAACATTGTCAAAAGTCAAAGGAAACATGAGGTATTCAACAATTGGATTTTATTTTAGAAATTCAAAGGGGGAGAGACAGACAAAAATGAATTATTCTTTGATGAAATATTATTTTTTGAAAGTAGCTATCATTTACTTACCTCCACTTCTACTATGATATTAACTTTTAATACATATCTGCTTTGTGGTCTGGAAAGGGCACACCCTAAAACCATACCCTTAAGTGGCACAGGATGAATGCTGACATTGCAATTTGCTGATAATTTCCAGAATTTGAAATCCCAAATAGAAAAACCTATATAAAAGTTAATTAAAATATGTCTAAACAAGACCATCAATGACACTAAGGGAACTAGTGGTTTGGTGACAAACAAGTTATTCAGTAAATGAAACTCCCTTAAATTTGGCTTTATCGGGTGTGGGGGGGGGTCTCTATAGATTCTAGCAACAAGTTTACTAGTTTTTTTTCCCTATAAGCTTTATCCCATTTTGTGCTTATCTCATTTTTAATTTTACTAAAATCCCAAAGAGACAAATTAGTAAGGTGGCTGAGCCTGGCTGAGTGCCTTCATTAGCTCAGCGCTAATAACTTCTTTCAGCACCATGGATAGCGCCTGACATCACAACTCAAGCTTATCCAAAAGCTAATTATTTTCTCTGTTATAAAACAAAGGTTCTATATCAAAGGCCCATAATGCGACACAGTACACCCTCTAGATGCACTGATTTGCAAAATAAATCAACTGTGTCTGGGAGGAATTTGAGCAGAAATTACAACAAATTGCAATTATACTTGCAATGGTGCACTATTTAAATGCATTGTCAATTATTCGTGGCAAGATGGCACCCACGCCATTCTGAGGGTTCAGGGAAAAGGCAGAATTCTCATCTGTCACAGTAATAAAGGAGTTCTGTCTTCTGTTTTGCGAGTTATAGATTCTATTATGGTTTAGCTCATAAATATTTAAATGATGTGATTGGGAAAGGCCTAAAATAAGGGTGCATGACAGAATGAATAAAGTGATATTTTAATTATATACACATTCACTGGCATGCATACCTATTTGTTTTAGGTAGTTAAGCTATTGTATATTTTCTCTCTTGAATTGATAGGGAGTCTCAAATCTTCTCAAACACATGCAAAATGTATATTCCAGTTTACTAAATCAAAATAAGTCAGTTCATTCCCACAGGCCACAGAACCTATCCTTCAGATTACACCAGATCCTCAGAGATTCAGGAGAGTTGAAAAACAGACCAAAGTGTACTGAACTGAAAATTACACTCAGATGCTAACTAGCACCCCCAGGAATTTCCCATGGGCCTATGTCTACAATACTTCAAAAATAAAGTAGACTTGAGGAAAAAACAATCTTCCACTTCTTTTTTTCTCAAGGCAGAAGCTGCTAATTTGGAGTAATGTTTGTGTTTTTGTTTCCTTGGGGTGAGTTCTTCAGAAGTCTCTGACTTCAGCTCATATTGAAAAGGTCAAAGAGAAACAAAAGACCTACCAGGCCCCTCAGATAAACAACTTGCAACCTAGGAAGCCAGGCTGACAAAATATGTTTTAGTGATATTTAAAATATTCAATCTCCCCTTTTCACTATTTTATCTTGGTCATGTAATCACATTGGCTTCTTATACCATATCCTACATAACTATTTTTTTCTACTCCTTGATTTAAAAAGTCAAGCCAATGAACTGTCATATGTAATTCTGCCTTTTTCCTCCTTGAACTAGGACTATGGAATATCATTTTCATATTAATATCAGCTGTTTGTTTTATTCACCATGTACTCTCCCCTTTCATTTCCCTTGGTTTGTTTCCTAGGTTTTTATCTGGAAATCTTTCGTTTCATGCCAGACAGAAGTCTGCCCCTTGAGTTCATTTGTTATTCCAGTCTCATACACCTTATTGAGTTATTTTCTTGCTGCAATCAGTCTTTAAATACAATCCAGTAAAGATACAGCAATGATTTTTGACAACCTGACCTTTCTCTGCTTTCTAACACTTGTTTAATTAGGTACTACGTGCAGCTGTGACTTGATCTTTACAGTTTTCCTCGGGAAAAAAAAAAGAGAGAGATGTTGCTTAAAGAAGGTCAGATTTGGCAGGTTTTATCGTTACTTCAGGAACTGACATTGGATACTTGGAAGCCTGAGGAGCAAGAAAATGCTATAGTGGTTTTCTTAAACATAGTAAAAAAAAAAAAAATCAGATATGACAAAACACTTGACTCCAAGCATAAGTTATAAAATTCAGAACTTTCCACTTGTGGGTTGACAGCTTCAAGTGATTGCAAATCACGACTCTGGAAGTGATCATTTTGGGTCCATATTCAATGAAGTGGCACATCAAAGCTCAGGTTCTGTAGGAAAATACTTCCACGTTGAGTAACTCAGAAGCAAAGATATTAGTATAATTCCAAATGAAAATGGAGGAGACAGTCCAAAGTGGTTAACTAAGGGGTGTCGGTTTACATGCTTTATTAAAACTAGTAGAAGAAGGCAATGTTAGAAGTATAATGAAATACTGAAGTCCTGGCAGAAGTACAGCTGGATCTGAAATAAAGATATTGAGGTCAAATTCCAAAACTGTCACTAAGCTCTTTTTGAGATTTTTATGGAAGTCATTTCCCCATTCTTGGTTTTAATTCTCTATGTAATTGTATCTAGTAACTGCATTGTCAAAAATCACATTTTGATACTTCATGATATTTAATCTTTTTATAAGGTATTTGAATCTCTTATTACTGTCTCCTTTGTCTCAATGTGGTTCAGTAATTTGTCCAATTTAACATAATTAGAAAGTGACACAACTGGACTGATTTAGAGCCAGTTCTAGTCATCAAAATTCTATGTTTCTCTTTTGCTGTTATTCAGATTCTACTGAGAATTTTATTTCTTTACACTGTATGTTTCCTAACAATTTTTAAATAGTTTTTTATTTCCTTATATCAATCACGCAATGTGGGATCGCTACCTTTAAATCAGATCCACAGTAATACACCTCTCTGATTGTGTTGTAACCCATCCTTCTACTTATATGCCCATTGTTTTTCTTTGTTGGATAAGATACATCTTGAAACCAAATTTTTTTTAACAAAAGCTCCACTCTGCTTTGTGCTTCAGAAAGGTATATTTGCTCAGAGTAGAATAACTACATCATGCCTCAGAAAATACTGATGATCCAGAAGAATCAATCAAATTTGATATAATTTAATTCAGTAAGTACTTTTATTGCATGCTTATCTTGTAATCAGTCCAATAAGAGAGTGTATGAGAGATACAGGAAAAATGTGAAGGTTTCTTCCTTACAGGAATGCAATATTTCATTGTAATAATATGATACTGACATATGTCACATCTCAATAAAACTATAGGATGGTTACTGATTACATTCCAAAAGGAGTAATTCTGTTATGCAATTTCGAAGCAGAAAGAATGCAGCAGTAGATAAATTGGTCATGGAACAATATATGGAAAAGCTGGAGTTCAATATGTGACCTGATAATGAATAAAATATAGTTAGATAGAGGTGTGAGAGACAGTAATTTCTATAGGTATTAAGGATTCTGGTGTGGGGTTTACATAGCATTCACAAAGCATAGCAGATATACATTTTTTCCCTGCAGAGGAAAGGTAAGGGGAGAGAAGATTCAGTGAATTTTGTTAGTCATAGCACTTCATAAAAAGTTAGTTAAACTGCCAAAATATGAAACAACGTTGTTGTTTAGTCGCTAAGTCATATCCAGCTCTTTGTGACCCCATGGACTGTAGCTCACAAGGCTTCTCTGTCCATGAAATTTTCTAGGCAAGAACAATGGAGTGGCTTTCCATTTTCTGCTCCAGGGGATCTTCCCAACCCAAGAATCAAATCCACATCTCCTGCATCTCCTGCATTGGCAGGCGGATTCTTCACCACTGAGCCACCTGGGAAGCCACTTTATTACAAACAATTTAGTTTTTTGTAAGACTAAATCTTCTTTTTTGTTTTCATAAACATTTGCACATCTTTCAATAATGGACTGCTCTAATAAACCTTGGATTTCTATAATAGAATACTATAAGAGTGTAGAAAAGGAAAAGAAAAAGATCTCTTCATAGAGAAAATGGGATATCTCCATTATATACTGTTAAGTACAGGGGGGAAGAGGGAGGTGCAGATCAGTATTCGAAGTGTGATAACTTCTGTATATCTAAGACAGAAATACACACACGTGTGCATACACATAATGCAAAGATAAATTAAATCTAACAAAAATATTTACCTATACAGTCAGAAATGAAAAATGATAGAAGGAGGGGCAAGAAAAAATAGTTTTTATAAATGCAATTTATTTTTTTAGCTTTTAATTTGGAATCGTATAAATATTTTACAAAGTAAAAACAAGACTGAAAGAAATAAAAATAATTTTTGAAACTTTATTTTTTAATTGAAGGATAATTGCTTTACAGAATTTTGCTGTTTTCTGTCAAATCTCAACATGAATCAGCCATAGGTGTACATATATCCCCTCCCTCTTGAGACTCCCTCCCATCTCCCTCCCCATCCCACTCGTTTTGGTTGATACAGAGCCCCTGTTTGAGTTCCCTGAGACATACAGCAAATTCCCATTGGCTGTCTACTTTACATATGGTCATGTAAGTTTCCATGTTACTCCTTCCATACATCTCACCCTCTCCTCCCCTCTCCCCATGTCCATCAGTCTGTTCTCTATGTCTGTCTCTCCACCGCTGCCCCGAAAAGAAATTCTTTGGCACCATCTTTCTAGAGTCCATATATATGTATTAGTATATGATATTTATCTTTCTTTTTCTGACTTACTTCACTCTGTATAACAGGCTCTGGGTTCATTCACCTCATTAGAAATGACTCAAATGTGATACTTTTTATGGCTGGGTACTATTCCATTGTGTATATGTACCAAAGCTTCTTTATCCATTCATCTGTCAATGGACATCAAGGTTGCTTCCATGTTCAAGCTATTGTAAATAATGCTGCAATGGATATTGGGGTATATGTGTCTTTTTCAATTTTGGTTTCCTCAGGGTATTTGCCTAGGAGTGGGATTGCTGGGTCATATGGTGGCTCTATTCCTAGATTTTAAGGAATCTCCCTACCATTTTCCATAGTGGGTGTATCAGTTTACATTCCCACCAACAGAGCAGGAGGGTTCCCTTTTTCTCCACACCCTCTCCAGCTTTTATTTTTGTAGACTTTTTGATGATGGCCATTCTGACCAGTGTGAGATGATATCTCATTGTACTTTTGATTTGCATTTCTCTAATAATGAGTGGTGGTGAGCATCTTTGTATTAAAAACACATTTTAACAAATGAAGCAAACTGCTTATTAAATTCATTGCACTGCAAGAGAGGGTGAAAGTTACCTTTATTGATTTTATAAAACAATGTTCATGTATTTTTTCCCAGATGGTATATATTCTAAGGACAAAAAAATTACAATCCACATTTAAGTATTTAAGTCACATTCTATAGTCTTATTAGCAGTATAATTGATACTGTGTTAAGTGATTTATATATATATGTATACACAGGTATGCATATGTATACATATATGCAAATCATATAAATTTTATTGATTAAAATCAAGATTGTCAATGTAATAAACATATGATAGAGCATAAAAATCAAAGAAGTTATGGAAAACCTTTAATTTTTCATTTGAATTGGAAATATATGAATTCATAATACTTTTTTTCTCTTAAAATACTCCCAGTACTATTTACCTAAAAGTCTAGGAACAATGACAATGCAGTGAAGAAAGAATCATGATAGATAAAGCAGATGCAGGGAAAAGTCTAATTTCCAAGGTGTGATTGTATATGGAACAAATTAATGAGTCTCAACTATAAAAATATAATAAATGCAATCCTTAGAACTTATTTATATCCTGAGTGAAAAATATCAACAATTAGGACATTTGATTATGCATTGGGTATTAGATAATATGTAAAGATATTGATAAAGAACTCATTTTTGTTATTAAGAAAGAAGGTAGCAAATTACTTAAAAAGAAGTGACTTGATGCTCAGGATTTGATTTCTAATAATCTAGAAAAAAGTAAAAAATTTGGATGACTGAGGACTGGTGGTTCAGTTCGGTTGCTCAGTCATGTCTGACCATTTGTGGCCCCATGGAATGCAGCATGCCAGGCTTCCCTGTCCATCACCAACTCCTGGAGCCTACTCAAACTCATGTCCATCGAGTCAGTGATGCCATCTAAGCATCTCATCCTCTGTTGTCCCCTTCTCCACCCACCTTCAATGTTTCCCAGCATCAGAGTCTTAAAAAATCTGAACCCAGAAATCAATTTGAGACTGCTTCTCGAGACAGTGAAAACAGAAGAAAAGAAGAAAGCTTCTATCATCCAGCATCTTATAGCATAATGAACATTCAGAATGCTTAGTGTCACAAACACACACCACCAAACAAAGGGATCAGTTCAGTTCAGTTCAGTCGCTCAGTCGTGTCCGACTCTGTGACGTCAAGGACTGCAGCACATGAGGCTTTCCTGTCCAACACCAACTCCCAGAGTTTACTCAAACTCATGTCCATAGAGTCAGTGATGGCATCCAACCAGCTCATCCTCTGTCGTCCCCTTCTCCTCCCACCTTCAAACTTTTCCAGCATCAGGGTCTTTTCGAATGACTCAGTCCTTCCCATCAGGTGGCTTCAGCTTCAGCATCAGTCCTTCCAATGAATATTCAGGACTGATTTCCTTCAGGATTGACTGGTTTGATCTCCTGCCAGTCCAAGGGACTCTCAAGAGTCTTCTCCAACACAAGAATTCAGAAGAATCACTTCTTCAATGCTCATCTTTCTTTATGGTTCAACTGTCATATCCATACATGACTACTGGAAAACCGTAGCTTTGACTAGACAGACTTTGTCAGCAAAGTAATGTCTCTGCTTTTTGCTCATAGCTTTACTTACAAGGAGCAAGTGCCCTTTAATTTCATGGCTGCAGTCATCATCTGCAGTGATTTTGGAGCCCAAGAAATCAGAGTCCGTCACTGTTTCCATTGTTTACCCATCTATTTGCAATGAAGAGATGGGACCAGAGGACATGATATTAGTTTTTTGATTGTTGAGATTTAAGCCAGAATTTTTACTCTCCTCTTTTACTTTCATCAAGAGGCTCTTCAGCTCCTCTTTGTTTTCTACCATAAGGGTGGTGGCATCTGCATATCTGAGGTTATTGATATTTCTCTTGGCAATCTTGATTTTAGCTTGTGTTTCCTCCAGCCCAGCGTTTCACATGATGTACTTTGCATGTAAGTTGAATAAGCAGGGTGACAATATACAGTCTTGATGTACTCCATTCCCAATTTGGAACCAACCCATTGTTCCATGTCCGGTTCTACCTGTTGCTTCTTGACCTGAATACCAATTTCTCAGAAGACAGGTCAGGTGGTCTGTTATTCCCATTTCTTGAAGAATTTCCACAGTTTGTTTTGATCCACATCGTCCAAGGTTTTGGTGTAGTCAATAGGGCAGAAGTAGATATTTTTCTGGAACTCTCTTGCTTTTTTGATGATCCAACATATGTTGACAATTTGATTTCTGGTTCCTTTGCCTCTTCTAAATCCAGCTTGAACATCTGGAAGTTTTCGGCTCACGTACTGTTAAAGCCTCGATTGGAGAATTTTGAGCATTACTTTACTAGCATGTGAGATGAGTGCAATTGTGCAGCAGTTTGAACATTCTTTGGCATTGCCTTTCTTTGGGATTGGAATGAAAACTGACCTTTTCCAGTCCTGTGGCCACTGCTGAGTTTTCCAAAATGTGTTGGCATATTGAGTGCAACACTTTAACAGCATGATCCTTTAGGATTTGAAATAGCTCAACTGGAATTCCATCACCTCCACTAGTTTGCTCAAAGTGATGTTTCCTAAGGCCCACTTGAGTTTGGATTCCAGGATGTCTGGCTTTAGGTGAGTGATCACACTACTGTGGTTATCTTGACCATTAAGATCTTTTTTTTTTTTTTTTAATAGTTCTTTTTTGTATTCTTGCAAACTCTTCTTAATATCTTCTGCTTCTGTTAGGTCCATACCACTTCTGTCCTTTATTATGCCCATCTTTGAATGAAATGTTCCCTTGGTATCGCTAATTTTCTTAAAGAGATCTCTAGTCTTTCTCATTCTATTGTTTTCCTCTATCTTTGCATTGATCACTGAGGAAGCCTTTCTTATCTCTCCTTGCTATTCTTTGGAACTCTGCATTCAGATGAGTATATCTTTCCTTTTCTCCTTTGCTTTTAGCTTCTCTTCTTTCTCAGCTATTTGTAAAGGCCTCGTCAGACAACCATTTTGCCTTTTTCCATTTCTTTTTCTTGGGAATGGTCTTGACCACTGCCTCTTGTACAATGTCACAAACCTCCATCCATAGTTCTTCACGTACACTATCTATCAGATCTAATCCCTTGAATCTATTTGTCACTTCCACTGTCTAATCATAAGGGATTTGATTTAGGTCATGCCTGAATGGTCCAGTGGGTTTCCCTACTTTCTTCAACTTAAGTCTGAATTTGGCAATAAGGAGTTCATGAGTTCATGATCTGAGCCACAGTCAGCTCCCGGTCTTGATTTTGCTGACTGTATAGAGCTTCTCCATTTTTGGCTGCAAAAAATATAATCAATCTGGTTTCCATATTGACCACCTGCTGATGTCCATGTGTAGAGTCTCCTCTTGTGTTGTTGGAAGAGGGTGTTTGCTGTGACCAGTGGGTTCTCTTGGCAAAACCCTGTTAGCCTTTGCCCTGCTTCATTCTGTACTCCAAGGCCATACTCACCTGTTACTCCAGTTATCTCTTGATATTCTACTTTTGCCTTCCAGTCCCCTATGAGGAAAAGGGCATCTTTTTTGGTGCTAGTTCTAGAAGTTCTTGTAGGTCATCATAGAAACATTCAACATCAGCTTCTCTGGCATTAGTGGTTGGGGCATAGACTTGGATTACTGTGACATTGAATGGTTTGCCTAGGAAATGAAGAGAGATCATTCTGTCATTTTTGAGACTGCAACCAAACACTGCATTTCTGACTCTTTGTTGACTATGAGGGCTACTTCATTTCTTCTAAGAGATTCTTGCCCACAGTAGCAGATATAATGGTCATCTGAGTTATATTCACCCATTCCAATCCATTTTAGTTCACTGATTCCTAAAAAGTTGATGTTCACTCTTTTTGACCACTTCCAATTTACCTTGATTCATGGACCTAACATTCCTGGTTCCTATTCAATACTGTTCTTTACAGCATTGGACTTTACTTCCATGACCAGTCATATCCACAACTGGGTATCGTGTTTGCTTTGGCTCCATCTCTTCATTCTTTCTGGAGTCATTTCTCCACTCTTCTCCAGTAGCATATTGGGCACCTACCAACCTGGACAGTTCATCTTCCAGTGTCATATCTTTTTGCCTTTTCATACTGTACAGGGGGTTCTCAAGGCAAGAATATTGAAGTGGTTTGCTATTCCCTTCTCCAGGGGACCACATTTTGTCAGAACTCTGTACCATGACCTGTCCATCTTGGATGGCTCTACATGGCATGGCTCATAGTTTCATTGAGTTAGACAAGGTTGTAGCCCATGTGATCAGTTTGGTTAATTTTCTGTGATTGTGGTTCTCATTTCCTCTGCCCTCTGATGAATAAGGATAAGAGACTTATGGAAGATTCCTGGTGGGACAGACTGACTTGGGAGAGACAAGACTGCCAAAAATCTTGTAATTACTGAAGGTGAATTATGGGTATATTAAGGTTCATTATACTACTATCTATAATTTTTTGTAAATTTGAAAATTTCCACAATGGAAAATGGGGGAAAAAGGAAAATGTAGTTAAATCTTACCCTGCTTAAGGCCAATTTTGTATGAAAATATGGGAAAACTTTCTATGAAGAGTGGAAAAAAAAGGTTCCAAACACTGTTTTCTTGTCATCATCAAGCATTTAATGACTTAATAAATGAATTTATTATATATTAAATTCTTATTACTGCATTTAATAATTTGATTAATGAACCTTTATTAAAGGTTTACAGCATAACCTTATGCTAATGATTAATTGTAACAAGAAATACTTCACCTTCATAGAACTTGCATCTGGTGGGAGAGTAAAACAAGAAAATACATAGTTAGATGAAATGGCTATGGATTTTGATAATTATTAAGAAGAAAACAAGCAAGAAGCTATGATAAATAGTATTGGAAAAAGAATAAGATATTAGAGTTGTGAATATAAAGCCTACATATGGGTAAATATTAAAGTTCTGACCTAAAGGTTGTCCTTAAAACAAAAACAAAAAACAAAATACAGTAGCAGCTCTTATGGTGGTCAGAAATCTAAGTCCTCCAATATTCCTGGCCTCCAGTATACATACACCTACTGCTAGTTATTCAAATTACTCTAATATAGGTACTATAGTGAAGAGATTATATAGGTGCAATTAAGGTCCCCACATCTCTGGAGAAGGAGATGGCAACCCACTCCAGTATTCTTGCCTGGAGAATCCCATGGACAGAGGAGCCTGGTGGGCTACAGTCCACAGGGTCGCAAACAGTCGGGACACTACTGAGCGACTTCACTTTCACTTTCAAGGTCCCCAAATTAGTTGACTTTGAGATAGACAGGTTATCCATATGGGCCTAATTTATTCACATGATCCCTTTAAGAGAAAAGAGTTTATGCTGGCTGATGGCAAACGTCAGTGATTTTGAAGCATGGGAATGATTTGATGCACTTTTGTTGGCTTAAAGTGGGAATTGGTCAGGTGGTAAGGAATGCAAGCAGCTCCTGAAAGCTGAGAGAAACCCTTGATTGACAGCCAGTAAGTACAGACCTCAGTCCTGCAACCACAAAGAACTGAATTTGGTGAAGAAGAAGAGGCATCAAAACCGGTTTGTCTTGTTTTGCTTTTCCCCAATTTCCAGGATAGCATTCAGCTTGAGGGACATTTTGAGTAGATCTGTGATACCCTGAGCAGAGAATTTAGCCATAATATGTCAGAATTCTCACCTACAGATGTGAGTCTGTCATACAGTATTTGAGGGGATACTTTCCATGAGAAGTGACTTAATGGTGGAAAATAGAAAGTTCTTACCTTTAGAAAAATTTTCTCATACTACATGTGAATAGCACATTTGCCAAAGGAGATATTTGAGGCAGAATATTTCAGATTCCATTTCAGTGATGAAAATAATCTGGGGCTTGTAAGTTGAGGAAATGAGAGTTTAAATGCATCAATTAATGTGTGTATAAATTTAATAGGTCTCAGGTACTGGTTAGATGTGGGGGCAAGTATAAATAAAAAGAGTGGAGAGGGTATCTTGAACTTAGCTGGTCAGAAAGTTTGGGATGCTGAAAATGGCAAATTAGAAGGGACAGGATTGTTGGGGAAGATAATAATTTGAGTGACTATCATGAAAATACAACTTAAGGTTACAGCAGAGAGTGGGTAGAAATGCTGAATGGAAACTAGAGAGAAATTATGAACTGGAGTAAAATATGCAGTTGTCATTTCTATAATATTACCAGGTATGTAAATAATAAATATGGATGAATTTGCAGAGAGGGAAAAATGAGAAATCTAAAGACTGCATCTGGAGGATTACTGCAGTTATGTGCTGGATCTAGCTTGCCTCGACTTGCCTGAATGGGTCTTGTAACTCCTTCAGTTCAGTTCAGTTCAGTTCAGTTGCTCAGTCGTGTCCAACTCTCTGCAACCCCATGAATCGCAGCCTTACTAACTCCAAATTCACTGACTTATTACACTGGTAACTTGAACTAGAAGTGTCCCTAGTGACTCCATGGTAAAGAATCTGCTTGCCAATGCAGGAGATGCAGGAGATGTGGGTTCTATCCCTGGGTCAGAAAGATCCCTTGGAGCAGGAAATGGCAACCCACTCCAATATTCTTGCCTGAGAAATTCTATAAATGGAGAAGGCAGGTGAGCTATAGTCCATGGGTCCTCAGAGTCTGACACAATTTGGTGGCTAAACAACAACAACAACAAAAACTTGAACTTGACTGTATTGAAAATATTTAAACAACAGACACCAGCAAACAGTTTGATTAAGTCCCCTTTCCCTCACCATCCCAGGGAACCAGTTGTTAAACATTTACTGGCTCACTAATATGAAATGTAAGTACAGCCAGTCCCAAAGTAGTTAAAAAACACAAAAAACAAAAAACTGAGGCAGTTGATTGTTAGAGAAGAAACTGCTATCATGAAAACTGTGTCTACTAAAAAAAAAAAGAAAAGAAAAGAAAACTGTGTCTACTGTGTAAATAGCTCACAATGTTAAAAAAAAAAATATGAATGACTTTTGTGACTATGAATTTGTCATTAACCCAAGAGCATTTTCAATAAAGTATGGGCCAAATGACAAGAAACTGGGCAAAGATTATATGCTGAGAAAATAGATCCTAAGTATTGATAGAATGCTGTTATTTCACCCAAATGACATGGTTCAGTGCATCATGAACCAAGCATTTTGCTGGCAGAAAAATCAGATCTGAGTCCCTTAGGCTGAAACTATCACTTATCTCTCTGGGCCTCAGTTTCTCATTTGTAAAATCAGGGTTTGGATGAAGTTTTCTCCAAGGCCTGTTCAGGATCTCTTAGTTGAGAACTGATGTTTCAAGATGTCTAAGAAATCAGCTAAAACAAAATAAATAAGACTCCAAAAAAAAAAAAAAAAAAGACTCCAGCATCCTCACACCCATCTCAGCCTCTTTTGACTATACTTTTGTAATTGCATCCTTTCTCCCATGAACTCCGTATCTGGAGTCATCTCTTTTAGGAATTAAACACATGCATCATCTCACATTTGGTACAGGTATTATTAAAGAGAAGAATGAACAGACAGTCAACTGAGGTTGATTAATGTGCTGTCTCGGGGCAGGGGGAGCAAGGGGGGAAAGGACTATATTAAGTGAAGCTACGTTTCCCACTTTATCCTCATATTCTTCAGTCAGTGATGTCAAGTTAACTAAAATGATTCCTTGTGGTTGAAAACAAAATATTTTTTCATGCTAAATTTTAAAATACATTGAAAATTATTTTTAATCAAATATTTATGCAGGAAAAAAAGCTTAGCTCTTCTCTCTCTCTCAGGAGTTTCAAGCATAACAATGATATGGAATCTCTTTGGAAATTACTGATTGGCCAAGCTTCCTCTGATGTTCTGACACTCAACTGCTGAGTTTGCCACTAGCTTTTAAGCTGAGAATTGTCTTAGAGTTCTGGCAAAGTGTTCTTATACTCGTCTTAGTGTTCAAATACCTATGACTAAAACTATAGAGGAGACTGGAAACCAAACAAAGTTTTACCATTCATGGAGGGAGAAGATGGGCTGCAGGGAAATCTGAGTTCTTGTGGTGGAACAAACATACTTAAATGAATCTAAAGCAGGTGGTGAAAGATTTAGAAGCCCTGGATAAATCCCATGGTCTGACCCAATGTCTGATAATATTAAATACCAGTGCCAGAGCCAGAAGCACAAGGGAACATAAGATTGGTAAGAACAAAAAATGCAATGGTTCTGAAGAAGTTGCAAGCTTGGTTTTCTGAAGGACATAAAGAAGGCCAAGATGTCTAGAGCAAAACAAGCCTTATGAACAAAATCTAAATATTGTTGATCCTTAAACAACATGGGGACCTAGGGTAACAGACCTTCCATGCTGTTGAAAATCCAAGTGTAATTTATAGTAGGCCCTCCATAAACACAAATTCAACAAACTGTGAATCAAGTAATATTGCAGCATTTACTATTAAAAAATAATGTGTAAGGGAACCTTAGCAGTTCAAATCTATGTTATTCGAGGGTCAACTATAATTCCATGAGCTTGATATTCATGTACTCAATAAATATCTACTGAGTTTCCACTATATTTTAGGTCACATACCTGGTAAGTTGTGAATAAAACAATCTGTGTGCTGAAAAAGTCTTCAGGAGAGATCAAATGTGATGATGCAATGATAAAGACACAGTTTTATTGTCTAAAGAATCTGGCAGGCATTCCAATGGCTGATCGATGTAAAGTTACATTGAAATGAGACTGTATGCACTGTATCTCTGCCCTGCTACTCTGTCACTACATCAGTATCAGTTGAAGCAATTTACCTAATGTTTCTAAATCTATACTTCTTCATTTGTAAATGATCATAGTAAAGCTTCATTCCTCATAGACACTTGAATATTCAGTTCAGTTCAGTCACTTAGTCGTGTCCGACTCTTTGCGACCCCATGGACTGCAGCACGCCAGGAATCCCTGCCCATCACCAACTCCCAGCGTTTACTCAAACTCATGTCCATTGAGTCAGTGATGTCATCTAACCATCTCATCCTCTGTCAGCCCCCTCTCCTCCTGCTTTCAATCTTTCCCAGATTCAGGATCTTTTCAAATGAGTCAGTTCTTCGAATCAGGTGACCAAAGCACTGGAGTTTCAGTTTCAGCATCAGTCCTTCCAATGAACACCCAGGACTGATCTCCTTTAGGATGGACTGGTTGGATCTCCTTGCAATCCAAGGGACTCTCAAGAGACTTCTCCAACACCACAGTTCAAAAGCATCAATTCTTCGGTGCTCAGCTTTCTTTATAGTCCAACTCTCACATCCATACACGACTACTGGAAAAACCATAGCCTTGACTAGACAGACCTTTGTTGGCAAAGTAATGTCTGATTTTTAATATGCTGTCTAGGTTGGTCATAACTTTCCTTCCAAGGAGTAAGCGTCTTTTAATTTCATGGCTGCAATCATCATCTGCAGTGATTTTGGAGCCCCCGAAAAATAGTCAGCCACTTTTTCCACTCTTTCCCCATCTATTTGCAATGAAGTGATGGGACCGGCTGCCATGACCTTAGTTTCCTGAATGTTGAGTTTTAAGCCAACTTTTGCACTCTGCTCTTTCACTTTCATCAAGAGGCTCTTTAGTTCTTCTTCACTTTCTGCCATAAGGGTGGTGTCATCAGCATATCTGAGGGGATTGATATTTCTCCCAGCAATTTTGACTCCACTTGAATATTACTTGTGTTAATTAAAAGTAAACTTCCTAATAAAGTGTTGTCACTGACTAGGCATTCAATAGGCAAGAGTTCTTCTTCACAAGACACCCTGTATATATTTGGCGGTATTTGATTCCAAAATAGTTTGAGTCAGAAGAGTAATTATGGGGAACACTTCAGATCATCATTGGAGGAGATAGTATCAGAAATGCAGGTTCTTTAGAAAAAGGGGCCTCTGAAACAAGCCTCAAGTCACCTTGCAACCACCCTCCCCCACTTATGTTTATGAATAACAAATGGTTAGAATCAGGTTACCCACTGTTCAGATACTAGGTTACAGACAAGCAAGAAGAGGAGACTAGAATGGTTCATATAGGAATGGATTAGAATTTTAGACAGCAGTATGGACTCGTATTTAACTTACTACTTTTGACTTTGGGGGCTTCCCAGGTGGCGCAGTGGTAAAGAATCCACCTGCCAATGCAGGAGATGCATGAGGTGCAGGTTAGAACCCTGGGTCAGGAAGATCCCATGGAATAGGAAATGACAACCCACTCCAGTATTCTTGCCTGGAAAATTCCTTGAACAGGGAAGCCTGGCAGGCTACAGTCCATGGGGTTGCAAAGCGTCAGACAAGACTGAGTCACTGAGCACACATGATTAACATAGGAATTACTGTCAGAAATATTAATAGAAATACATGTCTACATAAATTAGTATACACACACATATATTTCCATATCATGTAGGCCTTTGTTTCTCGTATTCCTTAGGGAAATAGCTGATTCTAAGACAAGGATAGGGGAATACAGAAGATGAGCCAAAAGTACCCCAGTCGCAAGGAGTACAACTAGTAGGATAGGAAATATACAAGATGAGCATAGCATTCTGGAGTGCTGAAAAGCAAGAAAGTACTAAAACACACCACATACACCCACACTCCACACCATCCCACAGCCCACACCTCCCCAAACATAATGATAGGGTTTGTCATAGGCTCACAGACCCAATTCTAAGAGCTACCAATAATCAGAGCTGGAACATCTGACTCAAGTAAAATGGCATTGCATTATAACTCAAAGTATAAAGTAAATATATTATGAGACCATTCTGATATAAATAATTGAATGAATAATACATGGAGAATAATAAAACTCCCATATAGAAAAATTACTAATAGTTTATGTAATAAGCTGCCTTTAATGTAGCGGAACATAACAATGATTTAAGTATGTAAAGGAAAGGAAAAAAAGTAACTTTACAGTGATGAAACCTTACAAATATTACCTCAAGCCCAGTGATCCAAGTGACATGACACATTAATAACATGTACCCTTGACATGAACACTGCCTCAGTCTAATCATGAGAAAAAGCAGTAGCTAAATCTCAACTGAGATAGAATTCGACAATACACTTGGCCAGTACTCTACAAAAACTGTCAAGTTCATCAAAAACGTGGAAAATCTGACTGTCACAACAAGGAGCCTAAGGAGATTAAGGCTACTGTAATGTGATATCATAGGATGGAATTCTGAAGCAAACCAAGAGAACAACCAGGAAAAACTAAGGAAATATGAATAAAGAACAGACTTTAATAACAATATAAGCAGTATTGGTGTGTAATTGTGACAGATATACCATAGTGGTGCAGGATATGAAGAGGAGAATCTAGGTGTACAATATACAAGAGTTCTCTCTACTATCTTGACAATTCTGTTACACTAAAATTAAAAGTTTATTTTTTGAAAAAAAAAAAGAATGGGATTAAAAAAATAAGACACAAGAATATCTAATCGATAGTTTATGCCAATATTGATTCAGTATCCCTAAATGTGTTTTCCATGGAAAGGAAGTCATATAAGATGCCCTAAGAAAATGAATCATTTATTTGTTCAAATAATTTTAAGACAGGCTTCATATTGCAAGGAGAAGGCAATGGCAACCCACTCCAGTGTTCTTGCCTGGAGAATCCTGTGGACAGAGGAGCCTGGCTGGCTGCTGTCCCTGGGGTCACATAGAGTCAGACACGACTGAAGCGACTTAGCAGCAGCAGCAAAATACTGCAAGAGCTTTAGACATACACAGAGCACATTAGAATATTAACAATGAGAATGAATCTTATGGAAAACACACAATTTAATATTTACCACAGTATTTCCCAAACTTACTGTAACTTTTACATTTTTGGCTATATCTCCTAACATCTGTGGAGATACCATTCCCTAGAACATACTTTTGAAAGTATTTGTTGTACTGCTGTGTTCACTACTGAAATAAATATTGAGACACCCCAGGAAGACATATTGATATTTTTTGAGTTGAAGTCATGTAGAAAGTGATTACCTCTCTCTGTTCTATAAAAGAAACTAGCATCCAGACCTAGATGAGATGGTACTCTAGGAGTCCAGTCCACCATCTTCTCAGATACCCAGCTTTCCAAATAAAGTTGCTATTTTTTTGCCTCAACACCTTGTCTCCCAATTTTTGGCTGGTAGTGCAGCAAAAGACCGAGCTTGGACTCTGTAACAGAATAAGAGCTGTCCAGGGATATTTGATAGGCATTAAGGTCCCAGTTACTAGAGGTGATCAAACTGTAAGATAAGGTATGAAGAGATAATGCAAAGAACAAGGTTGGAGGAGGTGACCTTCAAGATCTCTCCTAATCTTCTGATCCCACTTATATAGTCACCTATTCACAAAATGGCTAGTGCCTATTAAGTGACAAGCACTATGCTGATTTTGGGGTAAAATATTAGCATATTTTAGGTTCCTCCTCCCCCACTGATTTCAGTCTAATAGGAAAAAAGAAAATGAGTGCTATGGAAGAATGAAAGTTGTCCCTATTAAAGGTCATAATAGAGACTGGGAATATTTCCAGGGAAATGATACCTAATAACAACTGTGAACACTTAGGTAGTTCTATTTGCCAACCATTTATTATATTTATATATTGAGTCATTTCATTCTCATAATTTATAAGGTAGATTTTATTATGATTACCTTATTTTGCACGTGAAAACACTGCTTGACCAAGAGGTTAAGTGTAGGCATGCTAAGTCACCTCAGTTGTGTCTGACTCTTTGTGAGCCTATGGATCATAGCAAACCAGGCTCCTCTGCCCATGGGATTCTCCAGGAAAGAATACTGGAGTGGGTTGCCATGCGCTCCTCCAGGGGATCTTCCCAAGCCAGGGATCAAACCTGCATCTCTTATGTCTTCTCCATTGGCAGATGGGTTCTTTACCAGTAGCATCACCTGGATGTTTGATATCAGGAGGTCTATCTCTAAAGCTTGAACTCTTAACCATTTACTACCAGTGTCTAAATTAAAACTTGAAGGATAAGTAATCAAAAAAAAGTGTGTGGGTATGTGTAGAGATAGTGATGGAGATAGGGAGACAAAAATAAAGGTTTGATAAGCAGAATATCTTGCTCATTCTTTCTGAGATATGTGAGTAACTAGGGAACATGTGATAAATTTAAAATACTTTTGAGTTATTTCTCAGACTGAAATTCCTGATATTAGCAAAAAGAAGAAAATAAAAGCAGGTTTTCCATTTTATTTCTTTTATTCCCTCCATCCTCACCCAAACATCCACCTCCCTTCCATGTACACACACATACACAAATATAAACACATACACAACAAGGTGTAATTTAGAAAATGAAGCAAGTGTACTAACTCCCTTTTAAATCATTGTTCCACAGAGCTGAGGTTACCCCCTCCACCCTTCTATGTACCCAGGAAAATTAGTTTAGCAAAGCAAAACGAGAAAAGGCAAAGACTCCACCTATTAGCTTATTTGCTCCAGATGTCTATAGCACTTGGGAACTTGAGAGGGATTGCCTGAAGGGTCAGCCTGATGGTGGTGATGGCACGGTGGGTGAAGCCCGCTCAGCTCACAGGTTCTCTGCCTGCTGAAACCAGAGATTTGAAAATGACTGAGTCACTCTAGCAATTATGAAACTGGATACCACTCAGGTCTGCAAGACTCTTGTAGGCACCGTGATTCAGAGTTTCTAAGATCTGACCCACATCCAGACGGGTTGTCCATCTTTGGAAATGGAGCGAATGTTCAGAGGGTTGGGCTGGTGACCGAGCTCCCGTAGGTGGAGGAGGGAGGAAGTCTTTGGATCCACATAGCACAGGTGCTTCATCTTTTGTAAAGCCCTTTTTCATATCCTTACTTTATTCTCACTTGAAGGAGAGAGACAGAGGGATTTTTCAATTCTCATTCAATTAAGGAACCTGAGTCTCTGAAATAAAGTGACTATGTGACTATCCTAGATCAAGCAACTTCCCAGCCATAGATCCAGAGCTGAATAACACACCTATGCTTTTTCACCATAGGGCTTCCCTCATGGCTCAGCTGGTAAAGAATCTGCCTGCAATGTGGGAGACCTGGGTTCAATCCCTGGGTTGGGAAGATCCCCTGGATAAGGGAACCGCAACCCACTCCAGTATTCTGGCCTGGAGAATTCCATGGACTGTATAGTCCATGGGGTTGCAAAGAGTCGGACATGACTGAGCAACTTTCACTTCACTTCACTGAGGTTATGAGGCATGGTGGGAACTAGTAAATCCTACTTTGCAAGGTGGATAAGTCAATCACAGGCATGACAATGCTATTAACAAACAGCCATATAATAAAAACAGCAAACATCACTAAGACGTCAGTTTATCACTTAAGTCTGAGGGCTGTCCAAGGGTTTGCTGATAAAGACTGGATGCAAGGAGATTCTGTACCCACGGAGCCTTCACCGTCCTCCTGGGAACAGCAGGTCACCCTGGGCCTGTTCTCCTCACAGCATGCCCAAGAGCACAGGAAAGAATACATCTGGAACTGAGCCTCGAAATGGTACCATCATTCTTACCCCATTTTGTTGGTTGAAGGAAGTTATACAGACAAATCCACACAAAGCAGGGAAGTACATCTCACACACAATGGAAGGGCGTTGCAGATTTACATACAAAACAACATGGATATTGTCAGCAATGTAGAATTTGGACAATCTACCACTTTGAATTCATGATTGTGGACCATGAGGACAGAAGGTTAAAATGCTTCTCTTCTACTGCTGATGAAAAGTTTGGAACACACTGAGCAAGACTCAAGATAAAAGAGTTGGTCAGGGGTCTTGTGTAGTACCCCATATATTTTAATAACATTTTAAGATTTGTTTGTATAAACAGTAATGAGTCTTTATAAGGTTTGAAGTAGGGATGTGATATAACCAAACTTGCATGTTCAAAAGTTGAACATTAGAGAAATATAAACCAGTTAGGAGGCACAGTGTTTCTGGAAAGAGAAGTGGCAATAGAGATAGGGGGAAAAGTCTCACAACTCTCAAAGCATCCGATGATATTTGGAGACTAAGGTGAAAGGTCTTAGGAAGTGATGAAGTGATAGAAGTGGGACCTGAGGGAGGAGGCACTGAATGTCATGAATGAAATGCAAAGTTCTGGCTTGAGCAATTTTGGGATGAAAGTGGAGAAGACAGGAAGAGAAGCAGAGATTCATACTTGGCCCTGCTTGCAAACTGTACCACTCAAAAAATGAAATTTCAGACTCTGTGCTGCTACTCTAGGGCTGGGCACCACCCATGGCCCGAGATTTAAGTGGTTTTACCCTCCTTCCAGGCAGCACATGTAGCAGCATTGTTTTTCAGGATTTTATTTTGGTAAGTGTCAAATATGTAACAAAAATAGAAGCCCACACTCTCTAACTTCCACAGTTATCAAACCATGGCCAATTCTATTTTATATATACCTACAACGATTCTCCACTCAGATTATTTTAAAGTAAATTCCTGGCATGATACAATTTTGTTTATGAATATTTTAATAGGCATCGCTAGTAAAATTAAAACTTTTAAAAATACCACTTTAGACTTAAAGAAGTTAGTAAAAGCTCTTTAATAACATCAGATAAGTCAATAGCCAAAGTTCCCTGATGGCTTTGTATTTTTAATAGTTTGTTTTTTAAATTAGAATCCATATATGGTTCATATATTATAGTTGCTAGAGAGGTCTCTTGAATCTCTTTCAGAATATAGGACTTCCCTCCATATATTTTCATTCAGTTTATTGAAAAAAGCTTATTTGTCCTATAGCATTTCCAGTGATCTCAATATTTGCTTATTGCTTTCTATGATGTCATCTAGCATTTTTCTATTTTTTTATACTGTAAAAATTTGTAGTTTTACACAGACTGATCAGGTTTTAGTTTGATTTTCTGGCAAGACGAGAAAGCATGTTCTTTTTCTGGCAAGAAGAGAAAGTATCTTGTTCTGATAGAGCAAGTAGTGTGAAAACATCAGCGTAGATAGAAGAAGAATGCCTGTCTTAATATCAGCTGTTTTTCACTTTCCCCCCTAGTTTATAGTCCTTGAAAATTCTTGAAGCCATTCCACATTTTACCTATCATAATGGGAAACATGGGAATTATAATGTAAATTACTGATATGAGATTAATAAGCCAGTATTTCTCATTTTGGTTTATAAATACTCCAAAATCATCTGATTTGCTTGTTTTAAATTTCAAATAACTGAGTCTTACATTAAACAATCTGAATAAGAATTTCTGGGATCAGATCCAAGTGTACGAATTTTTGAAAATCCTCACGGATCATTTCAGTTGAGAGCTACGTACTCGACAATAATCACCCACAAGGCAGGGACTGTGTCTTACTCACAAGGTTCTGACTCATATTTAGCACTCAAGAAATATTTTTGACTGACAGCATGATTGAATAGATGAATGGATGCATAACTGATAGGATGGATAAATAGCTGAATGAATTTTGAAGGGTTTGATGTTAACTTTAGATAAAAAGGACTTCCATGGTGGCTCAGACGGTAAAGAATCTGCTTGCAATACAGGAGAACTGGGTTCAATCCCTCGGTCTGGAAGATCCCCAGGAGAAGGGAATGGCTATCCACTCCAGTATCCTTGCTGGAGAATTCCATGGACAGAGGAGCCTGATGGGTTAAGTCCATGGTGTTGAAGAGTCTGACATGACTGAGTGATGAACACTTTCATTTGTCACTTTAGATAAAAAAATGTGACATAATTTTTAAGCTAAAAAAAGATCATTAAATATTTGTGATGTGGGCCACTATGACAAGCACTCTACATGTAAGTTTATTCAAGGAATATTGGATTTAAGTTCAAGGTATTTAATAGAAAGGCTTTTAATAAAATGGTGGTTGGGATTTGGCATGAGTAACACCAAAATGAGTAGAGATCTTGGGGAAAAATGGGATTGTTGAAGGTAATCAAGAATATTTTCACATCAGCAAAATTATCTGTATGAATAGTAATCAGAAATAGGGCCAAACAAATTCCATTTTTCTGAATGTGGTGAAATTCAGAACTAAGCACAGTTAAAAAAAACTCATCACACACATAAACACATTCCTGAAATGTCATAAAATTGGGGTTGAGAAAAAAGTATTTTGAACATTTTTTTCATGCCTTGCTCTCTGCACAAATAATACCACAATCCCTAAAAGTCAGCGTAGGCAATAGACGTGTCTTAATCTAATCACCTCTGGTAATCATAGGATTATTAATCTAAAAGAATTAACTCTAAAATTCAAGAATTACTGAATTGGAATGAGTGTGGCTGTTTATGGTTCTAACACTATTAAACTGTAATACAATTCTATTGTGTCTACCAGTATTTTTCTTGAGATTTTCCTCCCTGAGTTCCCACATTGCAAATGTTAGCTTTTGCGATTGCTTTTATTTGATTTTGACATTTAATTGGTGAAAATTGCAAGCATTGATCTTTCTGCCTCTCGTACTACCTGCTCTGCTTACCTGCGAAGGTTTTTGTGACAATCCAGTGTAAAACAATATATGAAACATATTGTAGCTCAATAAAAACACACAAGCAGAAAGGATTACAAACATAACCAATAGGCACCACCACCACCGTCATCACAGCGGCCTTGCGTCTGGGGGATGGGGATGAGGGTTAGAGCATCACCCTAATCACCATTTTCTGCTGAAAGGGCCTCCATCCAATGATTCACTCACATATGGAGAGGAACCAGGCTAAGTATTTTACAATGATAAGAAAGAGAACAATTGGATGGTCACCATGGTGGACAGGCAATGCAATTACCCAGGTGGGAAATAAAGATTAGAAGGAACAATGGAAGTCCTGCCTTCTCTATTGCTTCTCTATAGCTGACCAACTAAAAGCAGAAGAGCTCTTGGAATCTCTGATCTGCCTGTCTCTGTGTATCTTTCTCTCTAATTTGAATGTTTCCTTCTCTCATCTGCAATTCTGGTTAATGACAACCAAGAGAGAGTGAGAAAGGTCTCCATAAAATATGATCACTCAACTCAAATAGCTCAGGTTTACCAGGAGAGCAGAGGTGTTTACTCCCCAGATGCACTTGGTAATTAAGGTTGATGCCGGTTAACTAACCACCACCCCTCCCCGCAGTAGAACCTTTCACTGCTTCTTTTTGCTTCTGTACTGTGAGCGTAATTCTTCTTAACTCTTCTCTGGTTTTTAAATAATTATAAAGTTCCCAGCTACCTGAGCTACTATTCCATATGCCTCTAATTATTAGATGTGTGATCTCTGGCAACTCACTTAACTTCTCTGAACATTTGCTTTCTTCATTTTGCCATAGACACAATTTATGTCTTACCTTATAAGAATGTTAGTGACTCAAATTAGAAAATATTTGAACACGATTTATAAGTTGAACAAGACAATCAAATAATGAGGTATAATTACTGTAATTTAGTGTCTGACCCAACTTTTTATTCAAGTTTTAAAATCTATCACACAGGGGGAATTTCTTTGAACACACAACCAGGTCTCCGTGGTCTGGGATTTCATCTTATATATTCACAATCAATGGTTGGGAGAGGCTGATTGCAGTGACTGTTGGGAAGAATTCTGAGTTCATTTCTAGACTCTGTAGGGGAAGAAGTCTATGATCAATGAGCAGCTTTTCCATGGCATGTGAGACAGAAGCAGTGTCAGCAGAGTATGTATATTCTAGCTCCATATCATGGTCTAAAACAGAGCATCTCATGGAGATGCATAAGTGAAACTCAGTCCCAGATATGTTTTATATGGCCTGAGCTGACATTTAAAGTTTCAAAGACTTCACATTATAATCTGGCTTTGTTTTTGTTTTTTCATATTCTCTTGAAAAACTGGAACATCCAATAAAACTATGGGTACACTTTGTCCATGACAACAATAAGCAAAAGGTAAATACTATTTTCATTTCTCCTTTTAGATGAAACACAGGCTTTCCATTTTTACCTTGCCCCATCCCTCCCAATTGCCTTACTGCAGACTGCTTGCCTCATTTATTTTATTTTCAAAAGTTTTGTAAGCATTATTATTTCTTATTGCTGATTTAAAGTTTGTGGATTTTTTTTTTTGCAGAGATTAGTGTGTCAGATTCATCTTCAAAAGTTAGGCTATGACAAACACTATTTGAGGACCACATGTTAAGATAGTTGAAATCTCAAGACCAAAAAGCCTAAATGCTCAAAAATACTGTACTGCACAGGCTTTCTCATTTCAAATCCAGCACTGTAGGTCCGGAAAATGTCAACGCCATTATGCATTGATCAAGCCTTTTAGCAAACGCTTCATTAAATGAATCACGGCCAAGCAGAACAGCCAGCTCCAGAGTAGGAAAAGAGTGTGCCTCTCTCCCTCTCCCAGTAACCTCTCAGGATTGTCAGGATCCAGCCAAAAGCAAAGAAAGAGCAATATAAAACGAAGTGAGTAATTCACCATTTGTTAAGGGAACATAAATTAGCAGCTTGTTGTGATGTCTTTTTTTTTTAAACTAAAAATCTCCACAGATAAGTTTAACATGAAAAAGTACATTTGTTTTCTTCTAATAGGACATGCTTACCCCCGACTCCCCACTCCATACTCCTACATCCCCTCTTAAGATCCTCTCTAATTGAACAAAGTGGACTTAATTTGAATTAAACTGTCAAAAATCTTCCACTTAAATTGATATATCTACTTTCTGAGCTAAAGCGGATTCACTCCTGTGCAATATAAAAGAGGTGCTGATGGGTTGCATTTTGTGACTTAGGAGTATTCTGCTTGCATCTCCGTGTCCTGTAACTCAGAGATGGAAAGCACAGGAGACCTGGGAGGCGGGTAGGTCAGCGAAGGGTTAAAAAGAGACACAGGGGACAGGTGAGGGGCCAGAGCTTCAGGAAATGGCTGTGCTTGCATTAAAACAAGAAAATAATAATCTTCTTTATATTTTTGGAAGCAGGGTAATTTTTCAAATTTAATGGGCTAAGCCCATCTTGGGCTTCCCTGGTAGCTCAACTGGTTAAGAATCCGCCTGCAATGCAGAAGAACCTGGTTCAACTCCTGGACTGGGGAGATCCGCTGGAGAAGGGATAAGCTCCACACTCCAGTATTCTTGGGCTTTCCAGGTGGCTCAGCTCCTAAAAAATCCACCTGCAATGTGGGACACATGGGTTCAACCCCAGGGTTCGGAAGATCTCCTGCAGAAGGGAAAGGCTACCCACTTCAGTATTCTAGCCTGGAGAATTCTGTAGACTGTATAGTCAACGGGGCAGCAAAGAGTTGGACACAACTGAATGACTCTCACTTTCAAGCCCATCTTAACTTTGATGCAGTTCACCGGCAAAACTCCCCACACCTGGCATTTTATTAATATCTTCCATTCACCAGGATATGATTTTATATGTGGAGATAGAATTTACAATTAAAAGAAGAAAAGCTGAATTTTTAATATTGTGAACTTAATATCAAGTGGTGATCTTTAAAATAATGTCCAGAAGTCTTCGTAGACTTTATAGTAGATTGTCAGCTTTATGTTCACACACACAGGATTACAAAAAAATAAATTCAAATATAATAACTAGTTCTACCTTCAGGGATGTTATAATTTAATTAGTGGACATAAAACAATCACTATCATATTTGAGGAAGAAAATAATTTAGCACTTAAGTCCACGGTGATGGGCTATAAATGATGAAGAAAACAGAGAAAGGAAATCAATGTGAATTTGTGTAAATCAGGAAGCTTCATCAATGAGGTTCACGTGCGGGAGATGGAAAACAATGTTTCATGCTTGTTGGGGAAACTGGAGTACTGCTCACCAGTCCGCCTTTGGCAGTTTTGCCCAGTGCTATAGATAGTAAAAGAAAATTAACTAAATAGGAAGCAAACCACTTGTTTATAAATCACCGAGTGAATACCTGAACTTCTTTCTGCAGGGCTCTGGCAAAGAGGGGAGTAACAGAACATGACTTAGATGTGAAGTTAAGGTAGACCTCCAACCTCCCTCCTGTTTTAAATACCTGTAGTGGGATCCGTATATTCAGATATGCCTGCAAAAGGAGAGTAGACGAAGGACGTGTGGAAGAGCAGTCACCTAGGCTGTTCCCCAACCAGACATGAGTATGAGACGCACAGGTCCGCCTCGCTCACGCATCCAAAGTCAAAACAGAAAAACGGGACAGCACGCCATCCTGTACAGCCCAGCCGAGTTGCTCACAGCAAAGACAGAAAAGGCAAGAGAGTGGAAGAGAAAGCCCATATATAAGCACTCGTTTCAATCAGTGTTTTTGCCTACCTGTAAAATGTAGTTCCTCATTTTAGAAAGAATTGCTTCTTCCCATAGGGAAAAAAGAAAAAGAAAGGTGGCCAGGAGAGTTAAAATCATGACAACTCCCCTACTCTAAGAGCTGAGGACAAAATTTTAGCAGCACAATTAATCCCTATAATTGGGAAAATTAATTGTCCCATGTACCTATTGTTGTTCTAAGAGAGTCTAGAAACAATTGACTCATGTCTGTAAACTTCAATTTTCCTTTGCCATCACACAATACCTCCAACTGTCTCTTTCAAGCAAATGTCTCATCTGTTAACCATTAGAAATATCTTAACATTATAACATATCTTGAAATACAGATTTTTTTTGAGGGCTACCTATAAAAATGGTAGCTCATTCATCAAGGAGATGAAGGGAATAAGAAGAGACTAAAATGATCAAGACTAGAGAAAAAGGCTTTAAAAAAAGCCCAGGCCTATAAATCTTTGTGAGAGGAAGAGGTACTAATAATATCACTGTCTCCAATATCTACAGAATTATCATTAGAAAAACTCATGCTAATTCTTTATGAACCAAATAATAAAAGTAAATGCAATAAAAAATGCTTCCCCAATCAAAGGAAGTGTGTAAATACTGATTTTTTAAATAACTTACCAGGGATTTTGTATAGTTATTCTTCAAACTTATTCTTCTTCAAAAGGATAATAAAGGATAATAGTCTAAAAGTTTAACTATCGTATAACCCTAAAATTATGATTCTGTAAACATAAGGGTATTCCAAAAACTTTTAAACCATTTCTAAGTTTAGTTCTAGGAACACTGTCTTAAAACCTTTAACTTTTCCTAATATTTTCCCTTGAATTCTTAAGTTTAGGATGCATATTATTTTTTATTGCAAGATATGAATCCAGTTTTGGAATCTGAATACCCATGGGACCTGGTTGACACTCGTCCTCATTTAAGAGAGGAAGATAAAATTTCCTAAGTGTAGATTCATCCAATACCATGGCTTAAAACACCACCTTTTATATGTAAGAATTCAATGGATCAAATTCATTGACAATCCAGGGCTTGCGTTTGAATTCTACATTCATAATGCTAACTGCCAAATAGAAATTTCTTCTTTGATGTGATAGGCATCGCGAACAGTATCTTCAGGTAGAAAAATTAAACAAAAGTGACAGGCATATTTCATCATCCCCCTACCTCCACCCTCCAAAATAAAAGAAAAATGTCTCCCCACAACCCCTTTCCACCAAAATCCATATTCTCAGTAAACAGATTCAATATCCATTTGTTAGCTCAGATCAAACAGCATAGGAGTCAATCTTAACCCATTCCTTTTTCTCCTTCTCTACCTCCGAAGCTCTTCTGGTCCTTTCGGGTCTACTTCAATATATATCTCAAATTTATATTCTATTTGCTCTGCTTCCATCCTCATCAAGGCTGCCACTGTAAATCCCCTAGACATTTGCTACCTAAGGGTCCCCCTGCTTCCACTTCTTGATCTGTCTGATCCATTCTCCACACCACAATCAGTGGAGGAAAGGGAAGACAAAGAAGATTGTGTTTACAAAAAAAAAATCCACTTTTCAGCTATGAAAAATGTTACTATTTCTGCATTTTGATGATGTGGCTAGTGTTTAATGTAGTGGTGTATTGGGAGTCATTAAAAAAAAAAAGCACTCCATTTTCACTTAGAAACAAATTCTTATCTCTAGAATTTGGGATAAGGAGTGGCAGGTTCAAACTTCTATTTGGTTAACCAAATAAGAATTGTTTCTTACTTTATCCTAATCAGCCAAACATTCTTTACTTTACTATATATATATATATATATATATATATATATATATATGTATATGTATATAATTCACTTATTCATGCTATATATCAATATATTCCAGGTACTGGGAGAAAGAACAGTGATAAAGGCATTAGCAAATCAGCCACAGTTTCTGTTCTCGTGTGGATTACCAGGTGGTGGAAAATAAAAATAGTTAAGGAAAAGTTTGCTCATTCAGTTTTTTGTAACAGTATTAATTGGGGCAGAAAAGGGAAGCTGAGGTTAGTATGAAAACAAAGGGGATTACCAGGTGAGAATTTTGTTTTTGTTATTAATACAATATCTCAGTTAACTAGTAAAGTTATCCCTATCAATGTCCTAGACTACTGCCATTTAGATAAGTAGCTCATCCTTCTACATCTATTTCTCTCCCAACATCCCAAAATAGAATTTATTTAAACAAAATAATGGTACATTTTAGAGTGACACTGAAAGGAAAGAGAATTTAGGAAAACGTTATTTGAGTAATATGTATCAGGAGCTTTAGCACATTACTCTTTAAAAAAAAAAATTGTACCTTCCTTAAGAAGTAGACATAAATATCCTATGCTTTTTCCTTTTTTTAAAAACACAGTGAAAGAAAGTGAAAGTGAAAGTTGCTCAGTAGTGTTCGACTCTTTGTGACTCCATGTACTATACAGTCCATGGAATTCTCCAGGCCTGAATACTAGAGTGGATAGCCTTTCCCTTCTCTAGGGGATCTTCCTAACCCAGGGATCAAACCCAGGTCTCCTGCATTGCAGGTGGATTCCTTACCAGCTGAGCCACAAGGGAAGCCCAAGAATACAGGAGTGGGTAGCCTTTCCCTTCTCCCGGGGATCTTCCCAACCCAGGGTCTCCTGCATTGCAGGCGGATTCTTTACCAACTGAGCTATCAGGAAAGCATCTCCAAGATGCAAGAAATTTGCCCAAGGTCTTATAGATACACAGTGTCAGGACTGAAATTTAAGTTTACCTCCTCACTCCCAAATCCAAGCATCAATTAATTGTACTCTACATCATTTGTATCTTCAATGAATCAGGGCAAGTCCTTGGGTTCTATACAGAAAAAGCCACTAGGACCTCAGAAATACACCGGAGACTGAAAGCTGTCCCCCAGCTTCCTGACTAAGGTCCTTTTCAGGGATCCGCCGGCTGAAGCCCCTCGCAAACTTTTCCTGTCAGAGTCCTCCAGGATTTTGCATAATTACACACTGCTTTGCTCTAGGTTCCTCCCTTTCGTTTGGCCCTTCTCAAATGGGAATTAATCCAGCTTCAAACAAGCTGTTGCTAAGTGAAGATTTTACTGTGATTATTGCTTGGGAGAAAGAAGCTGCCTTTTCGTCCCCCTCCTCCAAATGCCTTATTTACAGACTAGAAATCATGGGGCATGTGTCCAATTGATACATTTCCCTTCAAATAGCAGATCCAACACTGAAGTGGGATGCAAATTTAATTATTCCACATGTACAGGAGAGAACAGAAACAGAATCTCATTGTTAAATTTGTTCTCCTATGTTGGAAAGATTAAAAACAAAAGATGCTGAAGTGGTTTGTGTGAGCAGAATACATTTTGGTTCATATAAATGTGAGGCAATGAAATAAGGGCAACAGAGGGCTTATTTCTACCACATGGAAGTATTATTTCTAAATATTTCTTCTCAGAAATCTTTGCTACTCACCTGCGCACCCCAAGAGAGACTTTAATCCCTTTCTATGTGGTGATTTCTCCAAATAATCCCCTTCAAACACCTTATCCTCCAGCCGAGCCCATCTATTTACTTTTTAAAATTAATTTGAAATAAAATGGAGGTATAATTAAGTAGAATATAAATGATAATGACTAAAAAAGCCTCTGTGGCTGGCTACTTAGAATCAAACCTTGGCGTTGTGTCTTAACAGTTGTATGTTTATTAGCTCAGTTGTGTCTGATTCTTTGCAGCCCCATGGACTGTAGCCCACAAGGCTCCTCTGTCCATGAAATTCTTCAGGCAAGATTACTGGAGTGGGTAGCCTTTCCCTTCTCCAGGGGATCTTCCCAACCCAGGGATCAACCCCAGGTCTCCTGCATTGCAGGTGAATTCTTACCATCTGAGCCACCAGGGAAGCCTAATAGTTACATAACCTTGGGCAAGTAACACTTGACTTCTGCTCCTGTCTCTTGCCTCATAAAATGGGGACAATTGATGGTATTCATTTCCTGAAGCTTTTGTGAGGAGAAAATAAGTCAATATAAGAATTGTACCCACAACAATGCCCAGAACTTGGTAAGCACTCAATAAACTGTAGTCATTTTCAGAATACATTCTATACTTATTTCCTTTTCCTTTTCAGTATATCCTTCAAGATTCAACTCAAATGTTGCCGATGCTATTAATCTATTCCTCTATTCAATAGTTCTCATCTCTGAAATTCCCATTAAACATTACATTTATTCTACCCAAATCCCCTGGAGCAAAGAAAAGAGAACCTCTTACTCTCTTATAGAATAGGGACAAAGTGCTTGCTGATCACTCAAGTGAATAAAAGGACAGGGAATGTTTTAATTAGAACCCTTGAGGGCTTACTGCTACCCAAACCCTGTGCCAATATTATCTCCTTTAATCTTTGCAGCATTGTCGGAGGTAGGCTTTGTTATTTGTATTATACAGATAAGAGGATGTAAAGTTCAAGTCTGATAACTTTAATAACCTTGCACATGGACACAAAGGCAGTATGGAAATTTGATGCTGCATCTCTGTTTGGCTAACTCCAAAGTGTTGTAACCACTAAACAATACTGACCTAGGGACCCCAAGGACAAGCCATGAAGTGCTTCTGTATGAAATCTGAGTTTCAAATTTACTGAATTTCTCACAGGTACGTGTTTTTCTGTTAATGAGAATTGTTTTAGATCAGAAACCGTGTTTGAGTTCCCCTGATGAATCCTAGATTGAGACGAAGAGAGAGTAGACAGTAGCATCCTTCTTCACCCTTATCCCCAAGCCATGTATTATCTCTGAGAGGGACTGCCTTCTTGATCACTCAGGGTCCCCACTCTTCCAGTTGCCAGATTTCTTGAGCCTGATTATCAACTTGCCCCTCCATTTCTTCTCTTCTCAAGCCACGAGGCCTTATTACAACTTTTTGCATGTTCACCCTTCTTTAAGTCATTTTGGCCATAGTCCCATCAGCCCTTCCCTCACTCCAAAGTTCTTGCCTAACCAAATCTCATCCTAGCTAACTCTTCCTCTGGGAAGACTGTGTCTGGTCATTCCATGGATCACACTGCCTTGAATTTGCTCATTAATTTCTTATATCTTTTCAGAGGCCTATATTCTCCCTGAGGTTAGGGGTGTCTTCTACTTTATTCACAATTAATTCCCCAAACCGACCAGCTACTAATAGGGAAGAATGAAGTAGGTCAGAAACAGAAAATCAAATATTATATATTAATCCATATATATGGAATCTAGAAAAATGGTACAGATGACCCTATTTCCAAAGCAGGAACAGAGACATAGATGTAGAGAATGGACATGTGGACACCAGAGAGGAAAGGGAGAGTGGGATGAAATGGAAGATCAGGGCTGACATACATACACACATGGGTAACACAGATCGCTAAGGGGAACCTGCTATGAAGCGCAGGAAGCTCAGCTCAGTGCTCTGTGATAACTAAGATGAGTGGGTTGGGGGGTGGGGAAGGATGTCCAACAGGGGGGAATATATGTATACATATAGCTGATTCACTTCATTGTACAACAGAAATTAACACAACATTGTAAAGCAGTTATTCTCCAACTTAAAAAAAAAAAACATGTGAGGCAGAAAAGTTAAGAATCAGAGGAAGATTTAAAGATGTTATACTGCTGGCTTTGAAGATGGAGAAAGGGGCCATGAGCTGAGGAATGCAGGCAGCCTTTAAAAGCTGGGAAAAAATAAAACAAGCTTCTACAAAGAAATGTAGCCCTAACATCATCTCGATTTTAGCCCAGTGAGAGCTATTTCAGACTTGCAACTCCCAAAAGTGTAATAAATTTGCATTGTTTAAAGCCTCTAAAAAAAGAGGCAGGGAAGGAGGTAAAGAGCAGAGAGGGAAGGATCTGAGATGATGAAAGAGATGGAGAATGGAAAGAATAACTAGAACTCAGATTCCTGACTCCTAGTCCAGAGAACACAATTATCTCAACAGAATCCCTTCTCTAGCAGATCTTCCCAACCCAGGAATCGAACTGAGGTCTCCTGCTCTGCAAGCGGATTCTTTACCAACTGAGCTATCATGGAAGCAGAATTCTTCAAGAAAGTTTTAAAACAAAATAAAATAGAAGAGAAAATCTTTTCTAGGTTATCTGAGCCTTACTGGTGTTAGAAAAATCCCTCAAACTTTTAGGAAGCAGCTAAATTTAATTCCTCCTCCTCTGATCTATACCATCTTCCCCCACCCACCCCTTCCCAAACAGCATATAAGGGAGAAATAATTTAAAGATGAGATAACCTGGAGAAATGGACCAGTAATGTGGATACAAACTTCGCCTCCCTTGCTTCCCTTATAGCTACTGACTTGCTCTTATTCTAGGCCCAGTGTTTTTTAGAATTTAGCATGTATGTGAATCACCTGGAGAGCTTGTTTGTTTGTTTTTTTTTTCATCTATTTTTATTAGTTGGAGGCTAATTACGATATTGTAGTGGTTTCTGCCATACACTGACATGAATCAGCCATAGATTTACATGTATTCCCCATCCCGATCCCCCCTCCCACCTCCCTCCCCATCCCATCCCTCTGGGTCTTCCCAGTGCACCAGCCCTGAGCACTTGTCTCATGCATCCAACCTGGACTGGCGATCTGTTTCACACTTGATAATATACTTGTTTCAATGCTATTCTCTCAGATCATCCCACCCTCGCCTTCTCCCATAGAGTCCAAAAGTCTGTTCTATACATCTGTGTCTCTTTTTCTGTCTTGCATATAGGGTTATCATTACCATATTTCTAAATTCCATATATATGCTTTAGTATACTGTATTGGTGTTTAATTTTCTGGCTTACTTCACTCTGTATAATGGGCTCCAGCTTCATCCATCTCATTAGAACTGATTCAAATGAGTTCTTTTTAATGACTGAGTAATATTCCATTGTGTATTTGTACCATAGTTTTCTTATCCATTCGTCTGCTGATGGGCATCTAAGTTGCTTCCATGTCCTGGCTATTATAAACAGTCCTGTGATGAACACTGAGGTACACGTGTCTCTTTCAGTTCTGGTTTCCTCAGTGTGTATGCCCAGGAGTGGGATTGCTGGGTCATATGGCAGTTCTATTTCCAGTTTTTTAAGGAATCTCCACACTGTTCTCCATAACGGCTGTACTCATTATCAGAGAAATGCAAATCAAAACCACAATGAGGTACCATTACACGCCAGTCAGAATGGCTGCTATCCAAAAGTCTACAAGCAATAAATGCTGGAGAGGGTGTGGAGAAAAGGGAACCCTCTTACACTGTTGGTGGGAATGCAAACTAGTACAGTCACTATGGAGAGCTTGTTAAAATGCCCTCCTAAATGAAAGGCAAAGGAGAAAAGGGAAGATATATCCATCTGAATGCAAAGTTCCAAAGAATAGCAAGGAGAGATAAGAAAGCCTTTCTCAGTGATCAATGCAAAAAAATAAAGGAAAACAATAGAATGGGAAGGACTAGAGATCTCGTCAAGAAAATTAGAGATACCAAGGGAACATTTCATGTAAAGATGGGCTTAATAACGGACAGAAATGGTATGGATCTAACAGAAGTAGAAGATCTTAAGAACAGGTGACAAGAATACACAGAAGAACTGTACAAAAAAATATTTTAATGACCCAGATAACCACAATAGTGTGATCACTCACCTAGAGCCAGACATCCAGCAGTGTGAGGTCAAGTGGGCCTTAGGAAGCTTCACTATGAACAAAACTAGTGGAGGTGATGGAATTCCAGTTGAGCTATTTCAAATCCTAAAAGACGATGCTGCTAAAGTGTTGCACTTAGCAGTGGCCACAGGACTGGAAAAGGTCCGTTTTCATTCCAATCCCATAGAAAGGCAATGCCAAAGAATGTTCAAACTACCATAGAACTGCACTCATCTCACACACTAGCAAAGTAATGCTGAAAATTCTCCAAGCTAGCAACAGTACATGAACCAAGAACTTCAGATGTTAAACTGGATTTAGAAAAGGCAGATGAACCAGAGATCAAATTGCCAATTCTGTTGGATCACAGAAAAAGCAAGAGAATTCCAGAAAAACACCTGCTTCTGCTTCATTGATAGTGCTATAGCCTTTGACTCTGTGGATCACAAGAAATTGCGGAAAATTCTTAGAGATGGGAACACCAGACCACCTTACCTGCTTCCAGAGAAATCTGTATGCAGGTCAAGAAGCAACAGTTAGAACTGGACATGGAACATTGGGTTGGTTCCAAACTGGGAAAGGAGTACATCAAGGCTGTGTATTGCCACCTTGCTTATTTAACTTACATGCAGAGCATAACATGCGAAATGCTGGGCTGGATGAAGCACAAGCTGGAATCAAGATTGTTAAGAGAAATATTAATAATAAAATAATAATAAATAATATAACACTGCAGACGACACCACGCTTACAGCAGAAAGCAAAGAGGAACTAAAGAGTCCCTTGATGAAAGTGAAAGAGGAGAGTGAAAAAGCTGGCTTAAAATGCAACATTCAAAAAATGAAGATCATGGCATCCGGCCTGTCACTTCACGGCAAATAGATGGGGAAACAGTGGAAACAGTGGCAGATTTTATCTTCTTGGGCTCCAAAAGTCACTTCAGATGGTGACTGCAGCCATGAAATTAAAAGATGCTTGCTCCTTGGAATAAAGCTATGACTAACCTAGATAGCATATTACAAAGCAGAGATATTACTTTGCCAACAAAGGTCCATGTAGTCAAAGCTATGGTTTTCCAGTTGTCAAACATGGATGTGAGGGTTGGACCATAAGAAGGCAGAGCACTGAAGAATTGATGCTTTTGAACTGTGGTGTTGGAGAAGACTCTTGAGAGTCCCTTGGACTGCAAGGAGATCCAACCAGTCCATCTTAAAGGAAATCAGTCCTGAATATTCACTGGAAGGATTGATGCTGAAGCTGAAACTCCAATACTTTGGCCACCTGATGCAAAGAACTGACTCATTGGCAAAGACGCTGATGTTGGGAAAGATTTAGGCAGGAGGAAAAGGGTACCACAGAAGATGAGATGGTTGAATGGCATCACCGACTCGATGGACATGAGTTTGAACAGACTCCAGGTACTGGTGATGGACAGGGAATTCTGGCGTGCTGCAGTCCATAGGGTCACAAAGAGTTGGACATGACTGACTGACTAAACTGAACTGAGCACCCAGCTTTCAATTAGATTCTAATTGAATGGGTCTGAGGCAGGGCCATCATTTGCTTTTCTGACAGCTCTCAGGTGATACTGATATTGCTGCCCTGCAGAGAACCTTCCAGTAGCAGTGATGTAGTTTAAGTGATGGGTCAGAGTCACCAGTTATTAGCATGGTGACTTTGTAATCATGTGAGAGTGATCTGTGGATCAATCCTAATGTTTTTGGTCCTTGATAATTTTTATTGATGTTTTGAGCCATTTAAGATCCTGACTGAGATTAAAGAGGGGTTAGTTTCATAGTTTTGAGAGAATACTGGAAGCATGCATTGAGCATATGTACTTTCAAGAGATCTTGGCTGTGCACTGTCATTTTGATAGGATTAAACTATAAGATTACAATGTAAGGTTCAAGGTAAGCTGGGTTCTGCAATAGACAGACATGCATCTGAATCCCATTTCTTTGCCATTCTAACCATATCCTTATTTTTTCCATTTTCTCTCATAAAACATTATTATAATTGTGACTACTGCATAGGTACTATAGCACATGATAAGCACTCTATAAATCTCTTCCCAACGTTAACAACTTAATGACCAGAGACGTATTATATGTCTTTTGTTACCTGAACATTATCGACTGGAGTGTTTCAATATTCACTTTCATAACGAATCACTGACCACAGGCATTCGTTTCTGAAAAATTACCCCAGTTAATAATGTGTTAATAACCACGGAAAATAACTTCATAAGATAAATATTATTATCCTCCCTTTATTGATGAAGACACTGAAATGTATGTACTCATTTAAGGGCTTCCCTGGTAGCTCAGCTGGTAAAGAACCTGCCTACAACATAGGAGAACCCGGTTCAATTCCTGGGGTGGGAAGATCCACTGGAGAAGGGGTAGGCTATCCACTCCAGTATTCTTGGGTTTCCCTGGTGGCTCAGATGGTAAAGAATCTGCCTGCAATGTGAGACCTGTGTTTGATCCCTGGGTTGGGAAGTGCCCCTGGAGAAAGGAATGGCTTTGATACCCTGGAGAAAGAGTGGACATGACTGAGTGAGTTTCACTTTCAAGGCCACACTGTCACTTGGAGTCAAAATCAGTATTTAAGCTTGGATCAGCCTGATTCCAAATCCTTTGCCCTTTAAGCACTAAGCTAGAGTGGATGGAATCTTTGATATTTAGTTGAAGTTATTTTCGAGATACCTGCTTTGCTCTGCTCAGTCGTGTCTGATTATTTGTGACCCCATGGACTGTAGCCTGCCAGGCTCCTCTGTCCATGGGATTCTCCACGCAAGAATACTGAAGTGAGTTGCCATTTCCATCTCCAGCAGATTTTTCTGCCCCAGGGATCAAACCTGGGTCTCCTGCATTGGAGACAGATTCTTTACCAGCTAATCCATCAGGGAAGCTCCTCTTAGGGATACCTACAAAACCTAAAAGTAAACAACCCAGTGTATGCAACTCTGCTATTTCTCAACCCAGGATGGGAATGTCAACCCCATACTTGGCACAGCCTTTGGGATCGGGAGGCTCTGTGACCTCATCTCACTGTATGCTCCTCTGCACCAGAACAAAGAAGGCAGCTGAAAATCATGTATCAATTATGGATAATCTTGTCTCCATTTAGCACAGGCAAGTGATTCCTCATTGTCTCTGTCAAATAAACCAGCCCTTAGTTCAAGCCATTTCCTCTAGAAACCTAGCTTCCATTCCTCCACCCTAAGCTTGGTTAGATTAACATTAATGATTTTTCCTCTCAGATGGGTCCCAGAGTGTTGGACTCTGCCAAGCCATTTTCCACTCAGAATGTTTCCTGCCCTGGCCTGTTGCTTGCAATGTGGTCCTTTCTCAATTTGGACGTAGCAGCTGTTGAACAGATGCTCACCCACTTAGATTTGGAATGGAGGCCTTGAAAGATGTGGAGAGAGCCTGGTAGACCAAGAAAGAGAGTCAAGCACTGCAGATAAAAGTGTGATGAATTCTGGAACTGGAGAATCTAGACCAGGCAGGGGCAAACCACAACAGGGCTGGACAGTTGATTTCAAGTGATGAAGACACAGATTTATTCTAATTTTCCCACCAAATCTGTATCTGTAATTAAAAAAAAAATAATTGCAGGGTAATTGCTGAAGCAGCCATGGGTATGCACATGTCCCCTCCCTCTTGAATCTCCCTCCCATCTCCCACCCCATCCCGCTCCTCTAGGTTGTCAGAGCACCTGATTTGAGTTCCTGGTGTCATACACCAAGTTTCCACTGGCAATCTATTATACATATGGTGATGTCTATGCTTTCTATGCTCCTCTCCCCATTTTCCCACCCTCTGCTTCCACTGTGTCCATAAGTCTGTTCTCTATGTCTCCTTCTCCACCGCTGCCTTGCAAGTAGGTTCATCAGTACCATGCCTCTAGATTCCATATATATGTGTTAACATACCACATTTGTTTTTCTCTTTCTGACTTACTTCACTCTGTGTATTTAAAATAATTTTAACTACTTTTTTCTCTTATCAGAAATTAAAAAATACAAAAGACACAGATCCAAAAGTCTATATGTCCTAACTTCCTTTCTCCAGTCCAGAGATCATCTTTGTTTATAATATCTGCATATCCTAGAGTTTGCATAAATATCAAAGCATTTGATATAAATGTTTACTGTTTTGAAAGCATGAATGACATTACATGATATCTTGTACACTGTTTTAATATTTTTCCTGAAGTATAATGTGCATACAGAAAAAAGTGCATGCATTTTAAATTTATAACTCTTTGATTTTTTTTTTTATAAGCTGAATGCTCCTATGTAACCAGTTGGACACAGGTCAAGAAACAAAGAAAACAGAACCCCCAAAGCCCCCTTTTGTACCATATGCTTTTTCATTTAATAAAACAACTTGGTGATCTCTCCATTTCAGCATACCATTTCTTTTAACAGTTATTAGATCTACCATTTTCTTTTAATAGTTATTTGACTGCATAAAAAAGCTATCATATATTTAATAAATTGACTATTGATAGACATTTAGGCTATTTCCAGTTTTGCTTTATAAATACCTCCATGGACATGCTTCTATGTATCTCTTTGCACATCCCCGAGCAGTATTCTTTAGAATATATTCTTGAAAAAGAATTGTAATAACAAAGAGTATCTACATTTGAATAGTTAAGAATGTCTTAAAATTGCCCCATAAAAGGGTTATATTAATCCACACTTCCACACCACTATCAAATTCAGAAAATTGTATTTCTTTAATAGAACTACTTGCTGAATATATATGATTTAGAATATACTGACAAACAAAAAAAGTATAAATTACCAGTTGTCTTATTACCTAGAGATAACATTGTTTTTATAAACAGGTGAAATATCTGTCTTAGGCTCAAGGAGTTGATCTAAAAGGGTGTTGAGAAGAGACAGACTGGCCTGATACAAACTCAACTGATGTTCTAAAAGAGAAGTGGATCTCTTTCAGTTTAGCCCTAAACGTTTCCACTGCACCATTCTGGCAGCTTCCGCGGCTTCTCCTCCTCTCTCTTTGGACTAACACGCCAGTGGCCTGGGAGGAAAGGACGGACAGCACACTCTTCCACAGGAGAGGGGGCCCAGGTGACTAGAAGCCAGGCAGTAGAGCTTGTTACGCTTCCAGTGCAGATGATAAATAGGCATTACGGGGTCTGTTCTTTGGAGTACAGATTCTCTGATAAAAGGAATAGGTCCTTATATACTGTCACTGAGAGGCAAACTCCTTTCTTTATCTCCCCATGCATTTCTCACTGCTGACAATCATTGAATAATATTTCCACTCCATATATAAGGGAAGAAAATGTTCAGTAAAGAGTTCCCATGAGGGATGAGATGTCACTAAACATAACATCAGATAAAGTAGAAACACTCTTCTTGTATCCATCTCCCTCTCCCTTGCTGTTCTTTTTGGTTCTACCTGTGGCGTCATATTTCTAAGCAAACAACTCGAACAACTCTTCTGGGAGTATTTTCTATCCACATGCTTCCTTCTGCCTTTGGATTCCTGGCAAAAAAAAAAAAAAACCAGCACAACACAGGTTTTCAGAGCTGAATGGGATCTTACAGGTGTCTGGATTCCCCCAAATCTCAAAGTCGTTTGTGGACCATGTTTAAATCATTGCTTCTCAAGAACCAGTTTCTGCTGATACACATTTTGTGCCTACCACACTAACCACACTTAGTCTACCTAGAGGACAATTTAAACCTTAGATTTTCCTTCTCCCGTAGACTAGAATCTCCATGTATCTTTATTTTGTTTGCAGCCAAAAGCTCAGAACCCAAAGCAGTATCTGGCATAAAGCAATCATCCTCTAAAATTCTACACAGTAAATAAATGAAAGAACTAATCCAACTTTACCTCTCTGCTAGACCATACTGAAATCCATTCCTTCTCTTAATTTCCAAACATTATGAATTACTAGACCTACTCTATTTTAGTGTTCTTTCTCGCCTGTTAGGTATTTGGCCATTATTGTTTCAGTGAATAGTTTAGCTATCCTTGTGGAAACTCATAATGGTTACCAAAAGATCTAGTTAGAAACACCATGGTCAAGCCAGATTAGATGCAGCAAATACAGACTAGAAATGACATCCAGAAGCCTATGGAGTTGCATTCAACTTCAGGTGCTGGAGGAAACAGCAGGCAAGGGGTAGACGGAGGCATGAAAGAAAGCCTGAGTGTGGACATGATTAATACCTGGGCTGCCCAGGAGGTGTTAACAGGCAGGTGGAACGCAATGTCAGGAGGTGAGATGGTGATAAATGGAGACCCTTGCTGAGGCGATAAGATGGAGGTGAAAAACTCCAGGGGGACCCCAGGTTCAGGAACAGGACTCAGTTCTATTAGGTCCCAAAGAGAAAGGTAGAACCTTAGTCTGAGAGGAGACTGCAGATGCTTGGAGCTTGTTCTTAGTTGGGACTGAAGTGCTGAGGATGGAAGCCTGGATGCTGTAAGTAAAGGGGAGCAGGATCGGCCTTGCTCAGATCAAGGCAGAGTCTCAGTTACTGGGATGAGGAATCTGGAGTGCAAAGCTGAGTCACCGGTCCCAGGCAGAGCTGCTGCGAGAGCAGGAAGGAAGCCTGCCCAGCAGGCTGCGTGAGAACGTGAGCGCTCAGAGCCTGCCACAGTCTTCCTGTCGGTGTGCGTGAAGACTAGACGGCCAGAACGGACAAGGAATTTCATGTTCTGGTCCCTGGTCCCTACTCCAGCCTTTGCTGTTGTTGTTCAGTTGCCCAGTCGTGTCCGACTCTTTGCAGCCCCATGGGCTCCAACACGCCAGGCCTCCCTGTCCTTCACCATCTCCGGGAGTTTACCCAAGTTCATGTTCATTGCATTGGTGATGCCCGCCTTGCCTCCCTGTTTTTGTTTTTTTTTCCCCTCACTGTACCTGTCTCAGCCAGCTCAGATTACTGTAACAAACACTATAGACTGGGTGGCTTAAACAACAAGCATTCAGTTCTCACAGCTCTGGAGGCTGCAAATCCAAGATGAGTGTGCCAGCATGGCCAGGCTCTGGTGAGAACCCTCTTCCTGGCTTGAAGGCTGCTACCTTCTTGCTGTCTCCTCAAATGGCATGAAGAGGGAGCTCACTCTGGATTTGTCATCTTCTTCTAAGGGTCCTAATCCCATCATGGAGGCTCCACCATTATGGTTTCATCTAAACTTAATTACCCCCCAAAGGGACCACCTCCAAACGCTGTCACATGGGGCATCAGGGATTCAATATACAGATTTTCCCAGGACAGAAACATTCAGTTCACAGAAGACCCATAGAGTACAACCAGAATACATTTGCTTTCTTCTCATAAATGTGCCATAGGATCTGGACACACTGTTCCTTTTGCCTGGAATGCTTTCCATACCTGTTTGTCTAGTTAACTCATGCTGACATTTTAGACCTCTGGCCAGAAGACACTGCCTCTAGGAAGCCTTAATTATCTCTTCATTTGACCAAGATACACCTGTCTGTGGCCCGGTAACTCACTACCCTTGTATTTCATTACTCATATCCACGGATATGGCAGTTTTCTGCTTACTCTTCTCTCCTCCACCCAACTGAATGCTAATTAATAGCAGAAAATAATATGTACACCTTAGTCATCACTGAATCTTGAACATCCAGCATCCAGAATAATTTTTCTTCTAAGTAGTAAATGTTCACTATTTGCTCAACAGCTGAATATACAAATCTCAAAAATGTCAGTTTTGGTTTATTCATTTTTAATAAGGTGCATTAAATGCCTCTCAACTACCCTGGTATTTCCATTATAAATTATGATGGACATTTCTATTTATTCTAAACCAGGAATAAGCCAAACTCTTAGGAGATTATGGCTAGTTTATACATTGGACAGATCTTAAATCAGTGCCTTAATGTAACATTTTAAGTAAAAGAAGTTCTGGGCTTGAAGTGAAGTGACTTGAGTTTGTGTAACAGACCTATCACTCAAATTCTCTGATTCAATAACTATAGTTTAAGATTGTTCTTTCTACCCAGTGAGTATCAAGTAGACTGTGAATATTGGCAATCTCACCAGCAATCCCTAAGCTCAGAACAAAGTGACTCAGAAGACTAGACCTGCTCAAGTGGTATGCAGTTCCTGAAGTCCTATCTGTCACCAGTGTTGGTTGGACTGAATTTTGTGTAGTGACTCTTTTCCTGTATCTGTTTCCCCTCTCTCTAAGAAGAAGCCCATGGATTCTTCCTTTTTCTCTCTCTTTTTGCCTTTCTCTCTTCTACCTATATATCCAACTCTCAGCATTTCTACTACATTATTAACTGGGACTCGTCCCGTTAAAGAGCTCATAGAGCTTCTTATTTCATGGCTGCTCAACAGCAGTCAGATTGGCAGGCCCAAGAGGAACTGCAGTCCCTCAAACATTTGCAGCAGGAATGGGAAAAGATGAGCAATAAAAAAGGAATTGTGAGAGAAACTAGTAGGCTCACACGGGCCCCACCTGTCCACACGCACCTTGTATGGTAGGAGACTACAGTCATCATCACTGCAGTCCTAGTTCATCTCCCTTTTGTCCTTCAAATATCTGGCTACAATCAATCTATTTGACTGTGGGAATTCAAGTTCTCTTAATTCTCTCTGGGTCAGATTTCTGGTCTTTTCTCTCATGGTCTCACTGCAAGCTAGAGGCAGTGAGTACTTTTTTCTTTAACGGACTGATCCAAGCCTAAAACATTGTGAGATGGTTGCATCGTCGACAGGGGAGGGGGTGGTATTGATGACTTTTCAAGTGTCTTCTAATCTGGATTTCAAAAATTCCATGGCTAAGTAAATGCTTTGTTTTTCTTCTCTAAGACTGAAAACTTGCTCTTGTCCTCATAAATATTTAATCAACAAATTTTTACTGCACATATTGTGCCAGGTTTTGGTTTCTGCTTTCAGTTTTATTGATCACAATCACCTTTCGTGTTAATTTCAGACAGACTCTGCCTGGTGATTTGTGCCAGGCACCACTCCTCCCTATGGCAGTCACTGTCTCTGAGCCTCTAAATTCAGTATTTGTTTATCTACATGTTTCTTAAAAATGTGATGCACAACTATCTGCGTCAGAGGAGTCACTAGAGTATAGTAAGTGGTTACAAACCTGGCTTCTGGAGCTGGATCTGCCTTGGCCACCTACCGGCTATGGCACGCCGAGGAAAGCACTTAACCATGTAGAACAATTCCTGGTAGGGGAAGTCCTGGGTAAGTGCTACTGTCAGAATCATGCAGAGGTTCTGCGACATTGCAGGCTCAGAGATGTTCACATGATGGAACGAATGTCTGTGTTTCTTGCAAAGATAATTCTTGTTTATTGAAACTTGTACAATCACTGAATTTTATGACCTCCTGCCAGTTCCCTCATTCTCCTTCTCATACCCCATCAATAACTGGGTTCAAATCCCATTCTCGTAGAGAGCTTTGCAGCCAGTTACCAATGTGGGGGGACAGTACCCTGTACTGCCAAGCAATTCTGGGATACCAACTGAGTGAACTATAATTCAATTCAACTCTGACATGACACCATCTACCTGGAGAGAGCATCAGATCCCTTGAGTTAAGGGCGAGGTCCCACAAGAACACCCTCCACTTTGGTTGTCAATCCCAAGCCCAAGTCATTACCTGTACTTCTGATAAATTCACTGTGAATGAATTCCTAGCAAATTTAATTTGCTAGAGCAGCTCAAAGAACAGGAAACCAGATTACTTACTAGATTATTGGTTTATTACAAAGAATTACAAAGGATATGAGTCAACAGCCAGACAAAGACATACATAGGATGAGGTTCTGAACACCAGAGCTTCCGTCCTCACAGTCTCGGTCTGGCTCAGTGAAGGTGTCCTTCGTCACCAACCTGGAAGCTATCCTGACCCCCTCCTTTAGGGGATTATGAAGGCTTTGACATAGACATGATTGATTAAATCACTGACCACTGGTAATTGACTCAACCTTCAGCTCTTCTACCCTCCCCAGAATCCAGAGGTTGGAACTTACAGCTTCACCTTTCTAGTCAAGCTGGTTTCCCCTGGCAACCAGCCCCCACCCTGATATGCTTTCCAAAAGTCTCCTTTTAACATAAACTGAGTTGTGGTGGGAAATGGGCTTGTTATAAATAACAAGACTACCATCTCACCTTTAAGTTTTTGAAACAATTTCAGGAACTTGAGGACAAGAGCCTAAATATTCTCACAAAAAATTCTTTCCATTGCTGAGAAAAACCCAAGGTTTTTGGAAGCTGTGAGCCAGGAACTATGGAAGAAGAACAGGTATACACGAGAAATAGATTTTGGTCAACTGAAGGACCAAATACACATCCCCTATAAATTGCACTTAGAAGAGAACGATAAGGATGTCTTTTCCAAGATGTATCATTCAGACAAGCTGCTTGAACTCTCTAAGTTTCAATTTTTTCATGCACACACAAATAGAGGCAATGTTTTCAATGCTCCCAAATGAATAAAATTACATAGAATACACAATAAAATTATAGCTATTGAAACTGAGCAGGACCCTGTGGATCCCTCCCAGGTACAAAAGGCCCTCTGTGGCCCTCACTTCTTGTTTTTGAAGAAAAGCTTTAGTTTCCTAGGCCTTCTCTGAATTTCAAAGAGTAGACACAAGTACTTAATAATTTAGTGCTTTTTCTTTTTTCTCTCTCAATTTTCTCTCTTTGACCCTACCTGGTTCTATCCAACAGATATCACTGGGTTAGAAATAAGTGGTGCACAAGAAAGTAAATGGCACTTAATTTTAATAGGAAAATACATATTAAAAATTAGGAAGAAAAAACCCAATCATAATTGATTTTCATAAATTCTATGAGGAATGGCATAGTATTTAGTTGAAGGAACAGAAAAAGAAACTAAAAAAGTTTATCTGAAATTTTTTTTTAAGATGGATCTTAGAGATTTGGAGTCCACTTCTAATTGCAAAACTGTTCATATGCTACTAATAAACACAAACACAGAATACAATAAGGTCTTCATAGACCCACATTGTGCATCCAAGTCCCTGGACTTAAGATTAAGAATATTTCATCTTGAGCAATGGTGGGAGCTTTAGAAACATGATATCTTTCAAGAACAATATCCATGATAGTCAAAGAAGGTAAATTCCCTAACTTAGATATATTTGCTATGATATTAACATCCTTATCATTCTCTTCTAAAAAAATAATAAAATCTTCCCACAGGCATTCCTTAAAGCAATAACCCCAGAATAGTGCTTTTGAGGACATAGTATATTATTCTCTTATTGCAGAAACCTGCTCACTAGGGTTATGTTTAATTGATCAGAGTTGGGTACTTGTCCCTCAGAACAGCTAATACACAGACTAGTCAGCACCCCAAGAAGTGGTCTGGTATAAAGCATAATCTAGACAAATCACACAGCCTTTCTAAGCAATCTTGAGTTAGCAAACACTTAATGATGTCGATACCAGTGGGAAAGTGTTCAGAGTCCATGAGGTAGAGAAATGTAAGGTCTGGGAGAGTCTGAGAAAGTCATGTGATGAGGCTGCAGATGATACTATGAGAGAAAGATAGAGTAAAAGACAATGAAGCCATTCTTTAGTTAATTTAAAAAAAAAAAGAAAGAAAAGAGAAGTAGAGATTCAGAGACTATCTTAGTTACACTAATTTTGGAAACCTAGAGTAAATATCTACAAGTGTTTGATGCTAGATTATCAAGAATTTTGCTCTGGTTTCAATTTCTGAGAAGCTGAATGAACACATAGCTAGCAAATCATAAGGGAATTTCAAAATTCAAGTTGAGACTAAACTAGATAAACATCTAGGTGTTTCCTAATTATGAGAGTTTATAACCAATCTTCCAAATCATTATGCCCATGCAGCTTATTGTCTGTATCAACATAATTTATAAATTTGTTATCTTCATCAACATAACTATTCTACAGAATTGTTGCCCAAAGAGATAAAAATCACAAATAATCTTTTTGTTTATTCCAGGTTTTTTACCAAAATATTATTTAAATAAACAACAACTCTTAAACTCTTCCACCAATTCAGTTCAGTCGCTCTGTCTTGTCTGACTCTTTGCGACCCCATGGACTGCAGAATGCCAGGCTTCCCTGTCCATCACCAACTCATGGAGCTTGCTCAAACTCATGTCCATCAAGTCAGTGATGCCATCCAACTATCTCATCCTCTGTCATCCCCTTCTCCTCCCACCTTCAATCTTTCCTAGCATCGGAGTCTTTCCCAGTGAGTCAGTTTTTCGCATCAGGTGGCCAAAGTACTGGAGCTTCAACTTGAGCATCAGTCCTTCCAATAAATATTCAGGACTGATTCCTTTATGATGGACTGGTTGGATCTTGCAGTCCAAGGACTCTCAACAGTCCTCTCCAACACCACAGTTCAAAAGCATCAGTTCTTTGGCACTCAGCATTCGTTGTAGTCCAACTCTGACCTACATACAGGACTACGGGAAAAACCATAGCTTTGACTAGATGGACCATTGTTGGTAAAGTCAAGTCTCTGGCTTTTTAATATGCTATCTAGGTTGGTCATACCTTTTCTTCGAAGGAGCAAGTGTCTTTTAATTTCATGGCTGCAGTCACCATCTGCAGTAATTTTAGAGCCCAAGAAAATAAAATCTGTCACTGTTTCCATTGTTTCCCGATCTATTTGCCATGAAGTGATGGGACCAGATGCCATGATCTCAGTTTTTTTTGAATGTTGAGTTTTAAGCCAGCTTTTTACTCTCCTCTTTCACTTTCATCAAGAGGCTCTTTAGTTCCTCTTCACTTTCTGTCATAAGAGTGGTGTCATCTGTATATTTGAGGTTATTTCTTTTGGCAATCTTGATTCTAGCTTGTGCTTCATCCAGCCCAGCATCTCCCATGATGTACTCTGCATATACGTTAAATAAGAAGGGTGACAGTATACAACCTTGATGTACCTCTTTCCCGACTTGGAACCAGTCTTTTATTCCATGTCCAGTTCTACCTGTTGCTTCTTGACCTGCATACATATTTCTCACGATGCAGGTCAGGTGGTCTGGTATTCCCATCTCTTGAAGAATTTTCCACAGTTTGTTGTGATCTACACAGTTAAAGGCTTTGGGGTAATCCATAAAGCAGAAGCAGATGTTGTTTTGGAATTCTCTTGCTTTTTCTATGATCCAACTGATGTTGGCAATTTTTATCTGGTTCCTCTGCCTTTCCTAAATCCAGCTTGAATATCTGGAAGTTCTCCAGTTCACATACTGTTGAAGCCTGGCTTGGAGAATTTTGAGCATTATTTTGCTAATGTGTGAGATGAGTGCAGTTGTGTGGTAGTTTGAATATTCTTTGGCATTGCCTTTTTATGGGACTGGAATGAAAACTGACCTTTTCCAGTCCAGTGGCCACTGCTCAGTTTTCCAAATTTGCTGCCATATTGAGTGCAGCACTTTAACAGCATCATTTTTTAGGATTGGAATTGTTCAGCTGGGATTCCATCATCTTGATTAGCTTTGTTTGTAGTGACGGCCCACAAAGGCCCACTTGACTTCACATTCCAGGATGTCTGGCTCTAGGTGAGTGATCACACCATCATGGCTATCTGGGTCAAGAAGATCTTTTTGGTACAGTTCTTCTGTGTATTCTTGCCACTTCTTCTTAATATCTTCCACTTCTGTTTCAGTTCAGTTCAGTCACTCAGTCATGTCTGACTCTTTGTCACCCCATGAATCACAGCACACCAGGCCTCCCTGTCCATCACCAACTCACAGAGTTCACCAAACTCATGTCCATTGAGTCAATGATGCCATCCAACCATCTCATCCTCTGTCATCCCCTTCTCCTCCTATCTTCAATCTTTCCAAGCATCAGGGTCTTCTCAAATGAGTCAGCTCTTCACATGAGGTGGTCAAAGTATTGGAGTCTCAGCTTCAACATCAGTCCTACCAATGAACACCCAGGACTAATCTCCTTTAGGATGGACTGGTTGGACCTCCTTGCAGTCCAAGGGACTCTCAAGAGTCTTCTCCAACACCACAGTTCAAAAACATCAATTCTTCGGCACTCAGCCTTCTTCATAGTCCAACTCTCACATCCATACATGACCACTGGAAAAACCATAGCCTTGACTAGATGGATGTTTGTTGATAAAGTAATGTCTCTGCTTTTTAATATGCTGTCTAGGTTGGTCATAACTTGCCTTCCAAGGAGTAAGTGTCTTTTAATTTCATGGTTGCAGTCACCATCTGCAGTGATTTTGGAGCCCCCTAAAATAAAGTCAGCCACCGTTTCCACTGTTTCCCCATCTATTTGCTATGAAGTGATGAGACCAGATGCCATGATCTTAGGTTTCTGAATGTTGAGATTTAAGCCAGCTTTTTCACTCTCCTCTTTCATTTTCATCAAGAGGCTCTTTAGTTCTTCTTCACTTTCTGCCATAAGGGTGGTGTCATCTGCTTCTGTTAGGTCCATACAATTTCTGTTCTTTATTGAGCCCATCTTTGCATGAAATGTTCCCTTGGTATCTCTAATTTTCTGGAAGAGATCTCTAGTCTTTCCCATTCTGTTGTTTTCCTCTATTTCTTTGCCTTGATCGCTGAGGCAGCCTTTCTTATCTCTCCTTGCTATTCTTTGGAAGTCTGCATTCTGATGGGTATACCCTTTCTTCTCTCCTTTACCTTTAGCTTCTCTTCTTTTGTCAGTTATTTGGTAGGCTTCCTCAAACAACCATTTTACCTTTTTCTTCATTTCTTTTTCTTGGGGATATTCTCGATCACTGCCTCCTTGCCGGGGTCCAGCCTCGGCAGGATCCAGGGGGTACCCTCAGGATGAACGGCATCGGCTAGAGAAGACACATGAGACCAGCCTTGATGGGGCCAAGTCTGCGAGGGAGAGAGAGAGAAAGAGAGAGAGAGAGAGAGAGAGTGACCAGATGGGGGTGCAGCAGAGTCTGGCAAATCTTTATTTTTTTTTACCGTAGCTTTTATATTCTAAGTTAGTACATTTTTAAGGGGAAGATCGTTTAATATTACATTGGCTCATCCTTCAGGAAACCAGGGTGTTTTCTGCATACTTCTTTGTGAGAGTCTTGTACATTATCCTCTGGCCTTGGGGCCTATTGACATTTTATGACCTAGGTGAATGCAAAGCTGTTTTCCGGAATTTATTCTTTAATGAACCCAAAGGTCAGTCCTTTTGCAGAAGTAATCAGTTAAATTTATCTAAAAGGTTTACCACACAAAGACTCTGCAGCGCCAGTGAGGCGGCCCCTGTTTAGCATTCCTGGTTAAAATGAACAATTCTAAACTCTTATTTTTCTAAATCTTTAACTATAGCCACTTTTAGAATAATATTTTATGTTCTCTAATAGGGCTTCCTCACCCCCGAAGGGCTCTGTGCCTATTAGGGCCTTTATGTGATTAGGTTCTTTATGCTGTTGATTAAGGTGATGATTAAGGTGTTGTGAGCAGTCATGTGCCTTAGTACGCATTTGCCAAGCAGGCTAGAATGCCAGCGAAGGGGTCTAAATTGAAACACTCCTTTCATCCTGGATAATCTTATAGGATCCCACCGTCTGGCGAACATATTAATTAAAGTTCTAAGTTGATTCTGTTTGGAAAGAGATCGGGGAAGGCCTTCTACCCGTGTCACAGAAATTAGGGAGTAGTCTAATATAGCAAGCATCAGAAAGACAGAGATCACCTTTAAGGTGAGCGCCGGGGCAGCTTTTCGAAATCCCTGAAGTCCTGATCGCCTTGCTTGTCGGGTCTTCTCCTCACGACCTTGTCACGGGTGGGATCTCATGTGCTGGCTCCTGGCACCTCCTGTACAATGTCACAAACCTCCGTCCATAGTTCTTCAGGCACTCTGTCTATCAGGTCTAATCCCTTGAATATATTTGTCACTACCACTGTATAATCACAAGGAATTCGATTTAGGTCATACCTTAATGGTCTAGTGGTTTTCCCTACTTTCTTCAATTTAAGTCTGAATTTGGCAATAAGGAGTTCATGATCTGAGCCACAGTCAGCTCCTGACATTGTTTTTGCTGAATATATAGAGCTTTTCCATCTTTGGCTGCAAAGAATATAATCAGTCTGATTTCGGTATTAACCATCTGATGATGTCCATGTGCAGAGACTTTTCTTGTGTCGTTGGAAAAGGGTATAGGAATAAATAAAAATTGACTCCCTGTGAATCTTTCAATCATAGTGTCCACAATGATATCAAAATCCTTATCCAATCCTAGTTAAATCTCTTCATTACAAGACTCCAAAACCTCATAAAAATTCTACCTTTTCTCTCCACACTCTCATATTTTATTAGGAGTCTGCCAAGATAGAACATTCCCTTACCATAGCAAGAAAAAAAAAAACAAATTCAGGTTTTCTTATCAACAGGTTGTTTTCTCTTTTAATTTCATGTGGCGAAGAGTGAGACCAGCAAGGTCAAAAAAAAAAAAAACTCCCCATGTAACTTCCAGAACATGAAAGCTTTATATAATACTTTTGTTCACTCACATTATGCATTGTAGGACTCTGTCAAGTGACCTGAATTAATCAGGATTGTATCTCTCTTCCCACCCACCCCCATTATTCTCTTTCCAGAATTCTTATGCCAGGTCATTTCTCTCACTCCTTCCTTTTAAAATGGAGGCACTTATGTTCCCATTTCATTTTCTACAGGTCTCTGAACTGCTCTGGGTGAGCCTCTTTTTCATCTCTGTAACTCTATCTCCATTTTATTTTCATTCCAAATTGTAAATATTTGAATTCTGTAATAGATGAAACCTTTGTTAAAACTCCTTTCAAATTATATTAACATTAGGCTGTGATGGCTGGAAAACATTAGGCTCTGATTTTTCTTTTTCTGCTTGTCTGCGTGCTTCTGTGTGTGTGTGTGTGTGTATGTGTGTGCACGCACAATGTCAAAAGAGAAAAACACAGAAACACATAAATGTCTACCAACATCAGTCCTTTCACCAAATAGCAACCAAATTAAAAAGAAAACCTTAGATAAATTCAGGTCCATATTTCAGAAGTGAATGAGGACCTCTTTATTTCCAATGCAATAGAAATGCAAAGAGGAGGAAATCAATGCAAACCAGTATGTCTTGGATCAGCACATTTTAAAACAAAATGTACCTTTGTATCTAAAAATCTGAGAGCCATGAATATTTAACAGAGAGAGAAAAGAATGATTTTGTCAGTGCGTAAAGCAAGTCCCAGGGAAGCTTAAATTCTGCTGCCTTCTATTAGCTTCTCTGCTTGGTAAACAATATGAGTCATTCAGGGGAAGGAGAGGAAGGAGGTAAGAACTGGGGGAGGCTGGTGAGAGGGGACTTCTGAGTCTTGGAAAAGGACAGACTCAGGAATAGTAGTGGAGGGGAGAGAAAGATGAAGATTACTGCCAGCCTGTGGTCATGAGCTCTCTGGCTGGGGATAGAGCAGCTGGAGATAGTCCGTGAAAAGAATTTTCAAAATCTTGCCTGTTCTAGAAGCCAAAGTAAGCAGGGAGTGGCTGCTGGATCTAAGGGATAGATTTGGCTACTCCAGGATGCAAATCTTGTCCAGTTAATCTCTTCAAGGCTCTCTTTCCTTACCTCTTAAAAGACAGTAATACCAGCTCCCTGCTTTAGGAGAATATCTTGGGGATAAATGAAGCACATTAGCCAAAATCCATGCTAAATATTTGATGGCTGTGTCTGAAGCCACACAAGGGAATATTTGAGCAGCTTACCAGCTTCATGGAGGGAAGATCCTTAATGTGGCATAATTCAGGACTTTTATTACAGCCCAACCCCTGTCATTACAACTCAAATAATGCTCCCAGGAGCTTGCCTTAAACCCAGAAAACAACATCCTGCAGGCTAATGATATATTGATTCTTTGGCTATGAAGTCTGCACAAAAGGAAAATGCTATCAGTGGGCTGGGATAGTGTAAGTGGGTGTAGTTCCATTAAGCTATACTAATCAGCAAATTCAGGTGGTCCTTCAGATTTCCCTCCCCCCACCCCTCACCATTATCCTGTTGAGCTTCAGACTGGCATTTTAACCCTTTAACGTCTGATAGATGAATTCTGCTATAGTGAACAGTGTTGTGTGGAATGAATTTTGGACTGGGAGCCCAAAACCAGGCTTGTCATCCTAACTCTGCAGTCAACATCAAACATGAATCTGAGTAAGGTTTTATTTTTAAAATGTCAGTTTTTCAGTCTATTAAAAAAATACTTTCTGTAGTTCTTTGTATAATAGAGGGAGGGAGGAAGAGACCTTCATTATGGGTAACACATATCACTTCCCTGTTTATGCTTTTTCTAACCACTCTGAGCTTAAAGCATAGATTTCAAGGCTATAAGTTTTGACTATAAGCTATAAGCCTTGCTGGAGGCTGTCAGGGCCTGCACAACCATTAACTAATTAAGAGTGAGCAAATCAAGTTGTCAGAAACCTCTAAAACTAATAAGTCCTAGTATATTGGAAGGTTTTTTTTTTTTTTTTTTAATGTAAGTAGGTACAGGGCAATCCCATCACTCCAAGGCCAGGCATGCTTAGCACAAGGTATCAGCAGATGACCCTTGAAAAGAAGATTTCTCATTAAATGCACTAGCCCTGAGGCCATTACTTCCCTCAAAGCTGTCCTTGGTGCCTTAATTTTGGATGAAAATTCAGGTATTCAGAGGAAATAAGAAGACAGCATCCAGGCGGTCTTCTAGGAATCTCTTGAGCCCTCAGGCAATCAATCTAGAAGCAAAAGTCTCTTACACAAAGGGACACTTGACATTCATCAATTATCCACCTTAGCTGACTAATTCCTCTTTATGGCCTCTTGGTGATCACACCAGAGCAGAGGGGCCATCTATATGAAGGTTGACTTTGTATCAGCTGAAACATGGAGCCACCCAGGAGCTATAGAATAATAGATGCTCTGGGATTGTTCTATTAGAGATGGAGATAATTGGCAGAGGAGCCTCTTACTAGGACATATCTCCAAGTAAGACACACTTATCCTAGCAACGTGAATGGAATCATTCAGCAAATAGGTACAGTTTCTACTCTGAACTCACATTTGTACCTGAGGACAGAGGATGAAGAGTTGAGACGACAGGGCCCCCTCCACCCAAGTACCTTAGCATAGCTTCTAGTGGAGATACAGTGATGTTAACAATCTCTGGGCCACAAATGGTTAATAAAAATCAAAACCACATCTACCCTCTCATTGCATCAGGTGATAAGGAAAGACATTAAAAAGAGGCAATATCTGAGCAGAGAGTCGAAGGATGAGTAGGATTTATGAGTGTAAACAAACAGAGGGAAGGCCATTCCAGGCAGAGAAATATCACTTGCAAAGGCAAGGTCTGTAAAATAAAAAAATTCGAAAAAAAAAAAAACCTAAAACACAAAACAGTTTGGAATGAAGAGGCACTGCTGAGATACTTGTCTGCCCAACAGAATTACCCACGGTTTTATGCCATCGTTTAGGGAAGCCAGGATCAAATATTTAGCAAGTGCATGGCTTGATTGATTGCAAATAGTGGAACCCTTGCAGGGAAGGTTGTGAGGAGACTAGTTAAGGTTCCGGTTTAAGATGGCGACGCAAGAGGGGTCCGAACAGCACCACCTCCCACAAACACACCGAATGCACAGCTACACAGGGAACAAGGTCCTCTGAAAAAAGCCTGAAAACAGTCTTAGCAACTCCTGCACAACCAGCAAAGGAGAGAAAGCCCACGTTAAGGCAGGTGGGTGAGGCCTGGCCACACCAGTCCCTTCAAAGCGGTAAACCTCACCCCTACGTGGATTCCACCACCTGAGGGAAACTCAAAAACCAGAGCTTCTCCCTGAGGAGGGTTTGAAGCCCATATAGGGCACCCCAGCTTTTAAGACCTGCACCTGAGAGACAAGCCCCCAAAACATCCAGCGAGGGAGAGTAACAGGGCCCGCTGCCACGCAACCCACGGGGCTATTAGCAGTCTATGGTGTGGTTCTGAGTTTCATTCAGACTTACCTGCCTCAGGACCAGCGCCAAGCGGCCAATAGTCTTTGTGGGAGAGGCTCATTTGCTGGTCTTGGAGCATCGAACTGAAGGACAAGTTCTGATTTGACAGACATTTGGAGGCAGGCTGACGTGTTCTGTGGGTTGAACACTGGCAGGCACCATCTTTATGCTCGTGTGGTACTCTGGCGGCTGGACGCCATCTTAATGGCGGACGGTGGACTCCAGCCAGATGCCCTAGCTCCCACCGCGGTCCTCCGTCTGCAGTGGGCTCCTCCGCCAAAGCTTCTGCATGCAGCGGGGTGGCGTTACCTGCAACTGCTGCCCTGAGACTCCTGTACATCTCCTGGTTCTGATGATTATGGGGCTTCCATGCCTGGATCCCACAGGACGGTCACCCACAAAGAAAGAGTTATTAAATGGACGGCTGCCACCTCCAGGGCACGGCCAGAGGGCCACAGGCCCCGTGCTCAGTCTTTCTGTGACAGTGGCCTATTAGCTAATCCATTGAGCTGCAGCTTGAAGGGCAGGTTTCTAATTAAACACACATCTCACGGCTGAGTGTCACCCTATCTGAAGACCTTGGAGGGTGGGCGCTGTCTCCAGAGCGCCAGGACCTCCCAACGGGGAGCGTTTGTAAAAGCTTGGCGCCGCGGTCTGTATGACAGCTGCTCAGGGGACACCTCTTGATGACCTGGATCTGGTGGCCTGGAGCGCTAGATCCCATGGACTGTACCAGAGAGAGTTCCTGGCAGGCGACCACCCTGGGGCACTGCATGGGCATTGGACCGAATCTCACCCCCAGGCTTTCTGTCCTGGGGCTTCCGGATGGCGGGCTTATCCACGCACCTAGAGGCCACCTGATAAGGTAAGCCTGTGTATTTACACTTTCCCTCTGCATCCCTACAGCTTGCTAGTATCTCCCAGACAGGAGCCTATACACTCCTTTGGAGCTCAGATTGTTATGATTGCTGCCCAGGGGATGCCCCTAGATCACCTGGCTCTGATGTCAGGGGGCCTGAAGCTTGTGGTTCCCGAGAACTATATATATTTGCATACTTTGAAAGCTGCTCCCTTTTGGCCTGGCTTCCAATCAGCATGAATTGAGGTCCTGACTCAGATCCTCCTGTCTGGGATACTAAGAGGTCTTGGCGCTCCCTTGACTACTAGGAGCCATTAAAAATAAAATAGGCAAAACAAGTATCATATATTAATGCATATAGGTGGACTCTAGAAAAACGGTATAGATGAACTTGTTTGCATGGCAGAAATAGGGATACAGATGTAGAGAACAGTCATATGGACACTAAGAAGGGGGAAAAGGAGGTATATGATGAATTGGGAGATTAGATTGACGTATATACACTACTATGCGTAAAATAGATAACCAATGAGAGCCTGCTGTATAGTATAGGGAATGTTACTTAATATTCTGTGGTGACCTAAATAGGAAGGAAGTTCAAAAAAGAGGGGGTATTTGTATACACATAGCTGATTCACGTCACTGTACAGCAGAAACTAACACAACTTTGTAAAGCAATTACATACCAATTTTGAAAAAAAGATCCAATGAAGAGTGATTTCAAAAATAAATAAATAAAACAGGCTTCGCAGACAATCACAGGGGTTTGAGAAACAGCTTAGAGCTGGGACAGGGTTGAATGTTTAGGTTCATCTCATATATGAGACCATTCTTTCAAGACTGGGAGACTTGGCTGGTTTATCTAATGCATAGAAACGAAAACAGAGGGTCAAACAAAATGAAGAAACACAGGAATAAGTTACAAACAAACAAACAAAAAAAACAAAAGAAAACCTTAGAATTGTTACATTATGGGTAGGAGGAGTGGGGAGATACTATATATGTAGGAGAAGAATAAGGATGCAATTTCAACAAGGAGAGTGAAAGGTGACACTGAAGTGGGCTGACAACAGTGGGCACAGTATGATTCAAGAGATACAAGGTGGAATTAGCACTGTGGTTTGTGATTGACATGGTGAAGTGGTTGAGGAAGATTAAAAGACATCTTACCTGTATTGGGGCTGTTAGTGAAACTTCCCCACTCAAATTCTCCCATAAGTGCCAATGCATGCGTTAACTCAGTTAATAACAACACAAAGCTGTGACCGTCTGTGGTGTTTTCAGAGTAGCAGGAATTGAATAGCAGGAAGTTTTTTTCTTAGTTTTTCTAATCAACAGTCATTGAACTTCACCACACATTCTAAGCACAGTATTTGTATTTGGGGAAAAAAAATAGTAAAAGGCCTTGAGACGCCATCCAAACTCTGAGGTGGAACCTGTCACCCTGTGTGGCCTGATTCTCTCATCCAACGAGTCTGTTAAATTTGGAAGGCCAATTTTGGAAACTGTATTTTATGGGTTTAGAATGTAGCTCAGAAAGAAGTCCAAATGGATGTTTTGATTTCCATCTGGACTGGATAGAGCCCTCTTTGGGTTTCTTTGTGTGTGTGTGTGTGTGTTTTGTTGTTGTTGTTGTTTGTTTTTGAATGTGCTTTAAAGAGTTGAAGTTTCTGGGCAAGTAAATGTGAAGATACAGGTGTGTACTTGCCTAGAGGTCAAAAGGATGATCTGGGAGTCAGAATATATAACACATAATTAGATAAAATAATTAATGGATCATTTATTCACTAACTAGATAAGTATTTATGGACTTTCAAACCTTGCAAAACATGCAATGGGTATAAATGGTAGAATGAACAGAGTCTAAAAATGAATTTTAAAACTCAATGATGAGTATTATGGAGTTATGAAGTGTCTTGGAAATGGATGCATCTAGCCGTGAACTGTTTCCTATTAAGCTCAGGACTGCTTATGTCATTAGTAGAGGAACTAGGTAGGGAATGCAAAATAATTCATTTATCAATATTTAATTTGGGGGACTTCCCTGGTGGCTCAGATAGTAAAAAATCCATCTGCAATGCAGGAGATCCAGGTTCAATCCCTGGATTGGGAAGATGCCTGGAGAAGGAAATGGCTACCCACTCCGGTATTCTTACCTGAAGAATTCTATGGACAGACGATCCTGGCAGGCTGCAGTCCATGGAGTCACAAAGAGTCACACATGACTGAGTAACTAACATATACTATTTAATATTTACCTGTGTTTCAGATATGGAGCTAGGTTTGGGGTGAATTTTAGATTAATCAAATACATCCTTCTCTCTAGTCATTTATAGAACCAGTCATGGTAAGGCATGGACACAAGTAATTTTGAAATTAAGAGTCCATGCTAAGTACCTTGGCAGAATAAGTACTGCAGACTTGAGAAGGAGTTGAGTACAGGTACACTCTTGCTTCTCAGCAAACAATCTTTTTGTCTTCTCTTTCAGATCCTATCTTATCAATGTTGACCACTCTAACCAAGTACCATAGACTGAGTGGCTTATAAACAACAGAAATTTATTTCTGTCAATTCTGGGGTTTGGCGGTCCAAGATCAGGGTGCCAACATGATAAGGTTCTGGTAAGGACCCTCTTCCTAGTTGCAGACTGCCAAGTTCTTATTAAATCTTTACATGGTGGAGAGTAGAGAGAGCAAGTCAGGCCTTTCAGGACTCTTACAAGTGTGCTCACTTCAGGTCTCATCACTTCCTGGCAAATAGCAGGGGAAAAAGTGGAAACAGTGGCAGATTTCATTTTTTGGGCTCCAAAATTGCTGCAGATGGTGACTACAGACAGGAAATTATAAGACACTTGCTCCTTGGAAGAAAAGCTATTAGCATATTAAAGCTAGATAGCATATTAAAAACAGACATCACTTTGCTGACAAAGGTCCATCTAGTCAAAGCTATGGTTTTTCCAGTAGTCATGTATGGATGTGAGTTGGACCATAAAGGCAGAGCACTGAAGAATTGATGCTTTTGAACTGTGGTGCTGGGAAAGACCCCTGAGAGTCCCTTGGACAGAAAGGAGATCAAACCAGTCAATTCTAGAGGAAATCAACCATGAATATTCATTGGAAGGATTGATGCTGAATCTGCATACTTTGGTCACCTGATGCGAAGAACTGACTCATTGGAAAAGACCCTGATGCTGGGAAAGATTGAGGGCAAGAGGAGAAGGCGACAGCAGAGGATGAGTTGATTGGATGGCATCATTGACTCAATGGGCATGAGTTTGAGCAAACTCCAGGAGATAGTGAAGGCCAAGGAAGGCTTCTGTGCTGCAGTCCATGGGGTCAGAAAGAGTTGGACACGACTTAGCAAGTGAACAACAAGTGCTCTCATTTCTTTCATGAGTGCTCTGCCCTGTGACTCCATCTAATACTAATAACCCTCAGAGGGTCCTCTTCTTTAGACCATCACATTGGAGAGTAGGGTTTCATCATAGGCATTGGGGAGACACAAGCATTCAGTTCATACAGGCCCCTTGTAAGTTTCTTTCACTCTGACCAATCACTTGTCTCCCTAGGAAATAAGCTTCCATATTCATTTACTGGTTTCATATCTCCAATGGTTCTTTTAACAAAAGCCACTGTTACCACTAGTTCCAATAACCTTATCTCCCCCATCATATCACCCTTATAATCATGGTGCAGCAATTTGAAATTTTTTCTTTCTTTTTCTCTAAACTGCTGTCTTATAATTACATGCATTTTCAATGTGCTGACCCCTCAGCCTAGAATTGACCCCTCACTCTGTGGACCCAGAAATTTCTTCCCACGGAACCCAGATTAGTCATCCCATTTTCTGTGTTGTGATCTTTGAATCTTGGGTTCCCCTTTATGTTTGTTTCTGGTACTGGACTTATCTCGTCTTTTGGAATTAGCTCTTTATAGATCCCCACTCGACTGTAAGTTCTTAGAAAAAGAAACCATGTCTATATTTTGTATAATATTTAAAGAATCTGTTAATTTTGATCCTTTAATTTTTTTGGTATTCTAGTAGTCTATATTTTTGGTAAAATAATAATTTATAGATTTTCAATGTCTCTAATTGTACCCTTGCTGTAATAGATATTCAACAAAAGATTACTGAGTGACTCATCAGACAAATGTGTAATGGTTAGTTAGAACTAGCTTCATCCACCAGTTCCATTATATATTCTCCATGTAATTTTGCACAATTTTCTTGACTTGTTCAAGGTTTATGTTCATTATCTGTAAAATAAGGATAGTAATACTTAGCTCATTGTAAGGATTAAGTGAAATAATGATTGTAAAGTGCTTGGCTCCATTCCTGGCCTGTCTTATGCTCTTAATAAATTATTTATGTTAAATCTATTGCTATTAATTACTGTTTTAACCCGAGCAAGGCTCATCCTCCATAAACTTTATTTTCTCTCATCTTTTTAAATAAAAAAAGGGGGGAATAAAAATTTCCATCTTGCCCTCCTTATAAGATTTAAGTAATTATCCAATTAAACATTATGTCTTAGAGTACTTTGAAAATATAACAAACCATATAATTGTTAGTAGTAATTATATTTCTCAGAACCTTAGGACACTTGGAAGAGATGAGGATGTGGTGGCTATAAATTCTCTGTGGCTAACATGATAACTGTTTATAGGAACTCAGAATGTTGTCATAGTTGATTCTGTGTCACCCAAGGTTAAGAATTGTAGGTGAGATTAATACAGTCAAAAGTTTCCTTTTAATCATGGCTCACATTATAAATCAGTTATTGCATCTTTCCCCTGTCCCGGTAACTGCCTAATGCAGGTAGAATTATTAACTGCTGTTCTGCCTCAAAGTACACATTTGTACTATCATAATTAGTCTGGCCTGAAGTGATAGGATGATTAAGGGGTGTTTCTGTCAAGATTTTGTCATTCAAGATTTAAAAGCAAGCGGTTCTTAATATCTTACCCAGGTCATTGTGAAATCATCAGTAATATTGCAATAGACAAAGGAGCACTTATTATTCTTTCACCAAATTATTCAGGCCTCTTAAACATTTAGCAAAAATACTAATTTATCTATTCAAAAGCTATTATCTCCCACAAGACCCATAGCAGTTGGTGAAAAACTAGAAACTTCTTCCATGAAAGCTTTCTTAACCACTGTGGGCTACAGTATTTCTCTCCATTCCTATTAAATTTACAATGAATTCTACTTGTTTTCTCTCATAATTGCGTAACTTATAATACAATTGGAATTGTTCCAGGTGTGTATTCAGCTAGATGATTTACTAGCCAAAGACAACTTAAAAATTATAAGTCCTAGTTTCTTTATCTGTGAAATCAGGATAATAATCTCGCCCTGCCTAACCACCACCCCCCCACAAAATTTATGTAGTTCAAATGACGTATTGAGTCTGAAAATAATTTTCAAAATAAAAATAATTATTTGGTTTTACTTAAATGTTGATTTCCCACAATTTTAAATTTAACTCTTGTTTTATATATTCTCTAAAAACACCTATTTCTTCCCATAGCCTTAATTAGTGCTTTCTAAAGCTGGTAATTCTGAAATCCATCTCTGTACCTCCTGTCTCTCTTCATGATAGAGACACCCATATATCATGTCTTATAATCTAAAATTTATCAAATTTAACATCTGTAGGTGTTTGCTCATCTTTTTCTCTCCTTATGTGTCTCTGAGTGTTTTCTTACTTCAGTGAGTTATCCTTCCAACTACCTGGTTCCTGCAGCCATGAACTTGGTATACCTGGTTTTTCGTTCATTCTTACTAACTGTGACTTCTAAACATCCACTAACTCTGGTCAAACACCCCTCAAATTTGACTACTTTTTCAGTCTTGGATCATGCTAATAATATTTAAAGAATCATAATAAGGCTTCCCCAGTGGCTCTGTGGTAAAGAATCCTCCTGCAGATGCAGGAGACATGAGTTCAATTCTTGCTCCGGGAAGATTCCACATGCCCCGGAGCAACTAAGCCCTTGAACCACAGCTATTGAGCCTGTGCCCTGGAGCCCGGGAGCCGCAACTTCTGAGCCCATGTACCACAGCTACTGAAACCCTTGTGCCCTAGAGCCCATGCTCCTCTCCAAGAGAAGCCACTGCCAGGAGAAACCCTTGCACTGCAACTAGAAAGCAGCTCCTGCAACTAGAGAAAAGCTCGCGCAGCAACGAAGACCCGGCACAGCCAAAAATAAACTTTAAAAAATTATTTTTAAAAAGAATCATAGTAGAATCTTAGAATCTCAGAGAATCTGACTGGCTTATAGCAGCCTCCTAACTGGCTTCTCTAGTTCCTGACATGCTTCTCACACAGTTAAACATATCTTTATAAATGAACCAGGAAGCCTACTCCTGTCCAACACCTATAAGTAACAACTATTATTCCCAAGATAATCTCCAAACTCAAGCGTGGTTTACAAACCCTTTAGAGCAGCTCTTCTCAAATTTAATGTGTATGCACATGACTTGGACATCCTGTTAAACTACAGTTTCTGGTCCAGTGTGTTTGGAGTTCAAATCCAGGACTAAGATGAACTTGAGCAGCACACCCTAAGCAGACACGTTCAGGTGGCCCCCACCGCCAAGGCTGTGCTAGTACCAACCCCATACCTTGCACAAGCCTGAGAGTGAGTTTCTCCTTAAACTGTGTGCCTTAGATGCTACACTTGTCGAGCTTCCAGGGGATGCTGATGCTGCTTGTTTTAAGACACAAGGTCAGAAGATAATCTTGAATGGTCACTACTTATCTACCTAATTTTATCTCTCAGGATTTCTGAAGCCTTACCTGCTAGCCATGCTATATGATTTGTATTCTTTTTTTTCACTTCTGGGTGCATGTTGTTTCTTCTTGAAATGATTTGTACCCTTAGTCTTCTTGGCCTGTGGGTTTTCCACGTTCTTATATGCCACTTTCTGCAGGATGACTCCTTTGAAGTTAAATCAATGGGTTAGGTACTGCTAGGTACCTATCTTTTTTCCTTCCACAGCACCATTTACACCTCATCTTTAGCATCTATCCATTGCCAATATAATAATCTGTTTCGTTGTCTGTTTCTAAAAACCAGATTTGTGAGTTAAAAATATGAGTTCTTTTATTACTTCAGGTTATGCTGTCTTCTAAAATTACATTAACATTCTTTAGCAATGTCTTCTTTTATAATTCTCACATTAACTTGCAGTGCAGTGTGTATACTCAATAAATATTTCATATCAATAAAAACAGGCACCAGTTTGCCTCTACTGAAGTCATTCAGGGAATAATTGTTAATTATGCACCTGCTAAGTGCTATGATTTCAGTGGTGAACCACAGTAACTCCTGATTTTCACAGCATTTATAGTTTAGGCATTTTTAACATTAAACAATTTTTTGTTTAATGTTTTTCAGTCATCTCAGTTTGCAGAATTTTAGTTCCCTGATCAGTGATGGAACCCAAAACCTTGCAGTGAAAGTGTTGAGTCCTAACCACTGGACACCAGGGAATTCCCCTGATATTTTCATGATAAAAGGTTCACACATGTGACAATGGAAAACTGAGACCTATGAGACCTGAATGCAAAGAATTTAATCATGAAAGTTAGTGAAAAATAGAAGCAGTGGTAGGAGGTAAAAGGTTTAGACACTATAGGCAAGCAACAAAGGGAATTTGAAGCAGGCAAAAAGCAGCATGTAGTGGAAAATGCACTAGACTTAGGTTGGAATCCTATCTTGCTAGTTGTGTAACCACAGGTAGGTTACTTCATCTCCCTGAGTTTCTTGATCTCAGTATGAAAGTAATTATAGCATTGCCTATCTCTCCAAACCATTGTGTGGATAAATAACCTTAATTCAGGCTGCAGGCTTTAATGCCAGTAGGATCTGAGCATGCTGAAGGCAGTTCTGGCATAGCCCTTTCTGCTCTGACGTGACATGTCCCCTCCCTGTGTCTACGGTGTTTGCCCACATTGGCACAGGTGAGTGCCTTTGGATGCAGTGCTCTGGTGGAGGTAACTCAGGAAAGCGGAGTCACGCAAGGGACTGAGAGGAGCAGGCAGAGAAGTCATGAGCAGCACTGGGTCACAGAAGGGAGGCCCCGCTCTCACACTCTAATGCATATGGACAGGGGTGTGATGTAAGGCAATTGGGATCTGTCTTCAGCGTTAATTAACCTTTCTCACCATTACACTGCAACAGACAGTAGTAGTTATCTGCTCCCAAGAAGGGGATGTAATTAGAACAGATGGAGAAAATACAGATGAAAAGAAATAGAGCACTTATTCAACTCCAGGGGGTTCACACCCAAGGGTTGTGTTTAGTGAAGGTGCGGATTTTTTTTTTTTTTACCTTAGAATCCAGGTGTTTTTCTCAAGCCCCTGAGGTAAGCCAGCTGTTATGTAGAGAAAAGGAAGAAAAATGAAGAGCCTGTTCGGAATAAAATCTTCTCATAGTCATGTCAGTATTTCTAAAGCCTCATAGGCTTTGGAATATAAAAGATACTAAATAGACAATTTACATGAGTATATGCATGACATCTCCCTGTAAAAGGATAAAGTCTAGAAACCACAGAGGACACCCAGAGGCCATAGAACCCTTGCATGCTGGAGCTGGAAGACCCTATAGAATCATCCAGAATTGTCTTATCAGTTGGACACCGAGTTTCGGATAGAGAAAAAAATCTAACATAAAACCACACAGCTGATCAGTGACAAAGCTAGATCTAGAATGCAAATTTGTATTTATTTATTACAATGCAGTGATTCAATCACCCTCCATCATAACTACATTTTGATTGTGCAATCAAGAAGGGAGCAATGACTGGGACCCCTATAGTGATCAAAACTATGGATTGAGAGTGACCTAGGCAATGTAAACAAAATCAGATAAACTACATATTGGAGAAGAAGCTGTTTCAGGCTATTTGTAGGCCAGCCCCGCTAGTGATGCTAGGCAACCAAGGGACTCTGGGAATGGCTCTTCCAGAAACACGGTGTACACAAAGGACTTCTGAAGGCAATTAAGCACTTAAGAGTTCATTTGAAACTCTTTTCCCTCAAATTTATCAAGGTATAATTCACAATTAAAAATTGTGTGTATTTAACACTTGCAACTTGATGGTTTGATGCATGTATACAATGTGACATAATCACCATAATTAAGCTCATTAATATATCCATCATCTCACATTCTTTTTTCAATGGTGAGAACACTTAAGATTCCCACTCTTATCAAATTAAGTATACACTATGATATTGTGTAGGGGAGCAGAATTTGTGACTCCCAAATATGTCTCTTTGACATCAGGAATATTTTAAGCTGGTTATTTTTAAGTGATAGCAGATACCAGAGATCTGAAAACTGAGTCGAAGTTACCCTTTTGTAAAAGATGTTTACATTTATAAAGGAAACCTCTATTTGTAAAGGTGTCTCCCTCTCTGTATCAGGAAGAGAAAGATGAGTCAATCTCTAAAGAATCTTATTAAAGTAGAAGACAGGGACTTCAATCTGCATACTGTGCTTTTCCTGGTAACTTCCCATCACTGACTCCCTAAACCAAAGATCGTTTGTCTTTGGCTGAAGATGGTGTTTAAAGTGAGGGCTTCTGCCACTTTGGAGAGTCAGCTTTCCTGGGTCTCTCAATATATACACATAATTAAACTATTTGTTTTTCTCCCATTAATGTCTTGGTGGTTTAGTTGCTAAGTCATGTCTGACTCTGTGCCATCCCATGGACTTGTAGCCTGCCAGGCTCCTCTGTCCATGGGATTCTCCAGGTGGGAATACTGGAGTCGGTTGCCATTTCCTTCTCCAATTAATGTCTTATGTCAATAAAATTATTAGGCCAGCTAAAGAACTTAGTAGGATCTGAGCACAGTAAAGAATCTGCCTGCAATGTGGGAGACTAAGGTTCAATCCCTAGATTGGGAAGATCCCCTTAAAAAGGGAATGGCAACCCACTCCAGTATGCTTGCCTGGAGAATTCCATGGACAGAGAAGCCTGGCGGGCTACAGTTCATGGGGTCGCAAAGAGTTGAACACAACTGAGTGATGAACATTTTCACTTTCTTTCAAACAGCTTAGAAGGGTAGAGGAGGAAAACTTTTACTCCTTTGAAGTTCTTAACCACAGTCACATTCTTGTGTATTAAATCTCCAGAATGTACTTATCCCGTTAAAGTAAAACTTTGTGCTCCTTGACTTACATCTCTTTTAAGGGAGAGTTTTCCTTGATGAGTCTGAATACCTTCACTGCAATTATCTTCAGGGTCATAAAAGGTCAAGAGGACTTCTGTTTCTTTATGGAGATTTCTTCTCTGAAGAACCAAAACTGACCAAACAAAAATATCTTACCTGCTTTGCCTTGCTTATTTATAGTATTTATTGGGCTTCCAGGCTAGAGACTCTGTGGATGTTATGATATGTGTTTATGGTATTACTTGCTTGGAAACACCCTTCTACTGGAAAGTGGCACCATGCCATAGGATAAGTGAAAATGTTTCCCCTCCATGGGCCTAAGGAGGTTGGCAGTGGGCAGTGAGCCCTTGGTGCATCAGGCCAGTCACAGTTCTAGTGGAATGTGTACCTCCTCTCCCCATCATATCTGAGGCTCATCTGTAGCCTTTCCCTTTTCAACAGTTACTATAAACTCTCTTGGATTCTGGAGATGTTAGTTTTCTTTAAGCTAGTTGATCTCTTTGCTCTCTCCTTCAACCAAAAGAAACCTGATTATGATAAAGATAAGAATTAAAAAAGAATTTTGATAGTTCCATTTATATATGAAATTTAAAGTCATATACAATCATAAGCAAACTTTATGTACATCTCTGAGGCTGTAATATCATCAGCTCGTTTTACAAAGGGAATAGATAATCTCAGAAAAATCAAATGGCGTTTCCAAGGTCACATGGTCAGGTAATATGAAATCTGTAATGTGAGTCTAAATCTGAGTTTCTCTTTCCAGTATAATTTCCAGTCTACTCAGGGGAGCTTAAAGTTTATTAAAGGTGTATAAATGAAATTACATATAGAAAAGACAAAAATAAAGAAAGCAAATGGGCATACCTAAATTGCTATGAGATAAAGAAAGCATTTCATCTAGAAAGCATTCTAGCTAAGGCATTTTTTTCTTTTTTTTTTTTTTTCCCTGAGACCAATTCCAATATGAGGCAGGGAGATTGTTCCTGCGCAGCGCTGAATAATTCTCCAGATGCCAACTAGGTTCTCTGTAATTCAAATAAATTCTGACCATTTCTACCCAGAAATAGCATCAGATTCCACATATTAAGGCCTCAGTCCTCTAAGACTGCCCTCCCCTGGAACCTGACCACCATGTTAGGTGGTAATCCCAAGCCTAGCTGTTACTTGTATTATTTGACTGACCACCTGGCTATTAGATTGATTCTGAAGACCTCCTCCTAGGACTTCAGAAGCTCAGGTTGTTACGGGATTTTTGACTACCTACCTATAAACCAGAGAGGTTCCTATAACCCCCTCCTCAATTTGAAGAATGTGCGCGAGGGGCTTACAAAACTCAGAGAGACATTTTACTTACTGGATTGCTAGTTTATTATAAGAGGACGTAACTCAGGAACAGCCAGGCCAAAGAGACACACAGGGAAAAGCGTGCAGAAAGGGACACAGAGCTTCCCTGCCTTCTTCCTTGATGCATGGTACTCTCTATCTCTTTTAATTTGTTTACTTAATATTTTGGTCAATTTATTAACTCTCTGAAGCCTCTGTCTCTCTCTCTTTTCTTTTCCTTTTTTTTTTTTTTTTGGCCTCACCACAAGGCAAGTGGGATCATAATTCCCCAATCAGGGATTGAACCCAGGTTCCCTGCAGTAGAAAGATGGATTTTTAACCACTGAATCACCAGGGAAATCTGTTCTCTCCAATCTGAATGCATTCACCAGTTAGCAAGCTCTCTGTACTTGGGGGTTTTATGTAAGCTTCATTTGTTGTTGTTGTTTAGTTGCTCAGTTGTGTCTGACTCTTTTGTGACCCCATGGACTGTAGCCTGCCAGGCTCCACTCTCCATGGGATTTCTCAGGCAAGAATACTGGAGCGGGTTGTCATTTCCTTCTCCAGAGAATCTTCCCAACCCAGGAATTGAACCTATGTCTACTGCTTGGCAGGTGGATTCTTTACCTCTGAGCCACCCGGGAAGCCCATGGAGGCTTCATTACTATGCAAGATTGATGAAACCATTGGCCGTTGGTGATTGACTCAATCTCTAGCCTCTCCCCTCCCTGGAGGTCAGGGGGTTGGGCTGAAAGTTCCAACTTTCTCAACACAAGATCAGATCCCCAGCCAACCAAATCAGTTTTAACAGTCTTTCCGAAAGTCACATCATTCACAGAAGAAACAATTTCTTTATTGCTCTCATCGCTTAGGAAATGTCAGAGGTTTTAGAAGCTCTAGGTCAACAATGGGACAAAGACCAAATATGTTTTTCTTCTAGATCACAATATCATACAGTTCAAAAATGATAACAAGGTATTTCCAGTCGTGAGATGGGCATACACAAAAAGCAAAATGAGTGAAAATGCAAAAATGTGGCAGGGATTTAGCATTCATGGAGTAGTGAGATGGGATTGTGACCCAAAAGATATTTAAGGACCCTGTTACTGGAGTTCTTAAAGTAGTCTGAGGAATTTGGGCCTTATTTCATTAGCATTGAGAACACAATGGGAGGCTTGAGGAAAAGAGGCAGAGTCTTCACCAGCTGTAGGTTGGATTAGAAATGGGAGGAGCTGGAGGTGTGTTGGTAAGTCAAATATGGTAATGATCCTCATTCCTCTAGAACCTCCAATTTCTGTGTCAGAATGGAAGGGTGTGCTTTATGTCCAGACTGGGAACTCGAAGTGCATACCCACTCTTTGAAAATTTTAGCTATTTGATCACATGAGCAGGATATCTCTTATTGTTAAACCATTTATCTTATTTTAATCCCAAGTCTGAGGCCACATCTCAGAAACCAGCTATTCACAGTTCCTCATGGTTCACCAGGGGTGACACTAAGAGTGTGTTTCAAGACTGCTGTGGGTACCACCCACTGTATTCATGCTACAGCTCTCTTTTTGCTAAATAGAATAAGTTCTTCCTACTCCTTTATAGGCTTACTCATGGCCCAGCTTTTGTCTTTATTTTTCTCTTGCATTGCTCTAGAGGGAGAGATAAGAAGTTTTCTATTCAGAATAGTTTTGTAAATGTAGCTTTTGCAAATTGGGATTGTTTCATTATGCCAGCATTCTCAAATGTTATTCATGTAGAACAACTTTCCATGTTCTCTTTTAAAAAGGAAAGTTATAGAACAGTTGAAAACACCTTTTACCTAAATTGTAGGTGTTCAAATTCCTAGGAAAATTTAAGAGGGCAACAGGGAGTGAAAAATCCAGATTCCCTTTTCAAAAAAAGGGAACACCACCCCCCCATTCCCCCTCCCCCACACACATGCTTTTCTTGCATCTACTGTGTCATATGAATTTCTGGCTCTTTGTTACAGCTCCTTTTACATGCTTCCTACCCTGATTAGATAGTAAACCCATTAAAAGTCAGTGCTATATTTTATTGAACTGGATCTCGTTTTAGAGGAGTTGTCTGACTCATAATGATTCTTTCTTCTCTGGGAACTGTTAGGTGTGAGCCCCGATTGCCTTGCGTGCAGTATCTGTCTGCACACCTCTGGCCACAGCAATTTAATCCTGAAGTGAAGAGCTGACTCAGTTGGAATAGTCAGAGTCTCTCTTACAGAAAATTGTAATCTCAAAAGGAGAGACAGATGAGCCATACCGATGATAGTATCGAAGAGAAAGCTGGACTCCTTTTCCCTAGGTCCTCTGAATTTCCTTGCTCTCTACTTCTGCAGAGTCTTATTTAGCTCTGGATTTAAGGAGATACCCAATATTCTTTCAAAATCCCCACTTTTTAAAGTTAACTTAAATTGGCTTCTGAGACCGTAATAGCAAGGATCATATCTAATTGTGTTTTTCATTGTCTCTTCCATAACAGAGATCTCAGAAATTTACACATAGTAAGTGTTTAAGATATAAGTTAAATGTTGGAGAAGGAAATGGCAACCTACTGCCGTATTCTTGCCTGGAAAATCCCCAGGGACAGAAGAGCCTGGTGGGCTGTAGTCCATGGGGTCACAAAAGAATCAGACATGACTTAATGATGAAACAAACAACAGAAGTTAAATGCATCAACTCAAAAGCATTGACACATTGGCTTTTTAGTCAAGGTTCAGACACAGGAATGGAAAGTCAAGCAAGAACGGTGCTGGTTATAGCTCTTTTACTAAACCACAGCCTTACCGTGGACTGGCCACTTTCTTAGACCATTTATGTCTGGGCATTTCAAATGAAGAGATTATATCACATGACCTTTTAGTTTGGTCCCAGACCCAATTCCAAACTCTTGCCTCATATTACTTTATTAAGAAAAATTACAAGGCTTGACATCAGTGCAAAACTCTTTGGGTGATAAAATGTGTTGTGTCCTCATTTATCTTAATGTTCACCTCCATATGTGCAGGTCTTCATACACAACATGAGAGCCGGTAATTTGTAAGTTTCTTATACGGTAACATCAGGGCTGGGATTGAATCCAGATCCTGCAGCTTCTACTTCAGTGTACTTTCCTTCATCCCATGCTGCCACTTCAGCTCCAGTACCACATGTGGGAACATCTGTCTGACAGCCACCCCAGACAGCCTTTCCAGATCACCCTCATTAGTCATGTAACACAGTCAAAAGGCCTCTGAAAGAAGCAATCCTTACCAGTGAGGCTTAAATTACCATTATTAGTAAAATTTTAGGAAACACATGCATTGATGAAAATCCTGATAAGGAGGAGATGGTACTTGGAGCAAAATTGGCTTGAAGTGGTCAGAACTGTCCTCTGTCATGTTGAAGGGGACCCTGCTCTTTCTGTAGCACATACCAGCAAAGGGCAGGTTTTCCGAACTCAGTGTATGAATGTTTGATCTTGGATGATAGATAACAATGGCAGTGGAATCATGAAATGTTGGATCTCCCCAGAGATGACTCAGGTATTACAGAGTCACTCAGATGCCTAAAAGTGCCTTCATTTCCCTGAAAGTGCCTTCATTCCCCTGGACTTGGATTACTCAATCCCTGGTTTTTCCACTGTGTTCTGGGAAGATCTAAGGACTTTTCGCAGGATCTCAGAAGGCAGTTTGCAGAAGCCAGTGTAAAGAAAAGGGTGCATAGAAGAGTCTTGAAGGAACCTCCTCTCCTACTTCAATCAGAACAGCTCTGCTTTGCTGTTATATACACTACATTCTCTAACAGCATCTACTTAGGGGTAAAAGTGAAAGCTTCTAAACAGCTCTGCCTTATAATTATGAAAATAGGGTCTGTCTCCTTTTCTCTATCTTCCTCCCTCTCTTTCCATCCTTCCTTCCTCCTTTTCTGAATCGTTATCCTAAACGGGAAAAACTAAGGGAATTGTACATATCCTGACTAATGCCTCTCCACCAAGGGATTTGAACGAAGAAATGATTTTCTTTCCTGAAAAACAGATTGGATTCATGCATTTCCAATTATGATTGACTTTGTCACTGTAATTCTTCACCATCAGTTCATCAAGTCAAAACTAACACCTTAAACATGAACCTGATTTCTCTCTCTGACAAACCAGTTTTTCAATAAACCAGCTGAGGCTCAGTAGAAGGCAGTTTTTATTTTTTATCTTTCTAATTAGCCAGCATCAAAATCTTAAAGTTATAGTTGACCCTCTGTTAACCTTAAATGCTGCATACACTTATTCACCTACCCATCCCAACATTGCTTGTTTTCTGAGGGGCAGTGGATTTCATATACATTTGCTTCTTGATTTCAATTTGTGTTCTCATAATCCTAATTGAGAGAAGCACCTTATTGGATGCTGAGGTTACTCCAACAGTTTCCCAGGTACCTGTCATTATGTACAACCATTCTAAATCTCTTGCTCCTTCACACAGTCAAATCCTCGCGGCCAGATTAATCTTTCCAGAATGCTGCTCCTGATAAAAAGTCAGTAGGGCTTTATAAATCCAATACCTCTGGATTAGATTTTAAATCCCTCCATACTATCCCCATCTTGCATATCTACATATGTGATCCAGTCTTTTCTTTTTTTTTTTTTTTTTTTTTTTATCCAGTCTTTTCTAATACAAAGAATTAACTCTGGAATATTGATTCCTTTGATGTATCAGGAACATATATAGTATTTGGATTCAAATAGAAGTAATCGGATTTGGAATTCTAGCTGTTGTGTTCGGTAGAATACTTGAGTTTTTTCAAGTATAAAGTGGAGAATGTGACACCCACAAAACTTCCCTTTGCAGGGATACAGGAAGAACTAAATACCACGAGTAACGGATCAATTATATGAGAATTAATTAACTTAATATAAAGGTAGAAGCCTTTAAGGCACACCCTCTAATGTACAAGGGAAGATTTCACATTTCCTCGTTGTAATATTGCTGCACCTGTCTAAATCACAGGTGGAAGAAGTCAGCACACTACATTAATTGAAGCAGTTTCAATATTTATCTCCCATTTATGTGATTCTGTCAAAATAACACATGTCTTCATAGCATACTCCTTTATTTTAAAGTTTTTGTTGTTGGTTTTTATTTATGCACTTACCACTTCTATATCATCCTCTCCAGCTATAATGCCTCTCTTCTATTTCAGGCGTGTTTTCATTTGCCCATCCCAAGGGTTTTTCTTTGGTCAAACTCATTGTTTTGCCTTGAACAAATTGCTCTCCTGGGTTATCTTTGCAGCAGGATTCACATATAAAATCTCTGAACCAGATTTCTTGGACTCATCAATGGCCCTGCACTGGTGAACATTTAGGCAGAAAAACATATACCATATCAGATTTCTTTGTCTGTTTGTTTGGCCTCACCACATGTGGCTTGTGGGATCTTAGTTCCCCGACCAGGGATTGAACTTGGGCCTCGGCGGTAAAACCACTGAGTCCTAACCACTGGACTGCTAGGGAATTCCCCATACCAGGTATTTTTCAGAGAGATTTAATATCAGTTCAGTTCAGTTACTCAGTCGTGTCCAACTCTCTGCAACCCCATGAACTGCAGCACGCCAGGCCTCCCTGTCCATCACCAACTCCCGGAGTTCACCCAAACCCATGTCCACTGAGTCGGTGATGCCATCCAACCACCTCATCCTCTGTCATCCCCCTCTCCTCCTGCCCTCAATCTTTCCCAGCATCAAGATCTTTTCAAATGAGTCAGCTCTTCGCATCAGGTGGCCAAAGTATTGGAGTTTCAGCTTCAGCATCAGTCCTTCCAGTGAATATTCAGGACTGATGTCCTTTAGGATGGACTGGTTGGATTTCCTTGCAGTCCAAGGGACTCTCAAGAGTCTTCTCCAACACCACCATTCAAAAGCATCAATTCTTCGATGCTCAGCTTTCTTTATGGTCCAACTCTCACATCCATACATGACTACTGGAAAAACCATAGCTTTGACTAGATGGACGTAGGGAATTAATTATAGAAGTGTTGAGGAGCTGGTGAGAGAGACAGAGGCAGAGAAAAGAAGAATTAAAGAATGAAAGGCTAGAAATCAGCTGTTATCCCTAGGATTAGCAGAAGAAAGAGAATGAGTTTGGGATGCTTATAGTCTCGACCCTCAGTTAGAAGATGCGCTATAGAGCTTGGGCTCCCGCCGAGGGGATGGGGAATAGTGATCTCTGATGGGACCTTTGAGATGATGCGGTGTGAATGCTCAAAGAAGCTGTCCTGGGAATCAGTTGTGCTGCCAGGTGAAGTATCATTTCTGGATCACTGCTGGTGAGAACAGGAAGCAAAATAAGAAGGATCATGTCTCTTCCCCTTGTCTCCTGCCTTCTCTGTAATCTTTAAGTCTCAGAACTTCCAGGAAATTGGATATCAGAAAAAAAAAAGTATAATTCACAAGTTCAGTCCCAGCATCAACGAACAGGAATAAATTGTGGATTTTGAACTCAGAGAAGTAGCATTCATATCCAAGTGATCGCCATGTCCTGGAAATTCTCCCTTTGACACAAACAAGAAAGCCTCACCTCCTCATTTCCTACAGTCCCATCCTGGTACAGGCTCTCATCTGTTGTCCAGACTGTCCAAATAGTCTGCTAATGTGTGTCTCTATCTCCTTTCTTGCTCAAATTCATATTTCACACCTACACTCTAGTTACTTTCTAACAAACAACCGTGACCATGTTACAACCTGCTTGGAAATCTTTCAAAATCTCTTACAGTTCCTACACTGTATTGACACATTTCACTCTGAAGAATCTGAAATATACTTTGCTGCATCTCAACTCAGAGAACTCTTCTAGAAAGATTTGTGCCACCTGCAAAGAAAAAGAATTTTCCCCACAAACCTTAATAATGTTCTCTATTTTGGCTTTCAATACTCACTGAGTATCTGTTATATGCCAGATATAAAAAAATTCATATTCTCATTTGAGAGTTTGCTGCCCTTACTAAAGTATAAATGTCTCAAAACTGAGTTCTATGCTCATTTTTTATACCTGTAGTACCCTGTAGAACAGAGGTCCCCAACTTTTTGGCACTGGGGACCAGTTTTGTGAAAGACAGCTTTTCCAGGGATGTGGGGTGGGGGGATGGTTTGGGTATGATTCTCATAAGGAGCACAAAACCTAGATCCTTAGCATGCACAGTTCACAGTAGGATTCACCCTGCTATGAGAAGCTGATACCACCACTGATTTTTCAGGAGGCAGAGCTCAGATGGTAATGGGAGTGATGGGGAGTGGCTGTAAATACAGGCGAAGCTTTGCTCACTTGCCAGCTGTCCACCCCCTGCTGTGTGGTCTGAAAAGCTCCTAACAGGCCGTAGACTGGTACGATTCACGGCCCAGGGTTTGGGGACCCCTGCTCTAGAGAACCCGGCCTGTAGTAGACGCTGTGCATGCTCAGCTGCTCAGTCGTGTCCAGCTCTTTGCAACCCCATGGACTGTAGCCCACCAGGCTCCTCTGTCCATGGGATTCTTCAGGCAAGAATACTGGAGTGGGTAGCCAAGCCCTCCTCCAGGGGATCTTCCCCGACCCAGGGATCAAACCCTCGTCTCTTATGTCTCTTGCATTGGCAGTCAGGTTCTTTACCATTAGCTCCAGCAGATGCTCCAAGCTATTTATTGAATGAATGAATGATAAACACCTATATCTAATTAAAAATCAAGCTATTTTTTTTGTCCTGATGTGTTTGTATGTTTTGTCCAAAAAAAGTTTCCAAAAGAACTGAATCAATACTCTTTAAAGAGCAGGCCCTGAGTCTGACAGTACAGGTGTGATCAGGGCCAGGGGCAGGCAGTTGGGCAGATACAGCGCTAGTTGAAGAGTTTAGCTTGAATTACACCAACGCCAATAAGTTCTGGGAGAAAAGTGACGTTAAAGCAAGAAGGTGGTCTACTGGGGTAGTCACTCCTGTTACTCTGCCCCCCTCTTCTCAGAAACCTGAAATTAGTTCTTCCCTCCCTGTAACCCCTGCCTCCTCTCCACTTCCACTGCCTCATTTTTAAACGCCACTGTTTTGGAGAAACGTAGTGTTGTTCCAGCTGCAGGCACTAAATCATCGCTGTACTTTGGACGTGTGCTGCAGAAGGGAGTCCTGTGATGGATGGGGCTGTCCGTATTTACATTGGGTGTGCAGCGGCTGTGGGGATCGGCCCGCACAATGAGTATTCCGGGCAAACTTGGCTTGTCCCCACCCCAGGACCACCTCCCCCAGCCCCTCCTCGCACAGTGACAGTGACTGATCGGGCACTTCTAGGGAGAACTGCCCTTTAGAACAGAGGGCCCGCAGCGCCCCCTCGTGTCTAAGTACACGCACACACATGCTCACGTGGCGCACACACACAGCACCTCACCCACAGTCTGTCAGCGCCATGTTCTCTTTTGGCGCTTTCGTATTTTCCTGGATAACCTTGCAAACAACAAATCTGCTCAAGTGGAGGCAGATAATGCAGATGGAGCAGTTTCTGTCTTTTTAAAAAATCTCCTGATGGGCTTTCAGAGACATACGGCGTTGGTCATCCCCAAACTTATTGCCCAAGGCAAATTGTGTCAGATACAGGTCATGCTAAAACCCCATGTAACCAGGGTTTTTTGCCTGTAGGCAATCCACCTTCCTGACTGTGTTGACTTGAGTTCTAGCAACAAAGAGAGAAAGAAAAGAGGGAAAGAGGAATACAGATGGCAAAGATATATCAAGTCTATGAAAGTCTTTATAAGGCATATCATCCCCATTTACTCTCAAGTCTGAAGGACAGGCATGTGTGTGTGTGTGTAAAGAGATATTATGGGTTTAGTATCAGAAAAGCTGAGCAGGTTGCACTAATTCCATTAGCCAGCATCTTTTAGATGCAGAGCATACATCTGCTTTTTGAGCTTTTAATCTTGTATCATTTTAATTTCACTATTTGCCATGTGATCTAAATCTGAGAAAGACTGTCATCCAGCCATGTGTCTTTTATAAATCTCCTTTGGGCCCAAGAGTTCTTATGAATTCTGATAACTAGGCATTAAGATAGAGCTCATCGTCATGACCTTAGTGATCTCATGGGTAAATCCAGTGTTTCGTTCCAACCTTTATGCTATCTCTGAGCAGGTAACCAAACAATTATTTGTTTTGATGAGAATGATTCCAAGTTTTCATATGACTTATCACAACTTTTAAAATTTCTTTTAGAACACATGAGTGAACTGTTACTCTGAGGTTTCTCTTTCCTGTTTTAACCTGTTCAGGGACACTTCCTGAGGTACAGAGCAAAGAGGCTACGCAATCTATTATAATTGTTTCCAAACTCTACTCCATAAAGCCCTTGTGGGTCACTGATGCCTTGCAGGGTTCCAAGGCAACCTGGAGCAAAAGGGAGGGGAAGACTGAACTGAACTGATGGAACAGCTCCCCAATCCTCCTGTGTGCCCACAGAACATTTTATTTGAACAAAATGTTCCAAATCTAACCAAAAAAAAAAAAAAAAGCTAAAAACCATTTAGTAGATTTGGGTTTCAGTTCTCTACTAGAATTTTTTCTTGAGCAAATAATTGTAGTCCCCTGAGCCTCCTTTTCCAGTAGAAAAAGAAAGATGGCAGTAATCCCCACATCAGAGAGCTGATGTGAAGGATGCAGTATTAAAACATCTTGGAGAAACTCTACTTTATAAAACATTACAGAAGCTAAGAAGATTTAACTGTTGTTAACTCCATTGCCAGACAACCTCTTTTCCTCCTTTATCCTACCGCCGCCACCCCAAAGACCATCAGGACCTCTTCTGGGTCTCTGCGGCAGCCACATCCACCCTCTAGATCCTCTCTATGCCTGAAGGCCTATCGGTTCTAAAACTTAGTCACACGCCAAAGAAGACAGAGTAAGAGAGTAACCAAGGACCCAGGGGGCAGGTTCTAATCCTATCCTTGATTTATTGTGTGATCTTAAATAAGTTTCTTAACCCTGCAAACACTTTTCTTATGTGTGAAGTAGAACTCATCTGCACAAAATTATAAGGACTATATGTTAGAATGAATCCAAAGAGTTTGGTCAAAAGTAGTGGTTTCATTAATTGTCTTTGCAGTTGTTTTCATTAATTTGTTTTGGTAGCAGTTGTGAGACAAGAAGCTAGGCAATGTGATTAAGATGCAAACAAAAATCAACCCTTAAACAAGGGGGATGTGGAGGGCTTCCATCATCCAACAGCTTTGGGATAGGTGTGGTTTTGCATGGCAGGATTTTTCATGCTAAATACTACAGATGTCAAAGGAGGGTGTTTTGTGCAGTGTCTTACAAATCCACTTGACCTTGAGACTCATATCTTCTGAATTTTTCTCGAGTGGTAGTGTCCTGTAGAACTCTCTGTGTCATAATAGATGTGTCTGTACCTGCTCTACTCTATATGGTCACCATTAGTTATAGGTGACAGTTGAGCCCTTTTCAATGTGACTAAGAAACTGAGTGTAAATTGTATTCAGGTTAATTCACTTCTAACTTAAATTCCAATAGCCACATGTGTCTAGAAGCTACACGTTGGACAGTACAGATCTAGGGACTAGGAAACGCACCTTGGAAGATGCTGCAGCGGTCTAACAGCGGGGCAGACTATCAGAGCCAGCAGGCCCGAGGAAGCGGAGTGAAGTGGGCAGGAGATCTGCTTGCTTTTGCTCAGGGAAGGAAACGCCGTGAACAACAGCTGTTCACCTGGGTGGGTTTACCGAGAGGTTAATGAGGCTTAAGCTTCAGGGCTGCTCCCTTGCACAGGTCCATCTAGGGTCTGGGGAGTTTTTCACAGGGTCATATATTACAGTAAAATATGTTAGCCATAATTGATTAAAACAGCTCTTTCTACTGCAACTCCCATTATGTAATGTTTTCTCTCCTGTGGGTTGGTGACTGTGTAGCTGTAAACATTTTGTAGTCTGGATAATGGAAAGTTGAGATGTGGTAAGATAAATATATTTACATGATTCAGAGTCACTTTTGTGTGTATGTTATCTCGTCATCCCAGTATAGGAATGGCTTTCAGTAATATTCCTAATGCTGTAATCTCAAAAAGCTTGTAAGAAAATCTTGAAAGCTTTAAAATTTTACAGCTTATATATGAAACAAATTTTATGAAGATTTTCACAAATTTGACCACATTCTTAAAAATTTACATGACATTAGAATAATTAGTGACACTCAAGTAAACTTCCCTAGATTATCTTTAATGGAAAACAAATTTTAAGCAACATCATTAGAGAAAAGATCAAATTACCTTTTATTTTCTCTTTAAAGACTATTACAAAAGCATTGTCATAGAAGGACATGGTCAAATAAAGCCAAAAGAAAAATATCTAAGGAAAAAATATTATAGAAATATGTCAGAAAATTATTTTTTTTAATTACATTATTTTCCAGGTTGTTGATAGTGGTTAAGCCATTAAGTTGTGTCCGAATCATGTGACCCCATGGACTGTGACCCACCAGGCTCCTCTGTCCATGGGATTTCCCAGGCAAGAATACTGGAGTGGGTTACCATTTTCTTCTCCAGGAGATCTTCCTGACCCAGGCATCGAATCTCAGCCTCCTGCATTGCAGTAAGTTTCTTTACTGACTGAGTCACATTAGGATAGGAGACTTGAAATAATTGACTTTATTATGAGTTCTTTTCTAATTAAACATAAGTTTTAGCTCTTTATTTTCTGTTTGTAATTTTGTTTTCTTGTTTTAAAACAACCCTGTGATTCTATAATGTTTTAGTATCTACAAAATCTACATGAGTCTACAGATGCCATTAAAAAAAAATCCTTATCATATGCCAAGCATCATTTAGAGCATATTGCATGAATTATTTTGACTCTTTCCACTAGCCCTATAAAAGAGATCTTATTATATCTCAGTTTTCAAGATGAATAACTGATAGTAGATTTTGCATAAATTTACAGATCTTGTAATTTGAAGAACTGAAACTCAAATCTGAAAAGACTCCTGGTTCAGAAGCAGAAAGTAGCAGCAAACTATGGCTTCTGTTAGAACTACTAGGGAAAAAAAAATATCCAAATTACAAAAGTAACATATCTTTAAATAGTGATCAGAAACATATGGAAAGTAAAGAATAGAGAAGCATTGAATTCCAGAGCAGAAAACCTTTCCTAGGCTAGTAGAATCACTGCTTTCTTCCTGGGGATAGGGGTCAGGGGCGGGGGGAGTGGTGTAGCATTTCTTCACTTTAGGCACAGGCAGAAGATGAAGCTTGCAGGAAGCAGAGAGACTCTTGTGAGGGAAAGAAAAACCAGCGGAACTTTTGACAGCTATGCAGGCTTAGAATCTAGAAGTACTGCAAACACTAGACTGCTTTTCCCCACAGGATCTGCTGAGTGGTGCAGTGGGAAAGGGAGGCAGAGTGGTGGCTCGTGAAAGCCAGAGTGAAATCCCACACAGCGTTGCAGTGTATAAATCAAAGTAGTGTGGATTGTTGTTTATTGCTTTCTGTTCATCCTAACTGCTGCATTATAATCTATTGTATGATCATGTTATTGTTCAGTCGCTAAGTCATGATTATATGACCATATATACTTTTTCACCTTACTTTCTAGGAGCATATGGATCGGTTCTGATTTTTGATCACCACAATACTGTCACCATGCACTTTCAATTGCATGTCTTTGGTGGGTACATTTATGTGGGAAGTGTACCCAGGTGTGAAATTGCTGAGTCATAGGGAGATGCATATAGTCAAGCCACCATATAGCAGGAGGGACCAAGTTTTAACTGTTTTAACTTTATTAGAGATTATTCAGCTTCACTGATGCACAGCTAAATTACAATTATAAAACTGCCCTCATTACCATATATGTAAATCTAGATTCATTTATTTTTCTCTTACTTTATCTATGAGGAGACAAACAGATAGGGGGAGTTCATGTGGGAAAGAAGAATATAGAAGAGAAAATATAGAAACCAGAGAAAAGAGAAATGCAAAGACAGGAAGAAAGGGAGGGAGGGAGGAAGAAAGGAAGGAAGAAGGAAAAGGAAAAAAAAGGAGAGAGATGAAGATAGAGATCATGTTAACAGGAGAAAGAGAATCAATAGAGACAGAAGTTTTGAAATGCATTGATGCATACTTATGTGTGCATTTTTTAAAAAATCAAAGCAGAAAAACATATTTCTGGAAAGATACCTTTGTCTACTTTGTATTTTTTCATAAATTAGTTGATGCTTTTGATGTACCGAACCTGTTCTTTTAAGTGTGTTGACAGTAAAAGTGAATGTGCATTTGAAATAATTCTTTATTTCAAGTATTAGAAGTAAACAAGATGTCAGAATCTCTGCAAGACAGGAGGAGAGGAGAACAAGGATAGCAGAGAGAAATATATGCATATATAGGAAAGAAAAGAATTTTACAGATCAGGGTGGAGGCAGGGTGTGCACTCCTGTGTTGGATGGTAAAAACTGAAACCCCAATCCGTAACCTCCTTTGCAATGTGACTTACATGGTAATGTGTATACCAGAATAACTTACTTTTAATTCTTCTCCAGTTCGGACTCTTGCTATGTGATCTCAAGCTGCTTTTAGTTCAATCCTAGAATGCCAGAGCCCAGAGAAAATTGTGAAGATTTATTCTAAGACTTCAATATTCTGAGACTTAGCATGTGAGAAAGGCTGAATCCTCCTAAAAGAAACACGACTTGGCCAGAGAGGCCACAGACATGGTCTCTGATCTCCTCTCTACCCCCACATGCCTCCGTCATTCCTCCAACGGCTCTGCTATTGGGGCAGCATTTCTTCCCAATAGGAGATATATATATATATATATGAAGAATTGCTGATGTTTTATCAACTTTCCATTGTATTAAACCTTCTACTCTACTCCTGGTCTTATGTGATAAATACTCTTAAAGAGTGGAACATAGCCACGTGTATTTGTTGCTTTTATTTATTGGAAGGAATTATCTGAAATTCAGACTACAAAGATAATCAAATAGAATTATAAAATAAAAATAGAGTTATATTTTAAAAGATGCAAATAGGTGAGAGATATGTAGTCTTCATGTTAGAAATAGAATAACTGAGTCTCAAAGAGTCCAAATGTTAGAGGCAAAAACTGGATTAGAATTCAAGTCATTTTACTTTCAAGCAATTTAGCATAAAACTCAATCTCTGCTATGAGTAAAGGATAATTCTGGTGCAACAGAGATTACAGATCTTGGCTCCTACCCCCAAAGAGCTTAGAAGAGGTGAGCCAGGTTCCCTACATATGGAACTTGCAGCAGAATTCTTATTTGATTCAGAGATTCAGTGAGAACATCAATGTGACTTTTGTGTGTATATGTGTGTGTGTGGTGTGAGATGGGAAGATAGTTCATGCCAGACCTTATAACAAAGAGGATGCAACGGTGAGTGAGATGGATAGTGTTTATGATCTGGTAGGAGGATGAAGAATGGCGAATACACCTTTTGAAAGAGAAGCAGAGACTAGACAGAAAACAGGGAAGGGATGATCAAGGAGATCTGTGTAAGTAAATGGAGGGTAACCATCAAGTGGCTTCTTGGAGGTAGAGTCTGGGAAATAGAGGGGCAAAACAAGATGATTTTAGAAGGGAAAACTCAAGCATTTTAAGAAGTATTATAGATTGATGAGGACAGAGGATCCAAGCTTGCTCCCTCCCTCACTGATTCCATGTTACTATGCTGTGTGCACGCACAGATAAAGCAGTCTTTTTCACTCCCTTCTCTGTGGGTTTCATTTCTAGTCACACTCTCAGCTGGTTAATTCTCTTCTCTCTGAGATCAGAGATTAGATACAGTCTGGATTTATTGCTGGAAGACAGAAAAAGAACTATTCCTATCAAGAATTCAAATGATTGAATATCCCACCACAGAAATACTTTTAACTTTCCATATAGTAGAATTTCACTTGCCTTCAGATACCAGGGCTGGTATTACCCCAAGGCTCTGAGTCATGGGGAAGAAAGACAGAAAGCAGAGAATAGAGACAGCAAAGAGATAAAGACCAGGAATGAGAAACAGGAATGGGTTTTTTAAACAGGGCGGGAAGAGGCTATAAGAGGGAAAGAGCGAAGACAAAGAGAAGAGAGAACAAGAAGGAAGACGTGAGTAGCATTGAACAAGCACTGCTTCTGATAGCTTCGAGCTGAAATTGGGGAGATTAAACCAAATATTGGAACAAAAGCAAAGAGTAGAAGAGAAAATGGTATTAAACATTTTTCTAATCCACTCCCTCTATCCTTTTACCCTTGATTTTCAATTTCACATCTAAGGACTCTCCATTCCTTATGTTACAGAATCCCAGAATTGAAGAGCATGGAATGGCCCTTTTAAAAGAGCCTTTGTCGCAGATGCGGCAACCCGGAGGTTTTGATAGGCCGAAGTCCTCAATCCAGTTTTATGTGTCCATTGCATTTTGCAAACAAATCAGGAATTCAGAGTTCTCTTGGAAACGTTCAGTTCAGTTCAGTTGCTCAGTCGTGTCCGACTCTTTGCGACCCCATGAACCGCAGCACGCCAGGCCTCCCTGTCCATCTTCAACTCCCAGAGTCTACCCAAACCCATGTTCATTGAGTCAGTGATGCCATCCAACCATCTTATCCTCTGTCGTCCCCTTCTCCTCCTGCCCTCAATCTTTCCCAGTATCAGAGAAGTTAAAAGGTCTAAGTGACATTTGATTTTTATACCCACACGTACAATTAGCAGAAGCCAAGTAGCAACTATTCTCCTTCAGGCAAAGTGTGACCTCTGGTTCTCCACTGTCTTAACTGGCAGACTTACTGAAGGCATTTGAGTTGACTACTTAGGATTTGATATAATCCATCTGCTTCCCATCTCTCCACCTGCCCATACAAAACAGTGAAAATGAAAGTCGCTTAGTCATGTCTGGCTCTACAATCCCATGGACTTCCCCATGCCAGTCCATGGAATTTTCCATGCCAGAACGCTGGAGAGGGTAGCCTTTCCCTTCTCCAGGGGACCTTTCCAACCCAGGGATCAAACCCAGGTCTCCCGCATTGCAGGTGGATTCTTTACCAGCTGAGCCACAAGGGAAGTCCAAGAATACTGGAGTGGGTAGCCTAGCCCTTCTCCAGGGAATTTTCCTGATCCAGGAATCGAACCAGGGTCTCCTGCATTGCAGGCAGATTCTTTACCAACTGCACTATCAGGGAAGCCCAGGGACCATTATAAACAGAGACCAACGCAAATGAAGGAACGGCCCAAGGTCACACAGAAAGCTTCTGTCACGGACCAAAGCAGAGTCCGGTGTTCTTTCCACTACCTCAATGTCAAGTTGTAGTTGAGGATCTTTGTGATGAGAGATTTCTAAGCATAAAGGCTCTTGTCACAGCTCAGCTTATCCTGCCATCCACAAACTCAGCCAGAGTCTCCACCCCTCTTGGATCTTTGGCCTCAGCTTTTGAGATTTCAGAATCATCTCAGAATGGGGAGGGGCTGCACAGCTGACCGAGACCATCCTCCACATTCACATCAAAGCCAAGGTCACACTCATGAATGAGAGGACCAACTGCAGAGGACAGTCTCCCTCCCGACTTCATGCTGTTTGTAGCTAAAGACACATTCAAGCCCCAGGGCCCTCCAGGACTGCCGTTTGACTTGACTTTTTGTCATGCTGCTCCCCATGTCTCTGAACCAAACACTTCCACATCTCCAGGGATTTCAGTTGCTTCTCTTGTCTAGTTCTTAAGTTCAAATCTGTGCCTTAGCTGATTTCTTTTTTCCTTTTTAACTCAATTCTTCACTCCCCTATGCCCCAGTCTCCAGCTGTCTTGTTCCCCTGCCCCTTCTTTTTTTATTCCATTAGGTTGAATTTTACCATGATTTCCTCTCAAGTTTTCTAGTTTAATCTGATGTTGACTTTGTCACAGTATTATTTTCTTTGACCCTTCACTGTAGCACTTACCATCTGGCTCAAGAATTTAAATGATTCTTTCTGTTTCTCTTCCTCTCTCTCCTGTCTCTCCCTCTCTCTAATTCTATGTCTGCACCTCTCTCCCACTTCCGCTGTGATTTTCTGATCTAGCTCTTTTTCCTTTTTTCTTTCTCTTTGTCTGTTTCTTCTCTGTCATTTTTCATCCTTTCTTTACCTCTCTGGTCTCTTTCTCTTGACTTTCTTTCATTCTCACTCTCCCTCTTTCACTCTTTCTTTCTACACTCCATGAAAATTTCAGATCCTTTGTTTTCTCCTAGAGATATATGGGATAGGTTCCGGGTATGGCAAGAGCAGTGGGAAAGCTCATACTCTCAGCTCCAATTCTCATTCCCTAAGGAGGGTATGTAGGACCATCCGCTTACAAAACCATGTGTGTTCCTCACAGGTTCTCCCTGCATATTCTCCTCTGTCAGATTTCTGGTCCTTTCCTGCTTCCTACCTTTGGGAAAGCCCAATATCTGCTACTGAAATATCTACTACCCAATATACTACTGAAATAATCATGAATGAGTCAAGGGACCTGAAATAGCAGTCATTGACTGTCTAATTTTAAGAACTTGGGAGAGTTCCTTAACTTTTGATAGACAAGGGACATTTCCATCCTTGCAAACCATGTGCCCCGAATAAAAATTAAAAAACAAAAAAAACAAAACAAAAAAAACGGTGGAAGGTTATTTTACAGAGGGAAATGGGGAGTATGCCAAATACGTGAATGGGATTAGGAGGTTTAAAATTCCAGTTATATAATAAATAAGTCATGCTATTTGGCATAAGAAGTATGGTCCATAATAACTTTGTAGGGAGATGGAGACAGATGGTTACTAGACTTAGTGTGGTGTTTATTTTATAATGTATGCAAATGAGAAATCATTATGTAGTACACTTGAAACTAACATAATATTGTATGTCAACTCTATTTTTTAATTAAAGAAAATAGAAATAACTAGAAGCAAAAAAAAAAAAAAAGGTTAAGCTAGAGAGGTGAGAAGGAGTTAAATGATGAACAAAAATGAGTGTGAAATGTTTCACAAACCAAAATGCTAGATTATTTTTTTCTATTCTGTCCCCTTTTGGATTTTAGCAAAATAATTTTAACTCTTGGAAAAAGAAATGGGAGCATTGAGAAGATAGGAAGAAAATAAAGAAAGAGGAAGAAATTGTAGTCACTTGAGTTTCTGCTAGTGAGCCTTGAAGTGTTAAATTAGGGAATAAGCTGAAACCTATATATCAAGCTAGTGGTTGGATTATTATTGTCTATCTTCTTTTTATCTTCTCATGTATGGACACTCAATAATTAGTAATAATCAGATCCTTTCCAAATGTGGGCTTCTAGTATGCCAGCATTATCATAATTATATTTGAAGAGCAATTCAGTACTTAGAAATGTTTCTCACATATCCTGTTTTATTTTATTCATGGTCATGGGTCTAATGATAAGGTTAAAGGGAAGGGATAAAGGTTCTGTCCTGTCTCCAGTGTTTGAATCTGTAGCCCATTCATTTAGCGGCCTTTTACTTTTAGGGGGCGGTTGAGAAAATGATTGAGCAGTATCTGAATTTGGCACAGTAAACCTCTCAGAGGAAATCATATGTAAAATGGGCCTGTGGGCAGTATGCAAACTGCCAAATGCCCTCAGGCCCTAGCTACCTGGATATTAGCCTCCCAAGATACTTCAAAGAACAGTTAGCTGCATAATGATCATCTCCAATGTCACTTATAAAAACCAACAACTTCTCAGTCACACACTTCATATTTTCATTCTTCATCCAAGATTTGAATATACTCACATTTTCATATAAGGAAATAGAGATGCAGAGAGGTTAATTGGTTTATTAGGGTCATCCAGCCAATAATAGGTGACATTTTAGTTTGAACCCAGGTCTACCTGCTCAAAATTCATTTTTTTCCCATAACACAACACTGCTTGTCTTTCAAGAAATGGGTGGAGGAAGAAAGATAAAAATATGACCGCATATCAAGTGATTTAATATATTTTTCTTTTTTAATCCATTGTCTTTCTTGTCTCTTCCAAAAATGATTCATCAACAGAGGATAAGAATCATTCAACAAATGAATAATGACATCTTTGCAGAGATCACTCATTCTGGAGGCAATAGACTGGTCCTTCCCCACGGCCTCTTCAAGTTTGAACATTTCAAGTAGATTTGGAGATGTTTTGAATATGTTTTCCAGGTGAAAAAAAAAATCTACTCATCAAGTCATCCTCATCCTATCAGGACACCTGCTGGATTGCAGTCAACTTGCCTATGAATAATTAAAAGCTAATTTCCATAAAGTGATTTGCCATCCTTTATTGGTTCCTGAATTACCCTCAGATGAGCTGCTCTTTAGAGGGATGTTGGCTAGCTTTAATGTATTTTAAGCCACCCACAAATGGCCAAGCAAAAGTCCCCAGTGTCCAGAAAAGGGGATGCAGGTGCAAGACTCAAAGCATATTGCTGCTTCAGAGAGGGGAAGCAAGCCTTCTAGAGCTTACCGCGTTGAGCAGAGCGCAGGCGTTGGTAGCAAAGCTGAAAGACAGAAGGCTTGTGGGATGATTGGCAGATGCTGAAGGTCACCTTTGTGAGAGTGTGCTGTGTGGGTTTTAAGCCCCCAAACATTCCACAAAGCTGCCAAGAGAAAGAGGGGGAGCTTCTGGTGCCATTCTTCAACTACGTCCACTCTGCCAAAGCTGGACGAGATCTTGAGTTCAATTGATTTGAGAATGTATCTCTATTTTCTCTGCAGTTGGGGGGGGCGGTTATTAAAACATTGCAAGTAGGAATCAACTAATCTTTCCTTTGCTTCCTGAGTTTCTTTCCTGGAATTCTCAGGTTCCAAGGAATCATTATAATAATAGCTAGCAATATTGATGACTTACCAAGTGCCAGGAACTTGGGATTTAGGCATTTAAATTTAGTCGATCTTCATAACCCCTTGTGGTATATTCTATTATTATTATTCCCATGTACTGAGGAGGAAACTGTGGCAAAAAGCATTTAAGAAACTTAAGATCATACACTGGGTCTGAAGCAGAACTGGAATTTGAAGGTTGGAAGTCTATATGCTTTATCTTATGCCAGCCTGCCCCTGAAGTAAATTCAAAAAGATGCTCCCATCTCTTTGTGAGTAAAATGGAATGCTGTATGTTTTGTTTACACACTGTAAACATTGTACACATGGACAACATTGTACAGATGTCGTACTGACACATCAGCCTCTCAGATTTACCCATACCATCCTCACTCACTCACTCGTCTATCTCCCTGCCTACCCAGTTACCTACATATTTAATGTGTTGGGGAGGTGTTTAGAACATCCTACAGAGAGGTTGCCGAAAATGACCAAAAATAAGGCAAATTCAAAAGTAGCCCTGAGTTTTCTCTGGTGTGAAGTTCTAGATGGTACCATCCTTCACGCCCATTAATTTTGATTGCTTCAGATTTCAAGAATTTTGTAATTATTTGCTGGTGACGTTCTATGCCTCATTAGTAATATCAGTACAAGAGGCAGGCAGGGTGAACTGCAGCAACACTTTTTCACTTTACTTGAGGAGCAGGCTGGCATATGATGAGGAGTATAGACTTCCAGCCTTCAAATTCCAGCTGGGCTTCAGGCCCAATGTATGGTCTTAAATTGCTTCAACTCTTTTTGCCACAGTTTCCTCCTCAGTACTCTTCTGCTGTGATGTGCACAGAGAAAAAGAAATGTTAAGTGAAGAACCCCTGACTCCATTGATAAAATACAGTGTCCAGAATATGTTTGCTAAAACCAATCTCCAGTCGCCATTTAGTAGCAACCTTTCCTGAAAAATGGAAGGCCATTCTGAATGAGGTCAATGGAGTGAGAAATAGACTGGAGTAAAATACCATAAGATTTGAATGGGAAAGTTATATGGCCAAAGTATTTCACTAGTAGAAAACCTAAAAAAATGGTCTTCTTAGGTAAAAAATTACTAGTGAAATAAAGATGAACTTATGGTTAGTTTATTAATAGTAAGAGATGAGACTTAATTGGGACCCTAAAGACCTCAAATAATGAGTTTATTTATAATACTTCATAAGCTTATGGACATTTATTTTTAATTGACAAACATAATAAGTTAATAGTATTTGAATCAAAACCAGAATCAATAGTATCATTCATTTACAACTGTATAATGATAAGAACAAAGGCATACTTTTTAAGATACACAAGTGAAAAAATCATTTGGGGCTTCTTAAGTCTCATTGCATACTGTTATGTTGAGAAAAAGCGGGGGTGAAATAGAACCAAAAAATTTCTTGCCTCTATGCTGCACATTCAATGCAATCCTTGCTAGCACTGAAAAGCAAGATCCTGAAGAAGAAAGCATTTTCTATTGCCAACACAAAGAGTATTGTCAGGACTTCCACGTTCTAGAGAATCACAAATGTCTTTATGTAGAATGACAGTGAATGACAGGACTGTCTGCATGGATGGGATTTTTTTCAATTATCTGTGCTAACCAATGAGATGGACGCTAGTCACTGGCTATTGAGCTCTCGAAATATAGCTGGAGTGATTGAGGGGTCAAATTTTTAAGATTTCATTAGGTTACATTTGAATATTCACAATGTGTCCACTAGCTGCTCTATTGAACAGGGTCTCCCAATCATCAGGCTGCCTCTGAGGATTCTAAGAGGGGAGATAAATGCTGATTCTGGGCTTACATGTAGGTGTGGCTCTGGGGATTCTATATCTGCTCACACAGGCACCACTTAAGAGATGCCTGTCCTTATCTACCCAAAAAAATCACTTTACTCTTAGATTAATGGGAGTCAAAATTCTCAGTCCACTAACATCAACAGAATCCATTTTATCTTGCTCACATGATGAAACATGATAAGGAAATTGAATCTCACTACCCCTTGAAACCTACCCTCTTCTCAGGAATTTATGTTGGAAATTAGAGAGAAAAGAACCCATATGCCCCGGAGCCTATTTTTTGGGTACAAGAACTGTATTCTTGAAAACCTTTTTGAAGTGTAATAATGTTCCTTAACAGGGTGAACACATATGATAAGAGGGACTCATTAAAACTGTAGCAGTTATTAATTTATCAGGTGAGCTAGCCTTCTGGGAATGTGATTTAGGGCCAGTAAATTGCTTTAAGTACTGCTGTCACTTCCAAAATGTTAGTGGAAAAAGAAAACTTAGAGTTGATTTAGTCTAAAACTTTCCTTTTACAAATGGGGAAACTGGGGTTCAGAAAAAAATGGAATGACTCATTCAGAGTCAATCACAAGTGGCAGCTTGTGGGAAAATGTACATTTCCTAAATTCTAGCCTAATTCCTGTTCTAATGCACTCACAGTCTCACCCGGGAATATTCACACAAGAAACAACAAACACATTTTATATGAGTGTGCAAATTCTTATTAACTGTTAGTGGAATTTGGAGCTCTGTATGCTAAGCCCTAAGTCTGCATCTAACCCTGATGGGAAAAACTCCATCCCTCCATAGTTAATTGGTGATAACTGTCATGTGGGTAGGGGAAATGGCACATATACCAAGGATTGCCATCTCTGTTTTCAAGGTTTTTTGTTGTTGTTGTTGTTGTTTTTTGTGTGGATGTGCCTTGAGAAACAGGAAAATCTGGGCCAGTAAAATTCATAAAAGATATATTTAAGAAAGGTATTAAGGGAAGATTATATTCCATCTTCTGTTTGCATATTTTAGGGAAAACCCTGAGAAGGAAAATAATACTTCTCTGGAATAAGGAAACCTGGATTCCAGTCTCTGGTCCAATCTATACTTGCTATGTGTTTATAGAAAAGTTAATTTACTTCTCTGAAGTCCCCTTACTCTTCTGTAAACTATAAACAAACAAACAAACAAAAAAACCCACTGCTCAAATTTGCTATGAGAAGTGCATTAGGTTGATGGATATAACCCCTCCACTGGGGCAAAGCGTATAATAGGTACGTGATAGAATATCTCCTCTTTCCTATGTGAGTCCATATTTATCCACAAGTTCCCTAAACATGGAATTTTCCACGAAATAGTATCTTCATCATTCATATTCCAAGCCTGTATTTACCTTCACATGCCGTCTTATAGCACCCATGGGATAAAAACATAGAGAACCATCAATGTCTTTATAAGACCATAACCTACAACAAACAAAAATACATGAAGGGAACTTACAAGTAGGGTAATAAACACCCCCCCGCCCCTCACATTATCTGTGTCCTCTGAGTCTCCTCTTTGAAAGGTCTTTGGGGCATTCTCAGTGCTGGGAAAGGTAGGCATCTCCTCACTGCTTCTTCCCCAGCTGTCCTCCCTGTGTGCTCCTTGATATAGTGCTACTGATATCTTACCACCTCGGTATCCTCACTTGAGCATCACTTGCATTATTAATCTACTCATCATTTTTAAAAACTGCATTAAGTCCTATACTTGGTACTTGGCAAAGGGGATATGATGGTGGTAAATACAGACATGGTCTCAAAGTTCATGAAATGTTTCTTCCAATGAGGAAGAAAGCAAATTAACTGAGCTTGGAGAAGTGAACACACTCTCACCTGTGTTCTTGGTTCCTTGGAGTACCACCAACTGGATGGGAGAGAGAACAACCATCTCCTCTTAATTTCCACACATCATAATCTCTTCTCTTGTGCACCACCATCTTTTCCTTTCCCTTTTAATGCACAATCCTTGTGATTATCTTGCTAGACTTTCTTTCCAAACAATGCACAGACTTATCTCACCAAGATGTTTCCTGTGCTGTAAGGCATCAGATGTGGCTGTGCCATCGACCACCTCATCAGAGCACAGCCTAATTACAGACATGCTGTGTGTGATTCTGTACCTTGATCAGATAATCAAAGATAACTCATTACTCAGATAGTGACGGAGAAGGGTGCATCATGAGAGTGATGCTCTGCAACAATAATCCTAATAGAGTGTGCAGGATATCTTGATGGGGGTCGGGGAGGGGGAAATTCTGGGTCAGGTTGGTACTAGACGAGACTATAAGGAATGGCAGTCCATTGATGAGAGGTCCAAAAAGAAGATAGACTGTGTCAAAAATAAAAATTATCAGCATTGCAGATATTGATTTGTATAGAACATCCAAGAAACATGTTCTCTTTTTTAAAGGAAGGTTCACCTGTGCAGTATTTGCTGGCCAACACCATTACAGCTTTATTTAGATTTGTATGAAGGAACCATCTGTTTCAGCTCAGAGGAGGGCCAGGTCTGCATCACAGGCATCCCCCCTCAAGGTCCAATCACAGTACCTGATGCAAAAGTTTCCTGATGTGATGCTTGACTGAAAGCTAATGACAGGGAGCACTTCATTTTTCAAAGTGTGCTTTTTCTCAGGAGCAAGTGTGCTCTTTGATGATTGCTTTTCTCCTCCCCGCAGCCCATAGAAATAACATGAAGAGCAGAGAGCCTGGGAAACAAGGATGGTTCTTCATTTATTCTTTTTTGTATTTATTCCTTCATCAATACAATAAATACATGGTGATACCTGCTGTCTGGGATGCTGCAGATATACCTGTGATCAAGGCAGAAGAAATTTTTCAAGATTACATGTAGGGAAAGTAGACAATAAAATATGCACAATTTTTTTTTAAAGACATACTACCTGGTGGTAATCTATGCTTTGGTAAAATACATAGGGTTGATTAAAAGAGAGAGACCGGGTGGCCATTTTCCATTGTGTGGTCGTAGACAGATTCTCTTTACGCTGAGGCCCTAATATCTAGAAATTTGCCTTGCAAAATTCCGGTGAAATGTGTATTCCAAGCAGAGGGAACACCCAGAGCCACCTTTCTAGAGTCAGAAGGATTGTGTTGTGTTTGAGGTATAAGAATGCCAGTGTGACTGGAACAGAAAATTGTGTGAGGTGAGGATGGAATGGCAGGCAAGGGGCAGGTCGCATAGGACTGTGAACGGTAGAATTAAGGGTTTGATTGTTTCTCTCTGCATCATGAGCTCAAACAGCAGAATGGACATGATCTGATTCTCATGGTGCCAGTCACAGTTGGGCTCCCTGAAGGATGTCTGGCCTATGCTTCTGCTACTCAGTTTTGCCTCTTTATAAATGAGGACCCAGGATCAGCTCTACTGTGTATTTCTGCAAACCTTCCCTGATTTCTCCTCCCTTTCTCTCAGGCCAGGGTCAGTAGCCTCCTCAGGAATATCAATGCTTCAGGTACTTTTATGACACTGGGTTGCTATTATCTGCTAACAGAGCTGCCAGGCTGCTTCTCTCCTTTGAGTGTAAATTACTTGAGGTCTCAGGTCAATGATGAGACCTCTCTGTGTTCCCAGGCCTAAGTCAGGGATTGACCCATTGTGTATCCTTGGTAATTGGCCCCTGACCATGCGTTCTGTTTTACCCTCTATGATTGTCACATCATAGTTTTACCTCTAGGAAGCTCAGAGTTTCCATTTATTTCTCTGCCCTTTCCTGAACTTCTATCTTTTCTGGAAACTCCCTTAAACCGCCTGCATGGCAACCTAGGATGCTGCTGCTTCTCTCTCCTTCACTGGGGATTGGATGTGTATCTTGGTCTGATCACTCTCTGAGTCCATCTTTATTCCTGCTCCATGTTCTCTCACAGTTATCTCCCCTACTACAAGCTTTGCACATTTAATCCCATCTTGTCTAACAAAGTAATTATATTTGAATCATTTGTTAAAAACATCTATTGAAGACCTGTTATGTCAGGCAATTTGCTAGTGGCAGTTCAACTTGACAAAGATGTGATCACTAGGCTCAAGAAGCTATTTGGGGAGAAAGTCTGGTAACCAGATATAATACAAGAGAAATACTAGAACCAGGAAGTCAATGAGATATACATAGAGAATCACCAAATTCAGCCTATAAGTTGCGTATATGTGGTCTGTAGTGGGGATGCAGAATGAAACCACAGAAAGCTTCCTGGGGGAAGTATCATCCATGGTGAAATGAGAATTGTGGGTATAGGTAAGAGTTAGCTGGGAAGCAGAGAGTTTGTGGCACTGAGAAGGAAGGCAAGTGCTCTCCAGGCAGGGAAAATAGGAAAAGGCCTCTAGCAGTGGATAAAGCTGGATGTGTTACTCATCAGGAACATGAAGGGGAACCAGGGGGAGCAATATAAATGGATTGCGGTGGCTAATAAAGAGAACGGGGTGAACAGAGAGAAGGACAAGAGGAAAGACCCTGGGGCTAGAGCTTGGAAGGGCTTACTTTACAAAATTCACATTCAGGAGTGTTCTCCATTAAAAAAGATATTTATTATATTTTAATTGGAGAATAATTGTTTTACTGTGTTGTGTTGGTTTGGTTATATGCTCTCTGCCATATAATGTGATTCAGTCATAATTATATGTATATCCCACTCCATCGAGAGCCCCCTAAATGTCTTCTCGATTGACAGACCTATTTATTTGGTTGTGTGTCTGCATGCTAAGTTGCTTCAGAGTCTGACTGTCTGTGATCCTATGGATTGTAGCCCTCCAGGCTCCTCTGATGGGATTCTCCGGGCAAGAATACCGGAGTGGGGTGCCCTGCCTTCCCACCCTGGGAAGACCTCTTGCTTCTCCTGCACTGGCAGGTGGGTTCTTTACCACTGGTGCCACCTGTGTGGGTATATCTGACCCAGAATCTTCCACGCAGGAAAACAAGTAATGACGCACTAAAGCTCATGTTGCTCCTAGACCACCTTCCCTTAAAGGCAAAGGAGTGAACTCATAATCTTGGGGGGTCTTGGGCATGGCCCAGAGTGTCTACAACACAAGCATAACTTATTTGCTATGTTTAGCTTAGTGATCTGAACTGTAGCTTTGGAAGTTAGACCATCCAGGTTCCAGGTGATGCTTACGTCCTCTGTATATCGATTGTGAGCGCTGATTGAAGGCAAATAATGAAACCTCTCTGGACTGCAGTTCATTCATCTGTAAGCTGAAAATGGTTATATTATTTTTAAAGTAAAAGTGAAACTCCAGGCTTATAAACAAGTCTGTGTGCCTGGCAGTGTGATCAGTCCTTCACATGTTTATTTGACTGATTTCTAGGAGGTATTTTGCAGAATTAGATATTGCAGTTGCATGAGTAAGACATATCTCAAGGTCACAAAACTAGTAAATGTTAGACCTGGCATTTTACTCAAATTTCTTTCTGTAAAAATGTATATGTTTTACATTAAATGCCCTGTAGTTAAAGTGATATGACACTCTGGTAAAGTGTTTCGACCCCGCTGTTAACACCACCTTTCTGATTCTCCATGTGGGCACTCATCTTGATTTAAGAGGTGAAGACTTAAGCGGTCAAGGCCTGAGAGCAAATTCAGAGCCAGAATCCACATTCTACAGGAGAAGAATCAAAGAAGGTGCAGAGGGGACAAGCAGAGAAGGTGCTGGCAGTTCAGTTAGAGGCAGTGATAAGACAGATATGAGGCCTTGATAAGATGAGGAGACAGGTATCAACTGGACAAGAGAGAGGGGATAGAGGGGAAAAAAGAAGAAGATTCATGGACAGTCACAGCTAAGCATTTTACCTGTCAAAAAAATTACTTTGACCTGCACATTTAGGCTGTAAAAATATATCTTCAATCAAGAAAAGCAGGGCTCTTTCCAAGGACAAACCAAGGCAGCATCTTCTGCTTGTCTCATAAAGTTAATTTGAAACACACACACACACACACACACACCCTAGAGGCCTGGACAGAGTGGAAATCCTTTTGTAACCTCGCATCATCTGCGTTAGTCAGGAGGCACTGACTAGGGACTCTGTATTGGCTGGATCTGACTTCAGTAAAATGAAAGAACACGCGAAGCAGAGGCAGAAAGGCAGTAGAACTTGGCAGTTCTAATTTGCCCCTGTTGCTTTGTTTTTAAACCTATATTAGTAATTATTGTTGTTAGATATAGGAATAAAAATACATTTATATACATGTATTTATTACTCTTTCATTATACATCAAGAAAAGTGCTAAACAAAGTTATATATATTATCTAATTTAATCCTCACAATAAGTATATGAGACAGGTACCATCATTAGCCAAATTTCACATGTGAAAAAAGACTGAAAATAGATGTCTCTTCCCTACATGTCCATTTAAAAGACATGCCTTAACATGGAAAAGGCAAGAACAAATTGTACCGGAATTAGTTTTAAAAGGATTAAAGTTAGACTCCCAGTTCCTTCCTACCTTACCTGTGGTTCAGTTCAGTTCAGTTGCTTTGTTGTGTCTGACTCTTTGCAGCCCCAGGGACTGCAGCACGCCAGGCTTCCCTGTCCATCACCAGCTCCTGGAGCTTGCTCAAACTCATGTCCACTGAGTTGGTGATGCCATCCAACCACCTCATCCTCTGTTGTCCCCTACCTTCAATCTTTCCCAGCATCAGGGTCTTTTCCAGTGAGTCAGTTTGTCACATCAGGTGGCCAGCGTATTGGAGTTTCAGCTTCAGCATTAGTTCTTCCAGTGAATATTCAGTGTTGATTTCCTTTACGATTGACTGGTTTGATCTCTTTTTCAGTCCAAGGGACTCTCAAGATTCTTCTCCAACACCACAGTTCAAAAGCATCAATTCATCGGCGCTCAGCTTTCTTTATAGTCCAACTCTCACATCCATACATGACTACTGGGAAAACCATAGCTTTGACTAGATGGACCTTTATCAACAAAGTAATGTCTCTGCTTTTTGATATGCTGTCTAAGTTGGTCATTGCTTTTCTTCCAAGGAGCAAGCATCTGAATTTCATGACTGCAGTCGCCATCTGCAGTGATTTTGGAGCCCAAGAAAATAGAGTCTGTCACTGTTTCCATTGTTTCCCCATCTATTTGCCATAGAGTGATGGAATCGGATGCCATGATCTTAGTTTTCTGAATGCTGAGTTTTAAGCCAGCTCTTTCACTTTGATCAAGAGGCTCTTTAGTTCCTCTTCACTTTCTGCCATAAGGGTGGTGTCATCTGCGTATCTGAGGTTATTAATATTTCTTCTGGAAATCTTGACTCCAGCTTGGACATGGAACAACAGACTGGTTCCAAATTGGGAAATAAGTATGTCAAGGCTGTATATTGTCACCCTGCTTATTTAACTTATATGCAGAGTACATCATGCAAAATGCCAGGCTGGATGAAGCACAAGCTGGAATCAAGATGGTCAGGAGAAATATCAACAACCTCAGATACCTTAACTGTGGAACCTCATGCAATACTAGTCACACTTTGTAATATCTCCCAATTATATCACTTTCTCTCCATCGCCAACACTGATACCCTAAAGCCAAGCACTGTTACATTTTGTTTAGAGCTTTACCGTCTCCCTCTGTTTTAGCATTCCACTCCAGCATCATTTACTGTGTCTTCTTTCTAACACTTTATACAAACTGTACCCAGAGTGATTAGAGATGGAAAGGTAGCAATGATGACTCATGTTGCTTGCCAGTCTGGCTAGAAGAGAGTGCCATTAACAAATATGTGGGAGTCATCAGATTTTTGAGGGAGAGGAGTAGCTAGATCTTACTCATGGTGAGTTTGAGGTATGATATGCTCTATATTGGGCTTCCCAGGTGGCTTGGTGGTAAAGAATCCGCCTGCCAATGCAGGAATTACAGGAGATTTGGGTTCATTACCTGGGTCGGGAAGATCCTCTAGAGAAGGAAATGGCAACCCACTTCAATATTCTTTGCCTGGAAAATTCCATCTACAACCTACGGGGTTGCAAAAAGTCAGACATGACTGAGCACACACACACACACTCTATATTATCTTAAATTTTCTTTTCATTCTACCTTCACCCACTTAGGTGAGTTGTTATGGGTTAACCAATAAGGACCTGCTATATTGCACAGGGAACAGTGCTCAACATTTTGTGGCTGTTTGGATGGGAGGCATATTTCGAGGAGAATGGATATATGTGTATGTATGACTGAGTTGCTCTGCTGTGCCCCTGAAATCATCACAACATCATTAATTAGCTAGTGTTATTCTTGTTATTTAGTTGCTAAGTTGTGTCCAAGTCTTTGCAACCCCATGGACTATAGCCCTCCAGGCTTCTCTGTCCATGGGATTCTCCAGACAAGAATACTAGAGTGTGAGTGGGTTACCATTTCCTTCTCCAGGGGATCTTCCTGACCCAGGGATTGAACCCACATCTCCTGCCTTGGTAGTTTCATTCTTTACCACTGAGTCACCAGGGAACCTCAGCTATACTCCAATGTAAAATAAAAAGCTAAAAAATAAATAAACAAGAAAATAGACATGGCTTTGTGTAATACCGTACAGACATTGGCTTCCCACCTGGGGCTAGTGGTAAAGAACCCTCCTGCCAATGTAGGAATATAGGGCTTCCCAGGTAGCTCAGATGGTACATAATCTGCCTGAAATGCAAGGGACCCAGGTTCAATCCCTGGGTTGGGAAGATCCCCTGGAGGAGGGCTGACAACCCACTCTAGAATTCTTGCCTAGAGAATCCCATAGATAGAGGTCCCTGGCAGGTTACAGTCCATAGGGTCAAAAGGAGTTGGACACAGCTGAGCAATTTAGCACACATGCACACATAGAGACATAGTTGCTATTACAAGGACTAATTTTTTTCTGTCATGCACCGTACAGTCTATGGAAGATTTTGAAACAAACACATGCAGAGTGCCTGAAGCTCTTTAGAGGATAACTGTCTTGAAAATATTAATTAAGATAAATAAGTGGGCAAACAGGCCCTTCCTGTCCTATGAGTCTGTTTCCCTTTCTTGACTTCCATGAAAAAGATGGTTCTTTTTTTATTCAGTTTATCTCCCAGGTACAAGCCCGTTGTTTGAAATAAGATATGTGAGGGGCTCATTTTGAGGAGAGTATCAGAAATATACCCAGTAACATCACTTCATGGCAAATAGAAGGGGAAAAAATGGAAATAGTGACAGACCTTATTTTCTTGGGCTCCAAAATCAGTGGATGGTGACTGTAGCGATAAAATTAAAAGACTCTTCCTCCTTGGAAGAAAAGCTATGACAAACCTAGACAGCATATTAAAAGGCAGAGATATCACTTTGCTAATGAAGGTCCATATAGTTAAAACTATGATATTTCTAGTAGTCATGTACAGATGTGAAAGTTGAACCATAAAGAAAGCTGCATGCAAAAAATTAGTGCTTTCTAATTGTGGTGCTGGGGAAGACGGGAGTCCCTTGGACAGCAAGGATACCAAACCAGTCAATTCTAAGGGAAATCAACCCTGAATATCCATTGGAAAGTCTGATGCTGAAGATCCAATATTTTGGCTACCTGATTTGAATGGCTGACTCATTGGAAAAGACCTTGATGCTGGGAAACATTGAAGGCAAGAGGACAAGGGGATGACAGAGGATGAGATGATTGGATGGCATCACTGACTCAATAGACATGAGTTTGAACAAACTCCGGGAGGTCGTGAAGGACAGGGAAGCCTGCAGTCCTTGGGATCACAAACAGTTAGACACTACTAAGCAACTGAACAAGAACGATGTATTCTAAATTCTAACTCCACTTCTAAGGCAGAATGCAAGGCCAGAGAATACTGAAAGGAATGATAATTTGGGTACAAGTAGCAATCCACAAGGCTTGTCATAGAAATCTGCATTATTACAAGAGTGTTTCTAGCGGATAAAAGCCTATTCAAAAGTGGACCAGAGAATGCTATCAATATTAATTATTCCTCCCTTATCCTCAACATCTTAGATGAACAGTATTAATTATTCCTTCTTTATCCTCAACATCTTAGATGAATTGCCCCTAGACCAATTTAGCACTAGACTTTATTCTATGTCATATTAGATAAATATTTTGTTTTTAGAACTGTCTTCTCTGCTAAATTAAAATAACAAAATTAATGCCTGTTTATCAAGTGCCGACTTTATGCCAACCACTGGCCTAAGAATATTGCATATATGCGTGCATGTTAGTTTGTTTCAGTTGTGTCTGACTCTTTGCGACCCTGTGGACAGTAGCCCACCAGGCTTCTCTGTCCACGGTATTCTCCAGGCAAGAACACTGGAGTAAGTTGCCATTTCCTCCTCCAGGGGATCTTCCCAATCCAAAGATCGCACCCACATCTCTACATCTCCTGCATTGGCAGGCGGGTTCTTTACCTCTAGCGTCACCTTGGAAGCCCATTGCATGTAAATGATCCTTCAATTCTCACAATACTCCTGTTAGATAGACGCAGTAATTTCACTTCACACACAGTGAAGGTGAGAGTCTGAGATTTAAATTCACTAGTTCAGAACTTGGTGGCTAATACATGAAGAGGCCTTGATTCAGATACACATCCGTTTGTCTAATATACTGAATTCAGGGATTTAAAAAAAAATCTTAGTATGTTTCATGGGGCCAATCATATGTAACCAGTAGAAATTTATCACACCCATGATCAAAATTCTGTCTCAAAGTATTCTTCTCAATTAGATGAAGAATAACAGAAAGGATGAAATCTACGTGAAGACACATGATCATGGTAGAGCTGGACTTCACCCTCAGTCCTCTTGTCTGAGTCAGACTATTTCTTTAGCCCCCACCCTCCTTCCCAGCACAGCTGCAAGCCCAGAGACTTGGGAAGTTACCATTCAACACATATCCTCTCCTTGGCTAAAAATTCCCATTCCTTCCATAATGATGGGAGGAATTCCATAGGAAGTAGTAATTTCTCCATGCTCGGAGATCGCAGCATGCAGCTCATTATAGAAATAAATAACTGGTGACTGGGACCATCTGTCCCTCCTTTGGCAAGCACCTTGCTTTTCTGTGAAATCAGTGCCGCCTGTGACCTGCGGGCCCCTCGGAGACGCAGGGTTGCCCCCTCCACATTCAGAGGTTGACTCCTTTGTTACTCCCAACCCACAGTCACAAGCCTGGGCTGTCACACGTCCCTAGAGAGAGACAGTTAATGAAGCCAGTTCCATTCCTGAGCTCTTTCTGTAGCTGAGGGAAAAGAGAGCAGAGGCGGGCCAGGGCCGCAGCCCCTGGGGGTGTTGTTCTGAGCACCAGCGCTGTGCCTGGCGGTCACTCTAATGTCTGTCTTCCTGGGCCTCGGGCAACAGGCACTTCAACTCAGGCTGTTCCCTCCCCCTAGCAGAGACACTCAGACCTACTCCATCCGGTAGCAACATGGATGTATGAAATAATGTTAGAAATTCTCTCTGCCTTGCTCACTTTGGAAACAGCTAGTTCTACTTCAATTCCCAGACTTCTAACTGTGCGATGTTAGATAAATCATTGTACTGCTTTGAGCCTCAGTTTCCTCATATGCAATTTGGGAGAAATAATAGGTCTATCTATTAGGGCTGTTTTAAGAAGTATATGAGACATAGTGCATGGTAAATATAGTACATAGGAAGCACTCAATACCTTGTGACTTTCATTCATCAGAAATGGACTCTCTAGTTAAAATAGAACAGGCTCTGTTATTCTGGCTTCCAAAGACCCTAAAGAATCTATAAATGCCCTGAAAATATATTTAAAAATTGTGCATGCGACACTGTGATTTATTAGAAGAAATATGTATTAGACCTTTGTTCCCATGTCTGGCACAGAGATCCTAAAAACCTTGGAATTTCCAAAGTGCTAAAGTTGAGCTAGGTGTCTTTTGTCATGTTAATGATTTGAGATTAAAAGACCTGAAGGATGAGGGCAGGGAAGCCTGGCACGCTGCAGTGATTGGGTTGCAGAGTCAGACAGGACTGAGCGACTGAACTGAAGGATGGGGGCTGGCTGCCAAGCGAACCAACAACCTGATTGTGCGTGTGTATGTGTTAGTAACTCAGTTGTGTCTGACTCTTCACGACCCATGGACTGTAACCCACCAGGCTTCTCTGTCCATGGGATTCTTCAAGCAAGAATACTGGAGTGGGTTGCCATTCCCTCCTCCAGGAGATCCTCCCTATAACCTGCATTGCAGGCAGATTCTTTACCTTCAGAGCCACCAGGAAAGCCCAACTACCTGATTAAAGAGTTGAAATTTTCAGTCCCCCCCTCCAGGGAAGGGGAGAGAGGCTGGAGGTTGAAATAATCACCAATAGGCAATTATTTCAGGGGCTTCCCAGGTGGTTCAGTGGTAAAGAATCCACCTGCCAATGCAGGAGACAGGAGATGCAGGTTCGATCCCTGGGTTGGGAAGATACCCTGGAGAAGGAAATGGCAACCCATTCCGGTATTCTTGCCTGGAAAATCCCATGGACAGAGGAGCCTGGCAGGCTATAGTCCAGGGATAACAAAAGAGTCAGACACAACTTAGCAACTAAACAAGAACAACAAGGAAATCATCTCATTAATCATGCCTATATAACAAAGCCTCCATAAAATCCCAAGTGCATGGGGTTTGAGGAGCTTCCAGGTCGGTGATCACATGAAGGTTTAGGGAGAGGGGCACGCTCAGAAGAGACATGGAAGTTCTGTGCCCTTTCCGCATATCTTGTCCTAGACATCTCTTCCCAAATTATAGCCTATTGTAATAAACTGGTGAGAAGTGAAAGTGTTAGTCGCTCAGTTGTGTCCGACTCTTTGCGACCCCATGGACTGTAGTCCCCACCCTACCCCACCTGCCCCCAGGCTCCTCTGTCCATGGAATTCTCCAGGCAAGAATACTGGAGTGAGTAGCCATTCCCTTCTCCAGGGGATCTTCCCAACTCAGGGTTCGAACCCAGGTCTCCTGCATTGCAGGCAGATTTATTACCATCTGAGCCACAGAAATCAATAAACTGGTAATCTAATATAAAAGGTTTCTCTGAGTTCTGTATGTTGCTTTAGCAAACTATTCAAATCCAAGGATTGGTCTTGGGAACTTCTAATCTATAGCCAGTGGTCAGAAGGCTGGTTGACAACCTGGACTTGTGATTGACATCTGAAGTAGGGGGTAGGGGGACAATCTTATAAGACTGAGCCCTTCACCTATGGGATCTGATGCCCTTTCCAGGTAAATAGTGTCAGAATTGAGTTGACTCATAGGACAACTAACTGGTGTCAGAGCATTGCTTGCTGGGGTAAAGGACCACCACCCCGGTCATGGTGGAATTAGGTGCAGAATCCTTAATGGGTGGAAGTGATTCATATCTTTAATCAGAATCTCAATGGCATTCTCTGACCTCCTCCCACTTTCCCAATTTAGAGATGGGAAACTTGGAGGAATTTTCCCCAAGTTTTTTCAATTAGACTTCCTCCTGCTGTGAAAACTGCGCACTCAAAGCCACTCAGTGTCTCTTACAGTCGGAAGCATGCTTAATCCCTCTGCTCTCCATCTCCATCACCAGAAGAATGAAGAACAGACCCTTTTGTATGTCTCTATCTCTCCCTCTGTGATAGCAGCTTCCTCTATGTTGGTGCTTCATTCATTTTATACAGACACGCCTTGCACGACCTGTCTGGTGTTGCAAACAGTATTGTTTGTGAGCCTCCTGGCCTCTCTTACTACAGGGACACAGCAGACATCTATTATTACTTGAACACAATTTCACTTATTGTTTCTTTGGCAGAGACCAGGAACTTAAGTCAATAATTCTACCAGTCTCAGTAGCATCTAGCAGTTGACAAAATGCTATATAGCATCTAGCAGCTTACAAAATGATTTCACATTCATTATTGGATCTCTCCATAGTTCTATTAGGTATTCAAGGCAAAAAATTTTATTCCCGTTTTACAGATAACAGAACTAAGGCACAGTGAAGAATTAAATGTTACTTGCTATTATTGTTTTGCTTTTGTTTTGGTGAAAGAATTCCAAAATATCCCAGGTGGCCTGCTACTTAAATCCTCTCTACTGTTCCCTTTCCCAGGATTAATTCAATTACATAAATAGCATAGCTTTGACATTTCAGTTATCTCCAAGATTGGCTCCATAAAAATATAACTGAGTCCATATAAATACATGTCAATTTATTTATATTTGTAAATATACAAAATATAAATATATATAATTGCACATATATATTTAATCTCAATAGAAAGAATATCTCATAATTTAAAAAGAAGTAGTCTTTTTAAATTTGATATCCAAAACTCCAGGAGTCTGAAAATAGGCTTCAGGAGGTTGATAAACTCCTGAGACCCAAACTTTTAAGAATGGCTACATGGCATTATTGATATTCCTTCATATTAACAAAAATCTGTTGGAAAGCTGGAGGAGAAGTGAATATTGACAGGGTAAAGAATGTCTAGGTGGTAAGAAGTTTTATAGAGGGACTAAAAGGGGCAACAGAGGATGAGATGTTTCGATAGCATCACTGACTCAATGGACATGAATTTGAGCAAACTCCAGGAGATAGTGGAGGACAGAGGAATCTGGTGTGCTGCAGTCTGTGGGGTTGCAGAAAGCCAGACACGACTTAGCAACTAAATAACAACAAAAAGGGACTAATAAAGATGAAGAAATGATGTGTACAAACCACTTATATCATGGTTCATTTTGTCCAGATCAGAACGCTAGACCTATGGCTATCAATGCCTCTGGAAATAGATGCAGCATACACTCTTCCTTATACATGCATGGGCTCTTTCTTGGAAGTATTGCTTTCACATTACCAGGATTTAGAGTACTACCTGAAAGAGTAGAAGAATCCCTTCATCCATTCACTGCATTATTCATCCATCTAATATTCATGAAGCATTGACTATATTATATAGCACATTTGGTTAAAATCAAGGAAGCAGGCCGGAGAAGGAAATAGACAAGAAATCAACAGATGCAATACGATGATAAGCTCCACAATAGAGGCATAGACTGAGTGCTAACAAAGCGAGAGGAAGACACAAATCAAGCTGGAGGCTGCAGAAAATGCCTGGCAAAGGAAGCATTGCTTGAGATAAAGCTCAAAGGACGTGTTTATGTTCAACATTACATATTGTGGAGTCAGAGAGAAAGCAGAGATTTCAGGAAGAGGAAGCAGCCTATGCGAAGACACAGAGTTCTGAGAAGGCCTCCTTGCTCTCTGTCTCTGATTTAACCACCACCCACGCCCACAGCTACAGGCCCTGGGCCATCCCCACTTGGCATCAGTTGCTTTGCCCCCAGCGATAACTGCCCAGCTAGTTCTCAGGTTAAGCAACCTCTTCTTCGCAGAAAGTAATTCATACCAACCAATAAACTCCAGAACTGATTCTGCATGTCTTAAAATATTCATTTGCTTTACAAAAAGTATCACCACGGGGATCCGTATAGGAGGCACTCATGATGGAGTTCCCACACAATGCCACATGTATACTCACAGTCACTCTCATTTCTATAGAGATGACTAAAGGGAGGCCTGCCTGCTCTGACCATATTTTTAAGTTACATTTACAAAATGTGAAGATTCCAGAAACATATATTTTTAGGTTCTACCTGTATCTTTCTTGCTTAATCAGGCTGACCCATTTTTCTGTGTGTGTGTGTGTGTGTGTGTGTGTGTGTTTTACTGAAAGTCATCTACCTCCTGTATTCTCTATTCTCTCAAATTCTCTTATTCAACCACCAAAAAGCTCAGGAAGTGACCTGATGGAAGAAGTCTTTCCTTTTTTGGTTAGTTTTTTGATCTCCAGCTCCCAGGTTCAGCATAGAGAAATGGGGCCTAGAATCAATTTTAAAATCATTATGAATTCCTTGCATTTGACTTTTTAGTGAGAGCTCAAAAATATTTCAGGATTTTAGAGCAATAATTAGACCTATCATTTTAGACAAATGCCACATAATTTGTCCACTCCCGGAGCAAATCTTGCTTCTGGGGATGGAGGACAAATATTTAAGAATGAAATGAGACTGACACTCACATGAATTAAAAAACAAGTGGTTTAAATCTTTAAAATGATTTCCCTGGTTCTTGCTCATTAGTCAATATTGCAGAGTCCCATGCCAAAATTTTGAGCAGTTACTGCATCTCAAAGACCATATCTTTTCTCCCTTTTTCATTATTAATGTTAATTTATATGAGCCTTGAGGTAAGCGATTGCTAATGTTTCTTTTGCACCAATTCTAGCCATGGAAATCATAAGAAGGAAACACGGAGTCTAATTCATGGCTGTTTCTCCTTTCACCTGAGCAACGTGGGATCTGCAGCTTTCTTCTGGCAGGAAATAGTGAGTGCAGAGAGGGCGCTCTGGGAAATGGCTAATAGAGACAGAAGACAAGAACCTCTCAGCCAAAGTGGTAATCAGAGAATTTAAAAATTATTTTTTGACAATACAGACAGTACTCGTGGAATGCCATTCCCTTTTAGACTGAGTTACTCAGTGAACCAACACAATAGAACAAGAAATAAAATGTCAGACAATGCATGAAACAGAAATTATTTCTCTTTACACAGCTTATTTCTGAACAATAGCTGAGGCGGACTGTCTTAGAACATGACCCAGGATTTCATGTAGCTGGGATGGCACTGGTCACATAATGACAAAGAATTTGACAGCTGAAGTGAGAGCCGCTTCAGTGATGATGATGATGATGACAGCAACAGCATCAGTCCAATAACAATAATATTGCTTATTATATAGTATTTATCAACAAATACATTAACTTAACAGTGGTATATTTTGGGGATCAGCAAACTAAGGCTGGTGGGCCAGATCCAGTCTATGACCTGTTTTTGTTGGGTCGAGCTAAAAATGATTTTTACATTTTATACAGTTGTTAAAAAAAAAGAAGGCAAGAATATTCTATAGAGACTATATTGTTTACAATACCTAAGTGAAAGTGAAAGTCACTCAGTAGTGTCCGACTCTTTGTGACCCCATGGACTATACAGTCCATGGAATTCCCCAGGCCAGAATACTGGAGTCGGTAGCCTTTCCCTTCTCCAGGGGATCTTCCCAACCCAGGAATCGAACCCAGGTCCCCCGCCTTGCAGCCGGATTCTTTACCAGCTGAGCCACAAGGGAAGCCCAAGAATACTGGAGTGGGTAGTCTATCCTTTCTCCAGCGGATCTTCCTGATCCAGGGATCAAAGGGGGGTCTCCTGCATTGTAGGTGGATTAAGTATTTGCTCTTTAACCCTTTACAGAAAATGTTTGCCAGCCCTGGTAGGTATTAGTATTCCTGTAGATTTGCTTGTTGCTAAGTCCGTAAGTCAATTTTGACTCTTTGAGACCCCATGGACTGCAGCATGCCAGGCTTTTCTATCCTTCAGTATCTCCCAGAATTCATTCAAACTCCTGTCCATTGAGTTGGGGATGCCATCCAATTGTCTCATCCTCTGTTGCCTCCTTCTCCTCCTGCCCTTAATCTTTTCCAGCATCAAGGTCTTTTCCAATGAATCAGCTTTTCACAATAAGTGGTCAAAGTATTAGAGCTTCAGCTTCAGCATCAGTCCTTCCAATGAGCGTTCAGAGTTGATTTCCTTTAGGATTGACTGGTTTGATCTTTTTGCTGTCCAAGGGATTCTCCAGTCCAGACTGTCCGGAGTCTTCTCCAACACTGCAATTTGAAAGCATCAATTCTTTGGTGCTGAGGCTTCTTCATGGTCCAACTCTCACATCCATACATGACTACTGGAAAAACTGTAGCTTTGACTATATGGATCTTTGTTGACAAAGTGATGTCTCTGCTTTTTGATATGCTGTCTAGGTTTGTCATAGCCTTTCTTCCATGGAACAATCTAGATACCAGGTTATTGTATAATAAAGAATTGTGTTGGCCTTTGTCTCTTGTTCTTGGCAGGGATCCTCTACACTCTTGAAGTTTATTTACAGTGGGCTTCTCAGATGACATCTGCCTTCATGCTAACAAGGTGACTTATGGTTGATTCCAATATAGTTTCAGGGTGGGGGCTAGTCATGCTTGGAAAACCAACATGTGATAACCTAAAGCTGGAGGGAGTGTCTAGGTTGCCAGGAGGAGGATGCATCCTGAGGACACAGAATCTTTGTGTTTGCAAATTTTTCAGCCTTCACCCTATATTGGTCTTCATTTTACTGGCTCTAATTTGCATCCTTTTAATAAAACTTTAATCATAGTATAGTACTTTCCTAATTTCTATGAGCTGTTCCAGAGAATTATTGAACCTGAGCAGATAGTGGAAACTCTTGAACCTGTAGCCAGTTGGTCTGAATGGTGAGCAGCTTGGTGACTCAAGCTTGTGTCTAGTAACTAAAGTGAGGGCAATTTTGGAAGCCTTAGCCTGTGAAGTCTGCAATAACTCCAGAGAGTTAATGTCAGAATTGCATTGCAAAGGCATTAGGTATTTTCCCCAATTTTAAAACAATATTCATCTTGAAAGAACTCTACAAGGTGAGTGCTATTTTATCTGTATTTACAGGTGAGGAAGCAGACACAGAGAGGTTGAGTAACTTACCCCAAGGCACACAGTTAGCAGGTGATGGAGTTAGGGTTCAAACTCGACAGTCCAGCCTCGGAGGGAACCTCCTGATGCTCCTAAACTTCATCTGATGGAAGAAGGATGGTTGTAGGGCTGTATGCTCTAAGACTTGGCATCCAGTCTCTCCTTTCCTCTTCTCTTTGCCGTGGCCTTGAAGCTCAGTTCTGATCCTGAAACTTAAGTGGCTTCCTAGACCTTTTACCATATGTGGTCCACTTCTGCTGACTGATTCCTTGATTTGTCCCATGTGTTCCAAATACAGAGGCAGATTTGGTCAAGAGGAAAATAATGGACAATGGATTAAGGCAGGCTTAGGTTTGAATACTGGTTCTGCCGTTCTGCTTGATGACCTCAAGTCTCGGTTCTCTCATCCGTAGGGCGGAAACGTAGATTAGTGAAAATAAAGGTGTACGCAGGTGTTCCGATTGGAGCAAGGCTGGTCTGAAAACTTCTCTGACCTTTTTAATGTTTATTTGGTTGTATTGGGTCTTAGTTGCAACATGTGGGATGTTCATTGTGTCATGTGGGATCTTTCATTGCTGTGCACAGCCTCTCTAGTTGTGGCCCAAGGGCTCCGTAGTTGTGTCGTGAAGACTCCAGAGTGAGCAGGCTTCAGTAGTTGTGGCAGGCTGGCTTAGCTGCTCTGCAGCAAGTGGGATCTTAGTTCCCTGACCAGGGATCGAACTCATGTACCCTGACTTGCAAGGCAGATTCTTAATGACTGGACCTCCAGAGAGGTCCTAAGATGTCTCTGACTCTGACTTTTGAAGCTGAGGGTCCTACTTCAGTTTTCATCCACAGTGTCTATTTGGATCCATGGATTTATATGGGAGTTGTGAGTCCTCTGAGATAGTTACAAAACTGCCAGGAGGCTGTGGAGAAAGATGTGCACTAAAAACAGGGAGATTGCAAGGCGTATCTATGCTTCTACTGAGAAAGAAATTTCCTTTCTATTCATCAGGGGAGAAAGACTCTGGAGAGATTGGGCAATAGTATCTGAAGGTGAGTGGAGAGAGATGGTTCTCACAAGAGTATCATGACTCTTAATTAACTCTGTCCTTGCCAAGGAATGCTGTTAGCATGGGAGCACAGTGGGAAAGAGAGGGGTCCACCTGTCCGCTAGGGGACACTGTGTTCATTTCAGCTCCTCTGCAGGTGCACAATCTTGCTGGGTGTTCCCTTCTAACTCAAAACAGCACGGAAGGAAGGTGGCGGCTCTCTTCTCCCTTCACTGCAAGCAAGAATTTGAAAGCATAAGGGCCGGTGAGATCAGAATTTGCCCTTTAGCAATGTGAGAACAGCAGGCTTGGTGAATTTCAAGTTTTATTATGGATGACTAAACCGGACTATAGTTGTCATCATTTAGTTGCTAGGCCGTGTCCTACTCTTTGTGACCCCATGGACTGTAGCCTGCCAGTGGGGACCCGTAAATGTACTGAGATGATTTGGAAAAGGGATTGCATATATCTCTGCATAGATTGGTGTCATCTGTCTGGTTATATTTTGGTTGCATGACTTACACATAATTAGCATTTAAACATTAAAAAAAAAATCTTTTGCCCCTGTTGGTATGTGTCCCTGTCCATTACTTAGTTTTACCCAACAGCTAAGCTTCATCCTAGCTGGGTCTTTGGCCAGGAATCAACTCAGCGTAGACACGCCCATGTTGGAGTTTGTCCTGCAATAAGCATTAAGTTTAAAATCCCTTCAAATTTTCTTTGCCCTAACTTCTGTCATTCTTTATGCTAAACTCTTTTCTTATCCACTACTCTCCAGGCCTGCACTGCATGGAGGGTGGTGGATAACATCTAGCCACGTGTGGCTATTGAGCACTTGAAATGTGGTGCATTCAATTGGAGATGTGCTGTGAGTATAAAATACACAGTGGCTGCTGAAGCCTTAGTACAAATAAAATAATATAAAATTCTACCTTAACAATGTTTGTATTGATTTCATGTTGAAACTATCCGTTTTTTTCAGATACACAGTGTTAAGTCAAGTATATTTCCAAGATTATTTTCAACTTTTCCTTTATTTAAAAAATGTGACTACTAGAAAATTTAAAATTGACGTTTGTACCTTGTGTGCGCAGTGCATGTGATATTTTTAGCAGAGTGCTGTTAGGTAGACCCTTTAGAAATGTAATCAGACCATTCTGCCCCCCTTATAAAGAGCCTTAAAGGGTTGGACAATGGTCAGATTCCTTAACATGACCTGAAAACTTTTCTGATCTGGGCCCTGTCTGCTTCTCCGTCTCTCCCTCTCTATGCTCCTGCCCCAAAGAATCACTTGCAGTCCCATGAACAGGCTCTGTTTTCCCTCATCTCTATGCCTTTACTCAGGCTTCCTCAGTGGCTTGGGCTCCTCAGGATTGCAGAATCCTCCTGCAGTGCAGGGGATGCAGCAGATGTGGGTTCGATCCCTGGGTCGGGAAGATCACCTGGAGGAGAGAATGGCAGCCCACTCCAGTATTCTTGCCTGGGAAATCCCCATGGACAGAAGAGCCTGGCGGGCTACAAAGAGTTGGACACAATTAAAGCAACTGAGCGCGCGCACACACACGCTGTACCTTTGCTCAGGCCAGTTTCTTTGTCTGGAGAGCCCTTACTCCCCAGAGTCCACCCCGGCTCATCTCTATGTGTCAGTTTAGACCTCACGGTCCTGTAGGTGGACCTCCTCTGCCTTCCCGCACTATCCAGTGCCTGGTCCTCTCACAGTCCTCATCACAGCATCTTCAGCCCTGAGCAGGGGCCCTGTCTTATTCACTAATGCGCAACTAATGTCCAGGTTAGTGCCGGCACATGGAAGTTCCAATGCTTTCATTTATTTATTTGTTTGTTTTGGCTGCATGGCTTACAGGATCTTAGTTCCCCCACCAGAGAGTGAACCCAGGCCTTTGGCCGTGAAAACTCAGACTTTTAATCAATGGATCACCAGGGAACTTCTGTACTTCTACTGCTTTTAAAATGAGGTACCACATACACATTTTTTAATAAATAGATGAATTACTCAGTGCTCATTCTTCTAAATCAATAGAGCATATGTGAGGTGCTCAATTCACCAATGAGCTGGTGAGAGAGATTGCTTTGGAGACTATCCCTAAAGACTCAGGTTGCTTAGAAACAGATGTGTGATTCCAACTTCACCAGGGACCAGGGAACCCCTTTTGGCCTGTAATTCAAACCTGAAGTTTATGAAGGAGGTGGGTCCTGGGGGCTGCCTTTTTCAGCAAGTTCCTACATAGCTGGCACGTGCCCCAGGAACACCTGGCAAGGAGCTCTCCATCAACACTGTCCTTGCCCTTGCCCTCTGGAGTAGCAAGGGAGCAAGGCCTTTGCCATAAGATTCAAACCAGTTATGTTTCCAGCAGATCCTTCTCACGTGTTACTGACAGAACAGGGGATCTTTCTGACCTCTGACTTGTAAGCTTCCATGGCAATAACTGCCCCATATCCCTTCATGTATGACACTGAGGTGTTGGTATTCACCTACCTTGCCATCGTGAAGAATTTAAAAGTAAAACTTATCAGTCATCTTAAGTCATGGCTTAATATCAAGGTATGTTTGGAAACCTCATTGAATTAATTCGAGTTCTCATACTGGGCGTAGTATCCCAGAAATTCAAATATTTCCCATTCCCTGATCCAGCCAGCCCTTTCTACGCACTGTCCCTCCAATTTATTTAGGTTCACCTGTATGTTTCTGCTTCTACTTGCCTCCTGCCTGGCTCATCCTCATATTTTTTCCTTACCTAAGGAAATCTTACCTATCTTTAATAACTTGGTCAAAGCTATTTTCCTCTATGAAACCAAAATAGATCAACTCAATCCTCAATAATGTCTTCTTATCTGCCATAATATTTATTATCCTTATTGTTCTTTTTGGCACTTCAATTTTGTCTTAATGCAGTCTTGGAATTGATTATATCACTGTGTTAGTATTATTTAACCTTTCAAAAGATTATGTCATGTGTCTTCAAATATATCACATGCTTCCTGAGGGCATAGTCTGTCTTGTATATCTTCATAGTCACCTGGAGAACCTAGCACCTGGGTCAATAAATTATTTTTGACTGACTGGTGGGTAATAAAAGAAAGTAAGATAATATCAAATATGGATTGAGTTGGTAAAAATAGATCAATAACATTAAAAACTGATATACTCCTATTTGATAGAAGATCTTGGTTAGTGGGAGGAAAATGGGTTTAGAATCATCCAGCTTTCAGATTTGTTCCTCCCATTGAATCATTTGAATCCTCACCCAAGTGCTGAGGATTGGGGGGTTAACAAAACAGGAAAATGTTGACATTTCAAGGGCTTAATATTCTAGTGGTAGAGGCTGATAATTTTTTTTAAAATATGTATTACATTAGATAGTATACGTATTATGAAAAAATAAGGCATAGAGTGTTGAGGGACAGATGTTATAGTTATGAATTTAATTCTTTAAAATACAGATTTAAGTTCAGAACAGGCTCAATTATGTATACACTTGTGTCCTATTGACTACCTTAATTATCCTATAACTTCCTTTTCTATAAAATGGGTAAAATGAATATCTACTTATACATTAAATGTTGCATTAGAATGTATAAAATTCTTGGGGCTTATCTGGTGGTCCAGAGGTTAAGACTTCACCTTCCAATGTAGAGGGTGCTAGTTCAGTTCCTGGTTAGGGAGCTAAGATGCTCAGGCCTTACAGCCGAAAGACCAAATCATAAAACAGAAGCAGTATTGTAACAAATTCAATAAAGACTTTAAAAATGGTCTCCATTAAAAAATATATATATTTTTAAAATTGTATAACCTTCTTGCCATATTGTAGGCATTTAGTATATTGTGCCAAATAATGACTACATAAAAATCTGTAGAGGTGAAATTACACACATATCTGCATAGTTATAATGTTGTTCACTTCTCCATCTCTGCATCCTGAAATGTAGCCCCTTTGTTAAGATGTGCTTCAAATGCCACCACCTCTGTGAAGTCTTCCTTGAGATCCTCCAGTACAAACTGGGCTCCTTCTGTGTTCCCCAGACCTCTTGATATATTTCTCTCCTATCTGTGTGCATGTTTGGCTTCCCTGTTGGCTCAGATATTAAAGAATCTGCCAGCAATGCAGGAGATCTGGGTTCGATCCCTGGGTCAGGAAGATCCACTGGGGGAGGGAATGACACCCACTCCAGTATTCTTGCCTGGAGAATTCCATGGACAGAAGAGCCTGGTGGGCTACAGTCCATGGGGTCACAAGGAGTCAGACATGACCAAGTGACTTGCACTTGCACTTTCTGATCTTCCTGCTAAGGCTACAAATTCTCTAAGGAAAAACCCTGGGACTATTGGAATTTTATAATTTTTTATGTGTTGCTTCCTTACCATTTACTCTGTGTTCAAAACCAAGTCCCATGCAACCTACCTGAAAAGAGCCTCAATATTGCTCCCTTTTTCAGTGGTACTACTCAAATATAAGCTATCACCATGTCTCCCTTGATCTCGACCCTGCAGCACCCCTTAACTGATCTACTTATTTTCCTTCCTGACTTCCTTCACTTTATTTCTACATCACAGCCAAATCTATCTTCTTTAAATACAAGTCTAATTAAGTTATCTTTTTCTTAAACCCTTCTATAGACTCTAATTAGATTTAGAATAATATGCAAGCTTCTTATGCAAAGCCCTATGTGACCTACTCCTGTCTGCATTTCACACCTTACAGCTCACCAGCCTCCTTGCTCATTGCTCTTCAGCTACTTTTTTTTTCTCTTTTAGTTCCTTAAATTTTCCTTTTTTTCTCTCAAAGCTTTCTACCAGAAACAATCTTTTTTTTTTTCCCCCTATTCTTTGCCCAAATAAAACTATAGACCCTTCAGGTCTCACTTTAAAAGTCATTCCTTTAGAGAAGCATTCTGGAATTATTAATCTAAATTATTCCACCTATTCAAAACTCAATTATCTTCTTTATAGTTCTAAGCACAATTAGTTTGTGGATTTTCTTTTTACCCCTCACTGCTCTGTAAGCTCCATGAGGTCAGGGCAACAACTAAAGGACAGAGACTTGTGGAATAAATTATTTTTTAAAAAAGACATTTTTTGATACCTGTCTGGTAAGAGCTATTAGTTATTTGCTAACTGAATTAATGTTTGTCTGATTTCTGAAGTGATTTAAAAAGCACTCTTAGCCAGTGTCAGTAGAGGCTTTCATGTTTTAAGCTTTGATTCTTAGCGCAGAATACCTTCCTCTACCCTACCTGCCACTAGCAACCATGTAGCTAGACACTGATGGTATTTTTAGCCAGTCTTTTCCCCAAAGCACATCTTCCTTTTGTGTCCTATTCCAGGATCCTCTTACTAGGTAATCTGATGTCAATTGTTGATTTCTGTACATGAAATTACATGTTTGTCTACATTCTTGATAATGATCATGCTATTTTAATTTATGACATGGAATGAGTCATAGGTTGTTGGTCAAATCAAATATGTTGCGTGAAGAGATTAGTATGTAAAGAGGTTTCCATTACCTGGAATGAGAAAACTAACCAGATGAGATTTCACATGAAGAAATGTAAACACCTGCCACAATTCACTTAAAAAATACAGAGATAGGAAGAACATAAGTTAAACTCAGCAGGGGTGAAAGAGGCTTGAGGCTTTCAGTTGGCTCAGAGTGTTTCAGGAATATAGTACATGTGGAGACCAGAAAAAATATATTTGCTTCAGAATGAATTAATAGAAGTAGAAATTGGAGACTAGAAGAGAGGCTTTTCCATTGGGTGGCCAGACAACCTAGACTAAATAAATAGTTTATGACATGATAATATATGGATGATATTTGCAAAGGGAGAAGACCCAGAAGGTCACCAGGAAAGTGATGGGAATAAAGGCATGAAACTGGAGTAATAGAGATGCTTAGCCTTAGAGAGAGAAAGAGGACATAAAGCATGCAATGTGCATATCAGCACAGTTGAAAGAGCCGAACTTTGGAATCCTTCAAACACTAATTTAAATGTAAACCTCTCTAGTTTTTTGATATGTGGCCCTGAACCTTAGTTTTCTCATCTGAGAAATAGGTATATCAATTTCATTAATTAGTTCTGAGGGTAAAATGAGAACAGTTAGTCCAGAGGCCAAGATGTGGCAATTATCAAATAAATATTAGACTTCATTATCAATATTAATGCAAATAAACTTACAATAGAATGACTAGGTTTAAGAGGACTCCCTGTCCATCTAGGAATTCAAACAGAGATTGAATGAGCTCTTACTGGGGGTAGGAGAATGTGGAAGAAATTCAATAGCCAATAGAAAACTACACTGACTTCTTAATCTGATATGCTATTATTTTACAAGAACCGTATTTAACAGTATTAGGGTGACTCATTGTAAAAGATCCTGATGCTTGGAAAGATTGAAAGCAAAAGGAGAAGCGGGCAGCAGAGGATGAGGTGGTTAGACAGCATCACCCACTCAGTGGACATGAATTTAGGCAAACTCCAGGAGATAGTGGGCAGCTACAGGATTCTGGCATGCTACAGGTCACATGGTCCCAAAGAGCTGCAGATGACTTAGCAACTGAACAATAAGAACAGGCAGTATTCGGAGTGGAGAAGGGGGAGAAGAGAGAGAGAGAAAGAGAGACAGAGACATCCAGTCTTTAATGAGGTGATTCCCGACTTTCAACATGCTGTGACCTTTTTAGTCCTCTCATCATCTGAAATATATTTCTAAGCATTTTACAGACCACTTATTTACCCCGTTTCCCTCAATCTCCCTTGCCTCAGACAAGTTCATATTCCATACCAGGCCTGGATGAGACACTTGGGCCTCAGAGGCAGCATCCTAACACATTGAGAAGAGCCCCATCTCTGGAGGATTTGGTCCTGCCTGCCTCTCCCTCCTTCTCTTCAGCCCCTCCCACCTGTAATGGCTTCAGTCAGCAAAATCACCCTGGGGACAGATAAGGCTCTCGTAACCCGTGGCAACCAGCTGCCTTTGGATAGAAAATGGCTTTCCATAATTTCACAATGTGCTTCAGTGGAGGGGGCAGGAGAAGAAAATGGGAAAATAAATAAATAAGTCTGGCTTTGAAGGCTGTTGCACTCACACCAGGGAATGAAGGGTTGCAATAGTCTCCAAATTGATTGCACTACCCTTTCATAGGGAAATCATGCTCCCTCTAATAAACTCAGAAAGGCCCTCCTTCCTATGTGATTCAAAAGAACCCTGGGACTACCCACATTCTAATTATTTTTTAACGCACGTGTGGCAGCCGAATTTGGAGAGATGGGCTAACACCAACTCTAAGTTGCCCCCACATATTCAGACAGGCCCCAACGCTATTGAAAAATTATTTCCTTAATGATGTACCTTCCTGTTGCCTATTTAATTAGTCCCCACCGCCCATATGTTGTAAATCACAGAAGTAAGAGCTGAAAGAGGCACGGACAGTTATTTTGTTCAGTATTTAATTGTATTTCTAGAGCTTCATGGGTGGAAATGATCATCCAAGATAGCTAAGGTCAGTGGTAGCTAAGGAGGGCCTGGGACCCAGGTCTCCTGATGTGCAGCGTAGTATTCTTACATTTTTTTTCTCTTAGACAATGTTGTATACTTCTTCTTTAGCTTTGCCCCCTGCATACAGTTTTTCTTTATTTTCAAATTTTGCTAAATTTAATAGGTAATAGCTTACTGAAGAAGATGGATATGTATCTAGTAATCTAGCTTTAATAATAAGTAATAAAATAATAATAATGTGATATCTTACATATATTGAACCATATCATTGTTCTAAGACTTTGTGCTCATCTAGGATTTCAGTGGCTTTAAGAACTGATTTCTGAGTTTTCAACCGATCTCTCACTGTTTCACAAATATTTGATTAAAATATCATTTTTACCTGTTCATTTTTCTTTCAGTAAATCCTTATTGAGGGCATACTTTGTGCAGAGTCCTGTAGTAGCTCTTTTAAAATCATAAAATAATCTATTGCAAACTATAATAACAAGAAGAATGATAAGCAACGTGTACCTCAAATGTTGTAAGCTGCATTTTATCAAAATGAGAGAACTATGATTGGCTGCTAAATTAACTTGTTTTATTTTTAAAAGGTAGCATTCAAGTTCTTTTCTTAATCTGGCTCACTTGAAAAAGATTCTTTGATATTGCCAGGTGCATTGCTGAAAGACTTCTATTTGAAAGTATTTTCTGTGTTCTTAGGACCTCATATCCTACCATAAAAATGTAACTAAAAACAAATAGGATTCTGAGGTTGACCCACAAATAATGATCATTTAGAATTTCCCATTCCTGTATTGTTTGTCAAAAAAACTAATTTTTCATTTAGGAGCTAACAGTGATTTTAAATTTGATGTCCCCATTTTTTAAAAGTGTCCTTACATTTTGAATGTGCATATAAAATGTTTACAGACTAAATAATATAGTGAGGGGGATCTGCCTCCAAAAAAATGAGGTTGTAGAAGAGGAAAGATGAAACAAAATTGACCATTAGCTGACTTACTGAATCTGAGTAATGAGTGCCTGGGGGTTTCTCCTGCCATCAGTTCTATCTTTGTTTATATTTGAACTTTTCCATTATAGAAACATTATATTAAAAACAGGTCTTTTTCCCTCACCAAGAGACTTCAAAACAAGTAAACAGCACACATTTGCACTTATAAAATATATGTGTACTAGTAAAATGCTGGGTTTTGTTTTGTTTTATCATCCAGACACCATGTAAAATTTGTTTGCAGTTTGCTCCCTGTGGGTGCTGAAAACACGACAAGCTACATTTTATGGAAAGAACAAGAGAAGGGCCCAGGGGACACTATGGCTTATCTGAGGTCGTGCATCCAGTTAGGGACTGAACTGGCGTGTTGACCATCTTCCTAGCTGTGCCTCATCTGTGAGAAAAAGCAAGTTGCGCCTTAACAAGTTCAGTACCTGAAAGAACAAAAAGTTGTGGTCCTGTGACGGATTGGGAATGAGGTCTCCACACAATAGGCCTTTCCTAAGTCAAATGGCATTATCATATTTTTACCAGCCAAAGGTCCATGGCTGACTCCCTGCCTTTATGTGACATTAAACACACTAATAGGCAAAAAGCTATTTCCCGTGCAAACGTAGGTTTATAGGGGAAAATCAACAGGCATTTGATGTAGGTGGTGGCAAACAAGAGCTATTTGTTGATATTTTTTGTATTATTTTATGTACTCCATGTGTGTTTATGCAATTTTTTTACATTAACTTCTTTAAATATATCTTCCAGCCAGCTATATAATTGGATTTTCTTTTGTTATAAGAAGTGAACATAAATTACTCCTGTTGGGTGCAGATTAGGTTACAGGATTTTTTTCTCTCTGTCACTGTCAAAACCTGGGTGTCAGAAAGCTTTAATATTTAATGCAGGCCTAATTAGTCTCTGTTGGGCCCAGGGCACTTAGCAAAACCTGACACCAGCCATAAAGTCAAGTTCATTTAGAGAGCATAATTACTAGTTATTTCTATACTGTGATAAATGCCCATATTAGAGTAGCCTTCCTCCTCACCCCCTGATTTTACAAGTAAATTGGAAAAATAAAGAGAAAGAAAAGCCTTGGTTCCTGGTGACAGTGGACAAGATTACGTAATTTGGTTCTGGCTCTGACATTTGTGAGATAACACAAAGAACTTGCGTGTATATAAAAATAGAAGCAGAGATGGCTGAATAAACCTGGAGAAGATGGATCTCTAACAGGTTGTTAAAGGAAGTTAGAGATTCATCAGGATAAATTGCTGCGCATGCATTCTGAAACATCCTGAAAATAGCTTTTAGGTACATCTGACTAGCCATTCAGAAAATGTGCATTGAAAGCTTATTATGGGCAGATATTCATACTAAGTCCTAGGGTTGCAATGATAAAATATAAAGATGTCTGCTCTTGGGGCATACATTTTAGCAAGGAACCACAGAACTTAAATCACATATTTAATTCCTTTTTACACTTGTAAATATTGCAATAGAAGAGAGACATAGAACTAAATTGATGCTCGAAGAATTGATGCTTTGGAAATGTGGTGTTAGAGAAGAATCTTGAGAGTCCCTTGGACTGCAAGGAGATCAACCCATTCAATCCTAAAGGAAATCAATCCTGGATTCATTAGAAGGATTGATGCTAAAGCTGAAACTGCAATACTTTGGCCACCTGATGCGAAGAACTGACTCACTGGAAAAGACCCTGATGTTGGGAAAGATTGAAGGCAGGAGGAGAAGGGGACCACAGAGGATGAGATGGTTGGATGGCATTACAGACTCAATAGACAGGAGTTTGAGCAAGCTCCAGGAGTTGGTGATGGACAGGGAAGCCTGGCGTGCTGCAGTCCATGGGGTCGCACAGAATCGGACACGACCGAGCAACTAAACTGAACTGAACTGAGAGAATCATAAGATGTTGTGATAGCAGGGTGACCTGACCCTAGCTGGGATTTCAAGAAAAGCTTCCCTGAGGTGTGGACATTTTAACTAAGATCTGGAGAGGGAGAAAGAGTGGAGAGGAATGGGAATAGAGAGAGAAGAGCACAGAGAAGAAGTGGAACATATTCCTGGACTGAGAGAAGGTCTGAGTGATGACTCCACCAGAGCTCTGGAACATGAGAGGTTGAAGGAGACGGACAGCAGATGATGCAAACCGTGATGGGCTATGTTAATGACCTGATTAAACAATTAATCGCATGATTCGCTGTAGAATGTTTATCTTAGTTGGTACAATGCCTGTCTTATTTCCCTTAAAAACCTGACCTATTATATGTGCATCAACTGAGTGAATCCATTGAATCAAGTTAATGATGAGTAGCAATCACATAGTCTGACACCCCGAACCCACATTCCAGCACTGCTTGCCTTCTTGCTCTGTTTTACAATTAAAAAATACTCTGTCCCTGTAGGACATGGTCCTCAGTGCCACCACTCAGGCCATCACCAAAAACACTGTCCTTTAGACCTAGGGCAGCTGGCTTAGTCCAAATTCATCCTCCGACTAGGTGCCGGAGCTGAAACAGAAAGAGAGGCTGTCATTCATTCAGACAGGGAGTCTGAATACTGGAGCTTGTGCCTGGAGAAACACATCTAACTTAAACTCCACAGCAATTCTTTCTCGTCTTTCATCACCTTTTCCCTCTTGTCATCCCATCAAGTCTCATTTCAGTCCTCGACTTCCTCTATGAGGCTTCCCGGCTATTTTGCTCTCATGAGCCTTTGTAATAGCTGAAATCTAAATTAGACATTTATCATTGGATTCTTCATGCCCATCTATAGTCTTTTGTCTGATGGTATCTTTCTTCTCTAAGTAGAGCATATATTCCATGAGAGCAAAAACTATGTGCTATTTTTTTTCCCCCTGCATCCAGAACACAAAGCCCAGGAGCAGCTCAATAAACAGTTGTTTAAAAAAATAAAAAAATAAATAAACAGTTGTTGATGAGTTGGTCCCTGGGAGAAACTGCAGCTCTCTGGCCTGAGAAAGAAGGATTCTTATCTTTCTTTTTGTTTACCTACAAGATCAAAAAATTCCCATTAGAGGTTGACCACAGCTGAGTTGATCAGATGAATAGTGATCCCAGGGTAGAAGGGTCTGATTTATCCTTAATTTATCTGCAAGACCTTTCTCAGCCAGAACCTGGAGCAATCTTAGGTGACCTTCTGAAGCAGCGCTTCTTGATGCCATCGATGGCCCTTTAATGGTCCAATTCAATAAATTTTCCTCAGTCCTCACCCTGACTTGAATCTCTGAAGCATTTCTCACTGTTGAACTGCCCCCGCCCCCTGCCCCTCATTTTTTGGAATTCTGTGCTCTCCCATCTTAGCACAGAAATGTTTGATTATGATCCTGTTTTTTTATCTTCTGGACCTTTCTATATGTGCTTTTCCACCCAAGTTCCTCCTCCTTTTATTAGTGTACAATATTTAAACAAAATATTTGTAGTTTAAAAAGTAAAATAATTCAAGTTCTAAAAAGTTCTCCACTGCACTTCTTCCCAGAGTTAGCTTCTTTCAACTCTTTTTCATGATTTCTTCAAGTATTTATCTCTATTCTAGGATACACGTGCATGCTGCTTCATTTGTTTATAAAAATGTTTACCAGACTTGAAGTCATACTCTGAAAGACTTTGGTATTCTAACATGATCTGCCAGTTATATTATTTTGTCCATTCCTCTAATATATTTAGATCAATTTGATATTTATATTTATAGTTCAGATTATTATGGCAAGATAAATATTGTTCACAGCTGAAGTGCATAGCATGCTAGGATTATGTGTTTGTGTTCTGTGTGCGTGTGTGTACATATATGCACATATATAATACTTTTCCTGAAATTAAAATGAAGTCATTTTTTTTTTTTGCATTGGTTCCTTTTCTGTGTTTTTATCGCTAATTCAGTTTCAGCCATTCTTCTATGTACTGAAATACATCTGGTAACACTAGTGTACCGGTTCTTTTTCCTTTCCCTTGTCTTGCAGCCATGACCTTGCAGTCATCCATCTCCCCTAATCGGCACTGTTGGTCCAGAAGCTGCTCACAGCTTTGACCTAGGACACTCCTCAGTCGTTACACTGGCACTTGCTTTCACCTCTTTCATGCTGGATTGCCGATTTCTTGCCTATGCCTTCCTCAAAGCTCCTCCATTCTCCTTAAAAACTGTACAACATGATTAAGTTTTTGTGCTCTCCCCTGGATGTCTAAAATATTGTTATTATTATTAAATAATGGTTTGTGTATAGTATTTTGGGTGTGAAATTAATTTCTTTCAGGATTTTTAAGGTACTACACTACTGTCTGACAGATTCCGATATTGCTTTTAGAAAGCCTAATGCCATTCTAATTCCCAGTCCTTTTATATATGATCTATTTCATATTTCTTGGAAGCTTTAAGAATATTTAATTTATTTCTCATGTTCTGAAATCTTATAATGATTATGTTTTGATATGCTGGGCATTCCATGAGCCCTTGTTGAATTATTTCTTTGGTAAATACCTTCTTTCCCTTTTGTCTGTTATCTGAAACTTACTTTAGTCAGATATTAGATTTTCTGTATTAATCTTCTATTGTATCTTTTATTTCCTATTTTATATATATTTTTCTACTTACTTTCTGAGAGATTTTCTTTAACATTACATCATTCTTTTGAGTATATATATATATATATATATATACACACACACACATGTATATACATATATGCACATGCATTTATATGTTTAATTTTTGCTTCTGTGTTTTCAATTTTCAAGATAATTTTCCTTTGCTCTATAACATTTTTGCAGCATTTTGTGTATGTTTCATTGATTAAGTATCTTTTCTTCTCACAAAGGAATAATTATATTTTTCCAGGCATTTCTTTGTGCTATTTACATTATTTTTATTTCCTTGGCATTCCTTTTATAACATACATTTGTTTTGATCTCTTTCATAGGAGCTTTAATTTTAAATCTGCATTTTATTTATACCTACGATCTCTCTAATCTGCCTGTCTCACTGAGAAGCGTCTGTGGAGCGATGCAGAGAGCACATCTTGTGCACCTGTGGGCTCTAGTGAAAGGCGGTGGGGACAGAACTTGGCCTTTATATTAGCAGATGGCTGCTAACACAAGTCTCTTCCTTTGGACCAGTCACTTTCCCCAGCGATGAGTGTCTGGAGAACATAAACTTTGTTTCCAGGATTCTGGAAGCCAAGTAGGGGCAGACTTCCAATCAAGGTGTGTGTCTTCCATGCATTGCTTTGTGTCTAGCCTCATTTGTGCCTAGTGTTCCTGGGAATGGGCTTCCCTCATAGCTCAGTTGGTAAAGAATCTGCCTGCAACGCAGGAGTCCCCGGTTCAATTCCTGGGTCAGGGAGATGTGCTGGAGAAGGGACAGGCTACCCACTCCAGTATTCTTGGGCTTCCCTGGTGGCTCAGCTGGTAAAGAGTCTGCCTGCAATGCGGGAGACCTGGGTTCGATCCCTGGGTTGGGAGGATCCCGTGGAGAAGGGAAAGGCTACCTACTCCAGTCCCTCTGAATCAACCATTAAGAGACTAAGTCTCCTGTCTTGCTTTTTAAAAGCGTGACAGACTTTTGAAGTTTTTCTGAGTGTCAAACTGCTCAATCGCTGAGCGACTGACACACACCCAACTGCTCAATCCACATGCATTCGCATTCAACCAACCCTCTTATTTATGGTTCTACCCATTGTTCCTGACTTCAGAGTTGCATATTGCCTGACTCTTCCAGATTTCCATGATACCAATCACTCAGCCCCCTCTGATGGGCTCAGTCACTACTTACCCACAGGCTTTTGCTATTATAATTCCGTTGACATTTCTCCTTATCTATCAACCCTTCTCTCATTCTCTTTTATGCCATATATTTTTTGGTCCATCAGTATCATTTTATCATTTTAGGAGGGTTTGAAAAAGATCAAGGAAAAGTCTATGTTTAATCTGCTGTGTTTAACTCCAAGTCTGCAGTTTTCTCTTCCATATTCTTTTTTTTTCTTTTCACAAGCATTTAGTCATACTGTGCTCAGAAACGCCTTGTATGCATAGTCATGGCCCAAACCCATTTCACCAAACATACAGTTTTCTTCCAATTAGAACTCAGATGTTTTGCAAACATCTCAAGTTTACTCTGTCTGAAATAAGTTGAATACATCATCATTCCTAATCACAAAATAAACTCTTGATTAATATTCACCAGCATAAAACAAAAGAGAATTAATCATTTTACCTTTTTAATGTGACCAGTGGAACTTGCAAAGCCTGTTTTGGAACATGTCTATTCTTTCTTGTTCAACAAGTGATTGTTGTGTGTCTGCCGTGTGAACACTGGCTGGTAGACAAATAAGACATTTAGTCTGTGCTTTACCAAAGCTCACACTCATAAAGGAAACAAAAACATAAGCAAGAAATTGCCATGTGATGTGATAAATGCCATAATGGGAGGAAACACAGGGGTTATATGTGAAGGACAGACTTCCCAGAGACCAGCACCTGAGAGGAATATTGAAGAGTGGCTAGACATTCTGCAGGTGTTAAAGGACACTGCTAGCTGTAGGGACTTCCCTGGGGGCTCGGCTGGTGAAGAATCCGCCTGCAGCGTGGGAGACCTGGGTTTGATCCCTGGGTTGGGAAGATACCCTGGAGAAGGGGACAACTACCCGTTCCAGTATTCTTGGGCTTCCCTGGAGGCTCAGCTGGTGAAGAATCCGCCTGCAGCATGGGAGACCTGGGTTTGATCCCTGGGTTGGGGAGATCCCCTGGAGAAGGGGACAACTACCCGTTCCAGTATTCTGGCCTGGAGAATTCCATGGACTGTATAGTCCATGGGGTCGCAAAGAGTTGGACACAACTGAGCAACTTTCACTTAGCTGCAGAAACAGTATGCGCAAGTTCTATGATGCATAAAGCAAGTGTGGTTCATTCAGAGGAATGGTGAGTAATTCAGTCTTTCTAGAGCCCAAAGTGGAAGAGTTGCATTGGTAGGAGGATGAACCGTAGACAAATCCCAGGCTACCCATGAAGGGCTTTGACTGCTATTCTAGGGAATTTGAGTGCATGCCCAGATTTGAATCTTCCATTTGTTGAGGAACATTAAGAAGTCTTCCAGACTGATGTCAGACACTTGCATGTTTATATTAATACAAACGCACACTTAAACACATGTGCTCGCGAACATATACACATTCACATGTATCCTGTGAGGGCCAGATTTTTGGATTCTTATATCCCCCATGCTTGGCTGGGTAATGCTATTTGGAAGCAACTGAAGGGAAGGCAGAAATGTTGGGATGTGTGGTACAACATAAGCAAAGAATCATAGCCCTGGTTGCCAATAGAATCTGTTCCATACATCTTGGTGAGAATCAGCAAAATGTACGTATCTGGAGAATCTGAGACCCCAAAGAAACCAAGCCCATCTTGCTAGCAGTTGGATTTTCTAATTACAGTGCATAGTAAGCTTCTTGTTCCTGGGACTGCCATTCAGAGTCACACAGGCCTTCTCAGGTGATAGTGCAGAGAGAGTAGGTACCCTGAGTGAAAGCATCCTTCCAATGCTAGGAAAGAATGGGACTCTAAAGCAAACAGACAAAATGGGTTTTCCTGTTTCCTAGAGTCTTAGAAATGAAATAGTCAAACCTGGGGGAAGTTCATATCAGGAAACCATGAGGAAACATTATGAAAAATATGAAGGTGATAAAAGAGGAGACCATACGTGTGGACAGCTTTTCATAGTCATAAAATATTTTCCTGCCCAGCTTTTTATTTGATCCTTCAACAAAGTGAGAGAGAGCTGTCCGTTCTTGCTGAAATCTTCTCAGGAGCACACGTGTAGGATGGGTGCCGCTGAGCCTGAGGAGGAATCCTGAGTCTCAGATCTAGTATTCTAGAATCTACCCATTTTTGTCCCAGTTTTTTCTCTTGCTGGGCATAGGTATGTACAAATTATCTTGGGCTGTGAGGATTCAGGATGGGCGATGCTTTCCTCATTTTTTTTTTTTTTTGGCAGCCATGATAGCTGACTCCAGGACCATTTTATAAAACATTCCTGTGACAGTATCTGCAAATGTCATAAAGTTATTAGAGCTTACATGCACTGGCCTTCATGACAGCAGACAGCAAGGGGTTAAAGATGGGGCAGGAGGGAAGGTAATTGACATGTGGGCCTGTTGGTCTCTCCCCAGGCCATCTGGGAGCTTAAATAGCCAACAGTTAATTAAAAATAAACTGACACTTTACTTTAAGGATAGTTTTAATAACCATTTATAAATGTTACATTAAAAATTCATACACTGTTATCAACTCCTGCTAAGGATTTACAGCACAATGAAGGTGTTATGAATGTTTTATAGGTACTGGGGAAAAGGCTCTTCCTGTAGAGATATTTTCAGAAGACTATTTGTCTTTTTCAGGCCATAATGTAAGTGCTTAAGACAACAGCAGCTTGTGGAATTAAAAGCAGCTCCCAAAGTTCAGGTTGCAATCTTGTCCATGTACGTATAACTGGTCACAGCGCTTTCCTTGGTTGCAGCGTGTTCTTATCAGAGTATGTGTTCCAAGTCGCAGATGATGTAGGGAGGAAGAATAAGCTGGCAGTACCAACTCAAAATGACCCGAGAGAAACCACCACCTAAAAGATGAAGCATGTCACTGGTGGAGAAAGTGAGCAGAAACTGAAGATATGACACAAGAACTGACTGGAAAGTTATCCTATCTGGTGACCTGTGGATTTTGCTAACCCAAGTATCTATTTCTGCTTTTGGAAATTTTGTTGTACTGTGAAGCACTGGATTTGTATCTTCTCTACTTCGGCCACATACTAGGAGTTTGCGTAAATTCTCTATGTGTTCCAGATACAGCTTTTCCACCATGAGCTTGGAAATACGTGGGTTCCTTTTACAAATGGCAATTGAGCAGAAGTTAGGCTCTGACTAGGGACAAGTCTCTTCCCGCTGCTACGTCATTTAAAAAAAAAAAACCTTCAGGCAGGAGCCATGAAGCTGCATATATTGCGGGAATTGAGGAAGAAAACCCCAAATTGTCTGCATCAGAGTTAACAAGTTGAAAGTACATTTCATTGTTCATGGGCTACAAATTACAAACATCACCTGTTGTCTGTTTAGGGTTTATGATGTTACACAAATGCATGACTGGATTTTAAAGCCCTGGATAGTTGCGTCCAGTGGTGGCCCAGCTTTCCAGGTAAAGTCAGAGGAACAGAAATATAAATCAGTGGCACATTAAAAAAAAATTTGTTGTTGTTGTTGTTGAGGATATCTAAGTTCTGTTCTCTTAGCAAATTTTACTTATACAACCAGCGTTATCAACTATTGTCACCGAGTTACACATCAGAGCCTCAGAATCTGGAAACTGAAAAGTGTATCCTTTTACCAGCTTCTCCTTCTTTGTCCCATTCCCCAGCTCCTCGCAACCACTTTTCTACTCTGCTTCTGTGAGTCTGAATTTTTCTTTAAGGTTTCACACATAAATGTTACCATGTTAGTCGCTCAGTCACGTCCAACTCCTTGTCACTCCATGGACTGTTGTACCCTGCCAGGTTCCTTTGTCCATGCAATTCTCCAGACAAGAATACTGGAGTGGATTGCCTTTCCTTTCTCTAGGGGATCTTCCCAACCCAGGGATCAAACCCAGGTCTCCCGCATTGCAGGCAGATTCTTTACCATCTGAACCACCAGGGAAGCCCCAAAGTTTTACCATATAGTAAATTTAGTTTTATTTCTCTATTTTCCTTTTAGTTCTATAAGTACAGGTCAGTTACCCAAACTTCTTGATAGGGAACTTATGGACTAAATTCAGTTCTTAGAGCCATTCTAACTGATCACAATGTCAGCAGGGACCTATAGTTGCAGAAACGTGACACAGACTTTATTGACAATAACCTAAAAGGACTTAATATGAGAAATGAGTTTAGATGAACATCAGTTTATTTTTCAGGCACCAGTGGTTTCCTAGATGGTGGGAAATTTTCACTTTACGTCATTGGAGCTCATAATATCCCTCCCTTTGCAATCATTCCATTCTCTGGGTGGAGTTTGTCTGTGTGGTTTTTTGTATCTGTCAGACATAGTTTCCTATATTGTGACTTAGAGAATACAATATTAGTTACTATCACACGTTATATACACGCGTCTGGAAATCTTGTTTTTTCTCTATGTATACTTTTTTGTTTCAGAACTTCTAGAAAAAGCCCTTACTTTTTTAAGATTTCAAAGTCATATCATATAAAGTTGGATTAGGCAAAAATCCTGTACTTCTCGGGGAAGCAGAAAGACTGAGAAGGAGAGGAAGTCAGATTGAGAGCAAGCCTGAGAGAGACAGAGGGAAAAAAGAAGAATGTGAGGACAAGAGACAGAGGCTGTTGTCCAAAGGTAGATGAGGGGAAGAAGGAAGGGTAGACAGAAAGAAGGGACAGAGACAAAAGGCAATTTCGCCAGTTTTTGGAACCAGTTAAAGTAATGCCTGTTTGTTACAAGATCAGCTCTGGGACCCAGTAGGTTGGAGTCACTTTACAACACAGTTGAAAGAATGAGGGGTTGACTCCATGTTGTGCTTGGTCTACCCCAGGGACCAAGCTCTTGCCACATGTTCTTCCTTTAGAACATTGGGAGAAGTACAGAACCCCACCCTCCATAGGGCAACGCCTTCCTCATGGTATTGTCATAAGAATCAAATGAGATAATGAATATAACTTAAAATAGCACCCTGTAAACTACACATTTTCATACGTGAGATATTACCTTAAAAGCACTTTGTAACCTGTCATTTTCATATGCAGTGTGCTATCATCCATCTAAAAATAAATTAGGGGGACAATAGAATTGTATGCGAGGAAACAAAAGCAATGAACAATAGATATTTTGCACCATCCTCCACACTTCTCTTCATTTTTCTCACATCCCTTCTCTTCATTTTCCCCACCTTCCTTCTGAGATTTTGCTTGTAAAGCCGGTTTTCCCATCGCCATCCATAGGCTGCGACTTTGTTCTTTACAAATCTATATCTGGGAGGCCAAATTCACTAAAGCATACACAGGAGGGATTACTGCTGTTCTGGCTTCAAAAAAGTTTGTTTCATTTGTTTCATCCTTTCATTCAAACGTGCTGGATCAGACTCCCACTGCTCCTCAGCCTTATCAGCTACCGTGTCTGTCATGCATTTTCAGGCAGTGCAGAAAAAACAGAAGCACTTCCTGCTGGCTGCGTTCTTACCGTCCTCTTCACAGATGCAGAAATACTGTCTTTTCAGTGAACTGTCTAAACTCCTGCCCACTCACACTTTCTCACATGGTAACCTATGGAAATATACCATATGGATGTATCTTTGCATGCTTTGAAATATAATAATTAGCCTTTAACACTCAAAAGTGTGGACGTGTTACAATCCATGACTCTTAAGAAAATTGGAAACAATAATGAATTTGGATTGAGGATAGAAGCCTGGATTTCTTTCTGTTCCTGCCAGTAACTGACTGCTGACTGTGTGATCCTGAGACAGTCACTTCTTTTGCCTCTAAGTTTTCCAAATATGAAGTTAAAGAGAGGAACTCAGTGGGGACAAACAGATGGCGAGTGTATTGCTACTTCTTACCTTCAAGCCCACAGAAGTCAATATAATTAATAATACTAGAAATTCTATATATTCACTAAGCATTTTGGGTTGAATATTTCTGTCCTCCCAAATTCATATAATGAAATCCTAACCCCCCAAATGTGATCTTATTAGGAAGAGAGGCCTTTGGGATGGGATTGAATCATGAGGATGGAATCATGATTCCCCATGATTCATACATCCTTATGAATAGATTCAGTGCCCTGATAAGAGAGATCCTGGAGAGTTCTCTCCTCATTTTCCATGTGAAAGCACAGTGACAAGATCTGTGAACCTCTAGAACTGTGAAAAATAAATACTTGTTATTTAAACCATTCAGTTGATGGTATTTTTGTCATAGGAGCCCAAATAAACTAAAATACCAACTCTATAATGCTTCAGACAGGAAGAATGGAAGAACTAAGCTTTGAACTAAATTTTGAACATTGAGTAGGAATCATACAGGCGTAGATGGATGTAAGGCATCCCAGATGATGTCCAGTCATAGGACAGAGCATCATGTTTAGTCGTTTATTCAACCATCCAACACCTACTATGCTCAGCTGTGTCCGACTCTTTGCAGTCCCATGGACTATAGCCCACCAGGCTCCTCTGTCCATGAGATTTCCCAGGCAAGAGTACTGGAGTGGGTAGCCACTTCCTATCTCCAGGGAATCTTCCTGATCCTGATCTTCCTGATCCAGGGATTGAAACTGCGTCTCTTGTGTCTCCTGCATTCGTAGGTAAATTCTTTTCCACCAGTGCTACCTGGGAAGTGCACCAATGAAGATACTTGTGCAAATGAAAACCACAAAGTAAATGTGCAAGTCCAGAAATGACCAGTACGAAGAGGTAAATGGATCTCCATGGTGAAGTCTTCCATGGCTTTCGTTCCCATGCAGATTCTTACTGTTATCAGCTTGGGTTACGGCACTGCTACTTGTTTATTCCCCATTTTGTCACTTTCTAATCATGTCCAAAAAGTGGCTAAGTGGTAAAAGGAGGCAGGATGAGTAAGTTATAAAAGTAAGTTATATTGTTATCTATTAATATGACCTGTTTTATATGTATATAAAACACTGAGCACAGCATTGTGATTTCTCTAATATATTGTCTTTGAAAGCAATGTGTGGACTATGAGGGATCTGTATCTCTGTGTGTTTGTATGTCCATACGCTTGTGTGTCCCATCACTCCCTTGTGTCCTACTCTTTGCGACTCCATAGACTGTAGCCTGCAAGGCTTCTCTGTTCCTGGAATTTTCCAAGCAAGAATACTGGAGTGGGTTGCCGTTTCCTACTCTGAGGGATCTTCCTGACCCAGGGATTGAACCCTCATCTCTTGATCTCCTGCACTGGCAGACATACTTTTTATCAACTGCACCACCTGGGAAATCCTAATATGTCTACACACACACATATGTTACATTATTTATATATATATATATATACATACATACATAGTGGAGAAGGAAATGGCAACCCGCTCCAGTGTTCTTGCCCGGAGAATCCCAGGGACAGAGGAGCCTGGTGAGCTGCTGTCTGTGGGGTCGCACAGAGTCGGACACGACTGACGTGACTTAGCAGCAGCAGCAGCAGCGTACATACGTACATACGTACATACATGTGTACCTACCTGCTGAGGCTGCATATTCCACCTCTGCCCCATCTGCCCTGCCCCTCACGCAGACCTCGGGCTTTGCAGATCTTCTAAGACGCTCCGTTTGACTTTTGCCTTCCTGCTCCTGCAGTTTTCTCTGCACTCAGTCTGCACTTTGGCTTTGGATTCCAACAGCTTTTTGAGAATAAACCCAGCGTATACAAAGATGGAGATGGGTTATTGGTGTTTTGTTTTTTTTTTTTTAACCAGAATAACCATGGTAAGGAAAACTATTCCTTACAGTGATGTGGCCTCTGAGTTTGATATGATCACTGAGAGTGACCACAGAAAATAGAGATGTCGGTGTAGGTTAACTGAAGGAGGAGAGAAAGTGGTCCATCCATGGTAGAAATGACTCAGGCGTTGGAGTTAGACTGCTACCTCCTAGCTGTGGAACTTTGTAGGAGTTGTTTAATCTCTCTGAGTGTTGATTTTTTCATTTGTAGAATAAAGTCCAATTTATATACTTGTGAGGATTAATTTGCAGGAACAGTCTACTCAAATCTAGCATGATGCCTGGTATCCAGTTGCTCGGTTAGTGGTAATGAAGTATTTTAGTGCCAGCTTCTCCTTGGTGGATTGAGAACCTACATGAGGCCTTGGCGGAGGGGAGAATTTTGACAGATACTGCTGAAGAAGCAAAGGAATAAGGAATTATACTGAGAAACAAAAGAGGAATCCTCCTCCCTAAACTGAGAAGTCTTGGGGATCATACTTGCATTGCTGAAGAGAAGAAATAAGGGAAAAGGTAGTCTGCTGAAGCATGATAGACACAGAGTTTATATCACAAGTGCAACTTTTTAAGTATTTCCATTGTGGGCTGTGAAAATTTTGAATAAAACATCTGCCAGCAGATTATACTCTCTTTATTCAGCTCAGTTCAGTTCAGTTGCTCAGTCGTGTCTGACTCTTTGTGACCCTATGGTCTGCAGCACGCCAGGCCTCCCTCTCCATCATCAACTCGCGGAGTTTACCCAAACTCATGTCCATTGAGTCGATGATGCCATCCAACCATCTTATCCTCTGTCGTTCCCTTCTCCTCCTGCCTTCAATCTTTCCCAGCATCAAGGTCTTTTCAAATGAGTCAGCTCTTCGCATCAGGTGGCCAAAGTATTGGTGTTTCAGCTTCAACATCAGTCCTTCCAATGAACACCCAGGACTGATCTCCTTTAGGATGGGCTGGTTGGATTTCCTTGCAGTCCAAGGGACTCTCAAGAGTCTTCTCCAACACCACAGTTCAAAAGCATCAATTCTTCGGTGCTCAGCTTTCTTTATAGTCCAACTCTCACATCCTCACATGACTATTGGAAAAACCGTAGCCTTGACTAGACGGACCTTTGTCGGCAAAGTAATGTCTCTGCTTTTAATATGCTATCTAGGTTGGTCATAAATTTCCTTCCAAGGAGTAAGCGTCTTTTAATTTCATGGCTGCAATCACCATCTGCAGTGATTTTGGAGCCTCCAAAATAAAGTCAGCCACTGTTTCCCCTGTTTCTCCATCTATTTGCCATGAAGTGATGAGATTGGATGCCATGATCTTAGTTTTCTGACTGTTGAGCTTTAAGCCAACTTTTTCACTCTCCTCTTTCACTTTCATCAAGAGGCTCTTTAGTTCTTCTTCACTTTCTGCCATAAGGGTAGTGTCATCCGCATATCTGAGGTTATTGAAATTACTCCTGGCAATCTTGATTCTATCTTGTGCTTCATCTAGCCCAGCGTTTCTCATGATGTACTCTGCATATAAGTTAAATAAGCACAGTGACAATATACAGCCTTGACATACTCCTTTTCCTATTTGGAACTAGTCTGTTGTTCCATGTCCAGTTCTAACTGTTGCTTCCTGACCTGCATACAGATTTCTCAAGAGGGAGGTCATGTGGTCTGGTATTCCCATCTCTTTCAGAATTTTCTACAGTTTATTGTGATCCACAGAGTCAAAGGTTTTGGCATAGTCGATAAAGCATAAATAGATGTTTTTCTGGAACTCTCTTGCTTTTTTGATGATCCAACGGATGTTGGCAATTTGATCTCTGGTTCCTCTGAATTTTCTGAAACCAACTTGAACTTCTGGAATTTCACGGTTCATGTATTACTGACATCTGGCTTGGAGAATTTTGAGCATTACTTTACTAGCATGTGAGATGAGTGCAATTGTCCGGTATTTTGAGCATTCAAAGAACCCATTTATGAAATATGGTCCAAATCCCCAGTGGAAATCTGTGAAGAAAGTGGAGGAAGATGATAGAATCTTTCTTCCAAAATAAAAAACAAAAACCCAAGAAACAGGTTCAAATTTTAGCCCATTTTCATCCTGTAAATAATGATTAACCCCAGCATGTAAGTCTTTTGATTTGGATCTCAGAAGTCCTTCTACTACAGCTACAATTTACCGAAAAGCACAGTCCAGTGAGAAGTAAGAATGCTTTATTCCATTTCATTAAAACAAACTGTTGGGTGGAGAATAAAACATCAACAAGCAGAAGTTAGAGATAATGGACTCATGGATGCCATGGGTGGGAGATCTCAAAAGCCGGGTTTCAAATTTTAGCTCTGAATATGACTAGTTACTTGAAGTTGATAGGAATCTCATATACTTACAGTGAAACATAGTAATTGTGTATGTAAAGTAATTTAGCTGAGTGCCTGGCTAATAAGTATTAATATATGAAAGGTACAAGTAATTCTGCAAAAGTTTTATCCAATGAATTGTACGTGTCTCCCTTCCAATTCCCAAAACCATGAAGTCAGCATTGGGTTAGCCAAACCAGTGACAGAGGATGCAGGTCTTTTGGGGCACCTTGTTCAATTGCTGGAGAAGAGTAATTAGAAATGGACTTCTTACACTGAGTTTGCATGTGCTAGTGGCTATGTTCTATGGAAGATAGGCTCTAGAATCTATTTATACTAATGATTTCCTTAAATGCCTCATAGCCACCTCCCTGGCTTTAAGCAAGGTTATTCAACTGGTTTATCAAATACTGATTTTTGAAGTTGTTTTTAGGTTTTTGGTTTACTTTCAGTGCAAGTGAACCAAAAAAGTGAACAAGTGATCCACTCTTAAAAAACTGTTTTTAAAAAATCTATTTGATTACAATCAGCTCTACGTGCCAGTAGAAACCTGCACAGTTCCCTTCTAGATATACTGCTTCATTCGCTAAATGAAATCTACTTTGCTTCCTCACTTCTGTTTTATCCTCTCTTTCTCCTCTCTCTCCTCCACTCTCTCCACTTAATCATGCGTACTCTGGGCTTCCTGGAGTCACACTCTCTTTCTTGAGCCATCTTGTGAGTTCAGTGGAATGGATTTACTGTGTATAACATCTTTCGTTGGTCCTATGACTTTCAAACATTTCATCTTTTCAGAGGCTGTGCCAGTGGGTATAACCTTTAATTTTATCCTTGCTACAAGTCGGAGTTTTAATCAGCCTTTATTATCCAGAAGCTTTCTCAATTTTATTCTTTACTGGTTGGATCCTGAGAAGTTATTTCCTTTTCCAGTTCTGAAAATCCCTACCTTAATGAATTTTCTCTATTCCCTTCTATTTTTACTTAGAAGCTGGGCAACACTTTTCTGAAACCCTCTTCTTATTAATACATTGCCAGATGAAGCCCAAGTATCAAATTCTCTTTCATGCATTTCTCATAGACCCAAAAGTCCATAAGATACCTCATCTTCCTCCCAGGTTACTACATGTAACAGTTTTACCAAATGCTTTGCCTCTGCAAAATAGAAAAAAATATTTTTTAACTTCTGATCAGTTTCGTTACCACCCGTCAGTCAATTACTAGGCCAGTGTCGTGTATTTCAAAGTTCTGTTGCAGCAATACCAAGTTTCTAGGTGTCTTCTAATACATCGGTCTGGATAAGGGAAGCTATTCTATAGTAATAATCAATATAAAATTCTCAGTGAATTCAGCCAAAGAAATGTATTTTCACTCATGTTCCATGTCCACCTGAAGTCAGCTGAGGGCTTGTCATCCTCAATGTCATCCTCCATGCATGATCCAGAATGATGAAGGAATTGCCACCTGGGTTCTGCTAATTTCTGTGCATGGTTCCAAAATCTACTGGCTAGAAGATATACAATTCCATTGGTCAAACCAAGTCAGATGGCCACAGACAACTTCAAAGTTGGGTAGCAGTGAGGAGGAGCAAGGCAGAGAGAATAAGAACCAAGAGAGTCTGCTATCATAGAAGCCAAAGGGAGCAAATATCTCATACAAGAGAATGCCGTCATCAAAAACAAATGAGTGACATGTGAAAGCCGTGTAGATAAAATGATAGAATTAGTTAGTAATTCTTTTTTTTTTTTTTTTTCAGTGGAGTGCAGTTTATTACACCGGCGGGCCCAAGGCAGAGTCTTCTCTTAGCCAAGGGCCCCGACCAGCATTTGTGAAAATCTTTTATACCCCATGTGTACGTGTCCAAACCCACCACCCCAAATCCCTTGAGGCTTACAAGGAAAGGTAAATACAATCACAATAACCCCATCATTCACGTGTTATGTGTTCAAACAGTTAATAATCAATAAGCCCGCGGTTACATTCCAACCAGTTAATAACCGATAAGCCTGTGATACATTTCGATAGATACTGTCCGGAGGCAGGGGTGATTAGTGTCTGTTTTCTCTCCTTCAAGATTCCCCTGCCCAGAGGGGGGTCTTATCCTTCCATTGTCATTCCCACAGGCGCTAAGCACAGAGTTCAGAGTCCACTGGAGAGGTGGCCGCGCACGATCAGCACAGACAGGCCTGAGATGGAGTCCAGGCCCTATGAATTCCTTCTTCATTCCCCCCTCTTGATGCTCTTAGTTTCCATAATGAGCATCATTTATTGAGATATATTGTACCTTAGCCCTCCCGCCACCCACATGAGAGAATGCTGTCAACCTCTGGGTTACAAAATTCACAAGGCATTGTAGGAAGCAGGGCCCACAAAACAGTATGATCAAGATTACTATAACAACAGTTCATTAGACATGACTTTCACTTGATTTTGCATATCCTCCAAGGCAGTAGATACATCTTTAGACAGGTCAGGGATGTACACACCATTCGCCAAAGTCCCTCCTTGGGCTGCTGTGAGTATGTCTAATGTCATCCTATTTTGAATTACTGCCTTCCTCATCTGAATCTGTTCTTCGTTCAAAGCTTGAATGGCTTTAGTACTGTCTAAGAGGGCCTGTTTAATGAAATTAGTTAAGGCCTCTATCTTAACCATGATATCCGTTGTCCCTACAGAGGGTATAAACAAGGCAGCAAGATAGTCATACCACTGGAACACGGATCGTGTCCATCTTGCATGCAGATAAGGCAGGTTTACTGGAGGCTGGTGTAGGCTAGGCTTAATTCTGCCATGGGCAAAAGCAAATCCTAATGTGCAACGCCCCACCCAGCCAACTGGTAACCATGGCCATAAGTTAAGCCCACAGAGCCACTGGGTCCCAGTGGGGGCTACCCAGCGGATTCCAGGATTATATTTCCAGTCGGAACCGGGCCACTGAGCAGACTGATTGGGGTGATAGGTAACTTCCAAGATTTGTTTACTTTGTTCAGGGGACAAATAACAATTCTTTTGGGTCTAGGGGATGGTCTCCAAATCCAACTTTCTGTTCTTTTTGTTCCCAGCAAATAGTAGCAGGGGCAATCAACTGTCCTTTCTCAGGAGTCATCCAGAAATATTCATCCCAGACCTGGTAGTATTGCTCAAGGCACCGGGAGGCCTGTCCCTCTTTGTAAGGGAGCCCTTTTCCTCTTTAATTCTCATATATGAGGTATAAGCCTTTGTTATCTCCGTAAGGCTGGTGTTCATGTTAAATGTAACCCTATGTCCCTGGCCCATTGATGGCTTCTTCTTACACCAGGAGAGCAAAAAAAGGTTATGGTTGGTGAGAGAGAGGAAAGTTCCTTTCTGTTGTTAAAGTCCCCATAATGGAGTGACGATACCCACCAGGGGAGTCTGTCTAGTACTGACAGGGGCATAGCCCCACATACCCAAGTTCAGAATTGCATTGGTGAGGCCAAGCAACAGGAGTCGTTTACCCAGCTCCATCCTGTAGAGGGCTCGTCTGGGACCTCGTTTTCTTCTTCCTCCTCAGAATGATCTTGGTTTCCCGTGGGTCGGTGGGGTCCTTCTGGGTGGTCCACTCAGCGTCCTCCGGGTCAGCGTGGTATGCCTTCTTCGCTCGGGAGAGGCGGGTGTAGCTTGGGCGGTTCGGTTGGAGCTGGATCCTGGAAGTGTTGCCCAGAGGCTTCTGTCACCGGGATCGGAGCCTGCCCAAACGGCGGCTCTACGAACTCCGGGAAAGCTGGCGGAAGAGCAGTGGCTGCTGCAGGAACTTCACCTGGCCCTGGATCGGGCATTAAGGTGGCCTCCGGTCCTGGTGAAGCACTGGGAGGCAGGCGTGTCATTATCCAGCATGAGGGAGGGGTCAGGTCATCCCCGTCCAAATCCTATAGAATTTCCTTTTTTATCATCAGTCAATCTTTGTGCCCTTATTATTTTTCCCTTTCCCTTCTGGATACAGAACCTTGTCCAAGTAGGAGGGTCTCAAGCTAACCCTAGCCATGAGTCAATAGATGGATATTGATCCAGGTGTCCTGGTTCTCCTGTGACTACTGTGTAGACTGCTTCCACTATTTTTGAGTTCATGGTGTTCTCTGATGGCCATCCTGCTCCCATAGGGGGCCATTCGACCTCACAGAGTATGTGGAGGCAGTTAGGCTTCATCTTCACCCCATAGTCTCCTCTTAATCCCTTCTTTAAAATTTTCACTCCAATATAGTTGCCTTAGATTCACTTCCCCCCATCTTGCTTACCTTCTCAGACCTTCTTGTACTTTTCCTTTTCGTTCTGTCTATGAAGTTCTCAGTACCCTATGTACTTCTGATATTTCCACTCAGTGACACTTAAATTGCCATTCTGCCTCCTTCCTAATTGGGGCGAGAAGAGCCTTACCTGCCAGACCCCAGAGAGAGAAGGGGGATCGGCGTGTCTTCACCTGCCAGTCAGCATAGCTGAACCAGAACATCACATGGTCCAAGACTGTTTCTCCCTTAAAGTCCATTCTGCCTTGGTGGGCTTGATCAGGTGCTAATGAAAACATAGATGGGTTAAATATCCCATGTCCCAGGCCATCTCCGGAAAAGCCAATTCATACTCACTTCTGTATCCCCCTCCTTCTAGCCTAACAATTCCGAGGGGGTCAAGAATTTCACAGCAGACAGGACACCTCCTGGGGGAGGGCAGAATACGAGCATACAAGGACCAGTTTCCTATCCTAAAAATCCCCTGGCAATCACTTGGTAATAATTTTCCCCAAGACGGCGTGGACACACCTCCTAAATGACCTTCACAAATTTCCTTCCTAAACCCTAGCACGCTCATCGACCTGTGTACCAAGCAATCGCCGCCTGCCTATCCCAGGCTCCTGTGGGTCCCCGCTCCTTCTAGTCCCTCCCAGGGGGGTGATCAGACCCCTCTTCCACCCTGCCGGGTGGGCTCCTCCTCACCTGGGCGCTCAGTTCCCCTGCTGCCGTCCACTACCTGCCAAAGCGAAGAAACCAGGCTTTGAAAGGCTGAATTCTTCCAGAGGGGTGAGGCGCCTTCCCCCCCTAGGAGATTCAAGCTACAAAGCCTCGGGGTGGCCCCAAATGAGACCTGTCTCCTCAAAGTGAGGAGTTTCCCAGCCAATGCACCAAATGTTATAGCCACGCTTTCCGGGAAACAAACTCACTCAGAAGGACAATGCAGATAGTGGAGTGCAGTTTATTACGCCGGCGGGCCCAAGGCAGAGTCTCCTCTTAGCCAAGGGCCTAGTTAGTAATTCTTGAGGAACAATAAGATTCTAACACTGAGGTAGAGAAATGTGACCTCACCCTCAGGAATACAAGTTTAAATTAAACTGCTTATAAAATTGCCTGTATTCAATATGAATTCTTCTACAGGCTCAGGATTCCAATGTATGCAATCTGTCTGTAAATTTTCAAATAAAATCGCATCAAGAGTCCACTGACACATTAACAGTAGCTCGCACCAATATTTTCCATTCAGAGTTTCTCATTTCTCCAGGGTCATGGAGGAAATTTGGAGGCCGTGCAGTTCAAAAGAAAGTCTAGCTTCCTCAACAGAAGTCAGCTCCTACTAGTTAAATCATTGCCACACACCTAAGAGAATAAGAGACTCAACCCAAGAGCTGTCAGCCAACTGCTTATCCAATTCTCTGCTTCTTCCAGGAAGGCTCATTCTACTTAGTCCTAAACCAGACATACGTAGTCCTTACTAGAGTTCTTAGATTTGTATTTTGGGGTATTTGTTCTTTTATTATCATGTACAGACATGCCTTGCATAGCTGGCCTTTTAAATAACTGCTGCCTTTGTCCCTTGCAGAATTGCCTCCTTTTTCTAGGGGGTCCTCCAAGACTTAAGCTGCACTGGCTTTCCAGCCTTTGTGATCTAAACAGGCCTACTTCCTCCCCTTTCTCAGAGCATGCAAAGGTACATGCACACTTTCAGGGGTTGTGCACACCTTTCTGAGGTCTTATTTGTGGGGAGAATGGGAGAAACCTGTTTTCATGAACTCAAAATGAATTTATTGTCCTAAACATGACCGTGTAGACTTTCTGTCACAGCTCTCTCCTGGGTAAGGCAAAGCAAAACAAAGCACAAACAAATCAATGAGCAGGCGAAACCTACATATGCCTAGTAAGACTCCCCTCTAGCTGTTCAATGAAGGGTTCTTTTTCTGTGACTGTTTTACAATTAAAGTTTCTAAATGCACTATTTTAGGAATGGAAAAGTAAATTTAAATATCAAGGTGTATTTATTATTCATTAAGTAACAATGAAAAAGTAACTTTAGATATCAAGTTTAAATTGAAAGAATGAGCGTATGAATGAATGAATGCTATGTATCCACTGTTATATGCTCCATTCCAGCTCTAAACAACAGCATCAATGCACCAATAACATGCAAAATACCTGAATTACCTGGGAGTGTTACAACAGCTGCTACATCAGCGGTTTTTGCCAGTTGTTTAGAGGCTGCGAAAATTAACATGAGCCGGCAGAAACACCGGCAATATATCTCGGAGGCATTTTTGCCTAGAATAAAGGGTGCTTTCTTTAGATAAAACACAGTCTGCAGGATCATAGAGGATGAGAGGCACGCTGAGCAGAGATCAGCATCAAACAAGGACTAAGAACAAAAAAGAAGCGGCATAGGAGAACCAACACCACGTGCTGTTAAGCAGACTGTGCTAAGCTCGGTTACCACACAGGCAAGTACATCATTTGCTTATCTATGAGGATGGGACATATAAACATCCAATATCAAGGCAGTCCAAGAGAAAGCTATTAAGGAGAGGCTGCCTGGGCTGTTAGCTAAGTGTTTACACATGAATTCAATAGAGTCAAATATATGGTGAGTATTCATTGTGGATCAAGCAGGTCCTTGTCATGCAGAAGTAGACGTGATAGATGCAGCCCTGCCCTCATGAAACTTGTAGCCCTGTATTTATTCCATACTTTATAAGATGCTTCATTGAGAAAAACTAGAAGAAAAAACACAATGTGTGGCCATTATGGATTGTTCTTTTAGCCCCACACATGAGGTAAGATGTCACAATATATCTGCCAAAGCCCAGTTCTTTTCTATCGTCCACATCCTCCTCTCCTCTTTGCACAGGTGCATACACACCTTCACACACTCACTTTTGGTGATAGATCACCACTGAGTCCCAAGTCTCCTTTTTCTTCCTCCCTTCCCAAGTTTCTTACTCTGAGATCACTCACCCAAATCTCCCTGCAGCCCTTTTAATCTCATCTTCTTTGCAACTCCAAAGTGAGGGTCATTTATAGATATTTTCCATAGAAAACAACATTTCAGGGAACATAAAAACTAGAACTTGGTGGTCAAAAAGCCAATTAGGGCAATCTCTGAGGTTTGTCTCCCTCCACTGTTCAACCAGGGCATCAGCAAGACATTTATCTGCTGACTTGTTTCCTGAGTACCAGCTGCATTGGTGCATGCCTGATCGCCTCTTCAAACAGGGGTAGCACTTGGGAGGGTCACACTGCTACCTGGATTTCAATTTTCTACCCCTCCATGGCTGTCACGGATGCAAAATCCAACTCTAGAGAACTGACAATTACATGTTTTACTTTGACAAACTCTCTAAGCCTTTAACCAAACTCTTCTCCTTGGTGACAATCACAGAATCTATCCAGGAAGAGGGCTGGGCAAGTGATAGAGAAGAAAGGCACAGAATTAGTGCAGAAGCAAGATCCTCATTCAGACTCTGTCTCCCTGGTTAGCTGACTTGTCTGCTTTGGAAAGCCCTTTTCACTATCTCAATTTAAGTCCTTTCACCTGTAAAAGAAGACGGTAATCTGGAAATGAAAAGATGGGACGAACAGAGTGGTGCAATTGAGGAATGGGAAGTGATTTTAACCTCACCTTGACCAAATTCCCTGCCATCCTCACACACAAAGTAAAGTGAAAGGTCTGCAAGGTTGCTGCTCCTTAGAATCACTTGGGAAGATTTTTATACAGGTGCCCTGTACCCAAGTCCAGCTTACAGCAATTTTCATTTAAATGTTGTGGGAAAAGGTTCAGTGTCGGTACCTTTTAAAGGCTCTCTGATCAATACAGTATACTAACGCATATATATGGAATTTAGAAAGATGGTAACGATAACCCTATATGCAAAACAGAAAAAGAAACACAGATGTACAGAACAGACTTTTGGACTCTGTGGGAGAAGGCGAGGGTGGGATGTTTCGAGAGAACAGCATCGAAACATGTATATTGTCTAGGGTGAAACAGATCACCAGCCCAGGCTGGATGCATGAGACAAGTGCTCGGGCCTGGTGCACTGGGAAGACCCAGAGGGAACGGGTGGAGAGGGAGGTGGGAGGGGGGATCGGGATGGGGAATACGTGTAAATCCATGGCTGATTCATGTCAATGTATGACAAAAACCACTACAATATTGTAAAGTAATTAGCCTCCTACTAATAAAAATAAATGGAAAAAAAATAAAAGTAAAGGCTCTCTGAGCAGTGTAGTATACAATGAGATATTGCAACAAAACAACACACACAGAGAAAGGAAATACCTAAAACAAATAAAGCTATATTGGCCTATAGAATAATGAAACAGTGCCTAATATCTGCTGGAGGAGTTGCAGAACAACAGAACCAGGACCTGAATGTGTATCTTGTGTTTTCTCCGACACTGCTGTTCTATATCCTCCATGCCCAGGTGACCCATCCTGCTGCCTCCAGCTGGGTTCAGTTTCTCCCTCCAGGAAGCTCCCAGAGCATATATCACTTCTTCCTTCTTATTCAGGTGTTAATTTCCATCCTTTCAGTTCAGTCACTCAGTCGTGTCCGACTCTTTGCGACCCCATGGACCGCAGCACATCAGACTTCCCTGTCCATCACCATCTCCCAGAGGTTGCTCACACTCATGTGCATTGAGTTGGTGATGCCATCCAACCATCTCATCCTCTGTCGTCAACTTCTCCTGCCTTCAATCAGGGTCTGCCTTCAATCAGACCCAGCATCAGGGTCTTTTCCAATGATAGGCTCTATAAGAACGTGAGCTTCCTAAGAATAGAGGCCACATTCACGTCATCCTACACTTTCCATACTGCCAAGGACTGTGCTGTGTGTTGTGTGCAAAGAAATGAATGCTGAACACTGGTTTTCATCACCACCTCCTCTTCCTACTCTCCACCTTCGTTGCGTGCATGCGTGCTAAGTTGCTTCATTTATGTCTAACTCTTTGTGACTGTACGGTCTGTAGTCCACCAGCCTTCTCTGTTCATGAGGATTCTCCAAAGAACACTGGAGGGGGTTGCCATACCCTCCTCCAGGGGATCTTCCCAACCCAGGGACTGAATGCGTGTCTCTTGTGTCTCCTGCATTGGTAGCTGAGTTCTTTACTCCTTGCGCCACCTACCTTCTTTACCCCAGGCTATATTTTCTTCTGGGCTCATTCACCCAATTCCTTTCTTTTTTTTTTTTGTCATCACTTTAATTTTTTAGGTCTTAACATCACATCACTGCCCAACATTGATTTTTTTTTCTTTCTTTTTTCTTTTTTTTTTTTAGGCAAAGGAATCTAACCCTTTGAATAAACCCCTAAAGTACCAGCCAGGATGACTGAAACAATGAATGCCTTTTCGGTATTCTGTGATTAGTTTCACTCTTCACTTACTATTCTTGGGATTATGGCTAAAGGGCCATGAATGGATAAGCTCTTTTCTCCAAGGAGGCAAATGAAATTCCCTGAAGTCGTTCCCAATTCTGTAATAAAGTCTAATAACATCTCATGTTCCATTATTCACTTACATGTTGCTGTGAATATTACCTGTCTCTCACCTGGCACTCCATCATTCTCATGCACACACACAGGCACACACATGCACATGCACACATATACCTATCTTGCAATACACTGATTTTAAATACCTTTGCTCTTGTTATTTATCCAGTACCATCTTCCTTTTTTTCATTGGTATACCTCTTGCCCATATTTCCAGGCATAGGTAAGATTCTAGCTCTTTAAAAAAAAAAAAGCCTCTGATCTCCCTAGCCACTGTTGACAGCTGTCGTCCCAGCACAGCTGATTCAAAATCACTTGTCTTATCAGGTGAGTTCTTACAGAGGTTTTAGTTGAAAACTACTTTCTTACTGTTTTTCTAGAGGAATGTAAACTCAGCCTTCGAGATCTTCCTTTCTATTACCAGTGTCTTCCAATACAATGCTAGGAAAACAATACCATGGCTATCAGAGGCCAGAAGAACTGCCCACAGCTTTGAGCTAGGTTTAAGTTTGAATGTTTTCTAGGGTTGACTAATTTAATTCTTCTAACAGCTCTCAGAGGTCATTCTCATTTTGCAGAGAAAATGCTACACTGAGAAACTGACTAACTCAAGTTTGCACAGCGAGAAAGTGGTAGAGACAGTACTGGGCTGTCTAACTCTAGAACCCGTGCTTTAAATCATGATGTGGTGTTTATGTGCTTATTTTATTTGTTAGCAAGGTTGTGCATTCTCAGTTGCTAAGTCATGTCCAAGTCTTTGTGACCCCATAGACTGTAGCCCACCAGGCTCCTTTGTCCATGGGATTTCTCAGGTGAGTGTACTGGAGTGGGTTGCCATTTCCTTCTTCAGGGGATCTTCCCCACCCAGGATCAAACCTGGGTCTCCTGCATTGGCAAGCAGAGTCTTTACCACTGAACCATCAGGGAAGCCTATTCTTAAGCACAGTATGTGCCTATTGTATCATATGAAGAGCAAGGGCTTCCTAGGTGGCTCTAGTGGTAAAGAACCCACCTGCAATTTAGGAGACGTAAGAGATGTGAGTTTGAGTTCTGTGTCGGGAAGATTCCCTGGAGGAGGGCATGGCAACCCACTCCAGTATTCTTGCCTGGAGAATCCCATGGACAGAGGAGCCTGGCAGGCTACGGTCCATAGGGTAGCAAAGAGTCGGACATGACTGATGCGACTTAGCATGCATGCACGCATGAGGAACAGGGTGGAAGACAGCATAAATTCTTTACTACAGGCCCTGGCACACAATTCTTCAATAAACAGTGGATGTTATTACTGCATGGAATAGTTCTGGCTGTGTTTCTACCTACTGTTCGGTCTTATAGATTACCAATAATCTCTATATCCACAGGTTCTACACAGGATCGACTTGAACAATCAGAAAGGGGCATTTTTTTTTTTTAATTTTAGGTAGACCATTTTAAAAATATTTATTGAATTTGTTACAATATTCTTTTTTTTTTAAATGTTTTGGGTTTTGGCCATGAGGCATGTGGGGCCTAGCTCCCTAACCAGGGATGGAACTGTCACCCCCTGTCTTGGAAGGTGATGTCTTAACCACTGGGTTGCAAGGGAGATGCCAGGAATGAGCATTTTAAATGCATAGGAGACTTATTTTCATGTGAGGTGTCAGTTTTGGTTTTCAAAAGAACAGAAGTGCTACTGGCCTTGAGCAGGGAAAAAGACAAGGATGCTAAATATTGAGTCCATTTCAGGCCTGCTCAATGAAGATCACTCTTCCCAAAGCTCAAACAGTACTCTCATTAAGAACTTAAGTACCACAGTTTTAATATTGGACTTCGTGCTAAGAGATGACTGCCTGTCAAATGTGTTAACCTTCATCACTTACTAAAATATAGCTCAGCACTACCCATCAACTAGCCAATATTTAAAACACAGGGTTATGTGTTTATAATTAATATGGATTAGATACTATTTCCATGCAGTATGGAAGACAAGTCAAGTTGGAGAGACATATAGCAACTCAATAATGCAAATAATGCCTATTTTAAATAGTGCTTTACATTGCCTTTTTAAAGTGTGGGAAGCAGCATGGCATAGTTAGAAAGGCAGAGTCTGGAAGCAGAGAAACTATTTCCCAAGCATATTATAACATTTATCTTTGTGGGATTCTGTCTCCCCAAGTGGGGACCAGGACTAACATGGTCTGTTTTCTGTGAGTTGTAAGACTTTATTTAGAGGGGCTTTCTTTAGAATGGCTGGCACAGGTTGGTGGCTCAGTAAATGGTCTCCGTAATCATTTTTATTCTTTTCATCATGCAGAAGATATTAATTGTTTCCTTCCTCTGTACTAGAAGAGGAAATGCAATTTTGGATCTGGACCTTAGAAGATAATTGCGTTTTGGTCTGGTGAATAAGTGGGCAACTTTATGACGACAGAATGCAATGACCTTGATGTGTGTTTTCATTCATTCCACACATATTTCTTGAGTTGTGATTGCACATCAAATGTGGTAATAGGTCCTGGAGATGGAAGGAAGATGGCCTTTGCACTCTCAGAATTGGCACTGTCTAGGATTTTGCTTTGTATCTCTAACAAGAAGTAGTCACCTCATGCTGCATTTTCACGACTTGGTTTTGCAACTTTCTGGAACATCACCCTAGACCTACTGATGTATTTCTCTTCTTCAGCCTTATTGTTATGCAGAGACCATAAATGCTTTGAGTATTTTTAAATCCAGGAGTCGTAGCTTCCATCATAGGGCACACACACGGTGCACTCACACACACACACACATTACACTAACTCTGTTTCTCAAAAGCATAAACATCAATGGACACAATACTTACTCATGTTTGTCTTGATTTTTCTCATTTAATTTGGTTTGTAAAACTCCTTGGTGTTTTACTTGAAAAAAAATTGATTCGGCAGTGAAAAAATGCCTAGGAAATGCAGGACTTCACTGTGTCTTTAATGTGCATTGTGACTCTCTAAGAAGTTGATACACTATATTTAGCATTTCACAAATAAATTTGACCTGAGGAGCTCTCTTAAAAAATATTTCTCCCATTACATCTGCCTTGATAACAAATGCTGGTAAATTCTTATATACCTACTACTCTTATCTCATAGACATATTTAGTGAAGGTTGCTTTGAACACACAGCTTGCAAGATTATTTTCTCTTCCTGGAAAAGTGCAAAATAATTTTAATTAACTTTAAAATCTGTGGCTAGAGCAACCTAATTCTGTTTTCAATTTAAAGATATCAAGAGACACTGCAGCCAAAGTTAAATGTTTCAATTATCCCATTTAGGTCTCTTATTTGTCTCTGTCTCAAAATATCAGTGATCTTTGAGTGACAACTAGCAAATGCTCAGTCTTATAAATTTACATTCAGCAAATAAGATTTGGGCATCCTTTTTACTACAAATGCTGTAATAAGCATTGGAGAAAAAGAGGTAATTATGGTTCACACCTCAAGGAGCTTATAGACTAATAGAGAAGACAGTCATGTTAATAAACAATATATTATGAGTATGTGTTAGAAATATATCACAGAGGAAGGAGTGATTATCTGACAGAAATTCCTGGGACCCAGGCAGATTATTTACTACCACTGAGCCACTACTAGTTAAACCAAATCCCTTCTTCTTGAAGCTTAGGAAGAAACAAGAGAACATCATAAACAGTAACAGCAAGCGCACCCAGTCAGGATGTTTGATTTCTCTTATCCATCTCCCTTCTCTTCCAGGAGAGACTAGAAGATTTATTGCTTAACTGAACTTATGAGAGCAGTCATACTTTGAGGAAAGATGGGAGTCATCTAGAATAAGAAATTTCTACAAACACACTTTGAATTCCAATTCCAAAGAGCCACAACTAGATAGTATATCCTCACTCTAAATCATCACCCTATCTGGTAAATAGCAAAGCCATTTTCCCGAAAATATCCTCTAACAATGCCTTCCTTAGTTACACCCAATTCATTGAAAACATAGCACTGGAAAACATAATGATGCTATTGGTAATGAGAGTGGTACTTCATTACATTTTGTAATGTCCATATTCTAATATTTAATTTGTACCCAAATCCTACTCATTGGTTTGTATAATCTGTCTTTTATATTTGAGAATACTGCGGCTAAGAAATATTGAATAAGTAACTTCAGGCCATACAACTACAAAGCGATGAAACTGAAGCATAAGTTTCAGTTATTCGACTTAAATTTAATGACTGTTATTGTTGTTTTTATTTTAAATTTTGTGAAGCTGATATGTCTAAATATCGAGCTGCCAAGAAAGCATCCAAAATATCAATTGTGACTTAGAGCTGTTATGATTTATGAACTAGAAGTTACCTTTGTTCTCAAGCTATTGTTATGCAGAAGACGACATCAAAACTATTTTCAGACAAAGCCTGCCTATCAGCCTAATAGACCCATTAGAATTTTTATAGTGTTTTAATTGAAAATAGTCATCTTCAAAGTTATATAACTCACTTAACTGACTAGATCATGAGTTTTCAATGCTAACATGGAACACATCCTTGGGGTCTTACTCAAGGTTGAGTGAAATTACCTCCTAATTAACTATAAATCCACTTCTTTTCCACCCACGCAAGAGAGCATATTGGAATTCAAGAGAGTGACAATATAATGTGTAAATTTCAATCTAAGTGATCATAAAAAGTAAGTTATTGCAAACTTTTGTTCCTTAGTTATTATTGTTAAGACACTAATTGTAATATCCTCAAGATAGATTAAGACTCACCAGTGTACCACAGTACTACCATTTAGAAGATTAATTTATTCATTTACTGTGTAATATTTGTGGCATTTTCTTTGGCTTTTTATGAAGTAATGTTTAAAAAGTACCTTCAAATATTAACATACTTATTTAATCCTTTGCTTTCACTCAGTCTCATTTAAAATTCACAAAAAGAAAACCTGATAATAATTGTAATAATAAAAATAAATTACTAAGTAGTATGGTTATAATGTTTTATAATTTACCAAATATTTTCATGCCTATTACACTTGATCCCCAGTAATCTTTTAATATGTTTAGTAATTCCCATTTTACAGATAAAGAAGTTGAGATTCATTAAGAAAATGTTGGAGATAGTGAGAGATTGTGTTTATTGACAGTTTTATCATTCTAAGCTGAGTATGCCTAAAAAAGAAAGACAAAAAATTAGAAATACACAAATCCAGGGAGAATTACCTTAGCCACCAAATTGGAAAGACTAGCATTAACCTGGGATTCTTAATTCTGATTGGTTTGTTCTGCATCAATACAGTTAATTAATATACAACTCCAAATTAGCTTTTGCGGGCAGGGAAATGTCAGCGGGTTTCTTCCTGTCCTCCTGCTAAGTGGAGGACATTAAGTCATTATTACACATAATAGTTCCTAATTCGCAGGTGGAAATATTAGCTCCCAAATGCATAAAAATCATTCTGAGCCTGAAGGTCAACAGTTGCATACTGGATTGTTTTAGTTTCCTGCTGGGCACTTTCCAACAGTTTAATGGTTACCATAGTATCTTTCTTCCAGAGTGACTTAATACCTGAACCTCATCTCTTCATCTTAACCATGAGGTAGCTAGGAAATGTGTTTTGCTAACACAGGAAGGGAAGCCCAGGGAAGCTAAGTGACTCAACAAAGGTCACACAGAAAATTTGACTGCTCTGTGGATCTTCCAGATTGGTACAAACTTTGGAAGGAACCAATCGATCTATTTCTTCCTGCTTATCTAAATGTCTCCTCTCTCCATCGTAATACACCCTATTACATTCAAGGGGACAGTAGAAAATGCATGGCTTGACCAGCAACAAGCACTCTGTAAATAAGACCGCAATTATGGTCTGAGAAGACTGGGACTCACTATTGCAGTATTTTATCTGCTGGGTGGCCAACTCATTAAAACAGATATCTAGTGTTTTAATCACTCTGCCAAACCACCATCTGTTTCCATCCCAGCCTCCCCCAATCCTAAACATGCCCCCATACCTCCTGCCACAGTCCCAATCAGGTTTTGGTATAGGAATGGACAGCTTGTGAGTGGAATGTCGGGGGCTTGTGCAATCATTCATCTTTTGGGCACGACAGAACAAGCTGTTGGATGCTGTGAATATGCAGAGCAGATCTTGCTGGGCAAAATCCTGGATCCAAAAAGAGTATAGCTCCCACTTGGTGGAAGCAAATGTTTCCTTCCTCTCTCCACCTTCCACTCTAAGTAGTTACCAGATTTTCTAGAAAGTCTGAGAAATACTTCAGAGCCCAGGAATAAGACTCCTGGATGAAGGGGTTCTGAATTCCAATACTTAGGAGATGATTAAGTGTCAAAAATGTTGATTTATTTGTAGTAATATGACTAAAATTTAATAGGTTCTTATTATGAGTTAAGACCATGCCAAGCACTTTACATAAACTATCTCATTTTAAATTCCTAAAATAACCTTGGTGGGTAGTAGGTTGTGTTCCCATTTTATAGATTAATCAACAAAATGAAACTCTGACTCCTTGGGTCATTAGCCCAAGGTCACAGCTATTAGATGACAGAGACCGGATTTAAACTTGTGTTTCTTTGACACCAAAACCTCTACCCTAAATGTGGATATTATCTGCCAAGCTTCATAATGCTGCAGAGATGTTAGCAATCAGCTTCCTTCAATTACAATATTATGTCAAATGCTTTAGCTTACAGTATTATTGCCTTCTTTTTATTCTCATTGCAACCAGAGTTTTTCTTAGTTGTTTCTTTTGTAAACCAACAAAAACAAACAAATAAAAATAAACTCAGGTTGAGAAGGTTAAATTGCTTTGTTCAAAATCACTTAGCTCTATTTTTATTTTATTTTATTTTATTATGTGGGCAAGTCTTTTCTAAGTTGTGATTGAACCTCAGCCCTGTTACCTCTCCGCTTCCCTAACCTTCAGGGGCAAGTACGCACATCCATGGCTGGCTGTGTCCTGGGGCTGACTTATTTGAGCTCAACATTCTGTGTTCCATCAAGTCAAATTGGTAGTTCAAACAGGTCGAGTGACATAAATTGTAGGATACAAAATATAATTAAAATGTGAGATGCCTTGTTTCAAAATTGCTAAGAAATTCGAGGCAGCAGCAATGGAGCATTAAACTAAGTGTGGGGAACCTTCTCAATGTGGGATGCTGGGCACCTGCAGAGGTAACATGCCCATGTAGCTAGCCCCGTCAGTTTAAGTCTCCAGAAAAAGGCTCTATTTCTCTCCAACTTATTCTTCTGTAGAACCAAGTACAGAAAGATGCTCAACTGACAGACTATATTGCCCTGGATCCTGGTTTGGGAGATGTGGTTAACTGTCTCTATGACTTCAAGTTTGTCATTTAACCTCCGGTACCGAAAGGTCTCATAACCTCTGGGTTTGGACGAGGTAGCCTCTATAAGGTCCATCCAGAGTGGTCCAACTCTTAGACCCAGTGGCCTCCCTCATTCTACCTAACTTCAGTTATCATTTTCAGTTTCCCTTTCTGCCCGTGCAGCTCTGAAGATAATCGACCTCTTTAACACCAGCACCACAGTCTAACATGGTCTCCCCCGCCCCAGCCTCATCACTGTGCGGCAGAAACACTCCTCCCACTTCAATGACCAGGCCACCACTGCTGGTGCCAGCTCTTCTGATGGACTCAGATGCCTATCATGGGCCCTTTAGAGAAAGTTATTTTAAGACTGTTAAAGAGAGAAAAATTGTTCCTGTGTAGTCTACCAGTTCCGTGATAGTGAGGGAAGTAGCAGGAGATTTTCTCCCAAGGGACAGATTTGTTAAAATCATGTATTTCCTGGGTTTTCAAGCAAAGACTTGTGTATCAGGAAGATAAGCAAAGGTGTAGCAAAAAGTGCTTATTTACATATGTTTCCAAATAAAATAAAAGACTTTTTTCCCTGAAAACATGAGCTCTGTCCCTGAGAAATTATAGTAATATCAACATATCTTCGCCATCTCTAATTTCCCTCCCCTTCTCTGCTCTACCAAAAATAAGTAAATTTCTTTTTCTTTTATCTTTCTCCTATTCCTGAGTCCAGACTAAATTCCATTACTTTCTTCCTTAAAACTTCCTGAGTCTTCTTTAAATTCCTCCACCCCCAACACCAACACCATCACTCTTAACCAAAAGAAGCTACAATAATTTTTCTTTTCTCTCTGCCTTGGGGAGCATATTTCTGTAACCCTACATTTTAAAATTCTTACTTTTTGCATGAGATAGATTTGGGAGTATTATAAAATTTACTTCAGAGAGCTCAAATTTCTACTTTCTGGCTAAACTTCCCTGATTTTCATCCATCCAAACTGGTGTGACCTTTACCTAAACAGAGATGTTTCAAAATACTTACCAATCTTTATATTTTTTGGACTTGCTTCGTGGCATGTGGGATCTTAATTCCCTTACAGGGATTGAACCCACATCTCTTGCAAAGGAAATCATGGACAGCATAGACTCTTGATCACTGGACCAGCAGGGAGGCCCCTACTTATCACTTCTTAGAAGAAGAAGTGGAGTCCCTCAGTTGTGTCCGACTCTTCGCGACCCCATGCACTGTAGCCTACCAGGTTCCTCTGTCTGTGGGATTTTCCAGGCAAGAATAATGGAGTGGGTTGCCATTTCCTTCTCCAGGGGATCTTCCCAACCCAGGGATCAAACCTGGGTCTCCCACATTGCAGGTGGAGGTTTTACAGTCTGAGCCACCAGGGAATCCCAAAGAATCACTTCTTAAGGTTGGTTAAAAGCTTATATGCACAAGCCTCCCCTCCCTGACTAACTTATAAGTAATTTGAAGACAAAGAATAAGCCCTCCTGAATAAAAGCATTCCTTGATTAGATTTGCAAAATGCCAGCTGAATGAAGCACAAGCTGGAGTCAAGACTGCTGGGACAAATATCAATAACCTCAGATATGCAGATAACACCACCCTTTTTGGCAGAAAACAAAGAGCTTTTAGCTAAAGAGCCTGTTGATGAGAGTGAGAAGGCTGGCTTAAAAGTCAACATTCATAAAACTAAGATCATGGCATCTGGTCCCATCACTTCATGGCAGATAGATGGGGAAACAATAAAAAACAGTGCAGACTTTATTTTTTTGGCCTCCAAAATCACTGCAGATGGTGACTGCAGTCATGAAATTCAAAGACACTTGCTTCTTGGAAGAAAAGCAATGACCAACCTAGGCAGCATATCAAAAAGCAGAGACATTACTTTGCCAACAAAAGCCCATCTAGTCAAAGTTATGGTTCTTCCAGTATGGATGTGGGAGAGTTGGACTATAAAGAAAGCTGAGCACTGAAGAATTGAGCTTTTGAACTGTGGTGTTGGAGAAGACTCTTGAGAGTCCCTTGAACTTCAAGATCAAACTGGTCAATCCTAAAGGAAATCAGTCCTGACTATTCATTGGAAGCACTAATGCTGAAGCTGAAACTCCAGTACTTTGGCCACCTGATGTGAAGAGCTGACTCATTTGAAAAGACCCTGATGCTTGGAAAGATTGAAGGTAAGAGAAGGGGACGACAGAGAATGGGATGGTTGGATGGCATCACCCACTCTGTGGCCATGAGTTTGAGGAGGCTCCAGGAGTTGGTGATGGACAGGGAAGCCTGGTATGCTGCAGTCCATGGGGTTACAAAGAGTCAGACACAACTGAGCAAGTGAGCTGAACTGAACTTGATTAGATTAGAGGCACAATGAGTGTTTGTTGAGTGAATGACTGTGAACTGTTATCAGAGAGACAAGCTAAAAGAGGAATAGCTGGATTAGAGTCTTATCTCAGCTGACCTCTCCCCCTTGATGTTCTTTGTTCATGTTTCTCAACTTCTGAGTCTATCAAAAGCCAAGAGATGAGGCCGTTACTCTGAGATCATTCATCTGTCCTGTTAATTTGTGTTAAGTGGTACTTTATCAGAGCCAAGCTTTTAAGTCCATTAAAAGTCTTACAGCTTGTCTCAAAGCTGAGAACACTATAAAAGACAACATCAATTCTGAGGCTCTGCCCTACAGTCAAGACAAGCTGATGCTTTCAGCCTTGGTCTCAAGATCAGCCTCCAAGACCTCCGGAATTATTCCATGAAATGACAGTAGGCCTTGGAGTGTCACCTCTTCTGAAATATGAAACAAGCTGTCCCAAACTCAAGAATCTCTTATAAAGATACCAGCTGGGTAAGAAACAAACTTTCATGCTATTACCCTCAAATGCCCTCATGTCTCAAGGCTTTATAGTATACTTCTAAAAACTCTTTTTTAAAAACAACAAATTTTACAGGCCAGACACAGCTCACTTACCTGGGAGATTTTCTATAAAAATACAGATTCCTACATACCATCTGTAGAGAATATCTGGGATGAAGCCCAGAACTGTGTATTTTTAAGGCACCCTGTATGTTTTTTTATTTGTAACTGGAGTTTAGAAATTCTGAAAGACTTACTGTGAAGTGTAAAGCCATTGAACATCAGTTGTTGTTTCACTTGGTGTTTACATAAATAGCTAAGAATAGTATTCCCATTTTAGGAATGAGAAAACTAAGGCTCACAGAGATCTGATGATTTGAATACCACGATACCAACTTCGGTCTTAAGTTAGAACATAAACTCAGGTCTTCTGACTCCTAGTCCAAAGCCTGTCCATTATTCACTTTGAGGTTTGGCAACTATAGTTACTAACATATGAGCATGAATTAATTTATCAGGTTGCACTAAAAAGGATGGGGAAACCAGGGTAATATATTTGAATCAGGAAGAGAATCATGTGAGCAAGAAAAATTCATATCATGGGAAAGTGAAGTAAAAATGCTATTTGCTTAATTGTGTCCAACTCTTTGCAACCCCATGGACATTTACCCACCAGGCTCCTCCATCCATGGAATTCTCCAAGCAAGAATACTGGAATGGGTGGCCATTTCCTTCTCCAAAGGATCTTCCTGACCCAGAGATCGAACTCCTGTATTGCAGGTGGATTCTTTACTGTCTGAGCCACCAGCGAAGCCCTTGTATCATGGGAAAGCTCTTTAAAAGTCCCATGCAATCTGGAAATCAAGAAAGGAAAAAAATCCTCTTGAATAATCCATAAATGGTCAAGACTTCTTATATATCATTTTTTTTTCTTTCCTATCTCCATCACACATATTCTTCTTTTCTTCCTTCTTGGCAGTGACTTGGGCTCATTACTAATACAAAATGTTAGATAAGATGGTCTCATCTTAACAAAAAGAAGATATTGGGAATGAAGTGTGTATAGATACACTAACGTTGCTGTTTTGGAACTACTGCTATGAAGAGGGTGCCTCTTTGCCCCTCTTCTCATGTTTATTGCCTCCAACCTTCTGATAATCAGCACCCTCTCCAAAGAGGAAAAAAAAAAAAAGTGTTGCTATGATTGATCAGAGTTCATGGCTTTCGCTAGGCCAGTTTTACTAGAGGATGAGTTTTCTCTGCCCCAAAATTATCTCTTGTATTTTCTTAATAAGACTTATGAGCATATGAATATAATGAACTTTAGCAACTGAATAGTGTGTCAGATGATGGAGAAAAGAGAGACTGTTTCCAATTAAGCAAATTAAAATGATTATTCATATAGAAAAGGATAAAATTCGGCATCTTTGTCACCCGATATGCATTAAAGTTTAGATAGGAAAAGATTTATTAAACAAGTGCAGACTCGACTATTTCTCCCCAGTTTGATCGTCACTACTCAGTAGCCTCCAAACTGGTCTCCATGATTGTACCTACCAAGGTCTAATTTCAACACAAGAGCTTTAGTAATACTTAAAAAAAACAAACTCAGATCACAATAGGCTAAAATTCTTTAATGCATTCTCAATTCTTTAGTAACAGAATTCAAAATCCTTAACACGGCCCATTTAGGTGTTCTGTGACTCTATCACAGACTACCTGTCTGATCTTAACTCGGGCTCTTCCAACCATCACTCACACTGTTTGATCCTTGCTCTTCCTCAAATAGGCTAAGCTTGTTCTGTCTTCAGAGCTTTTTCGTTTACCCTTCCTTTTCCTAGGATACTCTACTTATTGGCATCTACATGATCTTCTTTATTTCCTTAAAGTCTCTGATCAAATTTATAGAGGTATTCTATAACCACAAATATATACTTTTAGTACCTATTTTGCCTAACATTGTGTCAGACACTGTGTCTGCGCTTAGAATTCATTACTTTCTATCAATTCTGCTTCCTTTTAATTTTGTTTCTTTCTACTGTTGTCAGGCATATCCTGAATTGTTCTGCATTAATAGCAACCACAAATTCTTGGTGATTTAAATGAAAAGAGATTGATTATACTAACTCTCTCTTATTCTACAGATCCATCTTAGGCTGGTGGCGATGCTGGGGGAGGGGCTCTGCTCATCACTGTTTCTTATAGACTCAGAAAAATAAGCAAGAGCCATTGGAATATTTTCAATTACTGTGTCAATAAAAGAGCTCTGACCAGACTCAACCTGGAAATGACCTTGAACCTCTCCATGTATTTATTGGCCATATTTATTTCCTCTTCTGAAAAATTCCTGGTTGTATTTCTTGTCTTTTTTCTCTTTTGAGTTTATCTTCTTCTTAATAATTTGTAGAAGTTGTTTTCCTATTCTTGGTTTGAATCCTTTTGTAACTTTGTGTATTAAAGGCATCTTCTCTCAGTTTTTCTAGTCTTTTCATTTGCTTTAAAGTGTCTTTTGAACAACAACAAAAAAAGTTCATAGCTTTATATAGTGTCCAAATTGTCAGCCTTTCCTTGTCAAAGTCAAATCATAGAGATCAATTAGGAGGCTTTTGAGTGGTGGTCAATTTGGGAGAAATAGTTGGATTCTAGATTATCTGAAGGTAGAACTGAGAGAATTTGGTGATGAATCAGGTATGGGGTAGATATATGGGGAAGAAAAAAAAACAAGTCAAATATGACTTTAAGATTTAGGGCTTAACCAATTGGAAGAATGAATAATTTGATGGAATTATTGAATACAAATATGGGAGAACAAATTTGGGAATGACAGTCAAGAGTTTGATTTGGTCATGCTCATTTCGAGATGTCTACCGGACACCTGAGGGCTTCCCCAATGGCTCAGCAGTTAAGAATCCTCCTGCGATACAGGAGATGCAGGAGACATGGGTTTGATCCCTCAGCAGGATCCCAGGTAGGAGGAAATGGCAACCCATTCCAGTATTCTTATCTGAAAAATCCCATGGACAGAGGAGCCTGGTGGGTTAGAGTCCAAAGGGTCACAGAGTCGAAGATAGCTGAGTGACTAAGCACATCAGATACCTAAGAGTAGACTGATGAGGCGTGTGAATATATGAGACAGAGTTCTTGGGGAATATTGAATTTAGATATAAACATGTGGAAGTCTGTGGCATACAGAAAGCTTTTAAAACAAAGAAAAAGTCTCAGCACTGAGCCCTAAGGAACTCCAACATTGATTGATTAGAACGAAAAGGATCCTAAACCAAATGGCCAGTGAGACAGGTGGGAAATAAAGAGCAAGCTGTGCTTCAGAGTCTTACACCCTGGTAAGGGAGGAAATATATCATGAAGAGAGGGCAGTCAACTGCATCCTGGTAACAGGGCAAGACGAAGACCGAGAACTTACCTTTGCATTTGGCAACATGGAAGCCATTGGAAAATCCAACAAGAATAATTACAGCCTTTTTTGTGAATAAAGTTTGCAATAAGAAAAATAAATTAATAAATAAAGGGACTGACCTAAGGTGGCCGGGGAAAGATAAGTAATTGATAATCTGAGATTTGATGGATGAATGGACTCAAGTTAGCGAATTAAAGTACAGGAGTCATGGGTGTAAGAACATCTCAGGAAACACAAACACTGTACAAGAGGGCCTCCACAGTGACAAAGTGTGGCCAACGTGATTAGAACAAGGAAGTGAGAAGTACAAGTTGGAGGAATAGACTGGGACCCTATTACATAGGGTTAGTTAGAAGTTCATGGTTTATTTTTTTTCCTAAAAGAAATTGAGGGGAATTTAAGCTATGGATCAACTAGAGCAGATATGTGTTACAAAAGGATAACTGTCTAATGAAGAAGGGATTGAAGAAAACATAGGTAGGGGAACTGGTTTTAATATTATTAAAGTTGTTCATGTGTAAAATGATGGTAGCACAGACTAAGCTGGTATATGGGGATATAGATGGATTTGAGAGACATCCAGAAGTCTGGATTGATAGACTATGACCATAGGTGGTTGGTAAGAGAGAGAAAGAGAAAGATACTTTAAGGATGATTTCCAGAATTTGAGCTTGAATATGTGAGTGGATGGTGGTGCCATTACAAAGAAGAGAAGGTTTTGGAGTCATGAAAGAAATGTGTTAATTAATATTAGACATATATAATTTGAGATGTCAGTGAGATTCTCGGGTGAAGATGGCACATGTACCAAATTCTGCCAATTGCTACGCTGGGGTCTGTGAATATATAGATAAACAAAAGTAACTTCCTAGCCTCAAAAAACTCATAGTTTAGCAGCTCATATTCCTATAGGGTTATAAAATTGCTACAGCACTTTCCTCATCCTGAATATGCTACCAGGTCTGAAAGCTAAACTTTGCGCAGGTATTCCTGGAAGGAAGGAAAAAAATAGTCCAAGTTGATACGCCTTAACTAGGCAACAGTCACTCCTAAAAAAGATCAGAATGTGGTGTGAAATATGCTAATAGCATTTATGCAAATGAAGGTTCGCTGTATTAACTACAAGATCAAGGGATAACTGCAAGTAATTTGGTAATGGGCTGTAATTACCCTTCCATCTATAGCACTGGGGGATGAGGGTGACCCATGAATCAAACACTGTTACTAAATACTTTCACATTTCATCAGCGTACTTCTCTTTATCATTGTACTTGAATATACCTGAAAAGCCACCATAAAACGAATGAGTCGTTTTTAACATCAGGTTAAACAAGTAAGAGAATAGTTTATTCTCACTTTTTCTTCTTTTCCTTTTCTTTTTACTTACTATTTTTAACATGATTGTGTCTGAAGAGAAGTCATTCTCAAAGTATTAGTAACTAGGACTGTAATTCCAGGTCTGACAAGTACTACTCTTTGACTTTGGATACATTTACTGGCATTTTCCATTTGGTTTCCTCATTCCTTATTCAGAAATGTTAACAGTTGTAATGACCTCTTCAAAAGGGTATCAGAAAAAACTGAGTTTTATCTATCTAGAAATATTTAAGACAAAGTTTTCTTTTTGACTTTTTATTCTGAAATATTTTTAAAAAATGTGGAACAAAGAGCTTTTCTTTCTCCACTGAATCGTTTGAGAATAAGTTGTAGGCATGTTGTCCCCTAAATACTTCAGCATGTTTTCCTACAACCATGATTTTATCTTGTATAGTCATGGTTTGGCCAGGCTAAACAAATTAGATAATTAGTACTGATACTATCTACTCCCTGCTACCTAATCCAGTGAACACATTCAATGTCTATCAATTGTCTCAATGATACTCTTTTTAGCAAAAGGATTCAATCTAAGATCATTTAGTCCACACATTCCTTTAGTCTCCCTCAATCTGGAACAGTTTATCAGTCTTTCCTTGACTTTCACAATCTTGATACTTTTAAAGATTAAAGCCAGTTGTTTTATATAATGTCCTTCAATTTTGATTTGTCTGATCTTTTCTCATAATTACACTTGAGTTAAGCCTTTTGTGGGGTGGGGTACAGAAATATGACAGACTGATGTGTTTTTTGCTGCATTCTATTGACTGGCACACAATTTCAGTTTGAACCATTACTGCTAATGTTAATCACCTGATCAACATGGTTTTCACCAAATTTCTCTTTTGCAGAACTATTCTTTTTCTCTTTGAGGTGAATAAATGTTTTATGAGGAGATACTTATATATATGTATATATAAACATCCCATTCACTTTCAGACTTTCATCCGCTAGTTTGAGCATCGATTTATTTTGTATTTGCCCGATTTAACTATTACTCTGATGGCTAAAATAGTGTTTTTTAAAACTCCATCATTTGTTTGAAATGTGTTGCTTGACATTTTATTGTAATGAGATGCTTTCTCTTCCTCCCATTTGTTTATTCCTTCAAGTTGTACCAGTATGAGCTCACAGATTTCTATTTTATGTAAAGTATTGTAACCTGTTATCATTTTTATTTATTTAAATATTCTTGGATTTGACCAGTAGGAAGGATCTCATTGAACATGGAGCCTCCTTTTTTATTTTCTAGCATGTTTCCATGGTTCTCCAAGCTCTACTTTACTGTTGGCATGATAAGATGTTCTAGGCTCTTTTTATACTTCTTCCCCAGAGCTTTGGCATCAGCCATTTTTCCAAAGATCCCCTGTTTGTCTTAGTGGAGGGTGGTATTTTGAAACTAAGATATGAATACAAGACGGGCTCACTGTGCTGGCTGATGTGATGTACTGCACTTATCCCAGCTGCTCTGGGAGTGCTGTCCCTAAATAGCCCTTGTCTGCCAAACCCTTTTAGCCATCACCTCAATTGAAGGAAGCTATCTTGCCCAAGGTCATGTTTGCTATTAAAAGTATCCCACAAAGAACAACTTATTATTAAAGGCTTAGGCTTCTTGCACCAAATGAGGAGTATTCTGAATTGCTATCCCAGTCCCTGTGGGTCAGCTGAGACCATCAGGGGGTCTGCCTACTAGCTTAATTTCTCCCTTTGCCCAGTCCTGCTTCTTTTCTCTTCTTTCCACAAGTATGATTTCCAAAGCACTCCCTACTAAATATTCTAAGTGTACTTTCCAGGGAATGCAACCCTGGGAGGCACTGGGTGTTGCTCTGCCCGAACCGTCTCAATGAACAGAGGTAGGGCGTGTACGTATGCAGTTACATCTACATCTACCTCTATCTATATCTATTTCTCTGTATATTGAACGCCATGAATATGGTAAAGAGAAAATGCATACCACCACCACCAAAGACATCCACATCCCTGGAAATTATGAATATGTTAGGGTTGCATGGCAAAAGGGAATTATAGTTATGGAGGGAATTAAGATGGCTAATTGCTGACTGTAAGACTGTGAAGTTATCCTGGATTATATGGGTGAACCCAATGAATTAACAAGGGTCCTTAAAAATGAAATAGGGAAGCAGAAGAAGAGAGACATGGATGTGAGTATAGAAGTCAGAGTCATGCAGTGTAAAGACTTGACCCACAGATACTGGTTTTGAAGATAGAGGAAAAGGGCCATGAGCCAAGGTATGTGGGTGGTCTCTAGCAATTGGAAAAGACAGGGGAAAATTCTCCATTAAAGTCTCCAGAAAGGAATCTAGTCCTTTTGATGCCTTAATTTTACCCACTGACACCCATGTTGAACTTCTGACTTAGAAAACTATAAGGTTATATATCTGCACTGTTTTAAGCCACTAAGATTGTGATAATTTGTTATAGCAACACTAGACAACTAATATAATGAATTTATGTTGATTCCACTAATCCCAGTCCAACAGCACAGGATTTGTTACAGTTTTCCCTCTATTTGTATTTGTAGCTCCCTTTTCCGTTGCTGAAAAACTTGGCTGCCATTATGCCCAACGGATGTATCTACTGGATCAATGCCAAGCCCACTGGGCCAACTTCCTAATTTGGACTCTTTTCCTCTGCTCAGCCACCACTGGTATCTCATGTATGTCTTCCTTACGTGACCCCCAACTAGTGGCTCTTAGACTTAATTATTAAGAACGGAAGGAAGTGGAAGGAAGCAAATAGAGAAGGAAGCTAAGAGGAAAAGGTATGGAAGAGAGAGAGGATGCTGAGAGAAAAGAAAAACAGTTAAGTCAGATTTATGTGTATTTTTTTAATCCAAAGTCTGTGCATAGGGTCTATGGGTGGACCTCAAAGACTCATTGTATCGTATACCCCACTCCCCAAATATTCTGAAAAATCAGCATTTGTGTTTGCTTCCCCAGGGTACATATAGATCAGTATAGTTTTCATCACTTTCTCAAGAGAGATGCTTGAACTCTAATAAGTTAAAAAGCACTGAGTTTATAACTATTTAGTTGGAAAGTAGAGCAATGACCTAAACATCCTCCTTAAAATCCATTTACAAGCCTTGTGATTGACAAAATAGATTTTCAAAACGCTCACAACACAATCACTCTTGTAGGAGTTGTTAAAATTTTATGTTCTTTATCTCAGTCCTGTCTGAGATGCCAGGGATCAGAAAAATTTTGATAGGTGCTCAGAATCTCCACATTTCAAAGACTGATAGTAAGCCATTTAAAGGGAATATTATAGGATTGAGCACTTAATTTTTCCAGCTAGTGTTGCCAACTCCAGCTTCTACAAGGACCTAGATTAAAAAAAGAAAAAGACCTGGAGAATGAATTTATTGAAGAAAATTTAACCTGGAGAATGAATTTATTGAAAAAATTTAATATCTAAGTGTACCTACCCTCCCAGTCTTCAAATGAGTCAATTGTAAGAGATTCCAATTAGAGGTCCTGAAACGCCCCATGAAAGGAAAAAAAAAAAAAAGACAGCTTTCACTATCAGCCAGGTACAGATTACAATGGTCCCGAGCATCAGATACTATGCTTTCACTTTTCTCACCTTCCCTGAGGCCCACCTCAGAGGAGTCAAAAACCAAAACCTTCAAGGGGAGCAGAGATGGAATAAGGAAAAAGAGAATCAGTTGACCATAGTCCCCTTGCCCACTGTGGGTGTCTGGGATAAAAACTGTATCGATCTGCAGGGGAGGATCTCTAAATTAGCTAAGAGTTGGCAGTTTTTGGATAATTGCCCTGGGCTATAGATTTTAATCACAGAAACAAGACTGCTTTTACAAATTACCAAAAGACTACTTTATTTTCTTTAAAAAATGGAGGAAAAAATTATGGTACCTACCCTAAATTCCATACAAGAAGTAGGGGGTAAAAATATGTCCATGTTTTGTGCTTGAATGGGCCGTGGAGGAAAAATAAATTTGTCTTTTGCTTATTTTCTTGGGTCAGCTCCTGTCAAAAATGGCTCCTTTTATCAAATATGATATTGAAACGGTGGTAGATATTGAACAGCTCATATTTTTCTATTGCCTGCTGGAAAAAGCCCCAAGAAACTTATTTATTCTTTTTCTTTTCTTTCTTTTTTCCATCTGATGCATGGGTGGGCAAGTTAGCTTAACTCTAAATCCGCACCCAGCTGTAACATTCTACAATCCGAAAAGCTGTTACTCAAGGGTATTTTAGAGCCCTGCTAGAAGAGGGATTGAGGAAGGCAATGCTTCCAGAACTGTGAGGGATAATTACATAATCATATACCTTGGGGTATTTTAGCTAATTTATTTTGTTTTCTGCACCTGAAAGACCACCTAAAAACTTTCAAAGTTTCTGGGATTGATTTTTTTTAAATTCAAATTTACTTTATCTCAAACAGCCAAGGCTATTTTATGAGTGTGCAACTCCCATCCACCTGCCTCCCCCATCACTAAGTTACCTTTATTCCATGGACATCCAGTGATTACTAGGAGTAAGAACAAATGGGATAAACATTCTAGAAATCATAAATCCTTTCAAGGAATGAATTTAGTAGTTCCTCTGCCTTTAAGTTTAGTGGCCTTAAGTATGCTTCAGAATATATGATCTAGTAAATATTTGTGGGATATCTATTCTGAGCAAGGTCCTGAGTTTGGGACTCAGTAGAGAACCTTCTTAATTGAAATTATTACTGTCATCATCATCATCATCCTCTTCCTCATCATCTAAAGCAATTTCATAAACCTTGTCACATTCCTTTCATAGTCTTACAGCTCTTGTGAATAACCCATTTCTAGGTTCTGTATAACATATTTCAATCCTGGATTCACAGGACATTGCTGCTTATTGCCTGAAATCACCTATATATAGGCTTGTCAGATATGTGTGTCTGTGTATATACATGCATATATGGATTGTACTAGCTATAGCATGGGAAAGGTAAAGATATTCTGAAATAGGTTTCTCTGTACTAGTGATGGTTGAAGGAGGCTTTATACTTCTACACATTATTTATAGGTACAGTGGGTAAAATCCCTAATATGTGTCAAGCTGACCTGAGATTAGTATTAATTTTATCTATCTCTACCCACTAACTTTATAATCTCACACAAATTGTTTATCTTTTATTAGCTTAAGTATTCTCATCTGAAAAATGGGACTGATAGAAATAGAATCTGCCTGATTGAATTATGAGTTATTAAATGAGAGAATACACAAGGGCTTAACTTTTTTGTCTGGCACATAGTTTATGCTCAATAAATAAGGCTTGCTGTATGCTTGTGATCAGGATAACTTTATATGGCAATGTTAATTCACTTACCATGATTACTTTCTTTTTCTAGATGAAACAAACTGAGAAAATGTAGATGATTAGCTCCCTTTGTGCGGCTAGTGACAGAATCCCAGACTCAGCCCCTCTCCCAACCGTGACATTCTGCTGACTTTATCCCCCCGGTGCACAAGTGTGCCCCAGAGTCCACAAGCACAGGCGAGGCGAGATCATCCATCGTCTCGTGACATCTTTGCTTGTGCTTATTACTTCAGTCGTGTCTGACTCTTTGTGACCCCCATGGACTGCAGCCCGCCTGGCTCCTCTGCCCATGGGGATTCTCCAGGCAAGAATATTGGAGTGGGTGGCCATGCCCTCCTCCAGGGGATCTTCCCAACCCAGGGAGCAAACCCAGATCTCCCACAATGCAGGTGGATTCTTCACCATCTGAGCCACCAGGGAAGGTGGCCTCTTAGAACCAGGGAATCCTGAAACTGTACAGCTGGAAGGAACCCTCAGTAGTAGTATTGGAAATGTGATTCTAAATTTTTCAGTCCCTTGGAGATTTACAGGGTTAACAGACTTTTGCATATTTTATATATTTCAGTTCTCATCTTCCTGTATATATCTTGAGGCTGATACAGAAAACTCTTTTAATGCTAATTTACAGAAGAGGAAAAATAAGGATTCAGAGTTTTCTTTGACTCTTTTTGGTCCTCAAGAGAACGACTTGCTGAAGGCCACACATCTGGTAAGCGATAAAACTCTGACTTCAACTCAGCCCTTCTAATTCATGTACAATGCCCTTTTATACACATTACTTACCGTGTAAATTATAATACCTCTCGTTTGTTGACAGCTTCAGTATTTACTCAGTACCCTTCAAGGGTTTTACATGCCTCAATCAAAGCTTTGAAACAAACTTTTTGAGGTGTATATTAACACTCATTTGTTTTCCTGATAGAGAAAAAAAAAAGGCCTGGAGAATTTGAATAAATGACTCAAGATCTAATAGAAAAGAGGTTTAGAAGCAGGCACATGAACTCAGATCATCCTACTGTAGAAGTTAATTCTCTACCACCATACCACAATGCCTGAAGACTAAGAGAATAGAGAGCTTTGCTATGGAAGATTTTCATTCTAAAGTGAAGTCGCTCAGTTGTGTCTGACTCTTTGCAACCCCATGGACTGTAGCCTGCCAGGCTCCTCCATCTATGGGATTTTTCCAGGCAAGAATACTGGAGTGGGTTGCCATTTCCTTCTCCAGGAGATCTTCCCAACCCAGGGATTGAACCCGAGTCTCCCTCATTGTAGGCAGACGCTTTACCATCTGAGCCACCAGGGAAGTCCTTTCATACTAAGGTCTTGCTGAAGGCCATTTCTGCTTTCACACACAAATTGTTTTCAAGCTTAAGTAGGTTGTCTAAGATCAAACCACTATCTGGTAGATTCCTTCTCCTTTCTATTCAGATTCAGGCCAGTATCTTATGTACATAATAACTGAATTTAATTTTCATGAAAAAATGCAGTGTACCCAGTCTCCTGTGACTACACTCTTTCCTACATCTGCACAAAATCTTAATTAAAGATGGGTCAGAGCAGTGGAAATAGTTTTATAAAAAGCACGAGGTCCCAAACCCTGGAGTTTTAGTTTTTCTTACTCTCTAGATTCTGAATGGCCACTAGTTGAACCTGAAAGATATAATAACTTCCTGTGGAACCTCTCTGAGTTGTTTGTAAAGGGGCAGATTGAGAGGAAAGACATTGATTTTAACATCCACTCATCCTCTAACCCATTGGGTATCCTTCCTGTGATGCATGATGGAGCAGAAGTGTTTAAAATGATAGCACCTGTTGGTGGGAGAATAGGCTGTGGGAGCATTTCCGGAGGTCAGTTTGGTGACATAGAACAAATTGGAATGTGCAGTCCTTTAACCCAGCAGTCCTGCCTTTGACCTCTGCAAAAAACAACGGATGTGGGTTCATGGAGAAGATCCCCACGCCTGAGTATTAGGTACATGATCTACAAGGATGCACCATCTGCTAAACTCTAGTGATTCTCACTTCTGGTTTTAAAATCATGTGGAGGAAGATTTTTAAAAGACACCAAAGTGAGAATAAAACACGTCCATGTCCAATTAGTCTGGTTTAAACCTGTGCATGAGCATGTTTTAAAAGCTCACTACGTAACTCTAAATATACAGCCAACATCAGCATATACCCAACACTGGCCTTAGAGAAAGAACTCCCACACTCTTGTCTTATCTGTAATACTTAACAAGTTGGGTGACCTTGAACATAATATTTAATCTCTCTGAGCTATCACTTGAAAAACTAAATGAAGATAAAAATATTCATGCGATCAAACTCATGCAGTAGATATGGAATTACAAGAGAGTATGTATATTAAAGTATTTTGTAAAGTGCTAAGTAAATAATATTATTTTATAAGTTTAACAAGCTTCTGTTCCTTCTGCCCAAATATGTTATATAACTCAAGATCATTATATTAATAGGAAAACATTATTTCTAGATACGTAGAATATGACCTCTCTGCATCAAAATCCCTTGGGTTAAAAATGCAGAGTAAAAATGAAAAAGAATTTCTAGAAATAGAGTCCCAGACCTGCCTTTTAAATAGCAATCCGTGAGCTCCTATGAAATAAGGTTGAGAACCAGTGCTGAATTCTTACAAATGGATACGGCAGATTGTGTGGTAACTCTGATATAGGACAAAGACTGGCAGAAGCCCTAGCAGCATTTGATTAATTCTAATAACAAAAGCAGATCAGAAGACATAAATTCACCATCAGGTTTGACCATGTCAAGTTGGACTCTCTAGTGCTCTCCTGACATTCTGTGCTGTGCCTCATATAAAAGGACTTATCTTTGTTTGAAGACAAAAGAATGGCTTACCACTGGTGAAATTTCACATGTCTTCAATGCACGGGGTTGGTTGTTTTTATATCATCACTCCCCTAATTACACTAAGGGTACACTCTTCAGGCCCTTGTGAGTGGGTGACTGCTTACTCTGCTTTTCGAGGTCTCTAACTCCGCGGAATAATTCAGCACCCTGTCCAGCACAAGGCCTTCTCTGGGCTGGTCTTACGTCCTCTTCTACCTGGAAAGATGTGCATACTTGGGTTGAAAATGTCCTGAGATCTTCCTTAGGAAATGTTAAATCCTTAAGTGTTGAATCCTACCTCCAGTAGCACCAACAGTCCCCCAAACAGAAAAAGAGCTTAAGACACTTGCTTCTTGAACAATCCGTGCTTACTGTTTTAGTACTTGGAATAATTACCTAAGAGATAGTCATCTCGAGGGGCGCAAGACAACACACCTCTGGCAAAGTTTGCCAAGTGTGTCTTTCTGTAGAAAGAAAGAACACCAGACTGGGAAACTGAAGACTTGGGATAATGTACTTGTTTTGTTTCTTTGTTTTGTAAGCTTTTTTTTTTTTTTTTTTAACCACACCACAGGGCATGTGGGATCTTAGTTCCCTGACCAGGGATCAAACCCAGGCCCCCTGCAGTGGAAGCACGGAGTCTTAACTGCTAAGTCCTGGAATCATGTCCTTGTAGCTATCACTGATGAGCTAAGTCATGTCACCTCTCTGAACTCAGTTTACAAATCTGGAAAATGAGGAAAGCAAAACTTTATTCAAACATTCCTCAAAAAACAAACAAACAAACAAATGGTGTGAGATTAGATTGATAAAATGAAAGGATCGTGTTTGGAAAGCTAGTAACTATTACAAAAAGTTTTATAGGATTTTACATGACTGCAAACAATGATGCATTAGCTAGTCATCCTTCAAATAATCAATGTTATCCTCCCAAAATAGTACCCTTTGCAAGCATTCAATGATTACTGATTTTTTTTTTTTTAAACAAGAGACAAATCCTATCCTACCATAAATTAAAGCCATAGTTTGGAGTACAAATGACTTGCAGAGCATCTGCTATTGAGGGGTCATAATGGCATAAAGCGCTAAGAGCAGACACGTTTTTCAGCACTTCCAGGGACAGTATAGACTCACAGGGCCCCAAAGTAAAGCTGATGAAGGAGACTAAAGAATAAGAGCCAGAAATGTGAGAATGTACAAGATTCCTGAGTGCAAGCATGCTAAAGACATTCTTTGGTACAAAATTTAGAAGTTTTGAACTAGGGAATAACCTTCCCCTTCAAAATCTCCCCTGAATTAAGAGAAGCTTGAATGTGACCCAGGATCTTGAGAGCACCTTGCCTGGAACAGACAGGACATCTTCTCTCCGGGGGTCACAAGGGTAGGTTGCTGGGCTCGGCATTAGCAGAGCAGATTAGTGGCAGGTCAGCCCTTTCACAAGGATAAGCTATTTCTTGATAAAAGTGTGCTGCCTGACAGACTGGGGGCAGGAAACACTAATTCACAGGCTTTTAGTGGCTGACAGACTCTTCACATTCATAACTTGCTCTCTGCTTGCAACAGCCATTAAACCAGTGGCAGGAGGCTGAGGCCTCCAAAGAGAGCAAGATGACCTTGGTCAGAGTTGGTGGGGAAGAGGAGAAAGAGGCAGCATGTAGGGACACTGAGATCTACTCTTAGAAGTAGTAAAAACAGAATTAAAATTGTCCAAGACCATTGCCACTTAACCTCAGAAATCTCTCACCCAAATAGCCTGATCTTCTGTGTTCCACATTACAGGCTTTTGGGTGGTCAGAGTCAATATAAGACAAAGAGGGAACCTAGTTAACTCCTCTCCATTACCAGTTTCTAGAGAGGATAAGTGGTCTTTTCTTAGATATCAAAATATATTCAGTGGCATATTCAGAGTGAAGATGGTCGTATAGAGATAATTCTTGAAATAAGTCACAGCAGATCTGGAATTCCTATAAAGTAATTTATCATGCTACAGTTTGAATATACTTAGTCATTTTTAAATACTAAAAAAGTAAAATATTTTTTGCCTGTAATTGAAATTATAGGAAAAATAAAATACACTGCAGTTATCATAATGCTAGTATTAAAAATGTGTATTAGATTACTTATGTACCAGGCATAGTACTAAATGCCGCATGAGGATTTTCTCATTTAACCCTCACAAGAGCTCTACAAGACTGGGTGATTTGTTTTCCTATTTTGCTGAAAATAAAACCAAGACTCAGTAAGCTTAAGAGACATGTTTATGATTGCACAGTTAGTAGGAGGCAGAGCTGATATTCAAACTAACTCTCAGGATTCCTAACTCAGTAATCCTGTAGATGTAGTCAGACTCTAATGAGATGTAGAGAAGCAAAATGGTTATAAGTATAAACCTTGGAGGCCAGAGTGTCTGGGTTCAGTGTGTGTGTGTGTGTGTGTGTGTGTGTGTGTGTGTGTGTGTGCAGTCACGTCCAACTCTTTGCAGCCGCATGGACTGTAACCCTCCAGACTCCTCTGGTCATAGAATTCTTCAGGCGAGAATACTGGAGTGGAGTGCGGTTCCCTACTCAATGGGATCTTCTTGATCCCAAGGATCAAACTCATGTTTCTTGTGTCTCCTGAATTGGTAGACAGATTCTTTACCACAGCACCACCTGGGAAGCCCAGGTTAAATATGGGCATTGCCATTTACTAGCTGTGAAACTTGGGGCGAGTTACCTAATCTCCTTGCCTTCATCTCCTCATCTATAAAAGTGCTGTCAGAGGTTGCTATGAGAAGAAACTAAGTATGCAAAAGATGTAAAACAATGTCTGTCTTGTAGTGTAGTCTTCACGCATGGTAACCAGTATTACTATTAAGTGGAAAATCAGAAGAAAACATTTTAAGTAAAATATAGTCTAGAATCTGGATCTGTCCCTTATGACTCAAAAAATAAATGCTGAAAACCTACTATGAGCCAGGCATTGTCACACTTGCTGGGAAAATAATGATGAAAAAGTCTGATATGGTCCCTGATAACAAAAGTACAGGTTCAGTAATAAATAAACAAAGCCTATTCAACTGCTACAAGATGTTATAAGTATTTCATAGTGTTATGCAGATGAGGGCAGGAGGAGGAGGGGTGACAGAGGGTGAGACAGGCTCTCGGTCCACACCATCTGCCGTGCACCTCTTCCCACAACCAGGGGGCGCAAAGTCAATGACCTTAATGGTGTAAAAGAGTACCATGACTTTACATCACTGTCTATCCAGGGATGAACTCTGGATGGATTGAATGCCTAGATGGGAAGGATAAGTTCATAAAAGTTTAACGGGGAATAGTTTTATGACCTTAAGATGAGGAAGCATGTCTAAAATCAGGGCTCAAAAGTTACAAACCACAAAGAAAAGCGTCAGAGGATTTTAATAGATCAAAATTAAAATAATGGTATAACAAAAAAGATAGCATAGACAAAGTTAACAGACAGGTGCCAGACTCAGAAAAGATAATTGCTTCATTAATAACTGACAAAGAATTAATCAGAATCCCCACAAAACAGCAAGAAAATGCTGTGAACCTAAAAAGAATGGACTGATTATGTGAATAGCAGATGAGGAAAAACGTGAAAGACTACTCAGAAGAGATGCTCAACTTCAACACTGATCAGAAGATGCAGATAGCAACAGCCACAAGATGTAATTGTCCACAATTAGAATGACAACTGTTAAAAACATGGATCCCACCTGCTTGTGATGAGAGATCTAAGCGGAAACCTTCATGATCTCCAGTTAGGACAAAAGCTAACAAGCCACTTTAGGAAAAAAAACCATCATGTTACATTTATCACATTAGTTTTGCCCATACTCTAAATAGAGCACTTAGGCTTTTGTGCATAGGTCTCAGAGAAGCTTGTTCTGGTACACGAAAGGCCATGTGCCCTGTTGTTCACCTGCCTTTTCTTCACAGAGTAGTAGAGAGCGGGGAGCAATCTTCGGGCTGTCAATAAGAAAGCATGTTAACAAAATGAAACATTCTACTCATTGCATGAGATTTATACTGTGCAGTGATCAGAAGGAGTGAATTGTATTTACGTGTGGTGATGTGGTTTGTTCTCTAAAACATGATGTTAAGGGGAAAAATTATAGAAACAATACTTACAATACAATACAATTTATCACACTTTAAATGGCATAAACCCACTCAGCAAACTATATATTTTCCAGACTTTCGTATATGTAAATAAATATATTAAAGTATATTGGAAGGAAATACTTGAATAGAAAATTTATAGGTCCCCATCAGGAGAGGGAAATAAGATTATAAATGTAAAATACAGAGGAAATAATAAAATATACGATGACTATGTACTATGAATATTGGAGTGGCTATGACTATCTGAAGTAAGGAGAAAAATAGTGAAAGTCATATATAATGATATTTTACCACCTTCGAGCACTTACTATATGCCTAACTCTGCACTATGCACTTTCCATTAATTATCACATTTAACTGTCACAGAGCATTACCTAGTAAGTATTGCATAGCTACTTTAGGAAGGTGGAATTTGGGGCATCAGGAAGCAAACTTGCCAAAGTTTACAAGGATGATAAGGAGTTGATCTAGAACGGGTCCCTAGGATAGCATTGGAGTCCAAACCCTATGTTCTTATCTCTGTTGTCTTGCTTTTTAAGAGAGACTCCAATGTGAATAGAAGATGATAATAAAGTAAAAGATTATTTCAGCTTAGAGTGTCTATGAATCATTTTAGTTTTAAATTTCCAAATACTGATCACCATGGAGAATCTTAGGTATCACAATACATCTAAACTTGAATATGCTGTGCTTCCTTTTGCATAAGGAGGCAGTGGGTCGGGATGAGACCTCCAAACCCTAGCATTATGTCTGACACGTGGTAGGTACCAAGTGGTGATTCTCCAAACAATACAATGGCTCAATCAAGAGAGATGCTTAAGTTGAAACTGAAGTGGAGTATAAAGTAGCTCAACTTTTAAACAATAGGCATGTCTAGACAAAGAGATTAGAATCAAACTAAATTAAAGATTTTGTCACAGATGGTGGAATCACAAAGGGTTTAATTTATTTGGACATGTGATGTGTTAGTATAAGCAAGTGTTGAGACACAGTCGGTGGGAAAATTGATTGTGATCCCATCAGTGAATTGAAATAAGACCATAGGTCAGATGCCATGGATAGCACAACCAGTCTTCCTGAGACCATTGCCCTTTGTCAGCTGCATATTATATTTTCTGCCAGCCTTACCCATGATGCCACCCCACGGGCAGTAAGGGGGCCTGTTTTAGAGTCAGGTCCTGTTCTTCAGTGTAAGAGTTTGCCTTTTCTTTCTTCTAAGAATACACAGGCAGTTTTATGGCTGTACTTTAGGGGTAGGTATACATTAAGCTTGAGGAGTTTCAGGAAATAGGTATGAGCTGATTGTAGGGAGTAGCTGAGGTTCATTTACATCGATACATCAGTACGCCAGGGTCTTGTAACAGCAATGCTCAGATTCTCAAGCCAGGGTGTGAAGTGTGTTTCTATGTTTCCATTCACCTGTCAATGTACAGTGTTTCCCAACTTAAAGGATGACAGGGAAATGAAAGAAAGAAAAGTCCTTATGAAAGAGTAAGCAGAGGCAAGTTATGTTATCAGTTAGCATGGAAATAAAAAGAAAGTAACCCCAGAATGTGGCATGCACCCAGAGAAAGCACAGGAATGGAAATAATATGTGGATTATATTTCTGAAATTTCCAGTAATGAGCTGAGTGACTTTGGATTAGTCATTTAACTTTACTTCAGTCTGCTTCACTCAGGGAAACTTCACTCAGTTTTCTTGTCTGTCAGGTAAGCATAATTATGCTTATTTTGCATGACTCATAAGACTCTGGAGGGGAAAAGAGTGCAGAGGGGCCTGGTGGGCTCTAGTCCATATGGTCACAAAGCGTCGGACACAACTGAGAAGACTTAGCACACAAGACAATATAAGGAGACTGTTTGGAAAAGGTTGTATAACTGCTTCAGTAATCAATAATCAGCTGTAACTGATGGCTGATTAATAATCAGTAGTTACTAATGGTAATATGTGGCCAGAGAAGGTGCATTTTAATTGACAATGGGTTAAACATATCAAGAGAAAATTTTGTTCTCACCTATGTGGAAATACAGTATATAGGCGAAATGAAAGTGTGAACATGAGAAATCGTGGAAATATTCATTCAGAATGGAATGGAAATATATTTTGTCACACAGACAATCATAACAGTGTGAGAAGATCTAACAGGAGATGCCTTAAGGCCAAGAAAATATATAGAAAAATACTAAGGATATTCAAGAAATAACTAGGTGGCTTCTTGAGGGAAATAAGATTGTATATTGTGAGAAAGAGAAAAAGATAGAACATGAGAAGTGAATAATAAGATGACCCAGGATGATCTGATGGAAGAGTTCTTGCTTTGCTCATGAGAAGTTTGTTGAATGTTGTTAATGAATGTGTGGATGCATAAAGGAAGGATCCCATTCCATATGGTCACCCATGTATCTTTCATAAAATGAGACAGTTTGTGTCCAAATGTTGAGTCTAAGAGTTAAAAGGCTCTTGGAGATTGATTAGCAGTTCTCTACTTCATGCAGGAATGATGGATGTGTATTTAGTTACTTTCAGAGAAGGGGATCTCACTACCTTCTAAGCTGACATTTGTGGCTGCGCCATGTATAACAGATGGCTTTTATTCTACATGTCAAAAATATGCTCTGTCCATCTCCCAACATTTTCTGAGCCCCTTCTCTGTGCAGGCACTGTACAAAGCAGTGGGGGTTTAAAGATGGAAAATGTATCCTTAAATGATTCATAGATGTAGAATGCGAAAACGATTGTAACTATGGGGAAAGCAGGACCGTACCTTCCTCTGGAGCCCTTCAAATGCTTGAACACAATACTTGAATGCAATATCTGAGTCTTTCCTTAATTTTTTTAATCTACTACATAAATGGATAATTTATCACCATTTATTTAATATTTTTCCAAATCTTCTCGTGTTCTTACTTTTTTTTTTCTTTTCTGAACATGAGCTAGGTTTTTAAAGTTTATAATAATATATAGTATTCAAAATGTTAAAGTAAATGAGTGGTCAATTTTTTAGAGCTTTGTATTTGCCTAGAATAAGACATGCTATTAGAAATTTATAAAGAGTACTCCATGATCCTGTGGGAGAGCAAACCTGGGGCTCACAAATAGCCGAGCTTTTGCTAGTATCATGGTTAAACTCTCAAAAGTAGAAAACAGTTATAGATTTTAGGACTTTGGGCAGCATGATATAATAAGCAAACCTTGACCTTAGAGAAAAAAAAAAAATCTGGGTTTGAATCCTCTCTCTGTCATTTATTAGCTGTAAAACTTGGTGCCATATTATGCCACTGTCTGAACATATTTGATCATATTTTAAATAGGAATATTATCTACCTATTTCACATGGTACTGAGAAGAAAAATGAAAACAAAATGAGATCATATCTTTGTAAGTGCTTCATAAACAATAAAATGTAATGCAAATGTAATATGGCATTGCTATTCTTATAATAAAATGGTTGACACAGAATAAAACATTCCATTCGGTAATTATCTGAATTCAGTGAACGCATGTTATAGTCAAACAAATTAAAATCCCAGTGGTGGTAATAGGTACCATTTATTGAAGTTTTATTATGTGCCAGGCAGGGCCAGGTGCTCTACAAACATGATCCCATTTGGTTCCTGAGATACAGACAATGATGTGCGTTTACCCAACCTGTTTCATTGTCCTTCTGGGCACAAGCAAGACTACATTTCCCAACTTTGCTTGTAGTAAATCAGGGTTGTGTGATTGAATACTGTCCTAGCTAGGAATGCCCATAAGCTGCTTTGCATGATCTCTCTTGTTGCCTATTAGATGTGTGTGTGTGTGTGTGTGTGTGTGTGTATGTGTGTGTGTGTTCAGCCACTCAGTCATGCCTGACTCTTTGCGATCCCATGGACTATATATAGCCCACCAGGTTCCTCTGTCCATGTGATTTTCCAAGCAAGGATACTAGAGCAGGTTGCCATTTCCTACTCCAGGGGATCTTCCTGATCCAGGGATCGGATCCAAGTCTCTTGTGTCTCCTGCAGTGGCAGGCAGATTCTTTACCACTAGCGCCATCTGGGAAGCCCCAAAGCATGGAAGGCTGGCTGTTTCCACCCGGTTCTGCCCCAGGGACCTTCTGCATTTAAGGCAAATGCCGAGATCAGTCTCTTGTGCCATGCACTGAGAATTACTAAAGGTTACAATCCCACTGTCAGCCCTTGGTAATGGATCAGAACCCTGTGAACCAGTGAAGTTGCTCAGTCATGTCTGACTCTTTTGTGATCCCATGGACTGTAGCCTACCAGGCTCCTCCATCCATGGAATTTTCCAGGCAAGAATACTGCAGTGGGTTGCCATTTTCTTCTTCAGGGGATCTTCCCAACCCAGGGATCAAACCCAGGTCTCCCGCATTGCAGGCAGACGCTTTACTGTCTGAGCTACCAGGGAACCTCCTCTCAAAAGCCCCCGTGCTCACGTGACATGTTGGGATGGGTTGTGAGCAAAAAATAAACTTCTGTTGTGTTATTACTAAAGTTTTAGAACTGTTTATTATAGAACCTAGCATTAATTATCCTGATTATGAAAGTTCCTTGAAACATTTACTTTTTTCCACAATCAGTAAAGAATTTCCATCAGATCCCACCACTGTATGTATCTACCTATAAGCAACTAGGCTTATGAACTTCGTTTTCCTCCTTTCCTAACCATAGGGATTTGTGTCTGCTTTGCTCATTGCTTTCTCTTAATTTTATAGAAGAGGATTCAATCAATATTTGTTGAATAAATCTGTAAAAGTAAAAAAAAAAATTCTTTTAATGTGGGTCATTGCTTTTAATCCTGGTTTTCCAGGGGAGGAAATTGTATTACTGATTTACACACTCTCAAATACTACATGGAACTGCCTCATTTGACCACACCAAATCTGCAGTTAAAGATGACGACCATGTTTTATCAACTGCAGCTTTCTATTATCAAGATTTTCCCTCTACATTTTGTAGCTCATAATGAAGGACCTCAAGGGCCAATAAGTTACTTCCAGATCATCCAGTAAAGTTATGGGATCAATATAAGCTTAACATTAATAAATTCTATCCCATTCCCTTTAGTCAATCAGAGTTTGGTGTCTCATGGACCATTATTCTCAGGAGACCAAACAAGAAAGATAAGAGAAAAAAAAAATAAGTAAATGAAATGTTTAAGGGGAGAGCAGAAAACCTTACTGATTTCCATTTTCTCTAAACCACTATAAGAAATTAAAGGGAAGAAAATTACTACTAATTAAGTATAATAAATCACATTTAGTCCTAATAGGGACATAAAAGGTTATTTTCCTTATTGTTACAGATGAAACCTCAAGAGGCAACAAGTTGAAGGCTATTATATAATTTCACAGAGCCATTACATAGTACACCCTGGTTTTAATCTATTTCTTTGATCTTAAAGACATCAGCTGGCTCAGTTAATATGATTTCCATGACATATTACCATGAATTTGCTACTACCAAGTAGTAGCAGAAACACTGTTGTAATGGGTAATAATTAAGGGCAGAGTTTGTAAGCAAGTCAGAATTGGGACTGAAATTTGACTGTCCTATTAACTTCCTGTAAATTCTTGGATGGTTTGAATCGATTGACTTCTCTAGACTTGAATTTCCTCTCCTGTATGATGCAGGTTGCTAGTACTAATTGTGTTACTGTGTCACAAATCTTTCATGGTGACTCACATAGTAAAAGCTCAAAAAGTACAACTACTCGCATCATTGTTATTAGTATTAAAATTAATATCTCTTTGAAAGCTTTTTGATACTAAAGATTTGCTCTTGCCTTGCTCAGACTTTGGGTTTAATAATAGATACTTTTCTTTCTGTGGATTCAGTTTGTTCATTTAATATAAATTTGTCAAGGACCTGCACAGTACTAGTTATCAGGGATAGATAAATAAATAAAGTACACGTCCATCATGAAAGCTCTTTGAGATGATGTACCATTGATAGCGCTTAGCAACAAAAAGAGAGAGGGAAGAATAACAAAAGATATCACAGACAAAACACAGTAGTTCCTTAAAAGTACAAAAGCTCCTTTCTGTGAAACACAATTGAAAACCATAATGAGAGGAAGCTGGATCTCGGAAGCCAACACTCACTTTTACAGCAAAATAAACCTCGACAAACTGAAAATCAAAGACTTTTCCTGGAATCAGCGGATAATGGGATTTGCAGGGCAGACCTCCACCCTGAAATCTGGAGAGGCAGGCTTGTATACATAGAGGAAGCCAAGTTCTGTTTTTAGGAGCAGAAGCTGCTGGAGCCATACACCTGTCAGAACACATAAAAGGCATTTTGGTGAGTAGCTGGAGACAGCATGGACGAGCTTGACAGTGAGAAATTTCTCATTGTTGCCCTCTTAGGGACATGCCCGCACATTGTGGTCTTTACCTTGAGAACCCTACGAAGTTCTCAGGATGAGAAAAGGAGAGAGATTTCCTCATGGCTCTGGCAGAAAAATTCACACTGCAGTTGACCCTTTGGTTTGAACAGAACAGGTCTACTTATAGGTAGATTTTTTTTTCAATAAATACATACTACAGTGCTACATGATCCTTAGTGGCTGAATCTGTGAATGTAGAACCACGGATGTGGAGGGCCTACTGTAAAGTTAGAAGTGGATTTCCAACTGCATGAGTGTTGGTGTCCACCACTCCTGTGTTGTTCAAGGGTCACCTGTAATATTTGTTGATAACCCACCTTCAAGGTGATAGAGCATAACTTCCAACTCCTTAAGTGTGGACTGCTTACAATGCTTTCTTTCTAGAGAGTACAGAATGAAAGGGGCAAAATAATAGCTCATCAAGAAGAAAACTACCCCAGCCAGATAATCAAGGTTAATATCAATAGTACCAAATCAGGTTGATGATGTGTACTTGATGTGATGTGATGAGAATAGTGCTTTACTTCAAAACCCAAGATGCCACTCTAAGAATAAATTTTCATTTTAACTAATCTTGAAAAAGGCAGGCAGTTGGAGAACCTTCTACAAAATTCCTGACCAGTACTCAAAACTGTCAAGGTCAAGAACACTCTCAGGAGCTGTTACTGCCCAGATGAGCCTAAGGAGACAGGATGACTAAATATAAGGTGCTATCCTGGAATGGATCCTAGAACACGTGCCAGAGTGTTCATGCCTAATAACAGAGTATTAGGTGAAAACTGAGGAGCTCTGAATAAAGTGTGTTGTTGTTGTTCCGTCGTTCAGTTGTATCCGACTGTTTGTGACTCTAAGAATGGCAGCACGCCAGACTTCCCAGAACTCACTTCTCCCAGGGTTTGCTCAAGCTCATGTCTGTTGAGTCAGTGATGCCATTCAACCATCTCATCCTCTTGTCACCCCTTTCTCCTCCTGCACTCAACAAAGTCTCTTTATTTTTAAATGAGATACCATTAACTACCCATTAGTATGGCTAAAACCAGAAAGAGTGGTAACACTTAGTATTGGCGAGTATGTGAAAAAACTTCAGCTATTATAAGCTATGTTAAATGGTAAAAACCCCTTGAAAACAATTTTAGTTTCTTAAAAGTTAAACATACACCCTACTATGAGACCCAGAAACTCAAATTCTCCATATTCACTTAAAATAAACAAAATCATATGTTCTCACTAATATTTGTACACAAGTATTTTATTTGCAATGGCCAAAAAACTGAACACAACCCAAATGACCCTTTGCAGGTGAATGAATAAACAGATCTTGGTATATTCATTCAGCAGAATACTTTATCTGTGATGTAAAAAGACAAACTGATATGTGCAACAACATAAATGAATCTAAAAAACTTGATGCTGAATAAAAGAAACAGAAAAAGATGTACATTGTGCAGAATTCCATTTATATAACATTCCAGAAAATGCAAATTATAGTAACAGAAATCAAATTAGTGGTTTCCTGGGAGTGGGAGTAGAGAGATGGTAGATTACAAAGGGCTCAAGGAAACTTTGAAAAGTAATGAAAATATTTGCTGTTGGTTTCACAGGTACATATACATATGCAACTGTATATAATTGCATAATTGTATATACAGCTTATTGGATGTAATTTATTCCTCACAATTCATTTAAAAATGAGAAAAGTTTTGAAAATGTGCTCTCTATTTTATTGTCAATCATTTCTAATGTCACAAGCAGTGACCTGTCTTCTAAATACAATAATTGGAAAAGTATTTTATCTGTCTTTAAATAAAATATATGGACGAAGCCATATATGTACATTAGATAAGATGAAACTGCTCTACTTTAAGTGAGGTTAGGTGTCTTGGAATCTTTGTGCTCTTACTCCCCCCCTGCTTTTCACCCCAGCCCTAACACTACCTCATCATTCCCCACAGAACTTGGACTGTGACTAAATAAACATCTGACTCCATTTTTGCAGGTCTGTTTATGCTAATGAATGACCGTAGCAGTCTCAGCTTTGATAGTAAAGCACGATTGCTTTGGATAAGTCATTTCATTTCTCTGGATCTCAATCTACTCAGTTTTTAAAAAATTACAGTGATGAACTGTTTCTTATGGTTACTTATTTGCCCAGTAATAGATCTAAATAATATAATTATATGAACGAAAAAAGTACAAATTAAAAAATTCTCAAAGTTCAATGAAGGAAATGGAAATGAATCTAGATATTTCAAAGAGGAAAGGATTTAATGCAGGAAATTAAATTCTAGCAAAACCTTTTGAAGGACAGGGATACAAATGGTCAGGGAAGATGCTGATACCACTTGGGAATCCAAGAAACACAAAAATCTCAGATAATTTTCTGCCAATTATATCAGCTGCTGGGAGCACTGAAGTTAGTAATTTACGGGAGAATGTATGCAAGTCACTGAGAAAATGTCACATCTGCCTTCTGCTTAAGCCCAGCATCAGCTGCTGCCAGAGTGAGAACGCCTTCCCTTTTTCCTCACTTTCCAAATATCTTGCCTGTAATTCTCATTGGTAAAAACCTAAATTGGAATAGGCTGATTAAAAAAAGTCTAGGAAATGTGGATTTTAGCCTTCTAGTGGCTATGATAGAGGAAACAGCTTAATATGCTAAGATGCTAACAGATAACCTGGTGCAGGCAGAATTTAATGTGATAAATGAAGAGCCAGCATTTACGGAGAGTAAAAATACTAATGAACAGTCACTAAATATTTGTTCAGTGAATGAATGAGTATATTCAGTGGCACTTGAAATTATAAGGGTAGACTTTATAAAGAAACAAAATCCAAGCAAGTCTTATATATGTGAATGTCTTCATAAAAATCAAGTAGAGAGATCTGTGTATCAGTCTGCTTTAGCTGTATAACAAATCATTCCAGCTGGATGTTAAATTAGTTCACAATTCTGCGGGTCAGCAATTTAGTCTGGACTCCACTGAATTTTTCCAGTCTCCTCTCAGCTCACTCATTTATGCAGTGTAATCAGATGCCCACAATGGCCTGAGAGTTGGTTTGTCTAGGTGACTTCAGATATAAAGAGTCAACTTTGCTTCAGGAGGCTTCTTGTTCTCCAGTATGTTATAGCAAGCTTATTTTCCTGGAAGCTTACCAGGTGTGACAGAGAGGAAGAAAATAGAAATACACAAAATTTGCTGATGCCTAGGCTATAGGAGAAGGAAATGGCAACCCACTCCTGTGTTCTTGCCTGGAGAATCCCAGGGACAGGGGAGCCTGGTGGGCTACAGTCCATGGGGTCACACAGAGTCGGACACGACTGAAGTGATTTAGCAGCAGCAGGCTATAGAAGGTACACCATGTCAATTCCATGACAGTCTATTGATTTAAAAAAGGTCATAAAGTCTGTTCAGATTCAAAAACAATTGAATTGTTTGACAATTATTTGACAAAAAAATAACTTTTTTTTTCTTTTTATTGTACACTGCTGTGGTCTGCTAATTAATTCGACCAATAGTTAAAGCTGTGTAGATGGCAATGTTATTTGTAGATTGGAAGATCAGGACATGTTGGGGCTGAGTTATGTGAATATAGTCTGATTCTGCCGTTTTAGGTAGCGTTAGTTTATAGAATCCTGTGCTCACAACATTATATAAAGCAGGAAGCAGAGATAATCTTCCTCTAGAAGATTTGTTTAGTTTTACAGATGACAGTTATTTGACCCAGAAATGTTAAGTGAATTTTTCTAGGTCTTACATCCATCAGGTGCATTCAAACAGAACTGAAACGCTGCCGCTATGTCTGTTAGTACAGGGCCTTGAATGTCCAAGAAAAAAATGTTTTGACTTCTTAGGAGTACAGAGTGGATTTATAAGACTGATAAGTAGGAAAGTATATGTTTGTGTATGTGTGGTGTGTGCATTCAATACATGCATACATGCATGTGCACACACGCGCACACACACATACACACAGTAGGAAACGGAGACATAAGAGTATATTTTGCATAGGCCTTCTGCCTAATTTTAATCTGGCCCACCTCCTTATTTCGTTTAGACCCTGAATAGGAGTTACTCCCAGAGCTAATTCACACACACTGTTCAGCACACGCCATCTGCTTCTGGAACCTGCAGCTGCAATGACGTGTCCTGTAAGGTAACTCGTTTCTGATGTTGTCCTAGAATAAACAAATGCAGATCTTACTTTGCTTTAGGAAGAATAAATGCACATCTTATTTTCCTTCAAGGAAAATAAGTAATCCTAATCCTTTCCCTCCATCTTCTAGAAGATACACAATATGTACCTTCCTCTAAACCTCATCAATATATTCTTCAGAATGCTTATTTATTTGCACTGAAGGATGTGGAATCTCAAATCTAAAAATAAATAAATAAAGTCTGAATCAGGGACAAATCCTAGTTATGGGAAATTTTTAAAGAAAGCATGATACTATTTTGAAGGATATTAATAATAATAATAGTTCGTAGAGTGTAAATTTGCTGAGTCAAACAGCTATGGTTTTTTAATCTCATTTTCAGATTTTTTAGTTTTGTGATCTTAGGTAATTCATTTGACATCTCTGAGACCCAGTTTTCTCATCTTAAAAAACAAGGAGTAGGGGATAATGGCGGTTATACATCCTCTTTATTATAATCATTACTAGTGATAAATGTGTATGAAACATTTAGCTTAGTGCCCGGCACAGGGTAAATATTCAATATATTCTCAATACTCAACAAATCCAGCCAAATTATATTCTGTTAGTAAACTCATAGCTCATAAAGCTCATAAAATAGAAACAATTCAAAATTCAGTACAAGTTTATAATTAAACCACTATGATTGCTACAATTTACAAATTAATTGTTAAGTGTAAATAAGGGTGAATATTGGATGGCAGAGATCATCGAGATCATCAGGTAAACAAGATCACCTATTTACCTGTAGGTAAACAGGAAAAAGTCACTTTCTGCTGTCATGCTAGGTATGTGCTATTATATCAGGGGATTCACAGATTATTTTACTTATTCTATTTTAGAGTTCTTATTTTATTTTACAGATAGGACAACTGTCTTAGACTTAGAGAAGTTAGATAAACTGTCCTAAGTCTTAGAGTTAAGAAGTGAGGTTTGAACCCAGATTCGACGGACTTGAAAGCCTTTGATTTTAAAGAAGATTGGTACTTTGTCTTGTGTTTTTATTTACCCAGATCATTTTCTGCCATTGTCATATTTAATCTAGATAAGCAGTCAGAACATGAGTCCTGATCTGGGTGACCACACATTATGCCAGGAAGTGTTGGGTTATATAATGTCCAATAGAATCATTTGGTGTGCTTCCTGTCTAAATTGACAGTGAAGTTCAAGAGGTCATAAAACGTGGGCTGATGCAGTCTTTTCCTGAGACAGAAGCCTGATATGGAAACTAGAGCTCAGACAATTCTGTAGAGTTAAGTAGAATGAAAAATGTCAGGGAGGGTCCAGAGACATAGAGAATGATATTGAGGTCAGTGGCCTAAAGATCAGATTTCTCTGTGCCAGTTCCTGAGAGATGGGGAAAGATGTGGCCACTGGAATGCCGCAGCAATAACAGCAAATTGGGTCACAATGTCCTAAGATGGGATTGCAGGGCCATAAATGCTATTTTTAGAGTTCTTAAGTTCTTACTCCAGGGAAACTTGTGGTTTTTGCATCATTGTAGGAGGTATGAAAAAAAAAAAAATCAACCAATTGCTCCAATGTGTTTCCTCTCAAGGGTATTTTTGTCCCTGAGTTTTGAAAACTGATCAGTTGATGAATCATGGCTTTCACAAAACTAAACTTCATAGATCACAGCAGATCTGCGTACATAGTAGGTGCTCCATAAATACTTGTGGCCAATGAGACAGTTCCATGTCCAAGGGGGAGATCACAAAACTCAAGTGAAGCTCTAGTTAGCACCTCATGGGTACCAGTTCACATTAACTCTTTAACATCTGTTTTCTTGTCTCTGAATCAGGGGTTAGAGTATTATTTAAAGTGAGAAACGGAGGTAACTATTATGAAACTACTATTTATATTTTCTATATAAATCTCTTGGGTTTTTTATATGTGTTCATATATGTTATGTTACTTGAAAAAAGACTGGGGTCTACACACATTAGGTCCAGTGCTTGGATTCAGTTAGCAGGATTATCAAAGAAGACCCTGCCATGATCCATTTGATAGGCCTGCAATAAGTAACAGCCACCTGCCTTCTAAGGAGCTCTGTTACCTTTACTTTTGAGACCCTTTTTCATTAGATGCTAAAACATTGTTCAACTGCTCAGTAACTCAAACCAGAAAGGTAGTAGGCATTTAAAGTTTTAACTTAATTTAAAAAGAAAATTGCCTATTTTTATTGGGATGTAACTGATATTTAACACGTAGAAGTTTAAGTCGTACATCATCATGATTTGATATATGTATATATTGAGAAATAATTACCGGAATAAGTTTAATATCCATCATCTCACATAGTTGCTAAACTTTTTTTCTTGTAATGAGAACTTTTAAGATCTGCTCTCTTAGCAACATTCAAATATGCAATGTCGGTGTTGTTAACGACAGAGACCATGCTATTATTACATCCACAGAACTTATTTATCATATAACTGGAAGTTCGTACCTTTTGACCACCGTCACTCATTTCCCCCAGCCCTGCCACCCCCCATCTCTGGTAACCACCTATCTATTCTCTGACTCTGTGAGTTTGGGCGGTTTGGAGGATTTTTTTTGGGATTCCACAGTTAAGTGAGGTCACACAGCGTTTGCCCTTCTCTGACTTATTTTAGTCAGCCATCATTCCCTCTTCCTCATCACACACACCCAACCAGTCACCCTCTCTATGAACATCTACATCTCTAACTCCACTGTCCCTTTTCTAGTCCTCCTGGATTTTCACAGAGACCTTCAAACTTGTCTGTTTACAGTTTTACTGTCTTCCAGACACTTCCTTACTTTGCAAATAGAGTGATCATTTAATGATAACATTAAAAATACCATGTCTATGAGGGTCATGAAAACCCTTAGCTTAATATCCTAACACAGTTTCTCTTGGCTTTTAAGACAAAATCCAAAACTTCTGAACATCATTACTAGATGCTGCATATCGGGACCCTTTCTTCTTTCATCGTGTCAGTTCTCCATCTTCCTCTGTGCTCCAGCTCTACTGAACTCTGTTCCGTGAACTTTCCACGTGCCCACCTTGTGATTCTCCTAATATATGTACCTTCATTCATTCAACCCTTGGCGTCTCAGTGTAAGTATCGCCCCCTCACATAACTTGCAGAGTCCTTCATCAGCTGAAGAACCTCTGCTATAGCCTCTTAAATCTTCATGTACTTTCATTTACTTTCTTTATCAACTGTTTAGTACTTCACACATATTTAAAACTGAAAAAAAAGTTAAAGCTTTAATAAATATATGGGTAAATTGAACTGTTTTTAAGTCATAGCTTGTATTTTTTTTATGACAGAGATCACCCATGCCTCACAAAGCATCATTTCTTCTATCTCTAGAAAACGCCCTTCCTAAAAAAAAAAAGAAAGAAAAGAAAATGCCCTTCCTTTCAGAAATTTAGTGAATGAATGAATTTATATGAACTAAATTCAACAGCATACTTCATTAGTTCAAGTCTTCCTTTTCAGTGAGTGATGAGATATGCTCAAATACAGTTCAAATTGATTGTCAGCTACTTTTTTAAAAAGTACACTTTTGGTGCTGGTGGCCAGTCTGAGAGCGAAGACCCTCGAGGAACAAGCAGATGAACATTAAATGAGGTCCTGCGTGTGCCTTCCCTGATCTCACTCTTTATCTCTGGCCTCTTAGGTTTGAGGCCTGGAAAATCTGGCTAGAATGATGTAAGGCTGTGAGTTAATTTATAAGATCATAGACATCAAGAGAGTTGGTTTAATTGAAAGATATAATTACCAGGTGTTGAAGGTGAAGGGGTTCATTAATTTCACAGACACTCTGTTGACTGAACTATCCTTATTTTAATTTTTCATGACACATCAAGGAGGGGGATACCTGTGTGGATCATGGGAACGAACCAATCCTAGGCTTGCAGACACTTAGAATTCCACCCCAGGGGAAAACAATCTCTTGGAAGTGAAAAAGCCAGGTTGTTTTCTCCTGTTCAAAACTCCTCTTTATAAAAGTCTGAGATGATTCTCATTGCCCTCTCGGGCTCTGCAAAGCCCCTCATAATCTAGCCTTTGCCTCCTTCTCTGCCTGCATCTTCAATACACTCCCCCATCCAAGTTGTGTCTGCCTCTGAAATTTTGAACAGATAATAATACAAATAGTAATTAATGCTATCATAATCATTTTCATTAATACAACTATTACTAATGTTTACTGCACTCTAAGTAGGTACAACACACTGGTTTGAGCATTCATTTGCTTTAGACCTGATGACCCCGGTAGGTACTCTTCCCGTGACTTGTCCAAATCAGGCAGCTAAATCGAATCAAAACCTGGATTATACCGCCAGTCTGTGTGACTTCAAAATCTGTCCTTTAAACTCAGATTTTTGTTTATTGAATCCTATTTTCTTACATCTTTATTTGCATGTTCTTTGAGGGTGAATACTAAGTCTTTGTAACTGGTGTATTCCAAAAACCAGCAGAGTGCTGGGCAGTTAGGAGATACTCAGGAAATCTAATGGATGAAGAAATAGACAAATGAACTCTTCTTTCCCCGTTCAGTGATAGAAGTAGCGGTATCTAGTCAGGAAAGGTTGGTTTTGCCGTTATCATTGCCCAGGTAGAGATGCAAATGATAGCACTCCCTGAAAAAGTGACTCACAGGTTCAGGGTCCTTATAGAGAAGTCCCCAGAGATGGCTGGGTAAGCTCAGCATAGTCTAATCTGAGGAGAAGCTGAGCAGCAGGTGGGAAGAGTTTTGTAGATCATCCTGCTTATCTTGGCTGTACAAATCAGACGTTCTCCACCTTGATAATATACTTTTGAAACATAGGCATATCGATACTTCATGAGATCATCATGTTATGCTTGGAATTATGAGAGCTTTTTCAAACTTGACTATAATCTACAAAACTGAGGATAAACATAGTAGCAGTAATAAAAATAAAAATAATAATAGCAACTAATTATTACATATCTACTATGTGTCTTGTACTACCCAAACATTACCTCTCATCTCTCACAACAGTACTATGAAGTATTAATTAATATTAGTTCTCTTTGACAGAAAAAGAAAAAACCTGAGAATAACTTTCCCCAAATTAGCTATTGCTTGAAAGAGTAGGGATTCAAATTTAGGTCTTTCTAACTCTAAAACTTTATCATAATTTTTCAGCAAATATATCACTATTTCAGCATCCTTTATTCTTATTTTTAAAATATATTTTTAGAGTGTGGCTGTGACTAAAGGTGTATCACAGAAGATGAGAGTTTATGTTCAAAGCAGGGAGGCTATTTTAATGGGAAAATGACCTTGAGTTTGAATGTCCCTGATGCTGCTGGCCCAAATTAGCCACATACCCCAGACTAGAGTAAAGGCTGACAGTTCAATTAACCAAATATGGGGAAAACAGCATTGATTAAGTAGGAATCTTCGAAAGTGCTTAATTACATTTCCTGGATAACTGAAGACATTTTGTGTTCCAGCCCATCTTAATGAAAATCTAAATAAATCAGGCCCTTTGCAGAGGACAGATCACAATGCATTTATTTCTGTATCCTTGAAGCTTACTTAATCAGGCTTTGCAGAACACACACCCTCTCTTCCTTGGCATCTGTACAATTATTATAGTGTTTAGTAATGATCTCTGATTCTTTAAAAGAGATTGTGTTCTAATGTTTCTAATGTTTTCTAATGTTTCTAATAGCCGTGACATTGTAACACTTGAAAAAGTATATCACACCAGAGAATTTTATCTAATGATTGGAAATTCATAGATCTTCAATTTCATTCTTCTGAGTCTCAGAGATGGCTTCTTTTGAACTTGTTTTTGCCTTATTCTAAACCTCTGTTAAGTCCATTTGGGGCAATGGATGCAAAGCTATAAATGATTTCCTGGAAGGTAGATTGGTCTCAGAAAATTGTCAGGGAGTTGTTGAAAGCTACCGATCCCTGGAATTGATTTAAACAATGGATTCTTGGCATTTATATACTTAATCTGCTTATTGGTTTCTTGTTGTTGTGCTTTTATATGTTTTCTTGCTTTCAACCATGCAGCATATACACAGAGCACATCAATTCCTGTGATTGTGACCTGAATGTCTTACACTCTAGCAATTAACATTTGCACATGTGACAACACTGAT